>NC_090322.1:255281779-255916057 GCF_040869045.1 Eurosta solidaginis
TAATGTTCCCTCTGGCGTCCCACAGGGCAGTCATCTCGGTCCAATTCTGTTCTTGCTATTTATTAATGATATTTGTACCATAATAAAATATTCCAAAATTTTAATGTATGCTGATGATGTAAAACTTTTTAGGTCTTATGAGTCTATTGAAGAACGTCCATTGCTTCAAGCGGATTTAAACTGCTTAGTTGCTTGGTGCAACGCGAATTCAATGCCGCTGAACATCAATAAATGTAAGTTCATGTGCTTCTCTCGGAGATCTTTGCCAGCAGCCTCTTACGTAATTGATAATTTTTGTCTTGCATCAGTAAATTATTTTGTTGACTTGGGAGTTACGATGGATGCTAAACTTAGTTTCAACCTTCATATTATGACTACTGCCAATAAGGCTAGAGGTGTTCTATCATTCGTGAAGAGATGGTCTAAAGAATTTAGTGACCCTTATGTAACCAAAGCCCTTTTTACCACATTGGTTAGGCCGATACTAGAATACGGATCAGTAGTCTGGAATCCGCGATATCAAGTTCATGCAGATAGGCTTGAGTCAATACAGAAGCAATTTTTACTTTTTTCTTTAAGGAATTTTCATTGGGACTCTGCATATAATCTTCCACCTTATACTAGTCGGTTAAGGCTTATCAATCTTCCAACTCTCGCTAGCCGTAGAGAAATGCTAGGAGTATTATTTATGGCTAAACTACTGAATGGACTAATTTCTAGCCCCTTTCTTTTGAACGAAGTAAACTTCAATATCCCATCACGAGCGTCAAGACATTACAAACCTCTTCTTTTGAGGCAGTGTAGAACTAACTTCGAATTAAATGAACCTTTCCGGTGTTTGTGTTATGATTTTAACTCTCACTCGAATTCATTTGATATAACGGATTCACTTTTTACTATAAGGAAAACTGTCCTATCCTATCTTAACTCGTAACAAAATAAAAATAAAAATAAAAAATAAAAATCTTTATATGCTAAATCCTTAACTTATTTAACAATTTACTATATGTATAATTTTCTACTGTTATGTATATAATACTCAGCTGATGATTTTTATTCTGTAGCTGAGCAGTTTTAGATCTCGACGCTTAACAAACCTCCGCCTATCAACAACTCGGCAAAAACAAAAACAAATCCGTGCGTCATGCGGATGCGCCCCTCGTGTCGGTTGGGCGGGCTTTGGAGGGTATTAATCCGTTGGGTTTATTATTATTATTATTATTATTATTATGAATATCTTTGTGGCTTGTGACTTCATATGTGCCCATTGCCTGTAGCTTCAACACGTTTAATGCCCCTTTTTTGTTTCTTTTGGTTTTTTTTTTTTTGCGCCACCTTTCTTGGTTACTTTGGCCAGAGTTGACTCTGTTGACACTTTTTATGTCAACAACTTGGCCCCTTTGGCCTCTTAACTGACCATTTGCTACGCTATCGGCCACGTCGTACATGAAATTCGTGAACTGTCACTTTTAAAAAGCACACATTTTCCGGTAGTCAGGCCCTTTAACAATCAACGAAGTTTTAAGTCAAATGTAAGTAGCTGCTATGACTAACTAAGATTTGACAATAAGGAAAGAAATTTTGTACATGAGAAAAAAATAAATTTGTACTACTTACGAGTTTATTGGCGCCAATCGTTATGGGAAATACAAGTGAAAGTGTCAACATGAACTAGCCAATGCTGATGCACATAAAGGGCTAAGAGAAATTAGTGGCAACATATGGAAAAAATTAAGGTAGTCATAAACTAAAAATGAAAGGAAAACTATTATGGAAATTGAATGATAGCGATTGATGATGTTATTTTCCGAAATAAAACGCCATAAACTCAGGTGGGATAATATAGTACCTATTAAAATACCCAGATATAAGTTAGGTTGAACACGCCGGTAAATAAAAGCGACCAAACTGAAAACCTCAAATTAGGTTTACAGGACAGTTGTTATTTTTATAGCACTGCTTCGCCCCATTTAATAGTGGCGACCGATCACAAATTGTCATTGTTGTAGCAGTGCTTCGGCACATCTAATAGGGGCGACCGATCACAAATTGTCATCAATGTCCTCTAACGGGAGTCCAAGGAAACTTGCAGTTTCAACAGGTATGTACCATAGATAGAGGGGTGTTAAAGGCTTTGGTTCCACATTACAACTGAAGCCATGGTTTGTGTCATGTGGGACACATTGCAAGCAGGACATACATTTTGTATATCGGGGTTGATTCTGGATAGGTAAGAGTTTGACCTGTTACAGTGCCCAGATCCGAGTTGAGCTAGAGTGATGCGCCTTCCTCCTTTGCAAGTTCTGGGTATTTTTCTTTAAGAACTGCATTCCTGACATAGAGGTCCGACGCCTGTTTGTGGATACCACTGAGGACCTGCTTGGTTTTTTTTTTTTTTTTGCTTTTTACGTCTGTGTTCTGAGGTGCCGTATTTCCTGATAATGCTTACGGAGATATCTCCTTAAGCCCCGGCGAGGTGTAGCCTCATCAATCAGATGTCGGTTGGGACTGCCAGGTTTGTGGGTATTCAACAGAAAATGTTTGTTCAGCATTTCATTTTTCCCCTAATGGGAGTACTCTCAATGACGATATTTTGGCAGGCCTGAATTTTCTTCCATTGAGTAAGCTTTAGGCTTGGCGACCATATCGAGGACGGGTAGCATACAATCGGACCGCCGATTGCTTTGTAAGTGATAATGAGCGTTTCTTACCTTTATCCCAAGTACGCTCGGCAAGAGATTTAAGGATTTTATTACGACTCTGGACTTTAGGAATAAATTGTAGATCCTGATCGAAGGTCAAACCCTAGATTTTTGGGTGTAAGACAGTGGGTAGCGTAATGCCATCGACGCAGATGTTCAACGTGCTCGAAATTTGGGCGTCCATGTTTTAAATAAGGTCGCCGATGATTTGGTCTAATTATCATCATTAATTGGCGCTTACTCGCCCAGGCCAACTATCCTTGTTTCGCGAAAGATGGCACCAACTGGGAGCACCAAGAGAGGTCAAATCTTCCTCCACCAGCCCCTCCCAACTCCATGGAGGTCTCCCTCTTCCTCTGCTTCCAAACTGCGGTGTCGACTGAAATGCTTTCTTGACTGGAGCGTCTTCGTCCATTCGCATAACATGACGTAGCCATGTTTATACAGCGTAAAGCTCATACAGCTCATCATTATACTTACTTCGATACTGGTCATCGGCTTTACGGAAAGGACCATAAATATTCCGGATCTCATCTTCTCTCGACACCATCCATGATTCCGAGTCACACATCAGGACAGGTATGATGAGCGACTTGCCGAACGTGATTTTTGTTCGTCGAAAGACGAATTGCCTACTCAGTCCAAAGTAGCTTTTGTTGGCAAGAGTTATTCTCCTTTTGATTTCTCACCTTGGCCTTGTTTTTGCTGTTAAAGCTGGTACACAAATAGACGAAATCCGTCACAGTCTTGAATTTATATCCGTCAACAGTGACTGCCAAGGCCAGGACTTAGCTAATAAAATAAACATCTGCTGTTACTGACGAGCCTAACTTATATGCATGTGACGCCAGGAGGCAGTGTTTAGTTAGTATACCCATAATGAATCTCTTTTCTTTAGAGATATGAGCAACCTTGTGTTTCGTCGTAGAATTTGAACATGATCGTAGAAGTTTTGCTATCATATGCAACTCCTGTCCCCTTTTGATTTCTCTCACACGAATTAGGACATCTACCGTCGATTCATCGGGTGTTATGCCCTCCTCTACTTACTTTACAAAACTTTTCTTAATCTATCCTTCGCAACTTTTGTGAGCTGGTGGATGAAACAACGATCCGTTCTCTCTGCGAATGCATCACTCTGGCAAGACGGAGACTCCCTCATCTAGTATGGCGTATTTTAACGAATTTTGGGGGACTCCGATTATTTTGCACCTTCCGCTAACTTTCGAATCGTTGAACTGTCGAATAAATAACTCCTATATTCAGTATTAAAAAATGGTCTTTATTTCAACTACTTTGGGATTAGTAATTCACAATTATAATTCACAACTAATAGCGTGTTTAACTCAAACTGATTCGTTATCCCTCAGCTGGCGATGCTTTTATACTCTCTGTTGCCTCGTTCGCATATTTCTCTTAAGGTGTAGACTTTTCATGAACATGGAGCAATTGTATCGCATACTTGGTTATTTAGCTATATGCGTGTGTATGTGTGAGTAACAACTTCTACTCTTAGCTGCTGACTACATATGTGTATGTGAGATAATCGCTTTGCTTTAAGCTGTTGGTAATGTGTGTGAAATATTCTTCGTCGCCTTCTATGTAAGTGTGGATGCTTGCTATAATGCGTACATGTACATAAGTGTGGCTGCTTGCTGTTTTTTTTGTTGTGATTATATATTTACTAAGAGCATAGCGATGCTAATATTCGCCACAGTATGTGTATAACTGAAATTGGGTATACAAAATGAACTTATGAATATCCATTTCCATACGCATACGGAACGCCGCTACGTATGAGTGACATTAATTAAGTTCAGAGTAAAAACAAAGCTGCCATAGTCAGCAACATGCAACCTCAATCCACAGCTAGCTTACATTGTACAATTTAATTTACATGTTTTGCAAATGAAAATTGATGTGTTGATATCAAAACGAATCAATGGCGCGTCCAATTGAATTTGCATAATTTCTGCGCAGGCGCAACATTAATGGGCGCGCACAGTGGGAGTACGACGGCATTTGACTATTAAAACAAATACATAATTTAAAATGCTTTGTTGTTTGCCGCTTTAACATTGTTTATACTGCTGGCGCGACCAAAATTTAAAACATATACGTAAACGATCATATATATATATGTATTTCTGTAACTGTACACTTGTTTTATATATGAATGGGAGAATTGTAAGTGGCTTGAGCGTGTTTCGTGTTTAAACAAAATGTGTTGTCTGTGAATTTTTAATTAACAAAAAAAAAAAACAACAACAAGAAATAACAAATCAAAGTACATACATATGTACATATGCATTTTGAAAAAAAAAAAAAAAAAATGCAACTCACAATCAAAAGGGTACGTGGGAAATCGCAATACGCAGCCCAAGACCAAAACACCGACCTTTGCAAAATACAAAATATCATACAATTTATTATGCAAAAGCGCTTCAAGTTTCAGTTTTTTTACTGTATTGCGAATTCTTGTAATATGATTTTTGTGTTTGTTTGACATTTATGATGTGCCCGATATGGTTAACAATTTACAAGCGTTACGTAACTTGTAGTACAATTTGTTTTTGTACCGCAGCGTTTAATCTGATTTTAGTTTCGAGTACTAAACGTTCAAACATGTCGCTACAACGAGCGATAACAACATTTTGGGTGCAACAAGTTGCTTAATTTGCATGCATCCACACAGTTTTTGCATAAAAATGTTAATTAAGTAATTTTTAATTATTCTGAGAACGTAAGTCAATGCATGAGCATAGTTATTTGGTTGCCGATAAGAAATGCATTTGGCGATTTAACGTAATTATTTGTGACACCTGATTAATTTGTTTTAGATTTATTGCAAATGTGGGTTTATGTTTGAACAGAAGTTTCGTGAGATGTAAATTGAAATGATCTAACGCGTGAAATCACTGTCATATTGCATTTAGTTGTATTAAGCCAAAAAAGTTTTTGTAGGTACAGCGCTTTTAATTGGTTTGTACTACAACCGTTAAACGCAAACTTAGAATACAGCAAATGCTACAAATTCTGCATAGTCACTGAAGTTGAAATCCTTGTCTCTTTGAACTCATACTTACGGTTTCCAAGCAAAGAATCTGCCTACATTTTAGAAAAAAAAGTGAAGTAAACATTTTTCATGGCTCAATTATATGGTTGGCTCATCTCATCAGCTGCTTTTATTTTTTTCATTTCACTGGCATAGGGATTGCCAAAGGAGATGACAAACGCAAAGTGTAACCAACACATTGACATGTATTTACTGCTGTGGTGGTTAGGTTAGGTTGAACTGGCCGGTCAATAAATACCTCCCATAGACTGAATGTGTTCATAGTGTTACCAGAATTTGTTTGACGACCAGACGAAAGAACCCCAATCAGGTGCCAGGACATATGTTATAGAATAACTCCGTCCTCTTGGCAAATACTAGTAGCTTACTAGTACCCAGCTTAATTGCTGTCTCGAGATCTGGCAACTCTGCCGCCCCTAATAGCTAGAGCCTTGACTTGGCGAGCGCAGTACACGATCACAGAACGTGCTCAACCGTTTCATCCTGCAGCGCACACTTCCTACACTTGCTGTTACTGACGAGGCCTAACTTATACATAAGTATGTGCCGCCAGAAGGTTGTGTCCAGTCAGTATGCCCATCGTGAGCCTTTGTCCCATATTGTAGGCTTTGCACATGCCCCGCGCTTTTGTCCACGCCTTTCCTGCTTGATGGATCATATGCAACTCCTGTCTCCTTTTGATTTCTCCCAAATGGATTGGGGAGTCTATCGTCGACTCGGCCGTAGATAAGTGGTATATTTTATCAATTCGAAAAAAAAAATTTCATATTGTTTTTATGGTGCACCGCCAACTTCACGTGAACTTGTGCGGTGGTGGTAAATTTTGTATTAAAATATAGTTTCACATCGCTTTAAGATTTCTCTTTAGTAAATATTTTTAATTATCGCATTATTTTCCACAATACATACGAATTGCAAAGTTAAATTATGTTCTTAAGCGCGCCTATAAATATTCCACACACTTAGGATTAAAAGGCTTATGTAAATAATATTGTGACGAATATTAGCAACACGATCCAGTTTGATTTAAGCACGCTATCTGTCGAGCAATAGAAGTGTTATTTTGAAAGTAGTCTAATAAAGACCATTTTGCATTATCGAATATTGGAGTTATTTATTCAACAGTTTAGTGATTCGAACGCTAGCAGAAGGTTGCAAATAAGCGGAATTGCAGTAAATTCGTTACAATATGTACCTAGATGGTGATATATTTATATTTATATTTATTTTGAGTATGAGGGTGTATATGTAAGACTTCAGTCTTTTAAGATACATCCACAAGGTGGAAATTTAACAAGTATATAAATTTAAATCTAATACAAATTTGTTTAAATTAATAGAATAAACTTTATGGTTATTGGAGCTTTTCAGCCGATAATTGGAAGACAAAACACAAGTTTTTTTTTCTCCTACGCGTTTCGATGGGTATTTTCCATCTTCCTCAGGGAGGCTTTGTATTTTAACATAAAAATATAAACATAAAACAAAACAAACATTAACATATTTAACAATGAAAACTTTACATAACTCTTTAACAGACTTTCCACTTACATTCAATGTTAAATAACTTTATTAAAACATATAAACATTACTAAACATAAATAAACAACACTTAACATTAATTCATTCATCTGCACTGCTGTCATGTAATGTGTAATAGAATGAAACTAAATCAAGTTAAGTTAAAATTTTACAGTGGGTATCAATTAAATTTATGTATGTTTCAGATAAAATTTAGTTTTAATTTCAAGTTTAAAAGTATAAATATATAGCATATATAGGATTTAGAAACAGTATAGGATAGAACAGACACTTAGGAACATGAAACAGTTAGATTGCAGTCATACTCATTCCGCAGAACTAAAGTAATTGTGAATTACCCTTTTGTGATTACACCTACTCATAGCAGCTTTGACATGTTCTGGAATAGAATTCTACAGCCTCACAGCATAAGTGAAGAAAAGTCTTGATGAGCACAAATAGGTATATTTCGGAACGATCAGGTTATGATGCCTTTTAGACCTTACGAATTTCAGTTTCTCATAAAGATATTCGGGAGTTTTATATTCTATAAGTTTGTAAATGAATATACAATTTCTTGCTGCCAGATAATCAGAAATAGTGCATCCTAGAATTTTAGTCTTCCAAGCCGATATGTGGTCATATCTTTTAATACCATAAACATATTGCGTTACATTGTTGAATGCAACATCAATTTTGTGAGACTAAATAGAATCGAGTTTGCTGTATACGAGCTCCGAGTACGTAAAGTGAGACAAAATTAGTTGAACAGCTAATTTTTTTCTGGTATTTAGAGGCGTAAATGAGGCTGACATTCTTAATCTTCGTGGAACAACATACATATTACTAACAATTTTATTTATATGGTCTGAACAAGTTAGCGAGGAGTTCACTGCAATTCCCAAATTCCGTATCTTCTCAGTAAACATTAAGACGCTATTACCAATATACAATTCTGGAATGTCTTCCACATGAACTACACAATTACTGATAGGCAATACATACGACTTAGCCGCATTTAGACAAAAACAATTATCGGATGCCCATTGAGAAATTACCAAGAGATCACTGTTAATTTTAAAACACAAATCCTCGACAAGACCAACGCGACTGGACAAATAAAGTTGAATATCTTTAGTTTGGGCCAATTTTTTGTTAACAATTGTAATTATTTGGAGCTTTTCGGCCGATAAATAAAGACAAAACAAAAGGTTTCTCTTTTCCTCCTACGCGTTTCGATGAAATTTTTTCATCTTCATCAGGGAGACTGTATACTTATCATAAAATATGACATAAAACAAAGCAAACATTAACACATTAGTAAGAATTACACAATTCACATCACTCTGTTGTTAACATACTACTTCCATTCAATTTATAATATTTAAACATAAATAAACAAAACTTTACATTTTATCTACTGCCTCCATTCATGTTTCCTGCTTCGTCCATTGGCTGATAATGCCGTCATATAAGCGCAGTTGATATTGTTGACTTCTTCTTTCTTCTGCGTAAGCATGAGCTTTGTCGTACTGACATACAGAAAATACATCGTTGACAAAAATACTAAACAAAAGGGGACCAAGAACATATCCTTGGGGCACACCAGAGGTAACACTACTAGACGTAGACGATTTATCATTGCAGGCAACCCTTTGTGTTCTTCCAATAAGGTGCTTGTCATTAGTTTAAGGGAGCTATCCGAAAATTCAAAAAAAGTATTTAAGCTTTTTGCAAAGGGGTTTATCATTTACCAGATCAAACGCCTTAGAAAAGTCCAGGAGACAAAGGAGCGTAAGATTAAAGGAATAGCAACAAAAAGGCAATGCTTAGAGACCAATTGCAAAGCGAGCATTTATATGGCTGAGTGGTTAAAGCCAACTGCTTTTACACTAGTATAAAGTATGAATGTTGGAGATTTCGAGTTCAATACTCAGCTCCCGGGAAGCTAGCTGATGAAGAATGATATTCAGAAACGTGTTCTAGTAACCATCGCTGTTTGTAAACTTGGCAATTTTTCTCTAATATCAATATCAAAATTTTATGCTTTTCTTCCATTCCATTCGCCTTTCACCAACACACAGATTTTGACTATCTTAACAAAGGTATGTTGCTGCCATTGGGAATTCATACAAGTGAAAAATCTTTCTATTCTTACATTGCCTTACACTGAAAGAAATGGTGCTAGTAAAAGCAACAAATCGGTTCTGTTGTTCTATGGTTAATTCACCGAGTTCTCTGTCAAGCGAACAAATTAGTTTAGTAATTTCAACAGAAGAGAAGTTGTCGCTCCTAAGTTAACAAAATTCTGTAAAATTGACAGATTCCTAATCAATCTAACTGACCTTTTTGTTAACACAACTGATCTCACTGGTCATTTCAACAGCGATCAACAGTCAATACATGAGCAAATTTCAAAGAGAATTTTACGCTCACTGCGCTCTCTACTTTGTACTTATGTATGCTGTGCACATATTTACGTATGTATATGGCGGCCGCCGTGGTGTGATGGTAGCGTTCTCCGCCTACCACACCGAAGAACCTGGGTTCACACCCCGGGCAAAGCAACATAAAAATTTAAAAATAAGGTTTTTCAATTGGAAGAAAATTTTCCTAAGCGGGGTCGCCCCTCGGCACTGTTCGGCAAGCATTCCGAGTGTATTTCTGCCATGAAAAGATCTCAGTGAAAATTCATCTGCCTTGCAAATGCCGCAACATAGGTACTTTCGTAAAAAGCTGTCGCAACAACTTTTTTGTTCATTTGACTACTAAAACGGTCAATTACGAATCAACGATTTGTGCGCAGTTGATTGAACATCTTGTTACGATGGATAAAAATTGACAGAAATCTCGGTTGAATTGACCCGTATTTCGGTTGATTTTACCAGTCTTTTACTTTCAGTGTACACCTACCTGTCAAATAATAGAATGAGAATCACTGTCGCGAATGGCCAGATAATGGAATAAAGGTTTGTTTTTTGCTCGCCGTTATTAAATTAAAATGCCTTGAATCGCCCATTTGTCTATCATATCAGCTATTATTTTAATTGTGTATACAGAAAATTAGAGTACATATTGATTTTAATTTCAAAAATCTAATTATTAAATAAAATATGAGCAGCCAGTTAAAAAAACATTCTATAATTTGTAAATAGTGCAATACAGCCGTCGTTTACAAAAATGATTGAAAAGCACTATTGGCAAATGATTTAAGTAATCGAACAGCGATTGAACAGGTGATCGAGGCTGTTTACTATTGTGAACGCTTTTTTCAAATATTCGCCACTTGTATAAATTCGCAATGGTTGTTGCTGTAGAGATGAGACAACCATATAGTTGATCCATGCATTTTTTTCTTAAATTTTCTTTGAATTGAGCAATTTTTTTATTGAATTAATAAGAATTTCTGACTTTTGTGCAAAACTTTTCATCAATATGAGGGCACATTAATTGGACCTTCCAGCACTTCCACAATTTACGTGAAAAATTGGCAATACTGTGAGAGTTCATGTGACAATCTAAATTAGTTCTTTACGCTGGAAAAATGTTACGATAAATTGCAATATGAAACTTTTGTGTTTGTAATGGGCAGATCATACATCGCCATGGAGCATATGGAGGGGATGTCCACCATTATCTATGGCTGAAAATAATGTGGATGAAATGAGGTATTCACCCAATAACAGATTTATGAACAGTAAGGGGCCACCTCTAAAAAATTTGCGCAAATTTTCATCCACAGATGTATATTAATTTGGGCCAATTTTTAGTTAAGTTTGTGGTTATTGGAGCTTTCTGGCCGATAATTTCAAGACAAAACACAAGTTTTTATTTTTCTCCTACGCGTTTCGATGGGTATTTTCCATCTTCCTCAGGGAGGCTGTATATTTTAACATAAAAATAGATATCAAACATTTTTTTTATGATTAAAAATTTTCCTTTTTAGGCTGTGTGCGAGTTGACTTCTAAATTTCTACCTAAATAGAGAAAACCCTAAATCACTGGAACCTGTCGGTAAGGCAGTGCAAAATAAAAATTTAGAATTTTTTGAGCATACTTTTCAACCTAAATCCAAATGTCAAATTTCAAATTTCAAAAACAAAAATATTGATTTGTCAATATTGTATATGCAAATAAATGGCTCTTGTCCATTCAATTTAAGTAAATCATAGATCATAGAACGATGATCCCTGATGCGATTAAGGTCCGATCGATTGTACGTGATGGTGAGCTCAATTTTGTTCAAGCTGATGTTGGCGACACAAGAATTGGATCCTTCTCAAATATGGATCGCAATCTGAACATATTTGGCAGCCAAGTGGCCTAAAGAAGTTATTGGAGGCGTACCAACATTACAGTATTGAATTCGAGATTGTGGAAAAGGTCATTGTGCACGTGCTCCACTATGTCCGAAAAAAGCCTTATAAAAGGGAGCCACTGCATTTTCTTGAACTGCTATCTTGGGATAGGTACTTACCGCGGATCCTAATTGACCTCTGTTCTTTTTAAGCGTGAAAACGCATCAAAAATACTAAATTTCCCGTATTGTTATTATTTTCTTAACAGAAATAAATAATTTAGGTTCTCAAATCAACTCGCACAGTTTTGAAAGCTTTTCCCTAAATTATTGCAGTGCTGGAAAGTTCCAGTAGAATCTTAGTTTAGGTACCTAAAATTTAGGCGAACTCGCACCCAGTCTTAATTTGTATTGAAAATTATTCTAAAACAATCTAAAATTTTCCGTTTGCACTGCCTTACTGACAGTTAACAGTAACTAAGTTTATCACTTATCTCAAAATTGTAAGTCCTTAAAAGACACCAATAAATATACCGAAATAATGAGGATGACAAGCTAAGTTGATTTAGCCATGTACGTTTGTCTGTCCGTCCGTCTGTCTGTTTGTTTGAACGCAAACTAGAGTTTTGAGATATCTTGATGAAATTTGGTGTGCTGATATATTTGGATGTCCGATTGATCATTTGTCGGAACTGATCCGATCGGAGTACTATACCATATATCCTCCATACCAGCAATTTTTCTAAAAAGAGGGTTTTTGTCATTTATTTTTCATATGTTTACATATAAGGCATACGCTGTTGGATGTTCGGATTATATAAATCTTTGTAATTTCTGTTTGTCAATTTTTTAGATTTGACTATGCAGAATGAAAATAAAAATAGACAGTGATTTATATAGTTTCTTTATATTTTTGTGCGCGATTTGTTGTGGCGCCCAAATTTTATGGAGCTGACCACATCTACTCACATAGATCAATCGTTATCTAGGAGCTGCTGCGTCCGTTCTTAGAATTTTGGTATCCAAACTGTTTCAAGGATTCTAGGTTAACGTCTGCAGCAATACTTTTTCATTCACTCCTTTTGCTAAAGGCATTCTAAAAATCTTTGCATCAGAGGACTGTCGCTATCGAGCAAGTCGTATCAAAATGTCACTTCTGTAGTCGTTTCAGTTATTTCTTTGTTTGCAGAAACACTCTGGGTACATTGAGTTATCCTTGAGACCTAGGAAACCTGTAGAAGACCCAAATATACTTATGTTGTTAACTTTGTGACCACTTAAAACTTGACGTTGTTACCACTTTAATGGTTATAATATCAATTGACTTTGTGGCCAAAGTGGTGGTTTAAAGGTTAACTGGTTTTATGGCCATTGACCATATGGCACACCTGCTACAACTTTGTAACGAACGAAAAACACGGTAAAGCGTTAATTATCTAAAAATTGGCGTACCGTACGTGATAACCTACCATATATATGCATTCAAAATGCGCCTTACACTAGTCTTAGCATTGTAAGATCGTAAATGCAACCATGTTAACTAATTAATAGAATAAGCAAAAATACATCACTGTAAAGGAAGAAAAGAGAAGATGGTGGACTTCCGGTTTATTATTGGATTGACGACTGAAGAATAAAGTATTATTATTAATCCAGACGTTTCTGCTGTTCTATTAACCACCACGTAGAAATTATTTCTCAGTTGTGTTAACGTACAATTATAAACAATTATTTTGTAAAAGGCATTATCAAAGTTTTAACTGAAAATAATGTGGATTTTCCTCCTACTGCCAACATACAATTGCGCAGATTACTGCAAAATATAGTTGGCGTGGGAGATAATAGCTCCGCAACTACGATGAATACCACTCCTAACACAAATATATTGGAGAACATTCCGGACGAAATGATTGAGATAAATGCTGGCGTTTCTATTGAGTCCTCTGCCAACATTGCCGTTCCAACTGTCTTTACTACCGATGTTTTGGTTGAATTCAATTCAACACCTGCCGTTCACGATGTTTTTGCTGCCGCCCCATCAAACTCTGCCCCAATTGAAGCAAGAGCCACGACCATAAGTATGGATGACGAACTGGTGACGCTACGAAAACGTATGGAAATGTTAAAATTAATGAAAGAAATCGACGAGCTAAGAGCTAGTACTGGGGTACTGGGGTACAACAGCAACATATACTGGATTTTGCCGATATAGAGCATGATATGCCCAAGTTCAGTGGTGATGATATATCAGTGATGGTGGGACATTTTCTTCAAGATTTCAAAGAAGTAATGCAGTCGTCAAAAGTAGACGAACGATTTAAATTGCTGGCTTTTCGTCGCTGCCTGGTGGGAACAGCCAAAGTTTTCCTTACCACCACCAAAGCGTTAGGCTATGCCGAGTTAAAAAAGGCCCTTACGACGGAATTTGATGTGCCGATACAGAGGAACGAAGTTTATAAGACGTTGGCAAGACGCAAGTGGGACAAAAAGAGCGAGTCATTACATTGCTACGTTCTATTGATGCAGGCAATAGGAAACCGGGAAAACATATGCGAAACAGAAATCATCGATTTCATAATAGAAGGCATAGGCAAAATAGTGCCAAGTGCCAAATGCACATCTACTGTTACCGGCGAAAACACTTGATGAATTGAAGGTATTAGTGAGCCGTTTTCAAAGAAAATATTTCACAGTAGAACCAGACTAATATTTGTTAGAAATTAAGTTATACTGTATCGAGGTCGATTACAGTGTCAGATTGACCGAGCGGGTAACTCTGAACACAAATAGCGAATTGTATTAGATGAGGTATTAGATTTAGATTAGGTATTAGATTAAGAAATGTACGATAGTGAAGATAGAAATTAAGTTATACAAATAGCGAATTGTATCTAATTAAGAAATGTATGACAGTAAAAATAGAAATTAAGATAATATATCGAGGTCAATACAGTTTCAGGCTGGCCGAGTTGTAAGATCGTAAATGCAACCATGTCAACTAATTAATAGAATAAGCAAAAATACATCACTGTAAAGGAAGAAAAGAGAAGATGGTGGACTTCCGGTTTATTATTGGATTGACGACTGAAGAATAAAGTATTAAGATAATTAAACCGGACATTTCTGCTGTTTTATTAACCATCGAAGGTAGAAATTACAGCATCAAATTTTATTAATTTGAAAATAAGTAACGTGTAGGGGAACTATGATCTTCAAATTATTCAAATTTTTAAAATCTTAACACTTTCTTGATTAATTTTGGAAATAAAAAAATGTTGATATGAAGCACTTATACTAATGCCTGTTTGAGTATATAGTATTAACACACATTTAGAAATATATATGTAAATATATTTTGCAATGATATATGTTAACTTACTGCTGGCGTTTTTAACAATAAAATCGTATGCTCATGCGCTTGGTTTCTTTTGACCAAAGCCAATTGAAAACATAACAAGTAAATAACAAAGTGGAAAGCAATCAAAACAAAGCAACGAATTAAAAATAAAATAAATTAAAAAGTAGAAACATATTTTAACCATGACTGGCACCGGCAATGGACGAATATTGACAGCAAATTCACCAAAATAAAAAAAATGAAAAATAACAAGTAAGGAATGCTAAGTTCGGGTGTAACCGAACATTACATACTCAGCTGAGAGCTTTGGAGACAAAATAAGGGAAAATCACCATTTAGCAAAATGAACCTAGGGTAACTCTGGAATGTGTTTGTATGACATAGGTTTCAAATGAAAAGTATTGAAGAGTATTTTAAAAGGGAGTGGGCCTTAGTTCTATAGGTGGACGCAATTTCAGGATATCGCCATAAAGGTGGACCAGGGGTTACTCTAGAAAGTGTGTTGTACGATATGGGTATTAAATGAAAGGTATTAATGAAGGTTTTAAAAGAAAGTCGCTTAGTTGTATATTTGAAGGCGTTTTCGAGATATCGATCAAAATGTGGACCAGGGTGACCCAGAACATTTTCTGTCGGGTACCGCTAATTTATTTATATATGTAATACCACGAACAGTATTCCTGCCAAGATTCCAAGGTCTTTTGATTTCGCCCTGCAAAAATTTTTCATTTTCTTCTACTTAATATGGTAGGGGTCACACCCATTTTACAAAGTTTTTTCTAAAGTTATATTTTGCGTCAATAAACCAATCCAATTACAATGTTTCATTACTTTTTCACATTTAGTATAGAATTATGGCATTTTTTTCATTTTTCGTAATTTTCAATATCGGATTTCGGCCATATTTTATATCAAGATAAAGTGAGTTCAGATAAGTACGTGAACTAATTTTAGTTAAGATATATCGATTTTTGTTCAAGTTATTGTGTTAACGGCCGAGCGGAAGGACAGACGGTCGACTGTGTATAAAAAGTGGGCGTGGCTTCAACCGATTTCGCTTATTCTCACAGAAAACAGTTATCGTCATAGAACCTATGCTTCTACCAAATTTCAAAAGGATTGGTAAATTTTTGTTCGACTTATGGCGTTAAAAGTATTCTAGACGAATTAAATGAAAAAGCGCGGAGCCACGCCCACTTTGAAATTTTCTTTTATTTTTGCATTTTGTTGCACCATATCATTACTGGAGTTGAATGTTGGCATAATTTACTTATATACTGTAAAGATTTTAAATTTTTTGTTAAAATTTGACTTAAAAAAAATTTTTTTTAAAAGTGGGCGTGTTCGTTATCCGATTTTGCAATTTTTTATTTAGCACACATATAGTAAAGGGAGTAATGTGCCTGCCAAATTTCATCATGATATCTTCAACGAATGCGAAATTACAGCTTATAAAACTTTTAAATTTCGACATCGAAAAAGTGGGCGTGGTTGTAGTGCGAGTTCGTTCATTTTAAATATCGATCTGAGATAAGCACCCTGGAACTTACATACCAAATTTCATCAAGATACCTCAAAATTTACTCAAGTTATCGTGTTTACAGACGGACGGACGGACGGACATGGCTAAATGAATTTCTTTTTTCGCGCAGATCATTTTGATATATAGAAGTCTATATCTATCTCAATTAGTTTATGCCGTTACGGATTACCGTTATGCGAACAAAGTTAATATACTCTGTGAGCTCTGCTCAGCTGAGTATAAAAATAAAAAAATTGGATAAGCCAAAGTTAAACCCAACTTTGTTCATCAACCACTACACGTACTCGCTGACTCATTGCCGCTCCGTGTCGCTAATCACTTGAAAGTCCGTTGGCCTTAGATACTTGTCCACACTTTAAGTGGCGAAGTAAGATTTGTTGCGCTTTTGCAGCGCTGAGCGACGAACGGCGCTAACATTGGTGAAAATTAATGGTGTCAGCAAGACAATCGTCATATGAAATTCTGCCATAATTTTTTTTATTTCATTTTTTTTTTGTTTAACAACATACTAAATAACAACAATTTTTGAAAAAAGTAGATCATAGCTCTTCGCGTGGACAAAAAAAAAACAATATTTTTGTGATAGTAATAAAACTGATATTGAATCACAATAACAACAAAATACTACCTACATACAAATGGAATAAATACAAATACAATCATGTGCTTTTTTATACATTGATGACAAATTAAAACAATTTTTGAGTTTGCGTAAATTATTTAGCGATAGTAAATACAAAGCGGTAGAGTGAGAAAATGGTACAAATGACAAGCGCGACATCTGTCAAATTTGACAATTATCCAAATTTATTGCCAATTTTTTTCGCTAGTGAAATGTGATATGCGTAGTCATGGTAGACAAAAACTTGCAATTAATCAAATTACATTAATTGCAAATTATTCATGGTATTTGGTAGAAAGGGAGTAGGAGGGTTTTTAAAGAGACTTACATCATCATCTTACTTACTTACTTACTTAATTGGCGCTTAACCGTTTAAACGGTTATGACCGACCAGCAAGGCGCGCCAATCGCTTCTTCTCTCTGCCAACCGGCGCCAATTGGACACACCAAGGGAGTTTAAATAGTTTTCCACCTAGTATTTCCAACGGAGTGGGGGCCGCCCTCTACCTCTGCTTCCATAGGCGGGTTCCAATAGAAACACTTTCTTGGCCGGAGCGTCATCTTCTACATTATAATTAATTGGCGCTTAATCACCTGGGCAATTTTCGCAAATCGCGAGCAGCACGAAAGGTGAAGTTTTCCTTCACCTGCCTTTCCCAAATCAGTGGAGGTCTTCCCTTTCCTCTGCTTCTAAACTGGGGTGTCGACTAAAATCCTTTCTTGGTTGGTATGCCTACGCGTAACATGGCCTAGCCAGCGAAACCTTTGGTATTTTATTCATCATTTTGCCTCGTTCAATTGCGCACGCCGTCCCGTGCAAAGCAAAATCAAAAATTTAGAAAAAAGGTCTTTCCAATTAGAAACAAGTAAGGATGTCTAAGTTCGGGTGTAACCGAACACTACATACTCAGCGTGAGATTCACTTGTACAGTTCGTACCAGATAAATTACTTTTCTACATAACACGTGGCACCGCCCATTTAAAAAAAGAAATTGTTTCCCAATTTCCTCTAACAAAAAAACTTGGTAAGTGAAATATCATTGATACTATTTTTCGCTAAGATATATAGGGTATTATTGTAGTCTACGACCCTTTTAGAAGTCTTTTATATAAATGTGGGCGGCCCTTAACCGATCTCGTCCATTTTTTCTAGAAATATTTCCTGAAATTTATGTGTACTCAATCTTATCCCGATCCGGTAATCTTTATTCGAGTTATGGCACCCGAAACATAGAAAATTACTAAGTCATAAAAGGGGCCGTGCCACGCCCATTTTAAAAAATTAGAATTTTTACCTATTCCTTGTTATAATTCCATTTGGGAAAAGAAATATAATTGATATAGAACTCTTTTTTGCAAAGATAAAGCATATTTTATTCGTCCACGACCCCTTTAAAAATATTTTATATGAAAAAGGGCGTGGTCCTTAACCGATTTCGTTAGCATTGCTTATAGTAAAGGCAAGCTCTCTGCGGAATTTTGTTATGATAGGCTTAACGGTTTTTGATTTATGATCAGTAGTATTTGCAAAATTGTGTCACAAGTGGGCGGTGCCACGCCTATTTTCAAAAATGTCAAATTTTTATCAAAAGCCTTAAAATTAGTCCACATCACAAATTTTAACATTCTAGGTGTATTATTTACTAAATATGTAATCTAATTTTTTTGTGTTATGTTATATATATAAAAAGTGGGCGTGGTTATCATGCGATTTCACTCATTTTAAATCTTCCGAAAAACTTTTCTTAAGAAAAATCCAAGACCATCTCCTCTTCTCTCGACACCGTCCATGATTCCAAGCCAAGCAGCAGAACAGTTATGATGAGTGACTTGTATAGCGTTATTTTCCTTCGTCGATTGCCGACTTTACTGCTCAATTACCTACTCTGTCCAAAGAAGTACTTTCTGGCAAGAGTTACTCCATTTGGTTTCTAATCTGACTCTTTGCTTTATGATTGTTGATACTTCCTTTTGTACTCATTCACAACAAAACCCATCTTTTTCGCTCCTTTTTCCAGTTTGGAGTAAGCAAAATTTACGACGCGAGCGTTAAGGCCGCTGATGTGAATCTCGTCAGCATACGCCAGCTATTGTAGGCTCTTAAGGAATATTGTTCCAGACTCGTTAAGTTCTGCAGCATGTATTGTTTTCTTCAATATTAAATTAAAGAAAGCGTAGTATGGGTAGTCACGCTGTCTGAAGCATTTCCAATTCTGACTGAGCTGATGGCGTTGCTCAACGTCATTTTGCACAGGCGTATAAGTCTTGCGGAGAAACCAAGCTCCTTTTCGTGCTGTCGGTGGCTGCTTTAAAATCGACCATAGATATGTGTCAATTATTTTTTCACCCTAGGAGACGGGGCGCATAATAAATATATGGATGTTGGTAGATCTATCCGGTCTGGCTCCGCACTGTTAAGGTTAAATTAACCGATTCACGGTCAAATTCAATTTTGCACAATACGCTTGACAGAACCTTATATGCGATACTAACAATGCTGCTTTCACGATAGTTGGCACAGTTTACAGGATCCCTCTCCCTGCCGACTAGGCAAAGAACACCTAGATTCCAATTCCGCCGTATTCGAATAGCTGCGTAGGCAGTCCATCAGCGGCCGTGTTATTTTTTAATCTGGTTAGTCCTATTCTTACTTCGTTACAGTCAGTTGGGAGAACATTTATTCCATTATCATCGATTGCAGGATCGGGTTCATCATCTTCCCTGTGTTTTTCATTGCTCTCTCCATTTAGGAGGGCAGATACATAAGTGATACCTCGATAATCTAAGTACCTACTACCTGGACATCGGATACAAGTTCGCTGTTCTAGTTCTGACAGCAGCTTGCTTAGGACTTAAAACCGTCCGTATATTGCTGAACACATTTAAGAACAAGAAACTTCAATTTTTTCGACCACCCTAAAGTTCAAACAATTATGTATGAAGCACCATTTAACAGAAGTTGAACCAGTTAAGTTGTTTAAAATTCTCTTGACGACGACATTGATTAATGATAATTTAAGTGGAGCACTTCTGCACGCAATATAAGCCAGCCATAGTAAATAAAAATAAAAACAAATGTAAGGTGCGATAACCTCCGAATAGATCTAAGGCCGAGCTTCTCTTCCAATTTGCGTCGTGCTCCTCTTGATTTTCCCTACAAATTGACCGGACAGAACCTACATGTTTTATGCCGACTCCGAACGGCATCTGCAAGGCAGATGAGTTTTCACTGAGAGATTTTCAAGGCAGAAATACACCCGGAGCGCTTGCCAAACACTGCCGAGGGGCGAACCCGCTTAGAAAAATTTTCCTCTAATTGAAAAACCATATTTCTAAAATTTTGATGTTGCTTTGCCCGGGGTGTGAACCCAGGGCACACGGTGTGGTAGGCGGAGCATGCTACCATCACACCACGGTGGCCGCCATAGTAAATACGTAAGGGAATACTTACATACATACCAGCATATGTTATTTACTGTTACAGAATTTTTTTGTATAATATACCGGATGATCATGAATTATATGATTAACAATAGTAAAAGGCACAGCTACAAACAATGGGGATACGACTAGAGATATGACCACATGTATAAGAGATAGAGCCACCTTCAAAGGCAACAACACAATGTGGTCTCTATATAAAAGCTCACCCGCACCACAATGAAGTCAGTTAGAAAATGACGAGGGGGCGAAATCTCTATACGTTGATTGATGTCTTTCTCTAATGTACATATGTATGTTAAATAAAATTCTTTAAATGTGAAAAATTTCAGTGAATTTTTATTGTTTTCTGCTTGTGCACTTATAGCAATGCCCGTTCAATTTGTCAATAATGTCAGTGTCGCATTATGGAAAGGGTCATAGCTCGCGCCAAAGCATCTCGAACTTACATAAGTGTGTGCATGAATAAAGGGACTTCCAAACAAGTTGAGCAACATTGAATGGAGTTAAATTGTTGCACATCCTTTTTATATTTATTTTAATACAATAAACTTTACTTTGATAATAAATTGCTTTACAATAGTAAGCATGCGAGCATGAAGAAGGGTCAGATTAAAGCCATACTTTCAAGTGGTTACAACAAAGAAGTAAACGAATGACTTCAAAAGACTACAATTTGCTGGATTTTATAAAGCTATAGAGTACAGGGTTGACTAAGTGTATCACTACACTTTGGAACAAATTCAGGTTAGCAAAAGTTAGGTCGATTCTAAGAGTGAGGGGTGAAAATAGAGGCTAAATTAGAAGAACCGTATCGGGGCATTTGTTTATGTTAGTTCGAATTTTTTTTAATCGACCTTCGAACTTTGCAGTCAAATGCCGATTTTCAGCATATTTTTTGTATGGTTTTTTGGCTATACCTCGTCGACTAATTGATATTTTTTCAATCTGTTAAACCCACATTATTGCTAGAGACCTGTGCAACAATTAAAATTTAAAAAAAAATTGATTTAGACAATTTTTGTAGTGGTGCTTATGAAGCAAAATGTTGGAACTTTTTTTTATGCTTTTTAAACATATTTTCCGCGAAACTAAGTCTTTTTTCATATGTATTTAATTAGCCAGCTTTGCTCATATTGCTTTATATAATTTTTTTTGTTATTGATATAAGAGAAAAATTGTAAAGTTTACAAACGGCGATGGTTACTAGGATATGTTTCTGAATTTCACTTCTTCATCAGCTAGCTTTTCGGGAGCTGAGCATTGAACTCGAATCGCCAACATTCATATCAGTGCAAAGGCAGATGTCTTTAAGAATTGCCTTTTTGTTTCCATTCCTTTTATTCACCATGTTTGCGCATACACTCTCTATGTAGTAAGCTTTCAAAAGCACGCCTAAAATCATATCCACACTATTAGGAATAAACTACATACAGAGTGTATGTGCCAACATGGTGAATAAAAGGAACAGAAATAAAAAGGGAATTCTTAGAGACCAATTGTAAAGCGAGCAACGGGACATTCATATGGCTGAATAGCTAAAGACATCTTTCTTTGCACTGATGTGAATGTTGGAGATTCGAGTTCAATGCTCAGCTCCCGAAGTA
Organism: Eurosta solidaginis; assembly: GCF_040869045.1. Taxonomy (NCBI): domain Eukaryota; kingdom Metazoa; phylum Arthropoda; class Insecta; order Diptera; family Tephritidae; genus Eurosta; species Eurosta solidaginis. The sequence goes on from NC_090322.1 coordinate 255,303,947, forward strand.
AACTTTGATATTAGTAAATTTTGATATTAGTTCGCATGTACGAAATAAATAAAAATCTCTACCTGTGCGGTGGTTGGAAACAAAAAAAAGGAAGACGAGGAAAAAGAGGAAGAAGGGGAAGACAAAGATGAAATTCCAGAATATCAGTTGAACGAATTTATCGACCTTTCTAATGATGATGACGATGACCAAGATATTAGAGAGAGCAGTGATGTTGATCCACAGCCGCCTGCTAAACGGCGACTGGCCAAATCATTAATTAAATTTTTTTACTTAAAACTTTTCATAACTAACATTTCAAAATTATATTTTTGCCGTATTTTTATAATTTCTTTTTCAATGTTTCTTCAAAACCAACACTGAAAAATTGGTACATCAGAAATGAGAATAAATTAATATTAACCTGGAAAACGCAAGTTTTGTATTATGATTGTTTTCTTTTCAAATGAAATTTATTGAAGAAACTGAGAAGCATAATATAGATAAAAGAGAAAGAAAAAAAACTTAGTTTTGGGGAAAATATGTTCAAAAAGCATGACAAAAAAATTTCCAACATTTTGCTTCATTCAATTTTTTTAAAAATGCTAATTGTTGCGCAGGTCTCAAGTAATAATTTGGCTTTAACGGATTGAAAAAATATCAGTTAGTCGACGAGTTTTAGCCAAAAAACCATACAAACAATATGCTGAAAATCGGCATTTGACTGCAAAGTTCGAAGGTCGATTAAAAAATAATTTAAACTAACATAAACAAACGCCGCGATATGGGTCTTCTAATTTAACCTCTATTTTCACTCCTCACTCTCAGAGTCGACCTAACTTTTGCTAACCTGAATTTCTTCCACAGTGTTATCGAAAAATAAAGAGTTCTACGGGAGGTATTTTAATCTTCAAAGTCGGGAAAAGATGAATTATTAAAGTCAAAAGGGTCGACTTCTCAAGTAAACTAGAAGAAGGGTGACATAAGGTCAACAAAATTAACGCTATATACATTGCAAAGCGCTCCTATATAACAAATAAATAAATAAATGTAAGGCGCGATAACCTCCGAAGAGTTTAGGCCGGGCGTGAACCCAGGATTTTCGGTGTGGTAGGCGGAGCATGCTACCATCACACCACGGCGGCCGCCATATATAATATTGTGGCGAATGTTGACATCACTATGCTGTTAGTAAATAATCGCAACAACTAAAACATGAAGCAGCCACTCTTCTGTACATGTACACATTAAAGCTAGCAACACTTATCTACATGGCAACGAAGAGTTATCCCACACACACAAATGTAATCATCAGCATAAGTAGTTACTCACACATACACACGCATAAGGCTATAAGAAAAAATAAACTACAAATATATGTGTATACAGCTGGTAACCAAGCATGAGATACTACTGTTCTCGAAACAACTAGATCTTAAGAGAAGTATTCGGACGAGGCAACAGAGAGTATAAAAGCAGCCCAAGGTGAGGGTTGACTAATCACTTTGATTTAAACACGCTTTTTTGAATTAGGTGATATTGAAGTATAATTGTACTACTCCCAAAGTAGACTAAATAAAGACCATATTGCAATACTGAATATTGGAGTTATTTATTCAACAGTTCAGCGATACGAACGTTAGCAGAAGGTGCATAATAACCAGTATTTCCCTAAATTCGTTACAATATATAACAAGGCGCTCCTATTAAAAACTGCTTGAAGTTAGCTTCTAAAGGCATGAAAGTAGAAAAAATGTTAGTTAGATGCGTTTGAACGCGTTTTCGGACTTACTTTGAATTTCATACGTTTACGTGCGTGACTATGGAGTCCATCCCGTAAGAATATATGTATTTAACTCATTTGTCAAACGCTTGTCTTCGCTTGCTATGGAGCTCGACTTTTAATTCTGGTTTCATTAAAATACAAAATCGGATTAGAGACTGGACTGGCGAGGATTTCTTTGTAATGAAAAGAACATACATATGTTTTCAACTAAATGTCTAACCGATTCCGAGATTTTTTTTGTTTTCGTGCTGACCTTAGATTGTTGATATAGTTTGGCCTTTTTCCCGAAATGGTCATAAAGTCGAACGGAAATTTCCTAAATGGCCATAATGTCAGTTTCTCAAAGACCATAAAATAAATTGTTGATACGGTTTGGCCTTTTTCCCGAAATGGTCATAAAGTCGAACGGAAATTTCCTAAATGGTCATAAAGTCAGTTTCTCAAAGACCATAAAATAAATTGTCCTTATGAACAATTGATATATTCAAAAGCAATTGAAGTGGTCTTAACGTCATTTGATCCTTTGTCTGTTGACCCTATGTCACCCCACCGATTATAACGACAATTGACCTTTCGGAAATTGGCGTTATGTTAACCCAGGCAGAGAAGCACTTTTTATAGTGGCAACATCTCTTAGCTGTGTCCAAAATTGCAATTACCAATTACACTCATTGCTTTTTGTCAATGATAGATGAACCTATGTAAAAGTAAACACTCGTGGCAGTTTTAAATTTTAGCAGCTACCTCTAATAATGAGAAGGCGAGAGCTTGGTTCTGCCCGGAACGGCGGGTGACATGTACATATCTAGTGGATTTCATCCAAAAAATAATCACACACAAAAGGCTTAGCAGGCTGCTAGATTGAAATTTATACTTTCTCTGACATCCAGGTCATCCAAAAAGGAATTGTGATCGTTTGCCGACAACACAAATTGTTCCCAAAAAAGAAGCAGGTCTCACTTCAATTTGAGCTGTTATACATTGGCGACGTGCGATAATGAAGACAACTTCCGTTCTATATAATATTTATTCAGGGACGAAACATCAAGTCTAGAGTGGCATTTCCATTATAGAAAAGACCCAAATTGTTTATAAGTGATTGTAATCGTCCCTGTTAAAAGTGCTCTCTGGGCAATGTTTAATACGCATTTACGAGGATGCATTGGAAAGATGGCAAGTGCTCGCAATCTGTTGGCAGTACCAAATAGACAAGCTCGGTACATCACCATCCAGCTATTAAAAAATGCTGAGCAACAAAAACAACAATGAAAGCGGATGAAATAACAATAGCTAAATATACTTCAACACTGCACTGCTGTACGCGAAAAGTGTAGACCCTGGGAGAAAATAATGATGAAACAACTAAGGGGTATATAATCAGTGCAATCTAAGGAATCATTTAATTAGTTTGATTTGAACACATTGTAAGTGAGGTAAGCGAATACCTTAAATTGAAAAGTTCTACTAATATTGTTGTGCCTTATATTGTATAGTATTTTATAGTTATTTATTTGACAGTTCAGTGATCGAACCGATAACAGAAGGCAACAGAAAAAACAGGAAATCATCGAGATTTCTTCTTCGTTATAATATTGCTTCCATGCTTGCTATCTGGCAAAATTAATTAAAGAGTGAAAAGGGTATCACAGTGGACGCATTCGTGGCGTAAGCGTCGTGATTTAAAAAAATGTTTCCCACTGCGTTTTCAAACCAACCTAACTTTTGTTCTATATAAATATGTAGTGCATCGCTATGTTTCTATGCATTGGTAGAAATTCATAAAAAAAATAACCTGTAAACAAAGAATTTTTAAGCAGATAAATTGATGACGAGCTTTCGTGAATACCCTATATTAATGTAATTCCTTATACTTGTTAAGCTTAGGAATTTTTTAGCTGCCTCTGTAATGTAAGACTTAGTGTATATATGCGCCGCAACGTGTTGTATGCAAAACGTTCTTGAGTGTGTATTTGAGCATTTTGCTGCATGTGGTGGGTACCATACGTACTTGGGTGACTATTGTGTGCCACGCTTTAGCTCCACTTAGAGTTGCCCTTAGACAGCGGGCACAAAAGGAGCATATTCTTCATAATAATGTATGCATTACTTATATATAGACTTATGTATTAAGAACTAGCACTTGCTTCAAACTTTATCTGCAAACATGGCTTTATGAAAAGTTTTGACTCTGTAAGAAAATAATGACGAAACAACTGAGGGGTATGTAAGCGGCGCAATCTAATCATTTATTCGATTTGATTCATTAAATAGCAAAGTTATACCGCTAAAGTCCTATCTGACGGATAGTTGTTATCTAATATAATTTTGATCAGAATATCAAAAAAACTACCGAAAAAATTTTTTATCAAACAGCGATCTTTGATTGTTCTTAGAGGTGTGACATCGATGTTTACATATACTAACATGTCTATGAACGATATATACAGCAGCGAACAGAAAAGTAGCAGTACAAATTTTTATCAATTTTCCATAACTAAATTCTTTCAATATTTTAGGAAAATACTTATACTACGCAAACCAATCTTGACAAGTTTTCGAAAGAATTGAAAAATTCGAGTGAATTTTACGTATATGACAAACTTTTGTTTGGATTTGTTTGGGCCCGTATCGTGTTATAACTACGATCACGGATGACAAACCAATTTCACTAAAATGATAAATATAAATTTGTCAAGCTTTTCATAAAAATGATAATACATTATGAATCTAATAAGTACTTGTAGCCTGTGTTTCACGTATAAGCTCAATCTTTATCACTATTTCAGTGCTATTGCGATTTAAAAAATTATATTCGATCACGGATCGTATAACACGTTATGGTCCCTGAATTTATTTGAGTATGCAGTTCTGAAGCCCTATCATTTTGAGTTTAGTAAAGTACTAATCCTAGGTCTCTCAAAGTGTTCATTGATTTTGGAAAATTGTCTTTCCGAAGGCGGGTTTACATTTTTCACTATGCGAAGGGCGTATAAATTTATTTCTTATATGGATAAAAATCTGAAACACCCTTCGCGAAAACAATTTTAAAAAATTAAAGCGAAATTTGATAGACCGATTATCTGTACTTTGTTTTACTAAAATTGATTGGACTACATGCTCAAAAAAATTCAGAGAACCCCATGTAGGGTTCTTAAATTATATTGATTCAATTATTTTTATTTAGCTTTGTATTCAAGTTACTTTGAACTTTGTAATTTTAATATGATTTATCAATATTTTAATTTTCAATATTTATTTTTTAATTTTCAAAAATTTTCAATTATTATTCAATTTTACTTCATGAAAATATAATATTTTCTTTTAAATAATTTTTATGTGGATATTAATATTAATAAAAAGTTAAGCATCCTACACTCAAAATAAAAAGCTAGAAATTTTCGTAAAATTTTCTTGAATTTTCGAACTTTTTCAAATTTTCGATTTCTTTCGAAAACGTTCGGAAACGGTCTCAGTTACAAAATTCATAGAAGCTTTTGTTGTAAAATATCGAAAGTAAAACAAAGAGCTTAATTGGTGAAATTTGATAAAACTTATCAGTGCTATTTTTCTGTTCGCTGCTGTACTCGTATGCTCGTACTACATACATTCATACATACAGTAGAAAATTTATGGCAAAATTGTGGGTGTATCCACACAGAATCATTTGAATTAAAAAAGAGCAACGTGCAATAAAATAACTCAATTTCATGGCTGATCAATTTCGTTTTATTTTTCAGTTCCTATTTTTCTGAGTCGCCTTGGCCTATAGCAACAAGTGAAGCGATTAGCCCAGACCCAGACAGCAGCATTTCAAAAAATTTTGTAGGGCATAGTAAAAATCGACATACCTAAATACATAAGTACATATGTAAATAAAATATAAACAAATATTGCCATCTTTAAAATGATTGTACAAAATCATTACACAAATTACTATATTTAAGTAAATTATTTCAAGTACAAAAATTTACATGTTGAGTGAACGTTTAACAAAAACAAAGTGTAAGAATAAACAAACAAAAATTGTCTATAAAAATATTAGTATTTGGATTTCGTGGAAAAAACCGCGCCAAAATAAATTAAAAGCCCTTCATCAAACATTTGGACATTGAGAATAATGCGTTGTAAAGTAAACAAAACCAAACGAAAAAGCACACAAAGTAAGGTAAATAAATGGGATAACAAATTTAATGAAAACAATTCAAAAACTTGTATTTTAACCAGTCAGCGGCTAACATAAAACTAACCTCACCCAATAATGTAATTTACATGTCTATATGTTGTAATGATACGTTTTACCACATAAGGTTGTATGTACATATACATATTAGGGTAGGTCACTTCTTTATTTAAAATCGCTCTTAGTCGATTTGGTCTTTTTATATATAGATTTCTGAAAACCAAAGCCCTAATGTCGAATTCGAGTATCACAAATTAAATAAATATTACAGTTTTACTTATAAAAAGGTTAAGCTAGGTTGAACTGGCCGCTATGTGAGGACCTGACATAGACTGAATGAGTTCACAGTGGGACCAAGAGTTTGTTTAATGAACAAACAAAAAAACCTTGTCAAAAACTAGGACCTATCTTATAAAATAAGTCCATCCTCTTGGCAAATACTAGAAACTGTCTATGACCTAAGCCATTTGCTGATTCTATAGCACACCCAATAGCTGTAGTCAGCCTAACAAGCACATGGCACGTGGACAAAATGTGCTCGATATTTTTCTCCTGCAACCTGCACTTCTTACATCTGCGATCACTGATTAGGCGTAATTTAAGCGCATGTGACGTCAAAGGGCCAGAGTACAGTCAGAATACCCTTCATGACCCTATAGTCCTTTATTTTTAATAATAAGAGTAACTTTATTAGAGGCTGTAAGACCTACACATAATCTGCGGCACTTTACAGCCCCACACTTGGGTCCAGGTCTTTCCCGATTTGCCGATCAAGAGCAACTCTCGCCGTTTTTAATCTGAACCAAACTGATTGGGACGTCATCGGAGCACGCTTCGAAGGATACGCTATTTTTAGCTAGCTCATCCAATTTTTCATTCTCATATATTCCCATATTCCAGTGCTTCCACTGCACTCCGCCTGAAAAACACCACAGAGATCTGGCAGCTTGTTGTTTATTTCCGGTTCAGCACAGTATACCGAGACTTTACGCCTTCCACTACTTTTGAATCATCGGTGTACACGTGTATCCACAGTCGAAGTGCAGACACGGAGTTAGGAAGTATGTTCGTGCAGTACCTAATTGATGACGCTATTCTATTATGGACGTATAGAAAACCAACATGAACAAACCGATAGCACAACGATACTTGCGCGTTCAATAATAAGCCGATAAAAACCACAAGTTGTCAATATCGGTATTACCGATAAGAAACCGGCGAAGCTCTGTTATGGTTAGTGTCAAATCTAAGGCTAACTCTAGTTAATTTAAAAACATAAGTTTTCTGGACGTACACCTTTTTTATTATAAGCTTTTATTTACTTTCACTTGGCTGTTGTCCGTAATCAAATCTTGCAAGTTAAATTTGATACACTTCCCGGTGTCCGATTGAGCTGAAATTTTGCACACATGTATAACTCCGATGAAAATGCAATATTACTTTGCGAGAATTCGATAAATTAATCGACAACAGAGTTATCGGTAAAGATTTGTATTCACAAGGGAATAAAAGCCTAAGTCCTCAAGAACGCAGGTAACTTCGTTTTGTTTGTGTTTGCAACAAACGTAGAAGTTAGGCTGTTATGCCAAATGTTGAGATTTGCAATTAGTAGTTGTAAACTGAACGCGACATAGGCAAAGTCACAATAAAATTGGTTAATAAAATTAACTAAAAAGTAAAAAATAAATTGACTGTAAAGAAATATAACACTTTATAACTTCATTGTAACCTTTAACGATAATTAGGCTTCTTCGTCTGCAACAAAAAAATTCCATATTGTACATAATTATATATTTTTAACATTAAAAAGGAGGTCATAAATGTTCTTAATTATACCATCAAAATTTAACACGCTTTTTATTAGAAAAATTAGGACTGTGATATAAACTGTAAGATTTAATAATTCAGGTGTAAAGTTTTAATGTTAAAAATATATAATTATGTACAATATGGAATTTTTTTGTTGCAGACGAAGAAGCATAATTATCGTTAAAGATTACATTGAAGTTATAAAGTGTTATATTTCTTTACAGTCAATTTATGTTTTACTTTTTAGTTGATTTTATTAACCAATAATAAAAGCTTATTTAAAAAAATTTTTTTTTTAAATTTTATTTGTTTGTTAATTTTGTTCCCACGAGTATAGGACAAAAACGGTCCATCCCCCCAGAGGTCCATTGTAGAGGGATAAGGGCTTCAGTACAACAGGGTTCGCCCTGGTACCCTGAGGCGCAACGTTAGCGATATGAAATTTTTATACACCCTCATATCATTCAGTCCTCGGCACGTGCTCATTTGGTATTGGGTTATAAATACTAATAATAAATTAGAAAAAATCCACATTCATAACCAACAAATTTTCTCTGTAGCTGAGAAAGTGGCCTCATTTCGGATATCAGCATCTTCGGTTGTCAGATCTTTCGCGTTCAACGCTAACGCGGTGTCAGGATGACAAAGACTCTCTACCAAATTACTGATACGAATCGCTACGTTTAAATAACCCTGACTGAGTATGAGTACACCATTTTTTATATCATGATCCGAATATATTGGGGCATATTCATAATCGAAATAAAATGTGACTAAGTTAGTTGAAGCATTTTTGAGAGAGAGCACATATAAAATTGTGTCAAACAGAGTTAACTAACTTAAAATCGTATTTTATTGTGACTTTGCGTATGTCGCGTTCAGTTTACAGCTACTAATTGCAGATCTCTGTTCTGTGGGTTAAATCTGTTTTAAAATAAAATTCCAACTTTCGGAAGCGTGGGATTCACCACGTGTGATTCACCACGTTGTAAGAAAATTTTCTCATATAAAATGGCATGGTGAATCCCATCGCAAGCGTGGGATTCACCACGTGTGTTTCACCATGTCTAAGTCTCAGAATCCACGGTTAGGTACCGCCGGGTTTGTATGGGACTTAGGCTGTTATGCCAAGGTAAACACATATCTTTACCGATAACTCTGTTATCGATTAATTTATCGAATTCTCGCAAAGTAATATTGCATTGTCATCGGAGTTATACATGTGTGCACAATTTCAGCTCAATCGGACACCGGGAAGTGTATCAAATTTAACTTGCAAAATTTGATTACAGAAAACAGCCAAAAAGCCCATATACACCAAAGCTCTAGTGTCGAATTTGAGTCTTCGGAATTTTAAACGAAGGTAGCGTTAATTTTGTATCACAAATTTAATAAATATTACAGTTTTGCTTATAAAAAGGTTAGGTTAGGTTGAACTGGCTGCCCCATGAGGACCTCACATAGACTGAATGATTTCATAGTGTGACCAGAAGTTTGCTTAATGACCATACAAAGAAACCCTATCAAAACCCAGGACGTATTTTATAAAGTAAGTTCGTCCTCTTGGCAAATACTAGAAGCTTTCTAGGACCCAAGCCATTTGCTGCTTCTAGATCTGATAGTTGTATCACTCCCAATAGCTGTAGTCAGCCTCACAAGCGCACGGCATGTAGACAAAATGTGGTCAATTGTTTCCTCCTCCAACCCGCACTTCTTACATCCGCGATCACTGAATAGGCGTTATTTAAAAGTATGTGACGTCAGAAGGCAGTTTCCAGTCAGTCTTTTAAAAAAATAAAATAAATGTAAGGCGCGATAACCTCCGAAGAGATCTAAGGCCGAGCTTCTCTTCCAATTTGCGTTGTGCTCCTCTTGATTTTTCCCTACAAATTGGCCGGACGGGACCTACATGTTTTATGTCGACTCCGAACGGCATCTGCAAGGCAGATGAGTTTTCACTGAGAGCTTTTCATGGCAGAAATACAATCGGAGCGCTTGCCAGACACTGCCGAGGGGCGACCCCGCTTAGAAAAATTTTCTTCTAATTGAAAAATCTTATTTCTAAAATTTTGATGTTGCTTTGCCCGGGAGTTGAACCCAGGGCATACGGTGTGATAGTCGGAGTACGCTACCATCACACCACGGTGGCCGTCTTTTAGTTTGAATAATAAGAGTAACTTTATTAGTCTAAGGCTGTAAGTCCTTCACATGATTTTCGACACTATGATACCGATCATGTGCAACTCTTGCCTTTTTTAATTGCGTCCAAACTGATTAGGACGCCTACGGGGCAAGGTTCGAGAGATGCATTATTTTTAGCTGGCTCATATCTCATTGTTCATTCTCATCTATTTCCATATGCTCTGAGAACCAATATGGATGAATGCTTCTTCCTTTCCCGAATCGCTCCAGGGATTGCTTATACTCAAACACACTTTCAGAAAAAATTTCTGGCTCGATTTTACATGCTGTGCAACGATTTTGTGTAACATCTGTATGAGGTCATGTGTGGAAAAGCCCAATTAACCTCCCGATTAACTCCTGAAAATTTTCAATATTTATAGGAAAATCATCGATATGTTGTCGAAAAGTTATCGACTTGTTATTGTTTTGCTATTGACGTGTTTTTGATTTGTAGTCTTAAACTTATCGCTTTTTTTTGCCGCGGTGTTTTCAATTTCTTATCCTTTTGTAATCGACGACCCTCGTTTTGTCATGAAACAGGTACGTAAAACTTCAACTTAGAATCGATGACATATCTGGAACCCGTCGATAAAAGGCCCAAAAAAAAATAATAAGAAGCCGATGATTGGTGATGACAAACCGTAACTCGACGATAATTTCGCTTCCAATAAAAAGCCGATAAAAAAAAAATAGCTTTAGCTCTTGTCAATGCAGCGATAAAAATACTCACCGAAGGTTTTGGGGAGTATTATCGATGTTGATGGTCCTGTGCCGGATATAGAACAGAGTACGATTTAATATGACCACATTGAACCTTCTTGGACATCCCGCCCATCATTCCCTACTTTGATGAGGGGATGAGTCATCAGAGACTTGGCTTCTAAAGACACAGGATTCGCCACGGGTAGGTGAGATTGACAATTGGGTTCGAAAAGCTATAAATTGCGCTGGCAACCCCATGGGACGTTTGCACTACACAATCCATTGAATCATTTGGGTAGTTTAATCGCCTCTTACGACAAGCATACCTGCAGCGGGTATATTCTAAACCCCTAACCCACTGGGGAAAAATAAATTTCCGATATCGGTTGATACCGACAAGCCGGTGATGCTCTGTTTTGGTTTAACGTTAACCTCAGGTCAAGCTCTATTTAGTTTAAAAACATAAGTTTTCTGGACGTGCACCTATTTTTTATTCGGCTTCCTTTATAGCATTCCATATCCATACGTACATATGTATGGTCATTACTTTTCGACAGTGCCTTAAAGTTTGTGTTTGACCCGCACCCATAAGTTTAACTAGACAAGTCAACAAACAAAAGCTATTCACGCGTTCTTGTAGGCCCTTCGTGTTTTTTCAACCATAATATAAAGCAAAAATAAAAAATAAATAAAACTTGAATAAACTATTTCACGTACTACTTGCATGCTCGTACAAAAAAGAGGCATCTAACAAATAAACAAATAACTGACTCGTTTTAAATAAGCAAACAAAGGCGCGGGTTAGGCCAATGAACACGGTAATGCTCGTGGCACAAACAAAATTTATTGAGCTCTTATGAGAGAACAAAACGAATCGGAGTATTTACAGTACAGTGGCTAAAACAGCAAAAGGTGATAAAAAAATCGAATCACACCTACTAGATGAGGTTTTAGGCCAGACATCGGCAAATAATAGCACAATTGTGCAGACTCAATTCACACGTATTCTTATTCTCTTTAGTTGTCGCTGAGCATTTGGTGCAGTAACATCGATCGTGTTCGTGGCTCGCTATGTTGACGAATGTTATTAGCAAGCCACAAGGAAAGATCGTTTGTTAGTTTTTTCAATGCGCACAAGCGAAAAATATTTAATGTTGACCAACCGTTTTGCGCAAATACAATGTGTTTAATTGTATTAACATTTTTCTTGCCATTGTATGCATTAAAAATATAATAAAAAACAATCTTTCTTGTTACTTGCTAATAAGCGAATGAACTACGCAAACCGATGCATCAATTATTGTGCGCGATTATCGCGCTCTCACTAACACATCTGCATTTTGATTTTGCCGATGCCTGTTTTAGGCGCTCACAATAAATTAGAGTAGGTATGTTTACTTTTTTTGCTCAATAAATATCTGTACTTCTTAGCCAATTTATGAAAAATTTAGTTAAGAATCTAAACTTTAGAAATATTATTTCAAACTCTGTTTAAAGCAGAGCCAGCAATGTCACGAACTGGATTTATGATCTTTTAGCCGTTGGTCCTATAAGAGCCAGGTGATTGTAGGATATGTTACAAAACTTCGGCGATCGGAATTATAAAACTCTTCTACATAAAGCGAATCATGTTAAAGACATGTCAGACCTAAAAAGATACCCGATCCTCTTAAGGCATTCCACGAAAAAAATACATACTTCCGTTTATCATCAAGCAGATTATTCCTTGCCACACGCAAGCTAACGATAAACGTAAACATCTACAGCCAAGCCAACGAGATTTGGCTGCTTGTACAGGGGTGTCGGACGTCTAAAAACCCTGGCCAAAATGGGGTGTTAAAAGATCCTGTCACGTTTAGACCCCAAGTAGGCATACAATTTTCACACTCGTAGAAGCACAAACTGAGCTCTAAGTAGCAACACACAGCGCTCTCTGGGAGCTCCCCTTCTGGATAACCTACGTCAGGTCTTGGAGAATGACAGCAAGGGCTTGGTAGCCTTCATCAGGTCTTCAAAATGACTACAAGAGGATGGGTAATTATGTCTTTATATGACAACACAACGACCCTACTGGTACTAGCCTATGTGTACCTGCCAAGACAGTCACTTTAACCTAACCTGATCTCTCATGATCACAGTGATTGGGATTACAATCAAAAAAACTATGACTTCCAAATTCATGGACTAAGGCGACATTGCCATGCTGAAATGAAAGACTTAGCCATTTGACGAAAGTCTTCCAAGTTTTCCTGCCGATACCGGTCATACTCAAGATATGGAACAAGTCAAAAATGGTCCTCCGGCTGTAACCTTAAACCAGGCAATCAAGATACCCTAACATGCCGTCTTATCGGAATGGAGTACAACTATATACAACAAAAAGGAGAAAAAATCTATTACCAAGAGCATAACCGCCTAAGTCCTTCACTTTTACGAGGGACACACGCGTTTATCGCTCATGACTACAAAAATAAAAAAATGTGTTTATTCCCAAAAAAATTCCTTGAAATCTCGTTCAGAGAAATGTCTGGTCAAAAATACTAGCTTATAACAAAACAGACAGAAAACCAACAAAACAGAAAAAAGGTTAACAAACAATTGTGGTGTTCAGTGTTCACATGAGCTTAACGAACTTGTTAGGATGCTTAACACCAAAAATAAAACTGAACCAAATTGTGAATGACCAAAGTGACAAAGGCCAAATAAGATATAAAAAATGTTGGCCAAAAAGTAAAAGTTCATGTGATACGCCAGCAGGTAATCAACAGTGAGCCAAAAGCTATGACTCACACTTCAATTAACAATTTTTGGCGAGATTTGGATGAGGTGCAGGTTGATATGTGTTGATGCATGTAAATATGTATATGTAAGCACATGAAACTGCGTATTATATTCATTCGTCAATTCATTGACTCAGCCTCGCAAACGAGTCGATGCGCAAATGAATGTTTTGGTTGAATGCTTTTACTAGTTTTTTATACTCAGCTGTACTTGTACACAGGGTATTATAACTTTGATTAGATAACGGTTGGTTGTACAGGTATAAAGGAATCGAGATATATATAGACTTCCATATATCAAAACCATCAGTATCGAAAAAAATTTGATTGAGCCATGTTCGTCCGTCCGGCCGTCGGATGATAACCACGCCCACATTTTATATATATAACACTTTGGAAAACACAAACAACTTTATTATTTAGTAACTAATACACCTAGAATTTTGAAATGACGTGTGTACTGATATTGAGACTCTTGTAAAAATTTGAAAAAATTTTTGAAATGGGCGTGGCACCGCCCACTTGTGATAAAATCAATTTTACAAATATTATTAATCATAAATCAAAAATCGTTAAACCTATCGTAACAAAATTCGGCAGAGAGGTCGCCTTTATTATAAGGAATGCTTTGAAGAAAAATTAACGAAATCGGTTAAGGACCACGCCCACTTTTATATAAAAGATTTTTTAAAAGAGTCGTGGACGAATAAAATAAGCCATATCTGTGCAAAAAAGAGCTTTATATCAATGATATTTCATTTCCCAAGTGGATTTATAACAATAAATAGGAAAAACTTCAAATTTTAAAAAATGGGCATGGCACCGTCCCTTTTATGACTACGCAAGTTTCCATGTTTCGGGAGCCATAACTCGAAGAAAAATTAACGGATCGTAATAAAATTGGGTACACAAATTTTCCCTATATCAGGAAATATTTCTAGAAAAAATAGACGAGATCGGTTAAAGACCACGCCCACTTTTATATAAAAGATTTTTAAAATGGTTGTAGAAGAAAATAATAAGCTATATCTTAGCGAAAAAGAGCTTTGTATCAATAGAATTTTACATTCTAAATTGAATTATAACATTAAATTGAAAAAATTTTTTAAAATGGGTGGGGCACCGCCCCTTTTTTGTCTAAGCAATTTTCAATGTTTCGGGAGCCATAACTCGAAGAAAAATTTACATATCGTAACAAAATTAGGTACACATATTTTCCTTAGAGCAGGAGATATTTCTAGTAAAAATGGATAACATTGGTTAAGGACCACTCCCACTTTTATATAAATGACTTTAAAAAGGGTCGTAGCAAAAATAATAAGTTAAATCTTAGCGAAAAATAGTTTTGTACCAATCGTTTTTTGTGCCATTATAAAAAGAAATGGAAAAAAATTCAAATCTTGAAAAATGGATGTGCACAGGGCCGGATTAACAAGTAGGCAGAATAGGCAGTTGCCTGGGGCCTCTGAAAAATGAAAAAGACTTCTAAAATTTTCTTACAAACATACAATTCTAGAGAGTGGAAGAAAAATTAATCAGAACTTAAAATAAATTTTACTCAAATAAATAAACTCAATTGACCGCATTCCAAAGGCGACGACCGATAAACTAGACAAGGTTCCTAAAAAGGACATTGCCGACTCATTTGACAAATTGTATGAGCTTGCAAAGAAGTATATCGAAGTGAAAAGAGAGTATATTGAATAATGAAAAAGGTTTATGACTTTTCTTCAGTTGAAAGGTCATACTGGTGAAAGTCTAGTGAATCAAACTTTAAAAGTTCTTACTGAAGACTATGGTTTAGATATTCGAAATTGTAGAGGACAATAATATGACAACGCATTAAACATGTCCGGAAAGAAAAAGGAGGTGTGCAAGCAGTGAAGTGCTGTTTCTATGCAGTAGATTTTTTCGCCATTATGCAGACTATATAATTTTTTTCCGCTTCCAACTATCGTTGGGGCGCACAGTGTTTCGTGTAGAACAAGCTAGCTGGACAAAAACAAAGTTTTTATTCCAAGAAAAGTGTAATGAGAAATGAAAGAAACCAAACAAAATAACGGGATTTTTGGTTTTTTTTGAAATTTTTGCTCATATGTATTGAGTAATTGAAGTAAGATGGCAGGAGTGGCCGTAAAATGCATTGATTAATTTGCAAAATTCTTGTTGAATATTAAGATTCATATTTCCTTTAAGTGAACACTTTTACATAATTTTTTTGATGGATTCTAAGCTCGAAGGTAAGTAAAATTTTTTAATAGTAATTCTTTCACAATTAGAGTATTTTCAATATATTTAACATTCCGTTATTAAGAAGAAAAGGTATTTTTTCCCTATATTTTTAACTTTAGGGAGAAAAAAGTTAAATACATCCGCGGACATCCGGGCTTAGTTTTACATATGTTATAGTCGCAAGTATTCTCTTATAGTCTAAAGAAAAAACCATTGCGAATTCTTTGCATATCTATTTTTAATTTTTTTTTTGTAGATTTAGTTATCTCTACATATCAAATAGGATGTATGTACGTACCAGCTCCGACAAGATATTTGAACCTTTAAAGCTGATCTACAAACGGCAAAACCAATTCCCTGGTATAGGGAACAAACACGTAGCCATAAAACATACAAAAATAAACGCGCAAGGTCAACAAGAGCACACCAAAAGCAAAAAGGCGAAGATCATTGACTTCAACCTGCCACAACCTACCGCACCAGCCACCAAGGCATAAAAACAGGTACATACAATGGATTGTTGAAGATAAACCAAAACCAGGTTTCGGCAATACCAATGACGGCAACACTGCTCGTAGGTTTTTCGAAAATTCTGAGGCTAGTGCTGAGATTACGGGATTGGATGTAACGCTCATCAAAAGATTCGACACTCTCCTTCGCGCATTAACATCTGGGTACAATATAAATATCCAAAGATTTGAAAAATTTGCGGTCGAGACTAAAAAACTATACATAGATCTCTATCCATGGTTTAATATGCCTGTTACACTTCATAAATTCTTAGTGCATAGTACTGAAATTATAAAATCAGCAATTTTACCTATTGGTCAACTTTCCGAGGAAGCACAGGAAGCCCGTAACAAAGATTTGAGACGATTCAGGGATTATAACATACAAAAGCAGACGCGTGAAGCCACGAATAGAGATCTTATGAATATGTTGCTTATAACATCGGATCCTTTAGTTAACAGTTTTAGGGAGCTACCTAAGAAAAAATTTAAAAGTCTATTTTGATTAGTTTTCGGCCGCCGTGGTGCGATGGTGGCGTGCTCCGCCTATCACACCGAAGATCCTGGGTTCACGCCCCGGGCAAAGCAACATCAAAATTTTAGAAACAAAGTTTTTCAATTAGAAGAAAATTTTTCTAAGCGGGGTCGCCCCTCGGCAGTGTTTGGCAAGCACACCGAGTGTATTTCTGCCATGAAAAGCTCTCAGTGAAAACTCATCTGCCTTGCAGATGCCGTTCGGAGTCGGCATAAAACAAGTAGGTCCCGTCCCGCCAATTTGTAGGCAAAAATAAAAGGAGCACGACGCAAATTGGAAGAGAAGCTCGGCCTTAATTCTCTTCGGAGGTTATTGCGCTTTTGACTGCTATGCGTTCAGTGAGTGAGTCATTGCAAAGTGAAAAAGCAGATTTGCAAACGTGTGGTTTTTTGTACGGATCGTTAGAAGAGAGTTTAGTTTCATTCCGTGAAAAGTTCAATGATTTCGAAGAAAAAACAAAACAATTATTACCTGGTGTAGGTTATACAGAAATCGTAAAACGTACTAGTCGTAGAAAAACGAACCTAATGACGGAAATGCTCCAGAAGTTCAGAAGTAGAATTTCAGCCTCGAAATGATTCTAGGACAAAAGGTTTCCTCGAAATCATCGACAATCTTCGCAGTGAAATCAAACGACGTGCGAAAGTGTATATAGAAGTTTCTCATCAACTTTTCTCTAAGTGATGGAGACCCCAACGAAGCTATAAATAACTTATTTCGTTTTTATTCTAGAGATTTGGAAGAATTTTTCATTGAAATGAAATAATTCCAAAGTTACGTGAACTCCAGATACACTGATGCACAAAAAACTCATAGTCATTTGTATAACATTTTAATGGAAGATCAATTGGCCGATGTATTTCCTAACACAGAAATAGCTCTTCGGATTTTTTTAACATTAATAATCACAAATTGTTCTGCCGAACGATCCTTCTCGCAATTAAAAAGAATCAAAGCTGCTGAAAGAGCTACAACGCGACAAGAGCGACTCGAGATGTTAGGTATACTTTGCAATGAGTCAGATTTATTGAACAAAATCGATATTGATGATATAAGTGATGAATTTGCAGAAAACAAATGTAGAAAACGACATGTTCAAAATGTAGATAGTAATTTTATTCATATTATTACATTGTGACAATAAAATTTTTATGAAAGATATAAGTTTGTATTTTTTATTTGAAAAAAGAAGGAAACGGACGTGAAACAAGGGCCCCCAAATTGATGGTTTCCTAGGGCCCCGTTGAGGGTTAATCCGGCCCTGGGCGTGGCACTGTCCCTTTCTTACAATGCATTTCCCAACGTTTCTAGAGCCATAACTCGACGAAAAATTTGGTGTTTAACAGGAAATATTTTCAGTAAATATAGACTAAATCGGTGGAATCGCCTTCTTTTATATAAAAGATTTTTTAAAAGTGCGTACATGCAGGTAATAAGCAATTTCTAGTAAACGTTGGAAAATTTCGTTAATAACCCTGCCCTTTTTTTTGTAATAACGCTTTTTGGTACAATGGCACTTGTGTGTTTATGTCTATTGTTCTGCTATATCTTTATTTTGAAATAAACAGTAGGGGAGTCCCCATATCTGAAGGAAAACTGCATTATTACCCGCTCAAGGTCATTGGTGTTAGCCTTTGTATGCTTTTTGCTTCTTTTAAACGAAAACTAGTTCAGAATAGAACCATATGTGTTTGTATTATTGCGCAGCCTTGTAACACTATTAAGCACACAAAACAAACAACAACAGCATTACAAGTGTACAGCTGGGTATGTAATGTTCGGTTTCACCCCAACTTAGACTTCCTTACTTGTTGTATATACATATTAACGGGAATTTTTCTACCTCCTGATCATTTCGGGATTGTTTAGGTTCGGGATCATTACCAATTCATAATTATTTGGTACTAAATATATCCCATTAGTTTTAAGATCATTTCGGGGGGTTTCGCCATAATTTTTTAAAATTTTGGAAGTATAATTATTTTCGTATTATTTCGATTTTTTTTTTTTAATCAATTCGGGACAATCTTCACATTATTTTGGAATAGTTTTCATTTTGTTATTATGTCCTTTCAGTGTAATTTCGCAATTTTTTAGACTATGTCGGTATTACTTCGCAATAATTTCCAATTGTTTTCGGGATCGTTTCTCTTTATCTTCCGGCCTTTTTAGGATTGCTTTAGAGGCTTTGTCATGGTAGTTCCGTACTGTTTTTAATATTCATATCGGAATAGTTTTTAGGTCAGTGCGGTATTATTTCATTGATAAAAAACGGAAATCTAAATCTATATCGCTTCCTATATACCATTAGTACTCATTCTTACATTATTAAGGTGTAAAAGTGCGGCTGGATATAACTTAATGGGTGTCTTATACTCAAAAGTAACAGAAGGCAAATTAATTAATTAATTTTAGAATCTTGGTGCGTAGTCCGTCGGTTTGTATGTTTGAACTTGTTTAACTCAAAAATTACTTCATGGCATTGAATGTATTTTTCACCATTGTATTAAAATAAGTTTTTTTCATTGCAGGGACATATTTTGGACCCGAACTCTACATTTTTCAACATAAAAAATATTTATATTTTGAGGCGCTTCGATTCCTCTGTTCGTATCTGTTTCTCTGTTTTTATTTTTTGTGTGCGCTAATGAGTAATTTAATTTATATATGTATTAGCACCTACTTATTGACAAACAAAATCGATAGGTAATTATCTTTTATGTCACTAATGATTAAAGCAATACTTACATTTTAATAATACAACTCCATTACTCTGATGCGGACCAAGATTTTGATGATGAGCGCTGCCATCCAATGCGGATTTCAACATTTGAAACGCCATCTTTTTGTTGTTAGCGGAAGCTTTCTTTGAAGATTTATTATGAATTTTAACATCACTTTGTCAGATTTAAGATTAAGGTTTAAGCCACTTGTACTTTTTAATGAGCAAATAGTATTTGAATACTTTTTTGCTTCTAGTATTTATTTACTTAAAACTTTTACCTCCAAAAATAATCACTAATGTCGTATTTGAACTTAGAACACCTTCATAAGATTCGTTTTCGCAGTATATAAATGCATATATGATTTGCGTAACGATGAGGTTGAATGTTTTTTTTTTTTATTTTTGTATCGTAGTTTGTTGCTTTTTCGGATTCACGTTTATATTCTAGAAGTTAAATTACGAAAATTAAATGATATTTACGTAGCAAATAAATTTTTTTTTATATTTAAATAAATGCAGTTTCGCCCCTAAGGAAGCTAAGGTGCTTAGCGAAACGTTGGGACGTAATAGTGGAGTTTTATTTGCACTAAAAGCAACATTATGGTCAAGAAAAGCCTATCATAACACAAAAAAATTTTGTTTTTGGTTTTTTGTATTACTCACACACACATCACTATTTCTAAAAATTACAAACGTTAATTGCTCTATCTGAATGTTTCCATAAGATTGTAGTTATTTTAATTTATTGCTCGTTGTGCTTTAATTATTTATTTTACTTCATTAATTATTATTCATCGCTTATAAGTTCTTCAATTATTTCTTTAAAAAAACGGATCTATTTTGTTCGAGTGCGTATACTTCCATCAATCACTCTAGATCATGTAAAGAAACTTTGAGTAAGTTTACTGCAGAAAAGTATAAGTGCGAGTAAATATACCTACATACATATATATACATACCCTGCAGGGAAATCCGTATATAATAAAAAAAATTTGTTTATATATAAAAAGGACTTTCAAAATTTATTACAAAGAAATTCCTTGAAAACTTTGAATGTGTTTTCATAGTTTATTCTAGGTTCGATTCGAGCTCAAGGTCAGAACAATAAATTTTTTTTAATGATAATTAATAGTTTTTTTAATTTTTCTATAATTGAAAAATTGTATATTGTTTTTGGAATAGTAAGTAGAACATTTTTCAGACAACCTGCCATAGCTGCGCAGATATATCCATTATGAAGGGTGCTAAGCCTTCATCATCAGTACGCTTTAGGCAACCTGAGCTAACCATTTAGCTATACAGCGGTGGATTGTTTGATAAATTGCTACTTCTATTCCTCTTTGCCAACTATATTTAACCAGCGTTGCGCCATCTGTTGCAAATCACTGATAATGCTGGACTTGTTTATTGTCAATTACTTTGTTTGACATTTCAATGTGCTCTTGGTTTATTAAAAATTGCGTACAATTTCAATTTCAATTATAGAAAAGTTAAAAAAATAAATAAAAACAATAATTATCATTTAAAAAAAAGACTGTTCTGACCTTGAGCTTGAATCGAGCCTTGAATCCTTTATCAATACGTCGATAAAACAAACACAATTGCTTTCAAAGTTTAGTTATTAAGAAACGAAATATCGTTATTATTTTAAATTTATTTAAAAAATAATTTAATTTTTTTTAATTAATACAAATTAATGTAAAGACATAATGTCTCAAATTGTGGGAAAGCGTGAAAATGGGATAAAACTTAAATTAGCAAAAAAAGCAAATACAGCACAATAACCCAATGGTTAGGCGATTGTGATTTTAGCAGATTGACCTTGGTTCCATCCCCGGTGAAACCTGTTGAAATAAATAAAAATATTACAAAATTGTCTTTGGAAATCATCGCAATATGCCAGTAAATGCTTCCTTCTTTTTCAGGTGTTAAGCTCATTAATTCTTAAAAATTAATACTCATTTTATTATATATAACTTATTCAGAATCGAGTACTTTTCAGATCCGGGTACTTTTAAAATTGGGTAGCTCTTTAGATCCGGGTTCTTTTTCAGACCAAGGTACTTTTTAAAACCAGGTATCTTCTCGAGTTCGGATACTTTTCTGGTAACTTTTCGTATTCGTATGAATTAACCCTAGAAAGATAACGTACGTCTGAGAGGCGTGTTCAAGCTTAAGGGCCCCAAAGATTTAAAAAAAACTAACATTTTTTTTTTGTTTTTTTAATCATTTATTTGATATATATTCACTTGTTTTAAATGTTTTTTAAAGACAAATATTGTTTTTTAATATATTAAAAATTAAGTGTGACTTGTCTTGGACTTGTCCTTACAAAAATCAGTCTTTTTCGAAGGACCTCAGTTTATAGCAAAAAAATTAAAACAAAATACATTTTTTGTACTTCAATTGAATGAATTCACTGTTTTGAACTATACTTAAAATATATTAGCTAAAATTACCATTTTAGGCAAAAATTAGATATAAAATTTGTAGTCACGTAAAAGATAACGATACGTCTCTTAGACGTATTTTTAAAAACCAATCGAATATATTTCAGCAAACAAAAAAGTTACTACTGAAAAATATCCCCACTGACTAGCTGGTAATGGTAGCTCAGAAAAATGAGAATGAGAATGTTCTCTCTTTACGATTGTGGAATACTGAGAGCAAAATTATAACGACGTACGTCTCATAGACGTACGTTATCTCACTACGGTTAAGCGGGGACTGCCCTCATTGCTTTTAAATGTATAAAAACATTTATTTGAAGCAAATTTTAATTTATAATTTGATTCAATAATAATTTTCGTATTGGAGTTTTCAGGACCGGATAGTATTTTAGAACCATGTACTTATTCGAATCCGGATACTTTTTCGAATTCAAGTCTCTTTTTTAAAAACTTTTCAGATCCGGAGCTTATTCGGCACTGTGTACTTCATTTGATCCGGCTGCATTTTGAAACCTCGGTACTTTTTTAAAATCGAATACTTTTTTCGGAACCGGATTCTTTTTAATCTTAAGCTATACTGGCAGTAATATGCCAGTAGCTCTAAGTTCAAAGGATATCTGCATAGGGTATGCGAACTAAATTGCATACATACTTATAAATTTGGGTATACAACGATTGCCGCTGCCTTTGGTTATTAAATTTAAAGAAGAGGTGATTAATCTGATCAAAAACTATGCCCCTCAAAGGGCATTGATAACTTACGCTCTCTTTGACGAATGCAGAATAATTTCATTAAAATTAGCACGGTCTGAAAGCGGTTTAAAACTAACAATACCGCTCAAAATTTAAAAGAATTTCCCTACAGGGTACATGGGAACATTCTTAAGTGTGTTTGTGCTTATTGATGCATCTGTTTTCTTATCGAGAATTCCAACAATTCGATTAAAATGCAATTTGTATCGAATAAGACCTTGACGAATAACACATACAGCTGTGCATATTCATACATAACTTTTATATGAATGACACTCATCTTGGCGCGTCTGCAGTTTCGAGGCTTAGAAACTTTTGAGACAAACTATTTCATAATATTGACATAATGTACAGAAAATAGGTTTTAGAGAAGCTTTTTCAAATTTTTCATAGGGCCTCTTGACCTTTAAAGGGGTGCTGACAGCGAATGTCCCCTACTCAGCGGTCTGACCATGAAGTTCTTGGTTTGTATTATGTTTGCCCAGTCTGTGCTAATAAAATGTACTTATACTTGGTAATTGTTGTTTTAAATTACTGAATATTTGCAATGGTAATGGAAATTGTACTTGATTTTACCAGCTTTGACTACAATATATATGGGGTATTCCATCCTATTTCGACCAATTTTGAACCCGACCCCTTCAGAATTAGCTGAAAGTTTTTCCTCTTTTTCTAGCTTACGAAAGACGTTTTTCAGAATTTTTTCAAATTTTTTCATCCAACTCAAAAAAAGTTATTAATTTAAAAAAAAACACTGTTTTTGTTTTCAAAATGCTATAACTTTTTCAAAAATTGACCGTTTGAGATCTTTTTTTTTTTAAATTTGTTTTGAAATGTACTTTTCGGAAAAAATACAAAAAAATGTTTAAAGTTTTTTTTTTTTAATTTTTCAGTTTTTCGATATTTTTCGAATTTCATAATTTTTTTTTTTTTTTTTCTCATAAAAGCTTCAATCAATTCTGCAATCATCCCCACTAATCCCGGAGTGGGCCGATTTTTTTTATATTTTTTTTATTTAATTGAAAAAAAATTTTATTTAAAAAAAAATCTTTTTTTATCAATTTTATTTATATAACAAAAAAATGTAAGAAAATGATTTTTAAGTATTCTTTTCTTTATATATTATGGTAATCTACGATTAAAATAACCAGGATTAATGACTGATACAGTAATGACAGCGAAAGCGAGTCATTTTAATAGATTACAATAATATATAAAGAAAAGAATACTTAAAAATCATTTTCTTACATTTTTTTGTTATATAAATAAAATTGATAAAAAAAATTTTTGTTTTTGAAAATTTTTTTTCAATTAAATAAAAAAAATATAAAAAAAATCGGTCCACCCGGGATTAGTGGGGATGATTGCAGAATTCATTGAAGTTTTTTATGAGAAAAAAAAAAAAAAAAATGATGAAATTCGAAAAATCTCGAAAAACTGAAACATTAAAAAAAAACAAGTTTTGCCGCATTGCAATATTGCAGTCTCTCGGTTTTTTGTTATAATACCTTAATAATTTTGGACGATTTTCACGTTTTTCGTTAGCTTGTGGAAGCGAATCCACAAAAAACAAAGAAAAACGAAAAATATGTGAAGAGAATAAAATGAATATAAAAAACGAAGTTTTTAAATCGTTAAAAACAAAAAACAAAACAAGTAAGGAAGGCTAAGTTCGGGTGTAACCGAACATTACATACTCAGTTGAGAGCTATGGAGACAAAATAAGGAAAATCACCATGTAGGAAAATGAACCTAGGGTAACCCTGGAATGTGGTTGTATGACATGTGTATCAAATGGAAGGTATTAAAGAGTATTTTAAGAGAGAGTAGGCCATAGTTCTATGGATGGACGCCATTTAGGGATATCGCCATAAAGGTGGACCAGGGCTGACTCTAGAATGTGTTTGTACGATATGGGTATCAAACGAAAGCTGTTAATGAGTATTTTGAAAAGGAGTGATCCTTAGTTCCCTAGGTGGACGCCGTTTCGAGATATCGCCATAAAGGTGGACCAGGGGTGTCTCTAGTTGTACGATATGGGAATCAAATGAAAGGTGTTACTGAGCGTTTTAAGAGGGAGTGGGCATTAGGTCTATAGGTGGACGCCTTTTCGAAATGTCGCCATTAGGGTGGGCCAGGGGTGACTCTAGAATGTGTTTGTACGATATGGGTATCAAATGAAAGCTGTTAATGAGTATTTTAAAAGGGAATGGGCTTTAGTTCTATAGGTGAACGCCTTTTCGAGAAATCCCCATAACGGTGGACCAGGGGTGACTCTAGAATATGTTTGTACGATATGGGTATCAAATGAAAGCTGTTAATGAGTATTTTGAAAAGGAGTGATCCTTAGTTCCCTAGGTGGACGCCGTTTCGAGATATCGCCATAAAGGTGGACCAGGGGTGTCTCTAGTTGTACGATATGGGAATCAAATGAAAGGTGTTACTGAGCGTTTTAAGAGGGAGTGGGCATTAGGTCTATAGGTGGACGCCTTTTCGAAATGTCGCCATTAGGGTGGGCCAGGGGTGACTCTAGAATGTGTTTGTACGATATGGGTATCAAACGAAAGGTGTTACTGAGCATTTTAAGAGGGAGTGGGCATTAGGTCCATAGGTGGACGCCTTTTCGAGATATCGCCATTAGGGTGGGCCAGGGGTGACTCTGGAATGTGTTTGTACGATATGGGTATCAAATGAAAGGTGGTAATGAGTATTTTAAAAGGGAGCAATCCTTAGTTCTATAGGTGGACGCCTTTTCGAGATATCGCCATAAAGGTGGACCAAGGGTGACTCTAGAATGTTTTTACGATATGGGTATGAAACGAAAGGTGTTACTGAGCATTTTAAGAGGGAGTGGGCACTAGGTCTATAGGTGGACGCCTTTTCGAGATATCGTCATTAGGGTGGGCCAGGGGTGACTCTAGAATGTTTGTACGATATGGGTATCAAACGAAAGGTGTTACTGAGCATTGTAAGAGAAAGTGGGCATTAGGTCTATAGGTGGGCGCCTTTTCGAGGTATCGCCATTAGGGTGGGCCAGGGTGACTCTAGAATGTGTTTGTACGATATGGGTATCAAATGAAAGGTGGTAATGAGTATTTTAAAAGGGAGTAATCCTCAGTTCTATAGGTGGACGCCTTTTCGAGATATCGCCATAAAGGTTGACCAAGGGTGACTCTAGAATGTTTGTACGATATGGGTATCAAAAGAAAGGTGTTACTGAGCATTTTAAGAGGGAGTGGGCATTAGGTCTATAGGTGGACGCCTTTTCGAGATATCGCCATTAGGGTTGGCCAGGGGTTACTCTAGAATGTTTGTACGATATGGGTATCAAACGAAAGGTGTTACTGAGCATTTTAAGAGGGAGTGGGCATTAGGTCTATAGGTGGACGCCTTTTCGAGATATCGACATTAGGGTGGGCCAGGGGTGACTAGAATGTTTGTACGATATGGGTATCAAAGGAAAGGTGTTACTGAGCATTTTAAGAGGGAGTGGACATTAGGTCTATAGGTGGAAGCCTTTTCGAGATATCGCCATTAGGGTGGGCCAGGGGTGACTCTAGAATGTTTTTACGATATGGGTATCAAACGAAAGGTGTTACTGAGCATTTTAAGAGGGAGTGGGCATTAGGTCTATAGGTGCACGCCTTTTCGAGATATCGCCATTAGGGTGGACCAGGGTTGACTCTAGAACGTGTTTGTACGATATGGATATCAAATTAAAGGTATTGATGAGGGTTTTAAAAGCGAGTGGCCCTTAGATGTATATGTGAAGGCGTTCTCGCGATATCGACCAAATGTGGATCAGGTGATCCAGAAAATCATCTGTCGGGTACTGCTAATTTATTTAAATATTCAATAACACTAACAGTATTCCTGCCAAGATTCCAAGGGCTGTTGATTTCGCCTTGTAGAACTTTTTCATTTTCTTCTACTTAATATGGTAGGTGTCACACCCATTTTACAAAGTTTTTTCCAAAGTTATATTTTGCGTCAATAAACCAATCCAGTTACCATGTTTCATCCCTTTTTTCGTATTTGGTATAGAATTATGGCATTTTTTTAATTTTTCGTAATTTTCGATATCGATGGAGTGGGCGTGGTTATGGTCGGATTTCGGCCATTTTTTATACCAAGATAAAGTGAGTTCAGATAAGTACGTGGGCTAAGTTTAGTAAAGATATATCGGTTTTTGCTCAAGTTATTGTGTTAACGGCCGAGCGGAAGGACAGACGGTGGACTGTGTATAAAAAATGGGCGTGGCTTCCACCGATTTCGCCCATTTTCACAGAGAACAGTTACGGTCATAGAATCTATGCTCCTACCAAATTTCAAAAGGATTGGTAAATTTTTGTTCGACTTATGGCATTAAAAGTATTCTAGACACACTAAATGAAAATGGGCGGAGCCACGCCCATTTTGAAATTTTCTTTTATTTTTGTATTTTGTTGCATCATATCATTACTGGAGTTGAATTTTGACTTAATTTACTTATATACAGTAAAGATATTAAATTTTTTGTTAAAATTTGAATTTAAAAAAAATTTTTTTTAAAAAGTGGGCGTGTTCTTCATCCAATTTTGCTAATTTTTATTTAGCACATATATAGTAATAGTAGTAACGTTCCTGCCAAATTTCATCATGATATCTTCAACGACTGCCAAATTACAGCTTGCAAAACTTTTAAATTACCCTCTTGTAAAAGTGGGCGGTGCCACGCCCATTGTCCAAAATCTTACTAATTTTCTATTCTGCGTCATAACGTCAACCCATCTACCAAGTTTCATCGCTTTAACCGCCTTTGGCAATGAATTATCGCATTTTTTCGGTTTTTCGAAATTTTCGATATCGAAAAAGTGGGCGTGGTTATAGTCCGATATTGTTCATTTTAAATAGCGATCTGAGATGAGTGCTCAGGAACCTGCATACCAAATTTCATCAAGATACCTCAAAATTTACTCAAGTTATCGTGTTAACGGACGGACGGACGGACATGGCTCAATCAAATTTTTTCTGGATCCTGATTATTTTGATATATGGAAGTCTATATCTATCTCGATTCCTTTATATATGTACAACCAACCGTTATCCAATCAAACTTAATATACTCTGTGAGCTCTGCTCAACTGAGTATAAAAACTTAAAAAATTTGTTTGTATTTTTTCCGAAAATTACATTTAAAAACAAATTTAAAAAAAAAAAAGATCCCAAACGGTAATTTTTTGAAAAAGTTATAGTATTTTGAAAACAAAAACGGTGTTTTTTTTAAAATTCATAACTTTTTTGAGTTGGATGAAAAAATTTGAAAAAATTCTGACAAACGTCTTTCGTAAGCTAGAAAAAGAAGAAAAACTTTCAGCCAATTCTAAAGGGGTCAGGTTCAAAATTGGTCGAAATGGGATGGAATACCCCATATTCATTATCAAACATTTGTGTCTTTTTCGCATTTAAATCTATATAATTTTTGTTATATTTTTTTTTATATTTGCCGATCGCTATTTCTATTTCTGATCTTTTTTCAAAGGTTATCAGCAGGCATGTTTGGAAATATGAACCTCTGTTTTCCTACATATATATGTATACTTACTGAGTATACATCATGTTTATGTTTAGTTCAACAATTTAAGTTTCTATTATTTGTAAATATAGTACAAATATACATACATATCTGTAATATGTGTGAATGTATTTACGCATTAAGCTTCGTCACATAAATACTTAGTATCAGTTTGCGCTATACACTTGAGCTTCATTACTTTTGATTATCAATTTTGCAATAACACCAATACCTATTAATTTACAGAGGAATGTTAATTAAAACAATCAATATGTTTTATCAGGAATACACTGTACAAAAATGAGATGGCGGGGATACGAATATAATTGAATCGAGCAAAGCCAAAATTCATTAAGTCCCGAACACATCCGACTTTTGCGTCGTTTTGGCGCTAGCGTCACTTTGAAAGAACGGACGTTGAAAAAAGGAAAGCTCAAAATTTTATTTTTCATCATTCAACACAACAACAGCAAGAAAATATTTTGAAGTATTGCAAGGCGAATTCAGTACCAGGTGTTGTTATCGCCACAGCTGATTGCTTCTCCTTGATTATTTTACATACAACGCCTTGTACCACAATATGTCAATTAAACGAAATCATTGAAAAATTTCTATTGACTTGGCATTCTCATGCACTGCGAATTGCTTCAATTCGCTTTGCCACCATCTGATATGGATTCGCCTTGACACATTGAATTAAATTAACTGAAAACCAAAGAAAATTTGAGCAAACTTAAAGAGCTGCAAAGAAATGAATTGACAATGATAGCATAACGTTAGTAGTGTTTGAATACATTTTGCTTTATTTTTACGTGACTGCTGCGTCGCAAGCACCAAAACGACGCGAAATTCGAATGTGTTCGGACCTTTATACAAATGGAAATTCGTCTGATACAGCGTGAGCAAAACATTTTTCAATTTAATATAAGAAATTTAGTAAGTAACGTATACATATTGTGGCGAATATTAGCATCTCGGCGCGTCACTGTGCTGCTAGTAAATAAATGCACAACAACAGCAAAGTAAGCAACCACACATACATACATGAAAACAAGGAAGCTAAGAGCGAAGACATTATTTCTCATACACACAAGTAGTCATCACCTAAGTGCAGAAGTTATTCATCACACATACACACGCATATATGTAACTAGACGATAAAAGTAAATACCAGAAACATAAAGGATAAATAAATAAGCAGCTGCTCGGGAAGGCTGTTCGCGCAAAGTCTAGACACTAGGAGAAATAGGCAAACGAGCCAACTGAGATATTATTAGTTTCCCACATACTCATCCGTACCTTCATGGTATTGCTCCAAATTCTCAGGCCATTCATTGACGCCAACGGTCTGTTTCCATATTACTTAGTTCTGCATAGTGTGATACTCTGAAGATACAGAAATTCCGTTTATCAAAACGTTGTCATTTCCTCTAAGGAGATTCGTAAATCTTGGGAACGTTTTAGTATGACCACATGAAACATTCAAGGCCATACCGCCCTCCCACCCCCTAGATCCGTTAGGAACTTGGAGTCGCCATAGCCTCCGCTGTTAAAGTAACAGGATTCGCCACGAATAGGTGAGGTTGACAATTGGGTTGGAGAAGCTATATTTTGCGCTGGCAACACCTTGAATCAATTTGGTATTTTAGTCACCTCTTACAACAGGCATACCTGCCGTGGGTATATTCTAAGCCCCCTGACTATGGTGGTCGTCGATCACGGTGTGATCAATATTATTTAATGTTCGTGGACGAGGCGACAGCAAGGTGCTTGGTGTATATTTTTTATGCTTAGACTTAGACCTGCATACGATCATAACCGCGGCGAAGCCAAAAACCTCGACCTGCTGGAAGATGTTATATCATGGAGACTGTGTTATTCGACTCATGAACCGAAGACCCCTGCCCTGCTCAACCTGGCATTATGGTATATATTTTCTTGTTGATGTAAGCCTTTGTCTTCACATGGGCATCAAACAACCAAGCATCGGTAGTTCCCCCGAAAGATTTTGTTTTTAAAGATATTCCAGGTATATTCCCTCAAAGCATAGTTTTACTTAGGTGTTGTAACTGAGGACGTTTTCAGGGTATTTGAATTTAGTATAACATTTGTTGAGATATTTCGTTTGATACTCATGAGGGAAAGCTCATTTACTTCGTATTTCAACAAAGCTATTTCTAAGTACCTACGGTTTCCATATACATATTGTTGTCGATTTAAAAATGAAAGTATTGCGGTTCTGAAATAAATTTATTTTATATATTTGAAGATTGCATCGTAGCTCGTCTTTGAGATATGTACTAAAAAAATAAGAAAATATCTTGTAAAATTTGTTTCAAAATTAAAAAAGGTAAGGTTGGGGCAGAAATGCTAAAAAACATGTGTTTGTCAGTTGTCTAGAAAACTCATACTCTTTCTGCCACATATTTCTAAAAACTTTTTAACGACCGTGCACAGGAAAACCCTGGTGTGCTTCATTTTTATTGAGCAACGACTCTGTAAGAACACAGTCGGTTAAATACCAGCGATAGCAGTGACTGCATCTATAAGTTTTTTGAGTGTAATTTGCAATTCTTGTATATTTGACGCGTCCAACGATTTTATTTAATTGTCTGATGAATGCTCTAGATTGATAAGGAGTGTGATGACTAGTACCTGGGACCTACCTATTTATTTTCTAGCTTTTAGTATTATTATTCTTAATGTAAGTATTGTTTTCAATAAAACCGTTTAACTTAAACATTTTTTTTTTAAATGATTTTATTCACATTAGAAATATATACATATGAAATTTTTCTTGAGCATTTTCTTATGTTCTGTATACTGCACTTAAAACATTAAAAAAAAATATATATATAAACTGCATCACTTTTTTTTCCTCTGTCATACCATACTTTATTGTATGTATACATTTTCTTAATAACTGTAAACCGAAAGCGTATTGTCAAAAGAATTCTTGGAAAAAGAGAGAATAAAAATGGCAAATTCCATTCTTAAGACATCACAAGCTTTTTCCTCATACATCAAACGCTCTTTCCTGCTTCTAATTGTGAGCCAACCAGTGCACGGACTTTACCACTTTATTGGTAGATCTAACTTTTTGACCCATTTTCATTTTCTACCACTTCTACCACCAAAGCCCAAAAATCTACGGACATTTCAATATGTTCGCATTGAAACCAAATACTGCGATCATTAGGTAAACGTATTTAATTGCCGACCACACCCAAATAACATTAAGAGGTGACACTAACCAAACTAACCAATTTTGAAAAATTTGTGCACAAATTAAGACAAGAAATACATTTGTTTATGAAATAAATGTAGTAAAGAGCACGCAAATATTTTTCCTGCGCTATTTTCATGACACCAAAATAAAAAAATAAAAAAATAAAATAAAAAAAATTTGAAGTAAACGATAACATACCGAAGTCGGTTATTTTGTGGCAGTATTTTTGGTACATTGGAAAATTGTTGTGGTAATTAGACGTAAATTTTTGTCAGTATTTCAAACTCAAAATAGAGGAAAAAAGCAAGTATATAGGCATAAACTATGTATATATAAATTTACATGTATTTTTTTGGTTTTGTTTACGTTTTTTTAAAAGTGTCATTTCCGTGAAATGTGCTTTATTTGCTTTACAATAAATTATGAATTGTTTTAGTAAAAATATAAAATGTAGCTATTGTTTTCCTGGAAAAAAAAATCTACCAACTTCTACCACTATTTTCATTTTTCGTCTACCATCATTCTCTGTTTAAAAGTCCACGCACTGGAGCCAACCAATAAACTTTTCTCCACGCTGCACAGTGGCATTTTTGCATGATTTAGGCGCGAAAAATTAAAAACTCACTGAAAAATGAATATATTTCATTCAAACCAAGTACGTATATATGAGTGTATGCCCTACCTCCCTTCAGTGAGGGTAGGCGGGGGGAGGGGTAGTT
Source organism: Eurosta solidaginis (assembly GCF_040869045.1). Taxonomy (NCBI): domain Eukaryota; kingdom Metazoa; phylum Arthropoda; class Insecta; order Diptera; family Tephritidae; genus Eurosta; species Eurosta solidaginis. The sequence continues at coordinate 255,336,073 of NC_090322.1, forward strand.
TGGGGTTTGGAACCCCCTCTCAAAATTTCGAACTTACCCCAAACAAAGATTTTCTATAGCCGCATCTCGTTCTTTTGTTCACAATTGAGTATACCTATATTTAAATTTCTTATCTTCTTCAAGCCAAGAAGCAAACTTTCCAAAGAAATTAACTTTGGTGTAATTCACTTGAATCCATCTCATACGAAGCTTTGATAAAAAAATTTACCGCATCATTCATCATACAATCCATTGTCTCTATTTACTCCCTCCCTAAAACAGTACACACGTGGCTTAAACGGCTTTATCCTTTTGCTTTTGGCCACGTTCTGCAACCCACATCTCATACAACTCCCTCTTTGTTATCGTCATTATATCAAAACGGGGGCCTACGGGGATGAAGGATCATTTGAGTTATATGAAATAAGATTGATTTATTGCAGAAATGCAAAAATTATTTTGGTTCAGCGTGGTTCAAACTTTGGGCAGGATTTTCCTTTCACGGTTTTATATATTTTCAGCACAAAAATAATACACATTAAAAACTCGTAATTTCGTAAAACATACTCAACAAAAAAACTTTTGAACACTTGCAAAATAATATAATTACGTGTTGATTTTAAATAATCAAAAAATATTTGAGCTATTGTTTCACCACAAAGTTTTATTTAATTTTAAATCACGCGTTATTTCACTTCTGTAAATTGCACTACTTAGCGCGTCATCAACAACTCACAGTTTGACAGAAGATTATGCAATGAAGAACAATAATTATAAAAAATAATAATTACCGTTATATACTGTGGACATTGTAAAAACAAACTGCATTAAAATTTGAAAAAAAATTACTTGAAAATTTTTACTTTTAATTTTTTTCGTGTCTAAACCAAGCAAAAATGCCACTGTGCGCTGCACTCTCTTATACCACATTTAGTTATATATAATTATTACATATCTACACAAAAACGAAAAAAAAGAAAATAAAAGGTTCCATAGAAATTTTACGCTTTAGCCCATCTCATGGAAAATTCATCATTATTAAAACAAATAAAACATGTCAACCATAAAAACAAAGAACACAGGTGAAAAAAAACAATAACTAAAACAAACAACACAAAGATGGGGCACCGAGAAGACGCGTCTGTCATGCGCTGCGTTTACTTCAAGTGCGAAAAAGTCTCACCACATGCAGCGCGCTCATTCGTTTTGCGTGCACTGAAAAATTACGCGCTCTCACTCTCTGCTTTTGTTTACAAAACATCAACTCATTATTGTTTGTTTTATACGACAAAATTTATTTTCATTTATGATCACATTGCTTTAGATTTTATACTGTTTTTCAAAACTTTTATTGTTTTTTTTTTTTCAAATTGGTTTTTTATAAAAATTATTTTTAGTTATTTATTATTAGAAAGAATTCTTCATTAATACCCAGTCCTTGTATTTTTTTGTCACTTCTTTCACACTGCTTTCATCAACATGCGCTACAGGTAAATATACCATAAATAAATATATCCGCTCACAACATTTGCTCGTCACGACAAGATCGATTCTACTGAATCCAGTAAATGCGAGCTGGCAAACGCTAACGTCGCTGTAGCAGCACTACTCATTTCAATTTGGTGGCAACAACATTTATTTCATACATACATATGTAAATGTATGTATATACCTAAACATACCCCCTATTATAAAGATATTATTGTTTGTTGGCCGATCACATCCAACAACAACGTCCCCATCGACGCGCTCCAATGCGGCACAAAAGAACACAAACTTCACACAATGTCTGGCCATTTGTTGGATCTATTGAAGGCACTCACTCTCCCGTTCCCGCACTACATCGCACCTTCACCTTTTATTGCTCTAGCACTGATTCTCTCGCGAATTACCGGCCCGGCCCGGTGCCTTTTCATATTTAGTTGTTTCTTTTCTTTTTCAGTTTCTCAAATGCTTCAAAAGCATTGAACTGAACTGTCCGCGGGTGATGGTTTTTCGCTGCACAGTGGGTTCGTTTTACGTTTGTTTAACAAAAAAAAAGTTGATTGACATAGACCAGAGATCATCAGCTAGTGATATAATTATTTATTCGCGCTCTTTCGTTAAGTAGTGACGGAACAACCAGAGTAGCAACATCGAAAAAGTCGTTTGCTCATTTGCGCATTTCATATTTTTTGTTTTAATTATTTGTTAGATTCAAAAAATAAAATTATATTTTTATAGCACATTTACTATTTATTTTTTAAGCATTAGCGACATGTGTGCAAGTGTCTTGCCTTGTTGCTCGTTAATAAACGACCAAATCACTACCAATGCGATTACTTTATTCTTACCAACACAGACACAGCTTCAATTTAGGTGACTAGTGATATATGTAGACTTTGGCATCCGAATGGTACATATTGCCTACTAAGAGCCACTTTCGCCAACTCCAGTTAATGTAGCAGTTCATTTGACAGATCTCCGAATGATTTCTGTCAAATTAAGTGGCAGTTAGCGGTAACGGAAGATGGTGAAATTGGCCCTTGGTGGTAGATTGGCCTGTCTCGGAAGTTGGTCGAAAAGATATTTCAGAAATCATTTGAAGATCGCCATAAATGTAAGGTGCGATAACCTCCGAAGAGGTTTTAGACCAAGCTTCTCTTCCAGTTTGCGTCGTGCTCCTCTTAATTTTTCCTACATTTTGGCGGTACGAGACCTACTTGTTTTATGCCGACCCCAAACGGAATCTACAAGGCAGATGAGTTTTCACTGAGAGCTTTTCATGGCAGAAATACATACGGAGTGCTTGCTAAACATTGACGGGGGCCGACCCCGCTTAGAAAAATTTTCTTCTAATTAAGAAACCTTGTTTCTAAAATTTTGATGTTGTTTTGCCCAGGGAGTGAACCCAGGATGTATGGTAGGTGGAGCACGTTGCCATCACACCTAGTAACTTTATGGTGCTTGTTACCGGAACGTACCGGATCTGAATCCGGCAAAGGACCACCAACATCGATAACACTCCCCAATGCCTTCAGGGAGTGTCCTTATCGTTACAACAACAACAAAAAGATGCGTTCCAATACTCGATTATGATGAAGGGTAAATGGTAATATCTCTTCCCAAAAACACTTTAGCGTCTGCAAAGGCAGGCGAAATAACAAATAGGAAAAAACTGTCCCTAAATTTGAAGCTTATATTGGAAGGGTCTCGGATGTTTACACATCTCGTTAAGAAAATGAAACAGAAGGGGAGGGGGATAAAAAAGAGCAGTGTATTAAAAATATCTATAATGAAGTGGATGAAAAAAACGATGCTAATGATTGTCGTCAAAAATAAAGGCAAGAAAAGGAAAGAAGAAAAAAAGAAGGGTGAGTTTAGAAGTTATACCTGAAACCGGACGGCGTGTTATCGACGAGCTATTGGCTTGTTAATGTTGTGTTATCAACGAGGTATGCATTTTTTATCGAAAAGTTATAAACTTGCTATTGATAAAAAAGGTTGCCGATGAGTTATGGGTTTTTTCGCCGAGTTATGGGTTTGTTATCTATTGATTGGAGTTATCGATATGTTACCAAAAAAGTATCGATGTTATACCGGCGTGCTATCGATATCTTATCAAAATGCGATTTTTTTTCGTTATTGCTTATTTGTTATTATTATTAGTTATCGATTTATTATCAAGATTTTATCGTCTTATAATCGAAAAGTTATCGATAATTTATCGAAAAGTTATCGATCTTTTATCGAAAGTAGTCGGCATGGTATTAAAAATTTTCGAAAAATTTGTTATCAGCGTGTTATCGACTTTCTTCATTTACTATTAAAAAGCTATCGACTTATTACTAAAAAGTTAGCCGAGTGTTCCCAATTTATTATCGGCGTGTTATCGATTTGTTGCCGACGAACTATACGTATGGCGTGAAACAGATACCTGTTACTCGTCGATAACAAAATGAGAAACTAATAATAATAGCTACCCGATATTCCGAAGATAATTTGCTTTCGAAAATAAGCCGGTTATAAAATAATAAATAGTCAGTATCAGTTGTTACCGATAAGAAGCCGACGAAGCTGTTTACAAATAGCCCGAATTTTATATTAAATTTTAGAATATAAACGTTATTATTCCGGTCTTAAGAAGTCTTATAAATCCTTCTCATGACCTTTTGAGATCCGTAGTCATTGAATTGCTAAGCATCATCACACGATTATTCATCATCACTCCCCACTTACTTAGAAAAAACAAGTCCTAGAACGAGCTTTGAGGAACGCAATATCATAAAAGTTTATTTCAAAAACGGGCAGTCTCAGAATGGTTGCTAAGAGTTTCCTATCTGTTTAAATATAATGCATTTATGGCATTACTAGCCCGACCATCTCAGGAACGATTTGGCATGACCACATGAAACCTCCTAGGCCATACCGCCCTCCTACCCCCTAGATCCATCAGGAGTTCGGGGTCGCCATAGCCTCGGTTGTTAATGAAACAGAATTCGCCACTGGTAGGTAAGATTGACAATAGGGTTGGAGAAGCTATATATTGCGCTGGCAACTTCTAGAGAGGCGGCCACCGTGGTGTGATGGTAGCGTGCTCCGCCTATCACACCGTATGCCCTGGGTTCAACTCCCGGGCAAAGCAACATCAAAATTTTAGAAATAAGATTTTTCAATTAGAAGAAAATTTTTCTAAGCTGGGTCGCCACTCGGCAGTGTTTGGCAAGCACTCCGGGTGTATTTCTGCCATGAAAAGCTCTCAGTGAAAACTCATCTGCTTTGCAGATGCCGTTCGGAGTCGGCATAAAACATGTAGGTCCCGTCCGGCCAATTTGTAGGGAAAATCAAGAGGAGCACGACGCAAATTGGAAGAGAAGCTCGGCCTTAGATCTCTTCGGAGGTTATCGCGCCTTACATTTATTTATTTTTTAACTTCTAGAGAGGATTGCGCTGCACAGCCCCTTGAATCAATTTGGTATTTTAGACGCCTCCTATGACAGGCTTACCTTCCGCGGGTATATTCTAAGCTCCCTAGCCCGCTGGGGGTCGAACGTATCTTCAGAGATTTTGGTAGGGGTTATATCATCTCCCTGGTTATTCAACAATGAACATAAATATTCCGTCCATAGCTTAAGAAGGTGTGCTCTTAGGTCGCCATTTGGTAGGAATTTCCTATATTGAATCTCAAGCCTTTCGCACTTGCGACTTCGGGCTCACATCTATTTTTTAACTTAGAGATACCTTCTTCGCGTCCCGCTCATATTAAAGTGATTGAATAAATAGCCTCTAAGAAGCTTGTGAAATTTCCTTAGAAATTCATGTCTACAACCCACTGTTCTCTTGCAAGATTTATGTTCACATAAAGGGTCACTCTTTGGTTCTCTTTTTCTATCTTACTGTATGATGAAATATTGGTGGAATTCTTTTTTAATTGATTTGAAATTAAAGCCTCTCGCTTTGTATTTCAAGTGCGCCTCTAACTCCTAACAATCAGTAATCTAGAATGGTCTACTTTTGATAATAGTCGGGGGCTTCTTCCTATGTCTTCAAATGCGTTTGTTGAAACCTATTTGATTGGCGGCTTCTCAAGATGTGACCTTAGTCAGATTAACAGTTTTAATAACAGTCTTAATAGAATATTAGATCTCATATTTTTAAGTGATAATATGAATTTTTGCCTCCAGGAATGTCTAGACCCTTTGTCCACTCCTGGTCCCCATCATGTACCGCTTGTTCTTCATTTGGAATTTTATGAGTTTAATTCTTACGTAGAAGATTCACTTTCCAAGTTTTGTTTTAAAAATTACGATATTGATGCTGTTAATGCGGCAATTGAGTCTATTGATTGGGATTCGCTATTTGCTGAGGTTGAAGTTACCAGTTGTTTTAATATTTTAAAGAATAATTTAAATTGCATTTGTTGTGAACATATTCCGAGTGTAAGAAAAAAGGTTTACAAAATTCCTTGGTTCACAAAAGAGTTGAAAAAACTGAAGAATTTGCGAAACAAGTTTTTCAAAAAATTTAAAAAATCTAGGTCTCCTACTTCCAAGGAATTGTATTTAAAATATTTGAAAGAATTTAAGTCATTGAGCAAAGTTTTGAAGCGGAATTATATAAGTAAATTTGAAGACGATATTAAAGTGAATCCGAAGGCTTTTTGGCGTTATGTGAAGTCAAAGAGATCGTGTTCTAGTATTCCCTCTGCTGTATTTTAGAAAGATACACAAGCGGATTCGGCTTTAGATGCTGCAAATCTTTTTGCAGATTTTTTCAGCACGAATTTCGAGGCTGACCCTGTCTTGAGTAGTGGTGGTTTTTTTAGTACCTTGGATGCTAGTGGTTTTTCACTAAACTTTGGGGCTCTTGAACTCTCGTTAGATGATATTGAACTTGGGATTCGTCAAATCAAGATGTCGTCACAGACTGATGTCGTTGGGTTGTCGTCTCACCTTTTTAAAAACTGCGCAGCTCTCGCCTACCCGATCTGGCTGCTTTTCAATAAATCCCTTGAGCTAGGCGTCTTCATTGATGCATGGAAAATTTCCTTTATCACGCCAGTTTTTAAATCTGGCAATAAAAACGATATTTCCAATTATCGCCCTATTCTAAAATTTCCACTGTCTCAAAACTTTTTGAATGCATAGTGAAAAATAAAATTCTTTTCTCCATTCATCGTCTCATCTCTCTTGATCAGCATGGATTCATGTCTGGGAGATCAACCACTTCTAATTTAGCAGTTTTCTCCGAATACTGCATTGAAGCCTTTAGTAACCGCGCCCAAGTTGACACAGTGTATACGGATTTTTCGAAAGCGTTTGATAAAGTTAACCATCGTATTTTGTTATCAAAGTTACAAAGTTTTGGTTTTCATTCAAATTTTTTAAATTGGATTAAATCATATCTTTCTAATAGATCATGTGAAGCTGTAGTTGATGGGGTGTCCTCTTTTATTGCCTCCTCTGGGGTTCCTCAGGGAAGTATATTGGGTCCGATTCTTTTTGTGATGTTCATCAATGATATTACTACTTGTTTTAAATATTCAAAATTTCTCTTGTATGCTGATGACATGAAGATTTGTAGCAAAATAACGTGTTCCTCTGACTCGACGAAACTTCAGAGTGATCTTGACAATGTTGTAGCTTGGTGTCAGAAAAATATGCTTCCCTTAAATATTAAAAAATGATCCCATGTCTCCTATGCCAAGTCCCGTACTCTTATCCCTACTTCATATTTTATTGGTGGCTCACAACTAGACATTGTTTCTAAAATCACTGATCTTAGGGTGGTCTTTGATTCCAAGTTTACTTTTCATAGCCATCTTAACTATACCATAGCTAAGTCGTACTCTATGCTGGCTTTTGTCAGATGTTTCAGTTCAGATTTCTCCGATCCGTATACTTTAAAGACACTCTTTACTTCACTGGTACGCTCGAAACTAGAAAATGCTGCTTTTATTTGGCGTCCGTATTATTCCTGTCATATTAGTCGATTGGAGAGAGTTCAGAAAATCTTTATTAAATATGCTCTGCGACCCCTTCATTTTGAACTTCCGGTTCCCGCTTATGAGTCTAGATGTTTGCTTATCGGTCTTAAGACACTAAATTGTAGGAGAACCTTCTTATCTCTAACTTTCATTTTTAATTTGATATCTGGGGTGTTGGACTGCCCCTTTTTACTTGAACGTATTTTATTTGTTATTCCTAATATTTGTTTAAGGAATCATGCCACATTTTATGTGGGGCTGGCGAGGACTAATTATGCTGCCAATGCTCCTGTTGTCAGAGCTCTTAAAGAGTTTAATTTGCTTCCGAAATCTTCAGTCTTGGATTTCTCCTTTTGTGAAAATAGGTTTAAAATGCTACTTAATGACCAGTTAAGTTAGTTGGTATTTGCCTACATTTGTAATTAGTCTGTAAGAAATGTAACAATTTCAAGATTAAATAGATTAAATAATAAGTTTATTATTCGCAGTTAGTGAAAGATAATGGAAGTCAGAAAAATATTTGTTTAAAACTAAAGTTTTATTAATGCGATGGCACTTGTCTGAAAAAATCCAAAGTTTCTCCAATTAAAAATGCAAAATATTGCCAAGGTGTTTTAAGCAAGCCAGGCTTAATACATGAAATTTGATAAACACGGCTATGTCTCCTCTGATTTATAACTGGATTTGTTGCTCAGATGTAATAAACGCGGCTAAAATCCTCCTCGCTTCGTAAGCAGCCCGGTATAAGGGAGTTATTGGTATAGTATGGACACAGCATCGGCGTTTCATCCATGTAGTATCAGCGCAGCATCGCCGCCCTATCGGCACATTATCGACACAATGTCCTGGGTGCGATGTGAGGTAGATTTGGTTTTTTTTCTTACAGTTAAATCAGAGAATTTAAACACAATGAGAAGGCGTTTTTGCTAGATTCCAACTTTTTTGCATGTGAACACGTCTTGCACTTCACCACACACAATCTAATTTCAATGTTAACCAGTTAACAGCAGAAAATTCTCTGTCAACAGTTTCAGCTAGTGTTAAATTCTCTGGATTTTCTCTTAATATGATTTCTTTGTAGGAATCTAGGTATTTAGTAGGATTAATTAAATTTAATTTTTATTACTTTTAGCAATATATTTGCTTGTTTTATAATTTAATATGAATTTGAATTTAATTAATATAATTTAGAAATCTTGAATAAGGTAAAATAAGCTTAATTTCAATGGTAAATGGAGGGTTGAAAATAGCCTTATGACGTTGCAAATAAGTATATACGGTCTAAGTAACAGATAAGACAACGTGAAACTTACAGTAGGTTTGGCGCACCTGTTAGGCACTAGCTTAAGGATATAGGCGTTTCAGGTTCGAACCTCAATCCAGCTTGTTTTCTTTTTTTTTTTTATTGCTGGAAAATCCCGTTAACATATCGAATTATGAATTTTCGATAAGCAAAAGCCGATGTTATTTTGCTCATTCCAAAAAGTTTTCTTCAAAGTGCGGTTGACGCGATCGATGTAAAAGTTACGCGTGGTTAAATATAATTTAATAAATTAATTACGATGTCGCGCGTACGCAATTGTGTTGTTGGTGGGTGTGTAAACACCGAGAAGGTTTTGCTTTTTTTTTTGACGATACCCAACAGAAAATTCTGTAAATGTTATTGAAAATACCTTTAAGTAAGTTTACAAAATAGGCGAAGTATAAATGCTTTCAATAGTAAATAAATTTAAATTTTCTTTTGTAAGCGTTGAGACCGAATGTTTGTTAATGATTTAGTTTTACAAAAAAAAATCAAATGTATTGCTTTCTTTTAAAATTTTATGTAAGCTTACATTTTTCAGCTTCTAACGAAATCAGCGTTTTATAAGCTTAATATCTATTTATGTAAACTTTTTAAAAATATTTTTATATAAATAAATATATTTTTGAAATAAATTTAATTATTATTCTTTTTTGGTTTATTTTATGTCTGCTATTTTGTTTTATTATATTGTATCCTTTTATATTCAAGTTTTTTAAATTCATTTTATTATAATTTTTTTCTAATTCCTTTTATTAAATTTTTGGTTTATTCGCTTATGTTGTTTTATGTTTTATTATACTTTTATTTTCATTTATTTTACTAACATGTTTTTCTGTTTTTCATTTTTATTTTCTATATTTTTTTATCAAAGATTTTGAGCGGCATTATTTTATTAAATTTATTGGTTTTTTATAAAATTATTTTTTATTATTCTATTTTCTAAAGTTTTTTTTATCAAATATTTTGAGCGGCATTTTTTTTTTGTTAAATTTATTGATTTTTTTATACAATTTTTAATTGGGAAAAGCAACCAAATTATGGCATTTTCTATATAGATGCTACGGTTGCTGCCCCGATTGCCGAGGTCGCCGATGAGGAGCCGATGTGCTATGCAACCACTTTTTCTGCGCCCGTTTCTTCAACTCCAATTGCGGAGCCACGAAAACGGGCCAGAAAATGCTGCATAGGGTCCTGCGCAAAGGACGAAAGCTGTGTCCTTTATTCGTTCCCTAGCGACGAGGCTGCTTTCAATTCGTGGGCGACGTCATGTTGCTTAAATGTCCCTTTTAAAAACAGAAAAACGTTGAGCATTTGCGAACGTCACTTTGACAGCAAATATCTTGCAAAGAATAGAGTCCTGAAGGGTGCTTTTCCCAAATATCATTTGGAAGCAAATGATTTTAGTAGCTGTTCAGGCATTTCGGAGAATTGCGAAAATCCAAATGAAATGCCTGAAGGCACATTTGTATTGTCGGATGAAAGACCGGACATTACCCTTCAGGAGTTCGAAAAATTTTCTGACCTCTGGGCCAAGCGCGGGCACGGGCATTCGTCTGAGTTGGTAGGAGATGACATAGACATTTTTCAACATCCTGAACTTATGGCGAAAGTTTTTCAGATGTATCTGAAAAAAGACGTACAACGTTACAAACGCATTTTAGAGTTAGAAAAAGAAGTTCAGGATTTGAAAAAAGTACTTGAAACGGCTATTATACCTTCAGAAAACGCTAGTGCTGACGCTATTACATTCGCAAGAATGATAGTCGACACTACGTTTTCATATCCAAATGCAGAAAGTAAGACCTTGGCACAAAATATTAATTATATGTCCACAAAGGCCTACAACTTCCTCCGCGATGACTTAAATTTTGCATTGCCTCACAAAAAAACTCTTCTGTCGTGGCGACCAATAAAATATGTAGTACCAGGCATTGATAGTAACATTATTTCCAATTTGAAGACTGTTGTACGCGGGATGTCTGCAGATGAAAAAGTTTGTGAAATACATTTTGACGAAATTTCGATCAAAAAGGATCTCGTATACAACAGAACAAAAGATAGAGATCTAATTGATGGCTTTGTTGACCTTGGCAATAATAGAAGAAAGCAGCAAGTTGCAGACAAGTGCTGCTTCTTCATGGTCAAAGGCATAACTTCTCATTGGAAATATGTTTTATCATATTACACTGTCAAAAATGGTCTAAAGGCAGAAGAATTGCGTGAAATTTTATTTGAAAATATTCAAGCGGTTGAGGATGTAGGTCTATCTCTTAAAGCAGTAATTTGTGACCAGGCAAAGACGAATGTTGCAATGTACCAAGGTCTGAATGTCACAAAGGATCATCCGTTTATTTTTGTAAAAGGAAAAAAAATTTATTTCATGTATGACTATTGTCATCTGATAAAAACTGTACGAAATAATTTACATAAGTACAATCTTGTTCCTGGAAACGGAATAGCCAGCTTCGCTGTCATTCGGAAGTTATATGAGGTAGACAAAAAAAATCCAAATTTTAAAATATGCCCAAAACTAACTTCTACCCATATAGATCCGAATTGTTTTGAAAATATGAGTGTGTCTCGGGCGACACAAGTCCTTAGCTATTCCGTGGCAGCTGGCATTGACATGGCATGGAAGAAGGGCCTTTTTTCGGATGATTCTTTCGTTTTAAATCATGCCATTCCAACTCAGATTTTCGTAAAACGAATGAACGACATTTTCGATGAGCTTAATTGCAAAAAAATTTCAAGTAATAACCCGATTAAATGGCCTATGAATAGGAAAAATAATTTGAAAGTTAAAAGATTGATGGATCACGTCGAATATCTTGAGGCAATTGTAAATCCCAATGATAAAGTGACATGCTTCGAGGGATTAATTTTAACCATTAAAGCTATGATAAGTTTATATAGCGATATTTTTGAAGATTACCTGAAGGTTGAATATATATTATTGGGTAAATTGAATCAATTGCGCTTGAAAACCTTTTTTATAAAATTCGAGCTAGTCAAGGCATCAATACCCATCCATCTGCGCATGATATCCAATATATAGTTGCTCGTTTGGTTACAATTCGCATTTTAAGATATAGATTTGATAACAAAAACAAAGGTAATAACTGTGAAGACGATGAAGACTTAGATTTAGAATGGAATACACTTCAAGAAGACGCTGGTGATGAACTATTCCTGGTAAATTAACAAGTTGTTTTGACCGAGGTCGCTGATCCAACGGATCAAGCTGATGAATCAAAAGAAGTTGACGAAGACGACCTTCTTGAAGAAGAAGAGGAACTTCTTGATTATGAAGAGGAAGAGGCATATCCTCTTAGTGTCATACCAGCGTTAGGCAATTTTTCCCCACTCACATTAGAAGATGAGGAAGAAGTTATTCCAGGGGAAATTCAAGTTCAGAGGTACTACACAGGATATACCATTTGTAATACTTTATTTAACAAACTGAATTGCGATAATTGTTCCAAAGCTACGGTAAAACCATATTGCGACTTGAACTCCGATTCGGAAGCTCTTATTCGGTCAAAAAATTATAAAGGGAATGAGAGATTATTGTTAGTGAACCCAAGCGATGATGTATTCGAAGTATGTCATCGCCAAATGTTCTGGTATAAACAAATATTTAGCCAGAGATCTCATTACCCTGGTTTAAAAGAAAATATAATTGACATTTTGACCACTTTGACCGAAAACGAGTTTCCAAATTGGTTTTCGGAAGCTGGGCCTTGTTTGGAACACCGTAAGCAACTATTAGATTCATTAGTTGTTGTTTTATTATTTAAAAATGCGAGATGGATGGCTAGAGATGACTTGATTACCACTCGAGAGCGCCATAAAAGCAATAAATTAAAACGACTAAATGCTCGACCTAGGAAAATTTAGCTCATCCATAGCCAAGGGTAATTGACAGTAGTAGTTGCTAGGGACAATCGGATAGTAAGTAAAATGTATATTTAAATGTTTAATGGAAATACTGATACATTTTTTTTCTTTTCTTTTCAGATTATTTTCTTAACACGTATATTTCGTAGATGTAGATTTAAATAAATTTCGTAAATTTAGATGTAAATATATTTCGTAGATGTAGATTTAAATAAATTTCGTAGATGTAGATTTAATAAGTTTCGTAGATTTGGTATAAAAAATTAATTTTTATTTATTTCATTTGTGATAATAAAATCAATTTTAAAAACATTTATTAATATTATGAATTATTTTCTCTTTCAGCTAACACGAGCCTAGACGAGTTGGTGTCAGGTGAAAATGATGTATTCTTCATTGATGCATCGTGTGAGTGTTCGCTTTTAAGTGTTAGGCGAACTCGCAAATTGTGTTTACCTTTAAAAAATCTAAACATTTGACACACGAGCCTAGGTTTTCAAAATCGATTATATTACTCGTTTTTGTAAACCAGGTGAAAAAATCAGAGAATATGCACTTTTGCTTCTCTGAGAAATGATTTAATCTTAATTGATTATATCCTGAGAGAATTCGCCATTAAGAGTCTGGCGAATTCGTAAATCGTGTCTATTTATACCAATTCTCATTCAAGTGATTAAATGTTTTTAATTAATTTTTCCTTTTTTCTTTTCAGATTTTTAATAATTTTTGTTTTCTCTTCAGCTGTTTTATCACTTATTCTTGTTTTCCTTTCAGTTTTTTAAATAATTATTATTAAATCCCCTTTTCTAATTGTTTTGTATCTTATTTTCTCTTTTCGTGTTTCAGGCTTCTTTAAATTATTTTTGTTAAGCATATGTAAATAAAATAAAAATATAAATAAAAATATAAATGTATGAAAAAATTTAGTTTTGTTAATTATATTTATTAAGTTTGAATTTTTTTCTGTAATTTGAAATAATATTTCAAGTATACAGTTTTATATCCCTTTTAATTCTACCCTACCAAAGTGCAAATGTCAAGTTCATAGAAAATTCCGCCTTTTTGGCAATTTTTTCCCTTTTTGACTATTTTGCGTTTAAAATCTTTGATTACCTCTTATTTTCAGCTTATTAATTCTCTGTTCGGACCTTATCAACTGACCAGGCATAATTTCAAATACATTGCGCTTGCAAGTGCGAACGACTTCAAAATTTCGCTTTTGTTTTTTTGTTTGTGGGTCAGGTGAAGGCGGTGAAGAAAAAGAAGATTTTTCTCCTCATTAGAAACTTCGAAATATCAGAAAAGAAATGGAAATATGAAGTTTTGTGTGGTATAGTCTCATGCGTAAAAGGAATGGCATGTGTGCTTACGAAAGCCAAAATACTATTTTCATACATTTCACACACGCGCCAATTTTTATGAGTGCCTGGTAATATAAAAATGTTTCTTGTCCAATATTCTTCTTTCTTTACTCTTTACTCTTCTTATACACTTTGAAGACAAGCAAGATTTATTGGATTTTTACCAATGTCTTTGAAAGAATAAATTTCTATAAGTTTGCTTTTGGACAAGGTGCAGTAGGCGGGAATGGAAGTTTTTCTCTTAGGGTGTAGTAGTTTTGCCCTATATGTACGAGGCCACACTGAAACTTTGAATGTGTTAGTAAGCGGAATCAAGTCGAAATAAAAATGTTGTTTGACTTCGATTTTTTGTTCTTCCTCTTATGTTTGTGATTTTGTGGATGGGACGTAGGAGGGAATGTAAGATTTCCTCGCCAAAATCTAATGTTGTGTTAGTTTTGGCCTATATGTACGCGGCTGGACGAAATGTTTGAATGTGTTGGTAATAAGAATCGACACAAAATCAAAATGTAAGATTTTGTCTCTGGTTTGAGTTTTGTGCTTGTGGATGAAGCGAAGGCGGGTATGAAAGTTAGGAAAAATGCTTGCATATTTTAGCGACATTTGCTATTTTATATGTTCGCCTATTACCATGCCAGCTTTCTATAGTCTTGAAATGCCCTTTTTAGCTTTGAGAACAATTTCTAACAATTGAAAGTAATTCAACAATTGTTTGAATTTGGTTAGCTTTTGATTTTGTCAAATGGTTTTAGCACATTATTATATCTTGCATTTTTAAATAATAAAACAACAACTAATGAATCTAATAGTTGCTTACGGTGTTCCAAACAAGGCCCAGCTTCCGAAAACCAATTTGGAAACTCGTGTTCGGTCAAAGTGGTCAAAATGTCAATTATATTTTCTTTTAAACCAGGGTAATGAGATCTCTGGCTAAATATTTGTTTATACCAGAACATTTGGCGATGACATACTTCGAATACATCATCGCTTGGGTTCACTAACAATAATCTCTCATTCCCTTTATAATTTTTTGACCGAATAAGAGCTTCCGAATCGGAGTTCAAGTCGCAATATGGTTTTACCGTAGCTTTGGAACAATTATCGCAATTCAGTTTGTTAAATAAAGTATTACAAATGGTATATCCTGTGTAGTACCTCTGAACTTGAATTTCCCCTGGAATAACTTCTTCCTCATCTTCTAATGTGAGTGGGGAAAAATTGCCTAACGCTGGTATGACACTAAGAGGATATGCCTCTTCCTCTTCATAATCAAGAAGTTCCTCTTCTTCTTCAAGAAGGTCGTCTTCGTCAACTTCTTTTGATTCATCAGCTTGATCCGTTGGATCAGCGACCTCGGTCAAAACAACTTGTTAATTTACCAGGAATAGTTCATCACCAGCGTCTTCTTGAAGTGTATTCCATTCTAAATCTAAGTCTTCATCGTCTTCACAGTTATTACCTTTGTTTTTGTTATCAAATCTATATCTTAAAATGCGAATTGTAACCAAACGAGCAACTATATATTGGATATCATGCGCAGATGGATGGGTATTGATGCCTTGACTAGCTCGAATTTTATAAAAAAGGTTTTCAAGCGCAATTGATTCAATTTACCCAATAATATATATTCAACCTTCAGGTAATCTTCAAAAATATCGCTATATAAACTTATCATAGCTTTAATGGTTAAAATTAATCCCTCGAAGCATGTCACTTTATCATTGGGATTTACAATTGCCTCAAGATATTCGACGTGATCCATCAATCTTTTAACTTTCAAATTATTTTTCCTATTCATAGGCCATTTAATCGGGTTATTACTTGAAATTTTTTTGCAATTAAGCTCATCGAAAATGTCGTTCATTCGTTTTACGAAAATCTGAGTTGGAATGGCATGATTTAAAACGAAAGAATCATCCGAAAAAAGGCCCTTCTTCCATGCCATGTCAATGCCAGCTGCCACGGAATAGCTAAGGACTTGTGTCGCCCGAGACACACTCATATTTTCAAAACAATTCGGATCTATATGGGTAGAAGTTAGTTTTGGGCATATTTTAAAATTTGGATTTTTTTTGTCTACCTCATATAACTTCCGAATGACAGCGAAGCTGGCTATTCCGTTTCCAGGAACAAGATTGTACTTATGTAAATTATTTCGTACAGATTTTATCAGATGACAATAGTCATACATAAAATAAATTTTTTTTCCTTTTACAAAAATAAACGGATGATCCTTTGTGACATTCAGACCTTGGTACATTGAAACATTCGTCTTTGCCTGGTCACAAATTACTGCTTTAAGAGATAGACCTACATCCTCAACCGCTTGAATATTTGCAAATAAAATTTCACGCAATTCTTCTGCCTTTAGACCATTTTTGACAGTGTAATATGATAAAACATATTTCCAATGAGAAGTTATGCCTTTGACCATGAAGAAGCAGCACTTGTCTGCAACTTGCTGCTTTCTTCTATTATTGCCAAGGTCAACAAAGCCATCAATTAGATCTCTATCTTTTGTTCTGTTGTATACGAGATCCTTTTTGATCGAAATTTCGTCAAAAAGTATTTCACAAACTTTTTCATCTGCAGACATCCCGCGTACAACAGTCTTCAAATTGGAAATAATGTTACTATCAATGCCTGGTACTACATATTTTATTGGTCGCCACGACAGAAGAGTTTTTTTGTGAGGCAATGCAAAATTTAAGTCATCGCGGAGGAAGTTGTAGGCCTTTGTGGACATATAATTAATATTTTGTGCCAAGGTCTTACTTTCTGCATTTGGATATGAAAACGTAGTGTCGACTATCATTCTTGCGAATGTAATAGCGTCAGCACTAGCGTTTTCTGAAGGTATAATAGCCGTTTCAAGTACTTTTTTCAAATCCTGAACTTCTTTTTCTAACTCTAAAATGCGTTTGTAACGTTGTACGTCTTTTTTCAGATACATCTGAAAAACTTTCGCCATAAGTTCAGGATGTTGAAAAATGTCTATGTCATCTCCTACCAACTCAGACGAATGCCCGTGCCCGCGCTTGGCCCAGAGGTCAGAAAATTTTTCGAACTCCTGAAGGGTAATGTCCGGTCTTTCATCCGACAATACAAATGTGCCTTCAGGCATTTCATTTGGATTTTCGCAATTCTCCGAAATGCCTGAACAGCTACTAAAATCATTTGCTTCCAAATGATATTTGGGAAAAGCACCCTTCCGGACTCTATTCTTTGCAAGATATTTGCTGTCAAAGTGACGTTCGCAAATGCTCAACGTTTTTCTGTTTTTAAAAGGGACATTTAAGCAACATGCCGTCGCCCACGAATTGAAAGCAGCCTCGTCGCTAGGGAACGAATAAAGGACACAGCTTTCGTCCTTTGCGCAGGACCCTATGCAGCATTTTCTGGCCCGTTTTCGTGGCTCCGCAATTGGAGTTGAAGAAACGGGCGCAGAAAAAGTGGTTGCATAGCACATCGGCTCCTCATCGGCGACCTCGGCAATCGGGGCAGCAACCGTAGCATCTATATAGAAAATGCCATAATTTAGTTGCTTTTCCCAATTAAAAATTGTATAAAAAAATCAATAAATTTAACAAAAAAAAAAAAAAAAAAATGCCGCTCAAAATATTTGATAAAAAAAACTTTAGAAAATAGAATAATAAAAAATAATTTTATAAAAAACCAATAAATTTAACAAAATAATGCCGCTCAAAATCTTTTATAAAAAAAATATAGAAAATAAAAATTAAAAACAGAAAAACATGTTAGTAAAATAAATGAAAATAAAAGTATAATAAAACATAAAACAACATAAGCAAATAAACCAAAAATTTAATAAAAGGAATTAGAAAAAATTATAATAAAATGAATTTAAAAAAACTTGAATATAAAAGGATACAATATAATAAAACAAAATAGCAGACATAAAATAAACCAAAAAAGAATAATAATTAAATTTATTTCAAAAATATATTTATTTATATAAAAATATTTTTAAAAAGTAAGTTTACAGAAATAGATATTAAGCTTATAAAACGCTGATTTCGTTAGAAGCTGAAAAATGTAAGCCTACATAAAATTTTAAAAGAAAGCAATACATTTGATTTTTTTTTGTAAAACTAAATCATTAACAAACATTCGGTCTCAACGCTTACAAAAGAAAATTTAAATTTATTTACTATTGAAAGCATTTATACTTCGCCTATTTTGTAAACTTACTTAAAGGTATTTCCAATAACATTTACAGAATTTTCTGTTGGGTATCGAAAATACACACATCACACGCACATACATATTTTTTTAACTCCTTTACACCACTTTCACACAATTAAACCATTATTTTTACTTACCAATGTATGGCACAGCATCCTCCCTCAGGCGGTTGCCTTTGTGATGAAGGTCCCGGTCTGTAAAGTGTGCCCGGCACACATAATAATTCCATTTAGGAATATGGGCGTCAAGGGCAATGCCCAAAGCCGCCCTCCACTTCTTGTCTTGAGAAGGCTTTACCGGCCAACGGAAGACCGGCAAAACCTTCTCGGTGTTTACACACCCACCAACAACACAATTGCGTACGCGCGACATCGTAATTAATTTATTAAATTATATTTAACCACGCGTAACTTTTACATCGATCGCGTCAACCGCACTTTGAAGAAAACTTTTTGGAATGAGCAAAATAACATCGGCTTTTGCTTATCGAAAATTCATAATTCGATATGTTAACGGGATTTTCCAGCAATAAAAAAAAAAAAAGAAAACAAGCTGTACTGAGGTTCGAACCTGAAACACCTATATCCTTAAACTAGTGCCTAACAGGTGCGCCAAACGTACTGTAAGTTTCACGTTGTCTTATCTGTTACTTAGACCGTATATACTTATTTGCAACGTCATAAGGCTATTTTCAACCCTCCATTTACCATTGAAATTAAGCTTATTTTACCTTTTTCAAGATTTCTAAATTATATTAATTAAATTCAAATTCATATTAAATTATAAAACAAGCAAATATATTGCTAAAAGTAATAAAATTTAAATTTAATTAATCCTACTAAATACCTATATTCCTACAAAGAAATCATATTAAGAGAAAATCCAGAGAATATAACACTAGCTGAAACTGTTGACAGAGAATTTTCTGCTGTTAACTGGTTAAGATTGAAATTGGATTGTGTGTGGTGAAGTGCAAGACGTGTTCACATGCAAAAAAGTTGGAATCTAGGAAAAACGCTTTCTCATTGTGTTTAAATTCTCTGTTTAAATAATAAAATTTTCGTGGCGAGTGTATTTTGTACAAATTTATATAGCCTACATTTAGGCACAACAGCGACTAACAGTTTTGAAGCCAGTGTAAAGAAATATTACAGAGAATGTACATAAAGTTAATTTCAGAATTCAAACACAGATGTCGCAGTGCGCAGTTGCATTGGTTGCAGGCAGCATATACATACAAACGAATATCAACAATTATAGACTTTAGCCACAATTATACAAAGAAGCAAATGCTTTTCCTCAGTGTTTCGATTACTTAAGTCTGCTGACAAGAGTTTAACGGGAGAGAAAGTCCATTAGCCTAGTAACAAAAAAAGCCGTATGAAGACAAAAAACTCATACAGGCACTCAGTGAACTTCAAAAACAGGCGTCGGATCTTTATGCCAGGAATTGCTCGGTGAATCCAGTACCCAAAGGACAGTACCCAAAACTTGCGGAAGAAGAACGCATACTCCCCATGGGAACGCGAGTCACTCTAGCTCAACTTCGTTCTGGATACTGTAACAGGCCAAACTCTTACCTATCCAGAATCAAACCCGACATACAAAATGTATGCCATGCTTGCAATGTGTCCCCACATGACACCAACCATCTCTTTAATTGTAATGTGGAACCAACGGCTCTAACACCCCTCTCATTATGGTCCACCCCTGTTGAAACTGCAAGTTTCCTTGGACTACTGTTAGAGGTAATTGATGACAATTTGTGATCGGTCGCACCTATTACGTGGGACGAAGCACTGATACAACAACAACATCAACAACAGTTACTTTTACTATTGGGTGACCGGCGAAGGTGTAAAAAGGCGTATGAGAAAATCATTTCCCTTAGTGTTAATATTTGGGACTGTCCAATGCATTTTTAAATCTATATTTAACTATAAAAATTACATGTGGAAATTTGGTTTCACATAAGTTTGCTGTTTTACATGAAGCATAAGTGCGACCACTCACGGATTGTGAAAGCTTCTTACTGGAGTCAACGGTAACTTGAGGTATCAACTGGTTTGGACCAAATTAATATTGTTGCAAGATGCATTGTTCCACATTAGGTGTAAGAAGCATGTTAGTGTAATGTAGGGACACCGCACAGCTCCAGCATAAGAAAATGGCAATAATTTTGTTGGGAGTTTCGATATGCAGAAACTAAATTAAAGATGGAATGGGACACCACCTTATGGCGCCTTCGATTTAATGCTTCTGAACTTGTGACCCATCTTTTTAAACTGGAGGAGATGGTCCATTTTTGCTCTAATGTAACGGTTTCCGAGGAAAGAAAGAAGGAAGGGGAAGGGTGGGAAAGGGAAGGGGGAAATGAAAGGAAGGAAGGTAGGGAAGGAAGGAAGGGAAAGGAAAAGAAAGGAAATCAAAGGAAAGGAAAGTAAAGTAAAGGAAAGGAAAAGATAAGAAAGGAAAGAAAAGAGAAGGAAAGGAAAGGAAAAGAAATAATAGGAAAGGAAAGGAAAGAACAGCAAAGGATAGTAATGTAAAGGAAAGGAAAGGATAAGAAAGGAAAGAAAAGAGAGGGAAAGGAAAAGAAAAGAAATAATAGGAAAGGAAAGGAAAGGAAAGAAAGGGGAATGAAGAAAGGGAAGGAAAACAAGGGAAGGGAAAGAAAGGACAGAAATGAAAAGATAATAAAATAAAAGAAAAGAAAAGAAAAGAAAAGAAAAAAAAAGAAAAGAAAAGAAAAGAAAACGAAAGGTAAAAATTTAAATCCGAAGCCATTATCGAAGCAGAAACCGAAACCAGACGGTGGGTTATAAATTTGTTATCGAAGTGTCAATGGTTTGTTATCGATGGGTTATATTCTATCCATTCCTTATCCGCGAGCTATTGGTTTTGTATAGGTGGGTTATCGTCGAGGTATAGCCGGGGTATCGAAGTTTCATTAACTAAAGACTAGAAATGAGTTACCGATTTTTTGTCGACGAATTATCGGTTTGTTATCACAAGGTGGTCGATTGACCATAGAAAAGTTACCGATTACATATCGAAAAGTTATTGATATGTTATCAAAAGGCTATCGTTTTGCTATTGAAACGTTTTCAATTTGTTATCAGTGTGGTTGCCAAATTGTTATCGGCATGTTGTCGCTCTGTTATCGAAAAATTATTGATTTTCTGTCGAAATGTTATCGATTTGTTACTAAAAACTTTTCGATTTGTTATTAGAACCTATTTATTATCGAAAAGTTCTTGAATTTTCATCAGAGTGAAGAACACCCTAAAGCAAAAACTCACGTACACTTGCATGTAAATAAATATATAGTTACAAGCATCCGTCCATTCCTTAATTTAATCAAGCGCGTAACTTGAAAACAAAATCGTTCAACGCCGGCAAAGCCAACGGCAAATGGCTGGAAATGTTTGCCGCCATCGGCTATAGCGCAGATGCTCTGGAGTTTTTTTTTTTGGTACCAACTGTCGCAGTTGTGCCAACATACTCCAATGTACAAAGTCTGAATGCATGCATTGGTGTGTGTGTGTGTGTGTGTATGCACCGAAGTGTAACAATTTGTGCAAAGGCGCCTCCTTGCAATTGTTGCTTTGTTGTTGCAAAGCTGAGTGACACTGAGCTGACAGTTTTTAAAAAATTATGTTTTACCAAAATGCGAAAAGTCTAAAAAAATGAGCACAAAAACAATACAAAGCACACAGACAAATCACGTACGCGAAAACACATACATAAAGTGCGAAAATTAAGTGCAATGGGGAATAACAAAGGATATGACACAAGGAACAAAAAATTAAAGTAAATAAGTAGATACACATATGAAGAAAAAAAATGACATAAACAATTTCATAAATTATTAAAAAAAATGAAAGCGCCTTGTATAGAAAAAATGTTTGCAAAAGTGTGTATGTGTGTGTAAGTGTGTGTGTTAAAGTGGACAGCAAAAATGTGGCAATGTTTTGTTTACAATGAAATGATTATTAAAATGTAAAAAGTGAGAAAATAATAACGATTTTAATATAAAAATGTAAATGAAAGAAAAAAAAGCAATAGCGTCAACCACTTGTGAGAATCTCCAAGCGTTAGGGATTTGTGATTTCGAATATTACATGAACCGATTCGGTAAATTCAGAAGACACAAAAATGTTTATTTCTTTAACTCCACTGTAAGCCAACAACGAAAACTATTGAAGACGACTGAAATATCGAGATGTGAGTAGAGGCTTCTACGCACAGAGATTGTATGTAGTACTACTGAACTACTGAGAAAGCTAAACAGTTTAAGTTTATTCCTTTCTCACCTCGGGTATTCCAACATTCTCACAAGCTTTGACTTTATCCCACACAGGAAGGACTATTCCTTCTATAGAAGAGTAGTCGAAGGGACTAATATGAAGAAGTGAACTGGTTAACTGCTTCACGAATGGATCGAAGTTGGCCGGGAAGCTTGTCCAATGACTATAGCGTGCTCTAAGCGGATATGTTCACAATTAAGGATGAGGTCGCTACAACAACAACAACAACAACAACAACAACAGGTGGATGGTGGACGACCAGTTTTACTAGGGTTAGATAATTAAACTACTTCTACTCGGATAGCCAGCGTCTATGAACGTGCTGAACTTAACTTGGCGCAACTGAGTGTAGTTTGGGACTTCTTTATCTCGCCTGGGATTGTGTTGACCTATTTGACGATTAAGATCATTTAGGTTTAAGGCTACAGCAGTAGCCTAAGAAATTATCACGCAGGTTTCTTAGCGCACATGTATTGAACTCAACCGGGTGTAAATGGAAAACATTTTATAAATACATCCGAAAAGATTTAGGCCGAGCTCCCTTACGATTTGCGTCGGGCTCCTCTTTAATTTTTAGTAAAAATTAGCGGGGAATATGTTTTATGCCGAACGGCAGCTGCAAGGCAGATAAATTTACACTGAAAAGCTTTTCATGGCAGAAATAAACTCGAAGTGTTTGCCAAATCACTGCCGCGGGGGCGAACCAGCTTAGAAACATTTTTTTCGAATTTAAATATTTTTTATATAGTTCTGGGCTTGCTTTTCCCGGAAATTGAACGCAGGACATTCGGTGTGTTGGGCGGAGCATACTATCAACACGCCATGGCGGCTGTCGGATGTACGTGACTTTGGGGAATTCGCAGTTCCCACCACTGATCTGCTCTTGAAAATAAGGGCCTCGAGTCAGCTAAGCAAATTCCAGATGAACACTACCTCTTGCGGACGAATGCGATCCTTCTTACCGTAAGTAGTTAGCAGGCCATCCTCCGAAGTTATTGGGTTTTACCAAGACGCATGTATCAAAAATAGTGATTGTTGTTGCGGTACTACCCAATGGGAGTAGTACATATGGACTTCTTAACACACTGCAAAGCCCCTTCTATTACAGCTGCGTGGGAGACGATGAGGTCGAATCATTGAGTCACTTCTTCCTTCATCGTTCAGATTTTGCCAGAATTAGCGGAAAGTATTTAGGACCAGGCGCATGCTGATCTCCGAGGTACTTATCCGTGGAATCGGTCGTATTGAAAACTACGACTATATCATTGCTACGTAAGTTGCTATATCTTAAGTCGCCGATTTCTTACGCGATGTCACAGCGGATCTTCATGTTGTCCTAGTGAGCTTCCCTTGCGGCATTGGCTACCACTCACCCTAGCATAATCTAGGTGAATAACTGCTGATAACCGCCAAGGTATTTAGGTAAAGTGATCGCCTATAACATTAAAGGTCAGAGGTGTATTTAATTTCGTGTAGGGATAAAAATGTTTCCGTGCACTTTGTTGACTCTTCGTCCAAGTATCGCTATTCTTTGTGGGGTTTCTATGAAGTTGATGATTTGCTACTACGCTTTTGGGTGGCGACACCAATTCGACTGACTTTTTTGTAAATGATATCAGCTTTATTTTTTCTGTTGCCAACTGTAGTTTTTTGTAGTCTAGTTTTTCCTTTATATCATGACTTGATTGAATTTTATGCCTTACTCTTCTTAGTTTTGGGCTCTAATGACTGCGACAATTAGTTTGCATATCCGCATTTCAAGACTGAACATTTTATTGTAGCTCATTGTTAAACCGCATGTGACTTCCAAAGCCCGCGGGCCCTATGAGTTTATTTATATGTATACGGATACGATCTCTAAAATACTCTCTGCTGGCGAGATGTAGGATGCACGGGTTTTGGAATCGTTGAGGCGGCCAGCAAATTTTATCATTGAAAGGGGTTTTTTAGTCTGAAGTTGCAAAGATGACAACCCTGAACACCTTTGGAACCTGGGTAGTGGTTTTTGAAATTTTACTTTTGCATAATGGATGGATGGTATTCTTTAACTACAGGTAGAGTTAAGTTTCTGTGTCTCTTAAAAAGGTGGCCACTAGCCTTGGAAGGGTTGGCGGTGGTCTTATTCTCATTACACTAGGCGTAGGTGAAGTCTATAGTAGATGTAATATTGCAAGAAAAAACGCTAAAAAAGCGCCCTCTAATTCGAAAACAATAGACGTCGCGCACTAAGTTCCAA
This sequence comes from Eurosta solidaginis, assembly GCF_040869045.1. Taxonomy (NCBI): domain Eukaryota; kingdom Metazoa; phylum Arthropoda; class Insecta; order Diptera; family Tephritidae; genus Eurosta; species Eurosta solidaginis. Next base: position 255,360,833 of record NC_090322.1, read on the forward strand.
AGTCATTCCGTTCTAGTCAGCTCGTCGGAGTGGTTGTGCAGTGTCGTCCTCGGCTCAACTGCAATTTTTTGATTGAGCTGAAAATTTAAATAGGCCTCGAGGTTGGCTTTGTGCTTCTTTATGGCATATTGACGGAGTTGGAAGATGCAATGCTTCCTGACCTGGAGTCAGGGTGGTGTTTTTGCACTTATAACAGGAATCAGTTTGACAATTAACTTTGAAATACATATTGCTTATTTTGTGTCTGACGTCGTGCCATTTAAAAACCAAAAAATTTACATTTCGAGAAATGACGGAATTTAAATATTGAATAACGGAGCTGCTGTGAATAATGGAGATATTGTGAATAACGGAGGAACGTGTGAAATGAAACGACAATCTAGAAAGGCCATTTTGATTTTGTACCTGGCGCTGTGGTCATAGAACCCTGCCATTAATCCCAAATCCCAAAAAAAAGTTCCAAAGTAAAGGAGAAACTATAAGAATTTGGGGCTACACTTGGTATAAGCTTGCTCCCTCTATATAAACTACAATAACTCTCTTCAACAGCATTAAATGAGTACGTGAACCATTATTTGAAACAGATATTCGGCTATGTAATAAAGATATTCCTCTATAGTCATTATCGGTTTTAGTTAGCCAATTACTTCTAAGCAACCGGTTCCAATTTTTTGCATCCCTACTAGCTTTTTATGTAGATAAAAAAGAGAAAAGGTCAAAAGCAAACCCATTCGCTCAAATGCACATGTGATATAGGTTCGCGTTAAACACAGTAGCATGCCGCTAGTATAGGCCATACTTTGTACGTTGGCAACACACAACACAAACTCCTTCATACGCACATAAGCCCACATACAATTAAGAAGTCAACGTCCTGCCACAGCTTCAACTCCTAAAGTCAAAGGCAGACACAACAACGACCAGCTATAAACCGAGAGCAAACAATATTTAGGGCTGGTAGCAACCCAAACTCCAATTGTTCATATTTTTAACGTCCTTCCGCGATGCTTTCACTTGGGTGTTAGTTATTGGCGATGTTGTTGACATAAGTGCGTGCATACAGGGTGTGCCAGACATGGAAAGTAAAAGGCATTTTATGATGACTCAAGAGTGCAATTAATACAGAAGTCGGTCATTCATATTTTGTATGCACTTCTTAATTGTGTCAAAGGAACAGTGTTAACAGTTTAGGGGAGTTTTTTTTCCATTCAAGGTTCGAATCGAGCTCAAGGTCAGAACAATAATTTTTTTCTAATGATAATTATTGTTATTTTTTTTTAATTTTTCTAAATTTGAAAAATTGTATTTGCCAGTAAAACAAACCACCGCTGTATAGCTAAATGGTTAGCGCAGCATGCCTAAAACGTATTGATGATGAAGGCTTAGCACCCTTCGAAATGGATCTATCTGCGCAGCTTTGGCAGGTTGTCTGAACAATTTTCTACTTACTATTCCAAAAACAAAATAAAATTTTTCAAATTTAGAAAAATTAAAAAAAAATAACAATAATTATCATTAGAAAAAAATTATTGTTCTGGCCTTGAGCTCGATTCGTACCTTGAATGATTTATCAATAGGCCGATAAAAACAAAAACAGGAGTTTTTTCCCTCTAAAAACGGGGGGTGAGAATTTAAAATTTGGCATTCGATTTTACTATATATATGCTAAAAGGTTTGGAAAATTTGGCAGGGCTTCAAAGTCTTTTTGCTAACAGGAGATATTAATGTCTCACCTCACTTTATTTTAATGCTAGGCTCATAGCTCAAAGAGCTCAATTTCACAAATTTTTAAGATCACATATTTCCAGATGTTTATAAGTCAGTGACTAAAGGGATGAACTCTGTACTAAGATCAACATTCTGCGGCTGTTTTCGGCTATTACTAGAAACCTAGAAACGAAGCCAAGTGACAAGATGTGCAATGACATCTACTCGCAAAATCTGTCGCTCTTTTTAAGTAGAAGGGTGCCTATTTGCTGCTTACAGCCTTAAAGGAGGCTGATCGATGGTAGCTATCGAAAAATTCTTGTGCAGAAGGACTGCTTGTGCAGTCCGATGAGGTAAAAAAAAAGTTAAGACTGTGAAAGGGAGAGCGAAAGGAATACAGAGTGCGGAGAGAAAAGTTCGGAAGGGCGATAAGGAGGGGAGGAAAGGGAAAAAGAGATGAAAAAGCTTATGTAGGGTGTTATTTATAAAGGATGCAGAACATATGGCGTAATGATCATATATATTAGGGAAATGATTGAAGGGGAAAAATGGAGATGGAAATCAGAGAGGAAGATGGAGTGAGAGCCAGTGAGAGAATGGCTAGAAAAATGGAATAAAAGAGAGATAAGAGGAATGGAATATGTAAGAGAAGATAAAGGGAAGGGATAAAAAGAAGGAGGAAGAGACAACAACGGGAAAACGATCTTACTTTTTTTCTTAAGAGGAAGAAAAATAAGAAGAGGAGGGTAAAACGAACTCGGGTGAGTGGAAAAGAATGAGAAAGGGGAAAAAATGGAAGAAAAAGGAAAATATGAGGGAGTTAGAGAGCGACAGGTAAAGCACGGGTTAAGGAAAAGCCAAAGACAGAGAGTTGAATGGGAAAAAGAAGGAAGAGGAGGAAAATGCAGAGAGAAATACACAGATGAAGGGAAAGAGGATGGAAATGTAAAAGATAAAGCGTATGGAAGCGTAAAGAAAAGAGATAAAGATAGTGAGTTTAAAAGGGGTAAGGCGGGGTAAGGCGGGGGAAAGAGGGATGAAGGCATTAAGTCAGTGAGAAAGTACTAGGAAGAGGGCGATGGGTAATAGAATAGTGAGGTAACTTTGAAATTATTTCTAAACAAATTGTCCTGGTTACTCTTCTAAAACACACAGTTATATTTTTGTAGCCGAAGTTCTTTAGAAATATTGATAAGCGGTTATATATTTTGGACTCAGATATCCATTAAAAGAGCTAGATTCTTTCACGAAGGTTGCTATGGTATTTTGGAACCTCTATTTTTGGTTCATGGCTTTTTGAACAGTTGCTGGTTTAAACTAATGGTTTAGATAATCTTTGATGTTATTTTAAATATTTCTTGGTTTTCTGGTTTCTTCTTTGAAATCTCTGTATCTTTTTGCAAACGCTAAGTATTTTGGAACCATATTTGTAACCGTGTGTTGTTTTAAATACCGATTACAATTTTTATATTCGCTTAATTTTTTTGAAACTTGTAATATTTTGGAACCGGTTTGAAAAAGTCGTTTGTTGTTTTGGAAAATGTTACTTTGTTGGAAATATTTTCTTATGGGGTCTTCATTCTTTAACAAACAGATACTTTTCGGAACTGAATTATTTTTTTTTTTTAATTTTGATTTTTTGGAAAATAATACTTTTTTGGAATCGTCTACTTTTTTTGGAAAATGTTCTTTTTATAGCGGTTATTTTTTTTAAATTTAACTCATTCCGAGAAAGGTACTTCTTTGGAGCCATTTAATTTTTCGGAACAGATTCCTTATTTTGAAACCGTTTAGAAAACTCTTTTCTTTGAGCCGGTTAAGGCATCGATTACTTCTTGAACCGGAAACAAACCGATTAATTTTTTAAATGGGTTAAATTTTAGCAATGTGTTCCTTTTTTGAAAAATGTTATTTTGTGGGAAAAAGTTAAGTTTTTGATGCTGGTTATTTCTTTTGTCCGGTTGTTCTCCGTTTTTTGGCAACCAATTAATATTTTGGAGCTTGTTAATGTTTAAGTTACTTTTTAGAAAATGGTACTTTTTTGAAACTAATATTTTTTCCGTTTTTTTTTTTTGAAAAATATAACATTTTTGGAAAGTAATACTTTTCTTGAAACGACTATTTTTTTGAAAATTGTTACTCTTTTGAAACAAGTGATTTTGAAAAAAATTTAAAAATGTTTTTTATGTTTAGTGCTGTGTTCAATTTTACTTAAGGTTTTTAAGAATTGATGAGCTTAACACCGACAAATGGCAACGGTTATTCAATTACTATTTTTGGTTTTATTGGGAAGAACTGAAAAGATGGAAACATTTACTGGCGTATTTCGATGGTACCATTTCGAAAACCGCCACGTCATAATCAGGCAATTTCGTAATGTTTTATTTATTTCAACAAGTTTCACCGGGAATCGAACCGCTTTCAAACTGCGAAAATCAGAATCGCCTAACCATTATTCCGTTGTATCTGCTTTCTTGGCTTGTTTCAGTTTTATCCCATTTTCACGACATTGATGATGATGATGACGTGGCGGTTTTCGAAATGGTACCATCGCAATATGCCAGTAAATTTTATTTTATTATTTATTATTGTTCAGTATTATCTTATGAAAGTAAATATAACAGATTATAACATTAGTACATTAGTGAACATACAATAAAGTAGATGCAATAAGATAATAGCTAATGGCGTTGAGTGATTAAAATGAGATCAGTGATAACGCCATTTCTTCTAATGATTACAATGGAAGTTAGAATGCGGGGTGCAATCAAATAACATTTAAACGGAGTTATAAAGGTTTAACATTGGTGATGAATAAAATATTAAAATAAAGTATTTAAAATAAATAGAAATAAGCACATCGGTTCATTACGCAGCAAGCGCCTTACAAGTGAGCAAATTGAGTAAAATACGAAAGAAGCAGAGCTTAGAGAGAGAAAAAACAAATCTGCAAAAAAATAAAAATTTTCGAGATCCTTCGTCGCAAAGTGCAATTTTTTTTATTTTTCACAAAAAAAATGGAAAAAATCCGTAATGATTGTTTGTTATCTTTGAATCTGAAGGACCTAGCAAAAGGTGTTGTATGCACAGAAAATTTTATTACCTTTTAAAAGCTTCAATGTTATAAAGGTTACAAATTGATGATAAAAAATATATTAAAATAAAAGTTTTTAAAATAAATAGAAATAAAGCATATTGGTTCATTACATAACAAGGAACTTACAAGTGAACTCATTAAATAAAAATGAAAAGTAGTAATAAAATACGTTGCAATGTTTTTAAATTTGAAGCCAATTATGTGATAGACCGTAACAGAACTTCAAAATCTTCATGGCTGAACCCAAGAAGCCATAGTTTTACCTGCTTTACGAAAACGCTTATTCTTCGAATTGTTTGTATATCTTCGGGAAGCTTATTGAAAGTCATACACGATACTATGGTATAGAAGTTTCGATACAGAGTTGTGTGTGAGGCAGGAACAGTAACATTTGCATTAGAATTGCTCCTTAACATAAGTGAAGTGTATATTGGACTATGTAGATAACCACTTCTCATAAAAAATTTGTTTAATACTTTAAAGTAGTACAAGTGTCTTACAGGGAGAATATTTAATTTTCAAAAGAGAATCATCCAGTGCGTTAAACGGCTAGCATTAAAAATTCTTCGTATAAGACACTTTTGCAACATTAAGAGTGGTCGAATTCTACTAGAATATGCACTGCCCCAGCAAATTATGCCATATTGAAGTTTAGACTGTACATGTCCACATTACATCATTTTTAGCACACTATTTATACATAGTTTTTGCAGGCCAGCTTAGGTTATGATCGATTATAACACCCAGATATCTAAAATTATTGACAACTTCGACGTTGAAACACATTGCGTCACAGTTTAAATCAGGAAATAATTAACTCGAGATTCGTTTTCAATACAAGCACTAGTACAAAGTTTGTGCCGCAAACAACTTGCAGAGTGAAAAATAATATCACCACTAGTTGTTTCCTTTCCACCATTCTCTTAGGAGGCTCACATCGTGATTTATATCCACATAAAGATTAAAAGTATTGTTTGATCTATATGCGATTGCCAAGTCATCGGCAAATGCTGTGACTTTTCCTACAAAAGACACTGAAAAAAGCGAGTTTATATAAATCAGAAATAAAATTGGTCCTAGGATTGAGCGCTGCGGGTCACCTAAATCAATTAGTCTAGGTGAGCTTAGATTATTGTTTACTTTCACCTTTTGACTTCTTAAATTTAGATATGATTTAAACCAATCTAGAACGTTTCCACGGAAACCTGTTGAGTGAAATTTACTTAAAAGAATATTATGATCAACCATGTCAAAAGCTTTTGTAATATCAACAAAAAGACCAGCACAAATTCCTTTTACATCCAATGTTTTATAAATAAACGAGCATAAGTTAAGAAGAGCGTTTTCAGTAGATACTCCTGACCGAAATTCATATTGCAATGGACTAAAAAACTTGATTTTATCCAAATATTACAAAACTCTGCATTTAACAGTCTTCTTAAAAACTTTAGAGATTGATGAGAAGAGAGAAATAGGTCTGTAGTTATTTTTGTCTTTCTTATTATCTTTCTTATTGAGTGGTATGACAATAGCACATTTTAGATCGGCTGGAAACACTCCTGTGACTATACTTAAGTTGAACAAATGCTTTAAAATGTCAACAACATAGAAAGCAATGTTTTTTAAAGTACGATTTGAGATACCATCATTCCCAGAAGATTCAGTATTTTTTAAAGAATTTATTAAACTTAAAATGTCTTTTTCCTTCTTTTCAGTTTTTCCCAATAAAACCAAAAATAATAATTGAATAACAATTACCATTTATCGGTGTTAAGCTCATTAATTCTTAAAAATAATATTTTCATTTTTTTTGGTTAATTATACTTTCGGTAAATGGTTACTTTTTAAAATCGGTTACCTTCTTGGAAAATACTACTTTCTTCGAAACAATTACTTTTGGAAAAATCGCCTTATTTCTCCCGACCAATTTTTTTTTTTGGAAAATGAAGCTCTTTGTAAAATATTATTTTTTCAGGAAATGTTACTTATTGAAAAATGTTACTGTTTTTATACCGATTATTTTTTTCGTGAAAATGATACTTTGTGGGTAAAAGTTCCTTATTTCTTGGAATATGTAACATTTCGGAAAATGAAGCATTTTTGGAATTTTTTTTTTTGGAAAAAGTTATTTTTTTTAGTTTCTCCGGTGATTTCTTTCGAAAAACTAAATTTTTTAATGCTTGTTACTGTTTTGCCCATCTTACTTTTTTGGAACGGGTTAATACCAACCGTGAACTTTTATTAACAGGTTACTTTCTTTAAACTGGTTAAAAACTGTAATTTTTTAGCCGGTTGAAACATTAGTTACTTTTTGAACCGGATACAGCCCAGTGAAGTCTGCTATATTTTTTGAGCCAGTTAACTGGTTACATTTTTTACGATTTACAGAAAAAAAGTAGAACAAAACTTTGAAGAAAATCAAAAAGCTGAGGGAGCGTTGGAGTGAAATACTATACAGGATATACATATAAAATGTTTTCGTTTTTAGTTATACGTGGCGAGAGTTGATCATGGAACTCAGAATACACGTGCGTTAATATATGCCTCGTAAGAGGCGTTTTGAACCCACTAATTCAAATGCAGAGGGATATAGAAACACTTTCCCTATGCCGCTAGGTGACTACCAGTTGGTGCTAGTATCAATGTGTACCAGATTTATACATAGCTGGGAAAGGACTGTCCGTATGGACACAGCTCCCTTCAACTGTCGTGCAACAATTTTGCGGTTACGGTAAAAACGATCCAATGTTTTTGATAACTTTTCAATTCTTTTTATGTTAAATTAACTCGAAGAGAACCGAGGAAGTGTTTGTTAGTTTTTCAGAAAGAAAACAAATTTCAGGTAGAATAAACAAACAAAATTTTAGCTGAAAACTCAACGCCCCAATAAATTTATTGTACGGCCGATGAACTCGAAACGAGCGCTCAATCAAAAGCAAACTATCGAAGGTATCAAAGTGTAAGGAAAAGCGATCAACGGTTAACACTTTTTTCAAATTTCTTTTCAGGCAGTTTTTTTGTGTCCCAAACGCTACCTTGCTCCCACTTTATAACTTCCAATTTATTTTGTTAGTTGAATCGCTGCACAATTTGTTGTTGTTGCACTCGCTGTCACTTACTTTGTTGAGCTAGTTTAAGTTATTTCTCTAGCGATTATTTATAGCTCTACTAACACTTCCGTTTGCCATTTTTTCTACAGTAAATTTATTTTATTTGCCAGCTGTGTATGTATGTTTGTATGTGTGTTATATATTTAGTTGAAATATATATGTGGGGGTATAAAAAATAATTTGTTCACATTGTAAAATCACTCACGCTGTGTTGATTGCACTAAGTTGCAACAACAACAACATCTACAATGTACTTTTAAATTTTTCCCAAACGCGTACGCTTTCCCACAGTGAACAACGTGAGTGTTGTTGCTTTGCTTGGTCTCCATATATATATTTTTTTTTGACCGCCCCTTAATCTACTGCTGCATGGCATATACGGCGGTTTGGCTGCGTTGGCACTTGAGTGGTACACCATGGCGTATGAGCAACTGCGAATTTAAATAAGGCTTCTCTAGTAGTAAGTGAATCTCTGCGTCAAGGGAATGAAGTAGCTATAAAAACATAAATAAAAACCACTATTAAAAATTACAAACACCTACATACATACCGCTTTAGTAAAAACTAAATAATTTGGCTTAACTAGAGTACAGCCAAAAGCTGGCCAACAATACAAAGCCACTATGGTACTGAATGAGGGGTGCGACGCGATGTATGCGCATTGGTGATGCGTTGTTGTGTTACATACATACATTCAAGTAGAGCTGCTCATAAATAGGTGAAAAAAAAAAATTATAACTAAAACTGCCAAACCCAACAACGTGTTGTTTGGTGCTTTGTTTGTTGAATGAATAACTGTTGTTTTGGGGGAAGTTTGTTTGCCGCAAGTGGATTGATAGGCGGGTGTGGCAAGGCAAACGCAAACAGCAGGGTAAATATTACTTGCATGTGTATGTATTTAAATATGAGTGAGCGCCCAAAAGTATGCATTTCATAATTTACTGGCTTTCTATAACCAAATAAGGCAGAGAAACAATGACATAATAAAGAGGAAAAAAGAGAAAAAGAAATAAAATAAAACACAGGGAAACTATAATTGCCGCAAATATATTCCGGAAAATCCGTATGTTACAAATAGCCCAAATTAAAGTAAACTAATGGTGATGTGTGCCACAAGAAGTCGGAGATTTGTAGAAGACTGTCGAATAATAATTTTTAAAGCGTAATTCAAGTCCTTCTTACGAGCGTAGAAAACGCACAGCGAGGTAATGCTAAATCCAAGCGTGTTTTCTTCTTGCAAGCTTAGACGCAATAAACGCTTTCAACAGAGCGAAATGGCCAGATATGCTGTCAGCCTTAGAGCAGCAATTCCAAATAACATGCTACTACAGCGCGTTATCAGAAGTGACCTCAGTGATCGCATCCTTATATGTACATACTATATCAAGGGTCTATGCACCATGAAAGTCACATATGGAACAGCAAAGTTATCAACTCTTGTTTCTGACCTGTGGGACGCCAGTTACGATGCAATTTTAAATCTTACTATGCCTGGTGATTCACTCTCAGTTGGATATGCATTTCAAATTGCTGCAGTCATTACATGCCGCAACACAGAAGAAGCACGCATAAAGCTCAATCTACACATGATAAGCACAAATTATTTGATAGATTCACATGGACCCCAGTTGGCAATCGAAAGTTAGCTTAGAAAACTTCTCCGGAAATATAATACCAAATAAATTAGTCCACTATTTAAGAGTAAGGTTAGACTCCCGACTAATATATTGGTTGCAGAAAGCTACTGAAGGACATCACCCTATCCACGTTACTGTACGGCTCCGAGCTGCGGGCAAACACACTTCGTGAAAATAATCGTTGTAAGTTTCTAACAGCTGTATAGCGAACAGCAGCTCTGAGAGTAGCCTCCGCTTATCGCACTGTATCACGACCAGTCGTACAGGTATTAGCTTGGCTGCAACAATCAGTCTGAGTTGATATTTGAAATTGGTGTCACGTTTTTCGATCAGGAGACAGCCAAGTAGCTTGGTGTATCTTTTTATACCGGAACTTGGTACTACAAATGGTCATATTTTGAGCCTCGGCGAAGTCTATCATTGGGACATGTTACACAGTGTAGGCTAAATTTTCCGACTGTATGACCCAAGATCTCTTCCTTGACATATACTAAGTAGGCGATCTCAGAGCATGCTACCTACGATAATTTTCGCTCGGCTACTTTTTTATACTCAGTTGAGCAGAGCTCACAGAGTATATTAACTTTGATTGGATAACGGTTGGTTGTACAGGTATAAAGGAATCGAGATAAATATACACTTCCATATATCAAAATCATCAGGATAGAAAACAAATTTGATTGAGCCATGTCCGTCCGTCCGTCCGTCTGTCCGTTAACACGATAACTTGAGTAAATTTTGAGGTATCTTGATAAAATTTGGTATGTAGGTTCTTGAGCACTAATATCAGATCGCTATTTAAAATGAACGATATCGGACTATAACCACGCCCACTTTTTCGATATCGAAAATTTCGAAAAACCGAAAAAGTGCGATAATTCATTACCAAAGTGGATAAAGCGATGAAACTTGGTAGGTGAGTTGAACTTATGACGCAGAATAGAAAACTAGTAAAATTTTGGACAATGTGCGTGGCACCACACACTTTTAAAAGAAGGTAAAAGTTTTGCAAGCTGTAATTTGGCAGTCGTTGAAGATATCATGATGAAGTTTGGCAGGAACGTTAGTCCTATTACTATATGTATGCTTAATAAAAATTAGCAAAATCGGAGAACGACCACGCCCACTTCAAAACAAATTTTTTTTTTTGAAGTAAAATTTTTACAAAAAATTTAATATCTTTACAGTGTATAAGTAAATTATGTCAACATTCATCTCCACTAATGATATGGTTCAACAAAATACAAAAATAAAAGATTTCAAAATGGGCGTGCTACGCCTTTTTCATTTAATTTGTCTAGGATACGTTTAATGCCATAAGTCGAACAAAAATTGACCAATCCTTGGACGATAACTTATTTCTGTGAAAAAGGGCGAAATCGGTTGGAGCCACTCCCAGTTTTTATACACAGTCGACCGTCTGTCCTTCCGCTCGGCCGTTAACACGATAACTTGAGCAAAAATGGATATATCTTTACTAAACTCAGTTCACGTACTTATACGAACTCACTCTGTATTGGTGTAAAAAATGGCCGAAATCCGACATTGACCACGCCCACTTTTTCGATATCGAAAATTACGAGAAATGAAACAAATGCTATAATTCTATACCAAATACGAAAAAAGGGATGAAACATGGTAATTGGATTAGTTTATTGACGCAAAATATAACTTTAGAAAAAAAACTTGTAAAACGGGTGTGACACCTACCATATTAAGTAGAAGAAGATGAAAAAGTTCTGCAGTGCGAAATCAAAAGCCCTTGGAATCTTGGCAGGAATACTGTTCGTGGAATTACATATATAAATAAATTAGCGGTACCCGACAGAAGATGTTCTGGGTCACCCTGGTCCACATTTTGGTCGATATCTGGAAAACGCCTTCACATATATAACTAAGGGCTACTCCTTTTTAAAACCCTCATTAATAGCTTTAATTTGATACCTATATCGTACAAACAAAGTCTAGAGTCACCTCTGGTCTACCTTTATGGCGTTATCCCTAAATGGCGTCCACCTTTAGAACTATGGCCCACTCCCTCATAAAATACATTTTAATGCCTTTCATTTCATACACATGTCATACAAACACACTCCAGGGTTACCCTTAGTTCATTTTCCCCTATGTTGTCACCATAGCTCTCAACTGAGTACGTAATGTTCGGTTACACCCGAATTTACCTTCCATACTTGTTAAGCATAATTTCTTGTTGGTTTTCAATTTGCTTGCACGGCTTGGCACAAGGAAGTTACAATCTTTCGACCCACCTCCTTTTCATTCTCCTTTAACTGAAAGTAAGAAAAAACATAAAAAGCCGTGTTGCAATTCTGGTATTCAGGCGCAAAGTAATGAAGCGAATGGCAGCCCGAAATTTTGTAAAACCCACAAACATCTCTAATGTTACAAAAACAAATTCTGGTGGCAAGCAAACAACTAAAATAAAAACAAAAATTGAAATAAAACGCTAGTTTATATTTTTGTATGAACTCTCCTAATTGAATGAAAATTAATTAAATTTAATTTTATTTAGCAAAAACGAAAGCGGAAGTTCAATAGAAGCTTCTACGCGAAATTTTTGGCAACGGCGAAGTACATACAGAGAAAGGAGTGACTTTATGTAAAAGTATGTTTACATATACATACATACATTAAGTGTATACATTTGTGTGCGTATTTGCGTGTAGGTAAACAAGAATTCATTTTGCAAAACGACATTTAGCAACTTCATTGCTTTAACCCTTTTTGGCATAACTAATTACATATTCATATAAAACCGCGAAAAGTCATTAAAATTGTTTTTGTAGTAAATAGGCATATTCATACATAAGTAATTTGAATTACTTAAATGTGTGTATGTATGTAAATGTGTATGAGCAGACAGATGTCTTGCTTGCGTGCCTTCAAATGCTCATAAACACATTCAAGTCAAAGGTTTGGTAAATTAACTAAAATGAAATTCACTTCAAAATTAGTTATTCAAGCATATTGTGCCAAAACATTCATATATTTTCACACATACACACACATACAAGCACAGGCATATCTTTGTATACCTCATTCCTATTCCAATATAAAGAACTGTAGGAAATTGAGCTTCTTTTAAGGGAATTTCTATACAGATGCAATTTTGAAAAAGCTATCAGTGTGGATCTCGATCGTATTAGATCGGAGTCTATTTATCCCAGATTGATGGCGTTTTGTATATGGGTCCAATTGACGGAGATCTAGATTTGGTTAGGTTGGATGGCAGCTGTTCAGTTGGACACTGATATTGATCCATTGTGTTGCAACATACTTTAACGGCTATGCTGTCTTCCGGTTAGTTAGCGAATCGCATAAATTGACTGGATATTTCCCCTCTTCGTCTTCAATTCAGCTAACACAGCTCTGAGGCTGTCCAATGTATGAAGAGGAACCGCATGGACTTCCACTTGGCAGTGAACTGCTAGCCTTTTAACAGACACGGAAACGTGATCTTTTGTAAATCTTCAAAGCCCACTAAGCGCTTTGAGTCAACATTGGGTCAGAAAGACCACGGTACGTTCAAAGATGTAGTGTCAGCCCAGTGCTTGCTTTGTTGGTTGGAGACCGAGCTGTTCAGAAGTAGAGAGCAACTACCCAGCGAAGTCCCAAATAATTCAACTGCAGACAAACATAGTTCATCAGTGCCCGCCAGAGACAAGAAAACAGCCTAAGAGTTGTCAGGGATATTTTTTTGCTCTGGCATGCAGATAATTTTTAACCAAAAGTACCACCGCAAGTGAGGTCAAGAAAATTCACACAGCCTCCGGCATAACTCTGGCAGAGCTTAGCGATTTGATAGACGCGTGGCTATCTGAGTAGATGTTAAATTTTTAAGCAATTGCAGCAGCGAATAGCGTTCTACCGCATCCCTTACAGTAGCGACCTCCGCCTGAAACATGCGGCAATGTTCGCCAGGTCAAATTTCCGGTCAGCACCGAGCTCATGGCAGAACACTTTCCACCCCATCATATTTCGAGATAATTTTGGGCGTGTGTTAGGATAATTTCGGGTTTATTTCCCAATGATTTAGGTACTGTTTTCGAGATTAGTTGAACTATGTTCTTTTAGAGACTCTTTTGGGGTAATTTCCGTAATATCTTGGTAGCATTTGGGTATAATTTCGGGGATGTGGTCGGGAACATTTCAGGACTGTATTGTGATAGTTTGGGGATAGTTCCGAGTCTATTTCGTATTTTTTGTTATTTTGCAATAATTTCCGGAATAATTCGAAACTTTACTTACTTAATTGTCGCTAAATCTTTAAGACGATTATGGCCGATTTCTTGTCCATCGCATTTCTTGGATGACGGTGATGTCAGTTTTTGTCTTCACTGGCCTTAGGTCGTCGTCAGTAAAGGGTTGTCGTTTGTGCCACTGTTTTTGTTGGTGTGGTTTTATATGGCAGGTCACAATTTCAGCACACTAACCGCTCAGCTGGGATGAAAGTGTTATGTAGCGAACCGTTTGATCAAAGACGGATCTCCACTTGCAGCCTAACTGGCGTTGTTGATGAATTGGGGGCTTTCTAGATTATACTTGTCCGCAAGCGACCGGCAGTAGTGGGCCTGAACTGCATCCAAAGAAATCGATATGGCCATTCCCTGGTGAATGACACTCAAAAGCTTTCCTCACTTACGTAGACTTCTACACCCGGCCCATGCCTCTAGTTAGGGACCGTTAACGGATTATTATGAGACAATTCGATGCGATTCTGCAAACATTTGGGGTATAATTTTGTTACTATTTTCTGGTTACTTCGGAATCATATCGGGACTTTTTCGAGATCATTAAAGAACCATTTCCGTTCTACTCCTAGACGATTTCGGTATAGTTTTGAGTATAAATTTTGATCAAGTCTGGATAGGACTTGGCTATTACTGAATTTTTCGGGATCATATCCCGAAAGTTGAGGGGTCGTTTCGAAACTATCTCCAAATCATTCTGGTATAATAAGCGAGATAGTGGCCTGCCTTTAGATTATTTTGGAAAGTTCAGGATCAATTCAGAACTACTTCGGAATGCTTCTTTTATTATTTTGGATATCATTTTGATAATGTTTGCAGACTATTTAGGTACAGTTTGCGGGATTGGTTCGGAATGAATTCGGGACTATGTCCAGGCTATTAAAAGAAAGTTACAGAAGAAAGTAAAAAATACGCATTTTAGTGCTCTCCTACAGAATTTCCAGCAGGGATACATATTAAACACATCCATACATACATATGTTCATACACCCCATATATGTATATACATATGTATACCCAACTCACAAGGGCACTTACATACATATATATGTCTTTTGCCCAAATTGATATGAATTATCTGTAAAATATCTATGTGAGTTACTATGTATGTGTATCTGTGTTTATTTTTGTGTAAGTAAAGTCAGCGAATATCACAAATCAATTCAATCAGTGCCAATGGCCACACCTCTCACCACCTACTAATTAGGTGGATAAATAAATTAATATTTGATTTCATTATTATTAATGAAATTGGGAATTTCATTGGTTGCACAAAAAAAAAGAATTGTACCAGCAAAAGAGATTGTCGTCAGAGATGAGTGAATAAGTGCAGTGACGATGAACAATCGAGGCTATGTGTTGTTGTTGTTGTTTTTGTTGGTCTGGTCGATATGAAATTAATTGATAAACGCAATTCATAAGCGTTATCGTCTATTGACTATCTTAAACAATCTATACAATATAACTTGTAATATATGTAAATGTAGTAAGTATGTGTAAGTGCTGTGCTGTGACGAATATATAAAGTCCAATGGCGTTTAAAAAGGCTACAGCAGTTGCATATGATCCATCTAGTAGGAAAGGCGTGGACAAAAGCGTAGGGCTGCAAAATTTTTAAGATCATGTGCAAAGATTGCGGTATTAGACTCACAAAGTGGCTCATATCTCTGAAGAGAGAATACTTAAGGCTCCAAATGGGCATACTAACTGGACACTGTTTTCTGGCGCCACATGCTTAGGCATCGCCAGTAACAGTAGGAAGTGTGATCTGTAGGAAGAAACGGTTGAGCAAGTTCTGTGTTCGTTTCCTGCGCTCGCAGAGTCAAGGCCCCATCTATTGGGCGGCAGAGTTGTCAGATTTCGAGGCAGCAATTAAGCTAGGTCCTAGAAAACTTCTGGAATTTGCCAAGAGGACGGAGTTATTCAATAACATAACCCCTTGTACCTGATTGGGATTCTTCCGTTTGGTCGTCAAACAAATTCTGGCAACACTATGGACATATTCAGTCTATATGAGGTGGACAGGCAGAGAGAACTTAACGTTAATCGAGGTGCTGCTGCTATCAGCTGAATACTCTGCTTATCAAACATTGGTTTGATTGATTAATTAGTAATGCCAGAGAGAGAAAATGAAAGGGTATATGTCACAACCAGAGCCGGAACTTAAAATGGACGGCATATTTTCAATTTGTTGTGGAAATGTCAACGAGTTGTTATCGATGAGTTATCGCATAAACCGTGTTATTCATTTTTTATCGACGATTTACTGATTTGTTATGAACGTGTTATCGATATGTTGACACAAATTTTGGATTTGATATCGAAGAGCTATCGATCAAAAATTGACCGATAGGTCTTCGGAAAACTATCGATTTCCTATAATAAAGCCATCGAAGTATTGCCAAATTGTGACCGGCGAGTTGCTATCGAAAAATTATCAAATTGTTATCGAAAAATTATCGATTTTCTATCCATAAGTTATTGATATGTTACCAAAAATATATGATATCGGACAACACTGAGACTTCTGGATTGTGTTTTGGTTCCTATTTGGTTCGAAATAATCCGGATTTTAACCCACTCGGTTCTCGGGATTCGGTTATTTAGTTCACATGAAGAGTGCTTCAATTTAAATAAGACCGATCCCGATACTGAATAGGTCCTTCAGAGATCCGAGTAAGCTGAAACTGAAATATATTCGCCCAATTCTGACAAAAGCTGGCCAGTCAAGCATAGAGTGTCTCGGTAATTCCACCTCGTCATCCTCCATGCAACTGTAGCAAGAGCAGTTTTCCAGTATCTTGAAGCGTACCGCATGGACTCCCATTAGACATTGGTCCACCAAAAGCCCAATCACCATTGGCAGATGAGCTTATTTGTCAAACAAATTCAATATACCACTTCTGCCAGAAGAAACTCGCTACCCTGCAAGTTTCTGACCATCATTTACTTAGCCTACTCGAGTTCTATATATAAAGGAGCGGACAAAAGGGAGGCAGAGAATACTCCGTATTCTAAATTCGGTTCAATTGAAAATCATACGCGCGGGGAAATGATCGGGACAAGTTTTAGAGATATTGCTATGACCTGGGAACCATATGATCAAAATATTAAAATAGTTTGACACATGGGCAATTGAGGTGAGACATCCACATACCACCCTCTATCGCTTCACAGTTGATCTCAGGGCTAAAATAGCCACTTGGTTGCCGGAGTAGATCTTGAACTGTTTAACCATATTAGCACTGAAAAGCATTCAAAACGCCGCATCCTTTAAAGCGGTAATTTCAAGAAGCTGCTTGTTATGTAAAGCTTTCCCCTTCATATGGAAGCAAATATAAAACACACTTCGGAATAAAATTTCCTTTGACTGACCTATAACTTGTACTTTGTTAGACAAAAAATTATTGTGTTACTATATAGTAAAATGAATTTGGAAAAATTTAAATAAAAAGTATGAACCTTTTTTCCAAAAGGGTTTTGAGGTTGATTTGCAAGTTTTTTTATCGGTTTGTTAAAAAAAAATTTTGTGTATATTGAAGTTTTTCGGTATCTCTTTCATTGTAAGCCGTATCGAATAGATAACTTTTTTATAACAAACCAATAACATTTCGAGAAGTTAAAGAAGAAAATCAATAAACCAATTTACTTCTGAAATCAACCCTACGTCGCCCCCCGGCAAAATCTGGAAAAACATTCAGACATTTTGCGGATTAAAGACACACCACAGCATACATAGCATTAACCCAGCCAACAACCCCGATCAGCAAATTTTAGACAAGGCAGCAATGGCAAACGAATTCTGTAAATACTGGTCAAACTTGTCCAGTGATGAAAAATACCCGGTGCCTTTTTTACAAGCCAAATCTAGAATTACCATTCTCCCTCCTACAAGTCCCACACAAACCAGCGAGCCTACCCAAATAATTAATAAAGAAATTAACTTTCTCGAATTTACAACAGCACTCAACCAACTAAAAGGGAAAACTCCCCCCCATGATTAAAAACTCTTCCCATTCCGTCAAACTGAGACTTTTAAAACTATATAACAACATTTTTAACAACTATATCTCTCAGATGTATACAAATAGTACCATAATCCCTATATTAAAACCAAATAGCAACAAAACTAACATAGCTTCCTACAGACCCATATCACTCAATCCCTGCTGTTCAAAATTATTAGACAAAATTATAGCCAACAGACTATGGTGGTTTGCTGCGAAGGGCAACCTATTCAATAGTCGACAGTTCGGCTTTAAAAAAGGCAAATCCACAACTGACGTCTTACTCTACCTGGACCACCAAATAACAAGCACCCTATCCAAAAAAGGCCATATTTCAATAATTTCGCTAGACTTCGCGAAAGCATTCGACAATGTGGGAATTCATACCATCGTCGACCAACTAGTAGAATGGAGAGCTGGTCACAAAATCATCAACTATATTTTACACTACATGGAAAATAGCAAAATAATAGTCAAAGTGAACAACCAATATTCAGACAGCCGCCCCCTATACAACGGTATACCACAAGGCTCCCCCCTCTCAGTCGTACTGTTTCTCATAGCTTACAACAAAGTATGCGACGTTATCACGCTTCACAAAGAAGTAGAGTTCTGTGGATATGCAGATGATTTCCAAATAATACGCAAATTAAACAAAAACAAAAACATAGTCGTGAATCTTGATGATATAATTAGCGACATTCAAAATTGGTGTAATTACTCAGGTGCAGCCTTGTCTACAGAAAAGCGCAAACATCTCCACATATGCCGGAAGAAAAACTGTACTTACACACTAATAGCCAATAACTTTAACTTTAACACCAGTAACAGCCTAAAAATTTTATGTGTACTCGTCAACAATCGATACACTTGGTTAAATCACATAGAAAATCTGCAAGCGTCACTATCAAAAAGACTCAATAACATAATAAAATGTCTGACTAGCAACAAATTCAATGCCAACCCGTCGACACTTATAAATGTAGTCAATGCCCTTCTCATGTCGAAGATAGATTACGCCCTATTTTTATATGGATACAGCGCAAAATCTCAAACAAACAAAATTAAATCTATATACCATTCGGCGATACGAACCTCGTTAGGTGCCTTTCGAACTACTCCAGTGACTAGTCTACTACACGAAGCAAACATCAAATCACTAGAAATTCGCCGAGATTTAACAATTGCAAAATTAAGTAAGAAAATACTAAATAACAGAAATAGTCCCATTTCTGCTATTACCAAACGTCTCAATAAAGCCAAACGAGCTCCTAAAATACAATCAGCACTATATAAAATTGTTAATATAGCCCAATCTTTAGGAATCCCATTTCTACCGATAAACACTACTGCAGAAAGATGCCCGCATTGGTTCTTAAATCCTACATCCATAAATACCAGTCTTCGTATATTCAACAAATCAACCACCGCCCCCGAAGTATACCGATGTAGTTTCCTTGACATAGAAAGCAAACTCGGTAACAACAAATTTTAGTATACCAACGGATCTAAAACTCGCAGTGGCGTATCCTACAGCAAAACAACCTCTTCTGAAATCTTAAAAACGTCTCTCCTTCCGGACTACACCTCAGTTTTCACAGCTGAAATAATCGCTATAGCAGAAGCCCTTAACATAGCAAAACAAAGACGAGGACACTTCGCCGTCTGTAGCGACTCACTCTCAGCACTCGATGCTATCTCAAACACAAATAACCATAATCACTATGCTTCCATGATCAGAAGTACTCTTATAGACTTCCATCCTAGACTGAAACTTATCTGGATACCAGGACACGTTAAAATTCCTGGCAATGAATTTTCCGACCAAACAGCGAGAGAAGCTACCTCCTCACCTTTAACTGTGACCGCAAATTACAATCACAACGACATCAAGAACTTTATAAAAACGCACTTCAATAAAATACACAGAGCACAAATGTACAACACAACCGCCTGGTATAAAAACATGACCGTTAAACAACCATGCATTCAAACATACCTTAACTTCGCCCACAAAATTAACCCGCACAGACTAGATCTAACTAAAATCATTCGCCTCAGATTAGGCCACACCAAACTAACACACCAGCACAGATTCAACAACAACTTATCTCAAACATGTCCCTACTGCAATAGCACCACACCAATTAATGTCGAGCACATCCTAAGCGACTGCAGTATGTTCCATGCTTAACGCACAACTATACTAACCCAAAATCCAAATTCCCTGCTATCAAATCCCAGCCCTCAAAGCATATCCACAATCTTGAGATTTTTAAAATAATCACACCTGTACTTCGAAATCTAAAGAGTTAAGTTAACATGCAACGTAATTACTTATTTTAAAAACATTATAACTATACATAAGAAATTAAGCACATACACATACAAACTTTTAAACCCAGCAGCCCAGCAGTCAGCTGATGGCCCTCGTTGCTATAGCTGTTTTTTTCGTTAGCCTATAATTTTAATTATGAGTTAGCGATAATAAATAAATAAATAAATCATGTTAACATACCGATAACTTTTCGATAACAAAATGAAAAGTGTTGATATTTAATTTCTAACAAATCGATAACTTTCCGATAACTTATCGATAACCTTTCAATAAATAATTTCAAACTTTTCGACAGTAAATCGAAACGTTTCCCATTATAAAATTTGCTGCAAACAGAGTAAATTTGGTGTAAAACCAATTGGTATTAGGGTATAGCAAAAACCGGAATAGTATGAATAGGTGGATCATGCTACCACCATACCACAGCGGTTTGCAGCTCATATTTGGCATTATTCAATACAATTAGCAACAGCGTTGACTCCGAAATTAATTTTGATATAACTTCTAAAAGTGTTAATCGAAAAGTGTATGTATCGATAACAAATTTTTTACACTTCGATAGCAAATCTATAATTTTTAGATAACACGCTTATAATAACCCGATAACTCGTCGGTAAGAAATGGATAACATGCTCAGAACCCGTCAATAACAAACCTATGGCTCAGCGATAATAAACCGTTAAGGCTTTGATAAAAAATTGAACACAGTTCTATGGGCTTCGTTTCCGGCTTCAGTTTTGACTTTCAAATTTTCTTTTTCTCTCCCATCCTTTCATTTCCTTTCATTCACTTCCCTTCTTTTCCATCCATCTCTTTTACTTTCCTTGCCTTGCCTTGATTTGCTGTCTGATTACACCCACATCAAGTCTACCATGTACATTGCTACCACAATTTGCTACAATGTAGTGACTACACTTACGCTTTCATTCTGTATTCCGGCATACTGTGAGCAAAGTTGCTTATACCCCCAAAAAAGAAATATAACGACCAATGGCGTTGTCGCACAAAACAAATTCCATCACGTGATACGATTTTTATATCATCATCATCTCACATGTTTCCCACATGACAATTTTGTATCTCGCATCACCCCAAATAGTTGAGTGTAATAGCGTATTTACTTGGATGAATTAAATGCTTAATATTTAAGCTTATATATATCGATATCAATTCCATTTGATTTTATGTATTCATTTTAGTTGCAGCGATTTACATTTTTAATGCGCAGATAAATTTCAATTAATTACAAGCAAATAAATGCGTTTCTTTTATTGCTCGTAAATCGCCAATCACAAACAACAACAACTACTAGCTATAGTGGGTGGCAATTCCACTGTGAATGTGGCGCGTCAGCTGATCAGCGGTACAAAATCGTATGTTTGTTGTACGAATTGGGCATGCCAAAGCAAATAACAAAAAGCAAACAACGAATGCCAAATAAACAACAAATGAGCCACTCAACCAAAGAATCAACTAACTAAATAACTGCGGACAGACATTCGTATTTTAAATAAATAAATACAACGAAATTGAATGTCAAAATGCCAAACTACCGAATGAAATGAATTACGTACACACATACATATAACAAATCTAGTACATAGTCAAATTGTTTTATAGAAAACGCGCGAATTGTGACTGCCCCTGCGCCTGTGCTCGAGAAGCGTTTGCTGGCTCAGCTGCTGTAGCTGCCGATTGAATTGCACAAATGCAATTTATATTCAAATGAAACAATAATAGTTGCTAAATCCACAACAAAACTGCGGCTGAAATTTAGCAATAAAACTTTTTACTTGTAGCTTGTAAAATTTATATTGAAACTAAGCCAAAAGCTAAAACGAATAAAAGTTAAACTAAAAAAAAATATAACGATTGGAAAAATAACTAAATGTTATTTGAAATGTAAAATATAATCTAAAATAATTTACGAGGCGTTGTTTGAGAACATACAAAACAGGTAGGGATAGGACCGTTCTCGGCTATGTTGCAGGCCTTGTACCTGTTATGAGTGTATGGCAGTGAAAATTATTACGAAATTTCGAATTTTTTATTTAGAATTTTCAAAATTTTTTTTTGAGTATGCAGTTTTATAGCACAATCAATTTTACTCTGACAAATTACAAGTTATAGGTCTCTCAAAATTCGCTCGGATTTTTATGAAGTTTTCTTTCCAAAGAGCGTTTTACATTTTCTTCCATAAGAGAGCAAATCTGAAACATCCTTCGAAAAAAAAATTCAAAAATCAATACGAATTTCGTAAGACTTATAACCAGTTCCTCGGATACCTCGGTATGTTGGTGCATTATCGTAAGGCGAACAAGCAAGGCCTATTTTGAAGGAAGAAACTTGAGGCAGAATGGTGTGAGTACGAGCAGGTCCAAATGCTGGCTGAAAGTAATAAGGCCCGAAAATTCTAACAACGAATCGGGCGGATGACGAAAGGTTTCGAGACCGTAGTAGCTTCCTACAGGAACAATAATGGCGACCTGGTAACTCACGTATAGAGTGTGCTTAAGTTGTGGAGGGAACACATCTCGTTATTTCTACCTTACGAGGGAGAAGACGTAACCCAATCGCCTGTAATGGAAAACACGCCCCGGCACCCGAGTATTACGAAATTAGAATGTCAATATCCCGGCTAAAAAATCAAAAAGGACCTAGTAATGACGGAATACTCGCCGACCTGTTCAAAGATGGGGGTGAAGAGTTGGTAAAGAGCATGCATCAACTGTGCAAAATATGGTCGGATGAGCGCATGCCTCCAGATTGAAGCTGAAGTGTACTTTACCCAATCCACAAGAAAGGTGACCCCACAAACCGCACAAATTACCGCGGAATAAGCATGCTTAATGTGCGAAATACGGAAGCCGCTAGTAAGCAAGGTGCGAAAAACTGAGGCCCATATGCGGCTTGCGACTTGGCAAATCTACTATCGACCAGATGCACCAGATAATGGAGTAGACTCACGATAAGGGATTAGACACTCACCATCTTTTCGTCGTCTTTAAAGCAGCCTTTTACAGTGCGAAAAGAAGCTGCTTGAATCTGCTATGTCTGGATTTAAGTTCCCTACAAAGCTAATAATGCTCTGCCAAATGACATTCAGCAACACCAGCAGCTTCTGAAGACTCAAAACCAAACGAGGCTTCAGGCAAGGCGATTTCTATAACATAATGCTGGGGAAGAAAATTCTATCAGTAGAGCTAAACTGTGATGATACAATGTGTTATAAGAGCGTTTAATTACTCGAGTTTGCTGATAACATTTATATTATTGGCCTGAACAAACGCGCTATGACTTCTGCTTTCTCTGAATTGGATAATGGGGAAAAAAAGAGGGTGTTGCAGTAAATGAGGACAAGACGAAGTCCTTGCTGCCATCAAAGAAAGAATCGGCGCTTTCGCGCCTTGGCAGGCACGTCAGTGTTTACGGATAAGTATATAAATGTGAAAGATTTCGTCTCTTTGAGATCCAATATTCACAAAAAAAAACAATGTCAGCTTAGAAATCGAAGGAAGAATAGCTTTACCAACAATTGCTACTTTGGACTGAGTAAGCAATTGAAAAGTAAAGTCCTCTCTAGAAGATGAAAAATCACACTCTACAATTCGCTCTTCATACCTGTACTCCCTTTTTTGCGATTTGCCACGGGATATGTACCACTCTCAACTGCGGTATTGTTTTGGTCGCTCCTCCTTGTATCTTTCTTGTGTTGCCTTTCACGTGTTGCCTTTCTGTCGCTTGTGGATTTCTTCGATAGTTCGTTAACCAAAGCGCTTACTTCGTCGTGAAATTTTCGACTGCCTTCAACAAATGATGCTCCCTGACCAATTCTAGGTCTCCTGCTGTCGGTTGCCTTTGTCTTCTGAGCAGATAATAGTGCCACGACTGTGCTCTTGATGATTTTGTAAAATTCCGTATCTTTTATCGACTTCTCTCTCTTCGCCTATTTCGAACATCCGTTCACCGTATAGGACGTTGAGACTGTTGTGTTCCTCTACATTATGATGGGTTTTCTCGTGGTTTTACCCCTTCATTTTAAAAACCTCTAGAATCTTCTACTTTTAAATTGTGCTCCCAAAATTTGTTGTCTTGTTCTCTTAGTCCTCGAATAAGATTCTCTGTTGTTGCCATCCTACTAGTATGACCCCTATTTAGTTTGAAAATCGACCTACCAAACTAACGAGATCGTGTTGCCATGGTTTGAATGCAAAAGTGAAACGACGAAGTTTACGAAAACTGTAGCAAATAGTTGTATCGTGATTTGCGTGAGAATCTTACCTGCAATTTGTCATTATTTCGGTTTTTAAACCTGACACTATTGCTCACAACGTCTCTTAAGATTCCGGTGCCGCCTCAAATGCCTTATCGATTTTCGTATATCATATATCTCCCCGGCGTCATGGTCTTGGTACACGCAATCCGTGAGAGTATATTCTCGTCATTTGTAAGCCAAGTGGCCTGTGGTCACCGTGTAATTATATCCGCTCCCGGTATGGACAAAATTTTATGACCCCAAACTATGGATAGACGTTTGCAAGCCTTTATTCGGCCTCCGAATGGTCTTTCTAGCTCATAGTCGTATAATCTCTGTGTGAGGACTTCACCGAGCAGAACTTATTGCCAAACGGCTGTATTCTTATTCGCTTTGTAAAACCTGAGAAATCTGATACCGCCATCTTACTTAGAAGAAGCGTCGTAGCTCTTGTATATTGCGTGGTTGTAAGTGTTCTTTTATAGCCACAAAGTTTTCTGGGTCTGCATCGGTCCCCTACTAGCACATATTCTTTTTTTAAACACGCACTTCTCCGCGTTTATCTCAAGATTCGCTGATCTCAATAACTGCAACATTTTTTTGAGATGCCTTATATGCTCTCCCAAAATGGTATTTGTTGAGCTCTGGGTCGACGACATGTTCGAGTTCTATCTGGAAGGTAGGGAGGGAGGAGTGTAGATCAAACGACGTTGCTGTCCTGATTACACTTCTTGTCCAAAGAGGTAATTCAATAATCATTCTTCAAGCGTAAGCTACTCATTAGACGGGCACTTTCTAGTCTATCAAGTCTACTGTATATGCCTTTTAACGGGTAGTGGTCTGATCTAAGCAGAGTTTTAATTTGCCATTTTTTCTTTCTGGCCAGAAATATAGGTGCACTTTGTGAACTTTAAGATAGTTTCCGCTGTCTGCATCAGACCAAGTTGTTGTTGTTGTGCTAAAAGTGGTTCACCCCATTCAATGGGTGCGACCTTTCAAAAAATCTTGAGCTCAGCAATGTTGGATACGTCCGCAACATTTGTATTACTGTACTTGATCCCGGCCTCACATTCCATTATGCACCTTAACGTTCGCCTTCGAATGTCGCAAAGGTCATCTGCTTGTAATGTTAACGTTTATCAGACACATCTTAATTCAAGCTGAGCTTCGTATGTTATTCTGTCGCAACCACTCTGGGTGCCACGGAAGATAGTGAAGAAGATAGTGGAAGCAGCGGACGGTGAAATAAAGTAGGATGATCAAGACTAATAAGGTACTCATCTTATCAGTGCTTTTCGAAAAATAGTTAGACAGTTGCTAGGCATAGGTAATACTTCGTGCGTATATCTTTTCTATGATGCATACACGCGGGGATACTCATATCATGAGTACCAAGTTTATATATTCGGGGCGATGTCTTTACGCCTATATTTACCTCAATTCATGACGCTTCGACATTGAAAAAATTGGGCGAAAGTTTGCTACCATCAAGCTCGTGCAATATCAAATTAAAAATGTAGGTACTTTTCACTGCAATATCATAACCCGTTTCGGGGTTATGCGATGCCAGCCCAACCTAAAACTATCTTCACACTGAATAAGAAAAAGTCATGGTATAAAGAATCCCTTGGTTTTTACAAAATCGTAACAAAAATTAGCAATTCAATAGAGATTGCTTAAAGTTTTCATAACTCAAGTCAGAGATTTGGAACCAAGTACAGTTCCAGGAGAAACGATTACTTTTTGCACTTCCGATAAAAAACAAACAAAACTGGCCCACAGCCGTAATACTCAAAGCTTTTTCCGGAATCTTTCACGTCACATGGTATAAATATTTTATACTTGACTGCAGGGCTTGCAGCTTTCATTAACTAAAATGGACAACAATAACAACTTTTACATAAATTTTGCACACAAAGTAATATGCAACAACAATTATTAGAACTAAATTGCAATTGATGCTTTGCTGCAATGCATGGGAATGGGAAACTGCAGTTCGTTAAATACAATCGATATTGCAACAACAATAATAAGACAACAATGACCACAATATAACCAACAACAAGTACTAACATTATTCTAAAATTCAAGAAACGCTTATCGTTTATTTGATTCGAATTCGAATAGTTGGTTAATCTACTAAAGCTCCAGTGCATTAAAATTTCTGAGGAGCGGGGACGTGTGGGTTAAGGCTGATTGCGATTGCATGCATCCAAAGTCAACTGAGCTTACATTTACAGTAATAACAGCAACAACAGCCAATTTCTATTGCCTGCAGGAATAGGCGTCAATATGAGACAACACCTTCTAACTCACACCTTTACGGTGAAGTTACGTACAGTCAGATAGATTGTGGTATTAATGTCAGTCGATAGCCGTTGGCGACAATCAGCATTCGCCGGTTTACCATATTAGCCAGCTGCCAAAATGCTGAGTAACTGAATATGAGGGCTTTTGTGAATAGATTTGCATGCAAGAATGTGAGTGTAAGCGCAATGAGTAATGAATGTAATTGATATAGACTCGGATATATGAGTACGTACGTAAGTATATATGTACGTATGTGTGTGTATGTATACATCTGAAATGGTTGCGAATTATTGATTCCTTATCAAATGTGATTAACCGTATTAGCTAATAATTAAACGAAATAAAGGTAAGTGAATTTATGTGGCATCTCTGAATTGTAGTTCTTCCAACGAAACTTCAAAGGTTAAATCAATGTAAAGTCGCGAAGCTATCTTTTTAACTCAGAGTTAGTTTCTCATGAAGGGTTGTATTCATACAATTTTGACGAGTTATAAAATAAACTCCGACTGAAAAAGATCTGCAAGCGGGTTAATTTATTTTCCCACATGAATCAATAATTCAGTATTAATCGGTTCTATGCCGCAAGGAAAGCTAGACGTTGAAAGGCTGCAAACAAAATAGGATACAAATGATTTCGAACTCAACTCTCACATCTGCACTCTGAGAGCACACGGAGAACGGGAGGAGAGATAGCACACCTCTAAAGCGATTCGTACCGCCGCCTAGGAAAAAAATAGTTTTTGGCAACCACGGAAAAACAATTGCAACCGAAAGAAAACACGCTGCTTACAGGGCAAAGCTGAAAGCGAACACAACAGAAGAGTGTGTGAACGTTACCGCGAGCTTAAAACGAACGGAAGGTGATCTACATGTTTTACGACCGCAAATTTTACCAAAACTTTCGGCGACACACGGAAGGTTTTAAGTACGGGACAAACTCCTGTAAGAACGAAAACGGCGATTATATTACCGGTCCGAAGATTACTTGGTGGAGACCCCGATGAACTGTCCAAAAACGAAGATGAATCCCAGCCCACCGGACTATGAACAAGTCAGATTAAAAATCAGTAAGGCTGCGCACTTTGATGGATTCCTGCGAGGCTATTCAGCAACTGTGACGAGAAGTTGGTAACTTCTGTGCAAAATACGGACGAGTGCATGCGCGATGATTGGAATCCAAGTCTTCTTTTCCCAGCCCACAAGAAGAAGGATCCTGCAGACCGCCTCAACTATCGCGGAATCAACATTCTTTTTGTCACCAATAAGGTCCTGTCAAGCGTATTGATTGTATTGATGAATCGGAAATGCGTCAGTTTTGCTATCAAGCAAAGAGTGAGTACATTTGCGACTTGACAAACACGTTACTGTTTGGCAGCCATAATATCGAAATAGTAAAGGACTTCGTTTATTTGGGAACTGCCATTCACACAAACAACGCCAGTCTAGAAATGCCACGACAAATTACTCTTGCCAACAAATGCTCCTTTGGACTGAAGAAAAAGGAAGATGTTGCTGTCTTAAGCATCCAACCGTCCCAGCTCCGCTGAAACGACCACGTGGAAGGCAATTGTCGCCAGTTAGCACAACAAATAAGCGACTTGTGGCCTTTGTTGGGCGACCATTACCATTTAAATGGCTAAGCGGCAAATAAATAAGTATGTAAGTAGGACCAATTAGGGCCGTCGTGGTGTTTGATAGCGTTCTCCGCCTACCAAACCGATGGTCCTGGACTTAAGATTGAAAAAAAAAAAAATGTTTTTAATCAGAAAACAGTTTTCTTAGCGTGGCCGGCCCTCGGCAGTGGTTTGGAAATCACTCCGAGTGTATTTTTTGCCATGAAAAACTATGCAGTGAAAATTTAGCTGCCTTGCAGTAGCCGTTCAGGGTCGGCAAAAAAATGTTACGCCAATTTGTATGGAAAAATTTAAAAAAATAAGGAGCACAATGCAAGTTTGAAGATAAGCTCGGTCTAAATCTCATCGGAACTAAAGCGCGCCAAGTATTAATTGATTATTTCTGGATTGTTTTCGGGAACTCGAAACATTTACGAGTGCTCTTCGGGACTGTTTACGAAATTATTCGAGGCTATTTCGCTACAAATTTGGGACAACTTTACGATCACATCAGGAATATTTTAGGTATCATTTTTCGAATATTGAGCCGGAGATAAGTAGTTTCAAGACTAGTCTTTATACACATTTCAATTATTGAGTCTATTAGAAATATTCGGTATACAAAATAACTAAATAAATAAATAAAAATAAAGTCTAAAAAAAACTTGCTACCTTTAAGGAACTTTGACTATGCATTTTCCTTCTTTCCCCATACCTAGAAAACTTACTTACTTTATTGGCGCTTAACCGTTTAAACTGTTATGACCGTCCTACACGGCACGCCAGACGTTTCTTCACTCTGCCAACTGGCGCCAATAGGTCACATCAAGGGAGTTTAGAGCGTTTAAAACCTGGTAATTCCAGCGGAGTGGGGGCCGTCCTCTTCCTCCATAGGTGGGTTCCGATAAAAACTCTTTCTTAGACGGAGCGTTATTTTTCATTCGCATAACATGGCCTAGCCAACGTAGGCGCTGCGTTTTAATTCGCTGGACTATGTTGATGTCTGCGTAAAGCTCGTACAGCTCATCATTAAATCCTCTTCTTCTTACTCGCCATCGCCAACGCGTAGAAGTCCATAAATCTTTCGAAAGGTTGCAGGACGGGTACGATAAGTGACTTGTAGAGTATGAATTTCGTTTGCCTATCTATTACAAAGGCGGCCACCGTGGTGTGATGGTAGCGTGCTCCGCCTACCACACCGTATGCCCTAGGTTCGCACCCTGGACAAAGCAATATCAAAATTTTAGAAATAAGGTCTTTAAATTAGAAGAAGATTTTTCTAAGCGGGGTCGCCCCTCGGCAGTGTTTGGCAAGCGCTCCGGGTGTATTTCTACCATGAAAGGCTCTCAGTGAAAACTCATCTGCCTTGCATAAAACATATAAGTCCCGTCCGGCCAATTTGTAGGGAAAATCCAGAGGAGCACGACGCAAATTGGAAGAGAAGCTCGGCCTTAGATCTCTTCGGAGGTTATCGCGCCTTACATTTATTTATTTATCTAGTACAAAGTAACATTTATTAGCAAGAGTGATTCTTCGCCGCATTTCAGAGCTGAAGTTGTTGTTAGTATTAATGCTTGTTCCCAAATAAACGAAGTCTTTTACTATTTCGAAATTAAACTTAAAACCTTACCCACTAAATTTCCCACTGGTTAGGAACTATTGAAAAAGAGGATAAAATCGTACCAAAAGCAACATGTAAAATATCGGTCCAGCAACAACAACAACAACAAAAAAGATCTGTTTATCAACTGTACACTTTTACACTAGTTCGGCACTATCGAAATAGTGACAATAAACGAACGAGTTCTAAAGTGGAAATATGTATCTAGTTCGGATCTATAGAAAAAGTTATGCAACGAGGAAAATGTTCACCGCCTAGGACATCCTCGTGTAAAATTCGCCAGTTGAAAGCATGAAAAGAGATAAAGGAACTAAGGATTTTCCTTCAGGGTATCTATATATGTACATAGGTAAATATATAAATTTTTATATTCAGCTGAGCAGAGCTCACAGACTATATTAATTTTGTTCGCATAACGGTACCCCGTAGGTTAGATTAGGTTGAACTGGCCGGTCCATGAGGACTTCACATAGACTGAATAAGTCCTTAGTGTTACCAGAAGTTTGTTTTAACGACCAAACTGAAAAACCCTATCAAAAACCAGGACCTATGTTATAAAATAACTCCGTCCTCTTGGCAAATACTAGAAGCTTCCTAGGTCTTAAGCCACTTGCTGCTTCTAGATCGGACAGCTGTATCACTCCGAATAGCTGGAGTCTTTGCCTGGCAAGCGCAGGGCACGAGCAAAGGACGTGCTCGAGCGTTTCCTCCTCCAGCCCGCACTTCCTACATCTGCTATCACTGACCAAGCCTAATTTAAAGGTATGTGACGCCAGAAAAAAAAAGAAACGGCATAAACTAATGGAGATAGATATAGACTTCTATATACCAAAATGATGTTGGCGAAAAAAGAAATTCATTTAGCCATGTCCGTTCGTCCGTTTTTATTTATTTATTTATTTATTCTTCTGTTCGTCTGTCCATAAACTATTTAAAATGAACGAAATCGGACTATAAATACGCCCACTTTTTCGATATCGAAAATTTCGAAAAACCGAAAAAGTGCGATAATTCATTACCAAAGATGGATAAAGCGATGAAACTTGGTAGGTGGGTTGACCTTATGACACAGAATAGAAAATTTTTAAAATTTTGGGCAATGGGCGTGGCACCGCCCACTTTTAAATGAGGGCGATTTAAAACTTTTCCAAGCTGTAATTTGGCAGCTGAGTATGTAATGTTCGGTTACACCCTAAGTTGGCTTTCCTTACTTGGCGTATAGTAAATTTTTCGAACTCACATTTTAGAGAACCGCAACAATAATTGCGAAAGTTGCATTAATTCCACATTCATTTTCGCGCAATTAATTATAATAAAATCTCTCTTTGTTGCACCGCAAAATACAACAACAAAATATTTCATATATAAACTAATTGCGCAACTGCATTGTCAACATATTTATGTGCTCATCTCAATAATACCAATTTTCACACAATTCGGTGTCAATGTCAATTGCCCTAAAATGTTATTAGCAAAATATCAACAACAAAATATAAATTGACTAGACAAAACTTTTTAATGCACTCAGCTACAGTGACGAGTGATTTTGTTGAAAATCATTTAGGCGCGTCCGTTGTAAGTTCACCAACACTCATACATATGCATACATTCATACATACATAGCTATGTAAAAGGTGTTGCAAAAAAAAAGGTTGACACTAATTGAGGTTGATGTCTGCAAGTTTTTTTTTTAACCGTTGATGTAATGGATTTTTAATTTCCACATCAATTGTTGATAAGCTTGATAAAATGCTACTTAATGCGTTTGAAAAAGTTGTTATAAACCCCAGCATAAAATGAAAAGGTTACTTTCTTGTGGAATAAATAATTTCTCCTAAAATATGTTAGGGTATTAAATAAAATGTATTTATTTCTTATAAAGTTGTCACATCTGTTTTTCTGCACAAAAACAACACTGAACTATGTATAAAATAACGATGGGAGGCTGAAACGTTTAAAACCAATACATGTAAACCAAACAACAAGCTTCTACTATGGTGCGCATAACTACGTTTATCCCGACATCATCGGCAACAAAATTCTGAATTTATGTGAGTTACGTAGTGTGTTGTAACTTAAATTTGTCGTGTTATCTCTATTGCAATTTCGTATATAAGCATCCGTATATCGCATGTATGGCGGCATACGTGGTGTGGTGATAGCGTGCTCCGCCTATCGCACCAAAGATCTAGGGTTCACGTTCCGGACAAAGGAACATCATACATTTTGAAAAAATTGTTTCAATAAGAAGACATTTTTCAAACTAGGTCGCAGACTCCAAACATCTGTTCAGAGTAACGAATTTCTAAGAGAAAAGCTTTTTTTCTTGCAGAAACACACTTGTAAGTTTTCTCAAACCCTGGTCAATCCATTATGAAAAGCTCTTTCTAAATCGTTTTCATTTGTGTAATAGAATGTATCTATATTTTTTCAATATTTGTTAACGCAGACACGCTAGCGTAAGATCCTTGTATCGCCTAACCATTTTTTAGCTCCTCTCTGAACTGCTGCACGTCGTTATGAGCGACTTGTGCTCTCTCTCGCTCTCTCTCTCTCTCTGGTGCGAAAGAGCGTTTACTATGTTCCCTTCCTTATCCTTATTTCGTTGCTTCATTCAGTGAGCGAAGTGTCTCCATTACCATTTGTAGTTTTGTCTGTAAAGCTGCCGGGTAACGCACAAATTTGCTTGATGGTTACCATAGCAACGGGTAGTTGTGTGCGTATCGGGTGATTCTCGCTTGCCCGGCCACCACACAAGCATCAAGCGGCATTTGCATTGAAAATTCGTAGCGTGCGGACGTATACATGTCATAGGATGACGATTTTTTATTGCTTATAAATTTTGCGAATTCTCATAAACATATTTGAACTTTTTTCTAAGAATTTTTTCGAGTATGAAGCTTTGCAGCTTATTCAATTTTAATATAATAAGATGCTAATCTTAAGCCACTAAGAAAATTACCTGATTTTTGGCAATTTTTTTTCCAACCGACCTATGCATCCGTAGGTTTCAATAAACCGCAACGTAAAATCTTTTTCTTCCGCGAAGTTGCTTATTGCATGTTCTCACAGAACTAACACATTAATGCTTGTCAACCACGTCGGCCACGATCAAATAGACCAGCTGTCAAGCGAAAAAATCTAAAAATTTTGATTTTCATCAACGCAAAGCCGACAACAAATACGTGTGAGCACGACATCGCCCGATACGAACACAACTACCCGTTGCTATGGTAACCACCAAGCAAATTTGTGCGTTGCCCGACAGCTTGAGCCTTGCGATGTACTCGTACTACTTCACAGGGCTGCCATATTATTGTACTGCTAGAACCCCAGCGGGTTAGGTGGTTAGAATATTCCCGCGGTAGGTATGCCTGTCATAAGAGGCGACTAAAATACCAGATTCAAGGGGCTGTGTAGCGCAACCCTTCAGGTTGCCAGCGCAATATATAGCTTCTCCAAACCCAATTGTCAACCTCACCTATCCGCGGCGAATCCTTTTTCACTAACAGAGGAGGCTCTGGCGACCCCAAGCTCCTCATGGTACTTGGGGGTGGGGAGGGAGGGAATGGCCTGAAGGTTTAATGTGGCCACATAAATCGTTAACGAGATGGTCGGGCTAGCACCTCAATGGTGCTGTGCTACCGGAGCGTACCGGATCTGTATCCGGCAAAGGAGCATTACACCTATAACACTCCCCAAAGCCTTCGGAGAGCAACCTTATCGCTACAACAACAACAACAACAACGTTTGCTTTTTACCTCTCCAAGTTCTTTTTCATGACCTTCAACTTTTTCAAGCCCGTTGGAAGCAGCGCGTGGTCTTGGTGGTCGTAATGTCCGCCGTATTGCACTGTCGGCTATTTTTCGAGTGCCTACTTTAACAGTGGATAACATTGTAGCATTAGCCTTAGATGCGTTCCATCTTGCTTTGTTGAAGTGGATTTCCCTGTCTGCCCGGTTTATTGAGATAGTTGTCTTCCACTCAACCGCATTTGACAGTAAGTTTTCTCATATTATTTTAGTATCATAGGTGGAATATCAAAAGTCTAGTTGTTCGATATATTGGGGCCGTGCTGATATATAACCAATCGAAATTGAACTACTATTCGTCCTGTCTCGCCAATTTGGAGAACAAATTAAAAGAGCAGCTTGGCCCAAATCTCCTCAGAGGTTAATTGAGTCAGTTATTTTTTTACTACTCATTTGACTGCTCAAGCGCTGAAATCTCCAGCTGCGACAGATTTATAGTATATCAGATCATCTTCAATTAGCTCTTGTTTATCTGTGAACCGACAAATAGAATCATGGCTTCACAGTATGGTGTGCGCAGCAGTTACCTTTACGAAATAGTTTCAGACAGCAATGTTTGTTATCTGGATGAAAACGTCCACAACCCAGATCGCTGTAGTGATGACGGCGAGGTCACCACTGTGATCGAGAACCAGTTTTTTTGTCAGCTGGGCTGCCTCGATTCTGTTTGCTAATTTGCACATAAGTTTTGCTTTTGCAGCAACAGGTGCCTCTTTGCGTGTGAAGGTTTTCTCAGGCCTAGGAAAATGTCAACCTTCTGCGTCTGTCATAGCAAGTGCTTTAGAAGTCAACCGATGCGAGTCATGCCCGCCGCTAATAAATGGAACACTACACATTCGTCCCTCTTAATGGCTGTCCTCTTCTGTTCTAGCTGGCTAGTTGTGAACAGAGTGACAAAAAAGGACAGAATATCATTGAATTGAGGACAAGAATCTCTTTGCAAGATTAGTGCGGACGACTTTTGAACTTCTCTTGACAAAAAATTTAAGTTATTTTTTGGGCTTTTCTTTCTCATGGTTTTCACGCTGTTCTTAGCAGCATTTCCGTGTTGTACTCTTCGACTCGCATTGCAGCCACAATGTAGGTAGTGTACTCGGCTAACATATTGAAGGTCTAGTTTCAAATCTCGGTAAAAGTTACATCATTATATTATCTGTAGAAAAATTTTCTAAAATGAGATCGCCCCTGCCAGTGCTTTTTTCGAGTGATTTTCTATGTTGAAAATTTAGTTGGTTTGAAACCAAACACTTTAGTTTGTTATTTATTTTATTCCCTTGTTGTTGTTGTTGTTGTTGTAGCGATACGGTTGCTCCCCGAAGGTTTACGGAGTGATCGATGTGATGGTCCTTTGCCGTTTACAGATCCGGTACGCTCCGGTAACACAGCATCATTAAGGTGCTGGCCCGACCATCTCGGGAACGATTTATATGGCCACATTAAACCTTCAGGCCAATCCGGTATTTTAGTCGCCTCTTACGACAGGCATACCTACCGCGGGTATATTCTAACCCCCTGACCCGCTGGGTTATTTTTTATTCCCTTCACGCTGCCCTGTATATAGGCTCAGTGCATCCTAATTACTTTTGGCTTTGCATTGATGATGTTTTAGGCAAAATGACTCAATTGAATTATCACGAATTTGGCGAAAAGAACAACAAATTCACATATATATTCATATACATACATAAATACATACATACATAAATATGCAAACTATATAAGTCACTTCATAACTTTCCCATCGTTTAAAATATTTAAATTAATGCATTATAATTAGTCCAATTTTGTGTGTCAATGTAGTTAGGTAAATTATAAAAATTAGTCTCTGTCAGAGACAACAACATTTGGTTTTGACTTATTAATTAGCTAATTAATTTTAGCTAATTTATGCGCGTATTAAGTGCTATTCGCTAAATCATGTTTAGATATAATCCTCCGATAGTTAACGCCTTATCTCAATTATTCTCTTTTGTGGCTAATCACGCGATGCTACACCAAGTGATTGTGTCATTGATATTTTGCGGCCTTTTCAAATATCATTTGACGCAAATTAAATTAAACTATTGAAATCTCAGTCTTTAAAATTCTCTTGAGGGCATAAGAATGTACATTAGGGTGGGGTTATTTGTAGGGAGCGACTTTGTTCGATATCGTTTCTTGCAAATCCTGATTATAGGAAACCAACTCAATAGACTTGATTTAATTTCGGGTTACAAAAAATTTCAAACATACTAAGAAGCTACCTGGATCAATACTGACGAGACCTTTGTAAAATCAAAACTTTTGACACTTAGCGCTTTGCTATCGCTAACAGCCGGTGTTGGAGTTATCAGATGGTTATTGACGTGTTTTTGTTATCCTTTTGTTATAGGTATGTTAGCGGCGTGCTAAAAGTGTCGTCGCGGTCTTCTTCACTCTCTTCTCCTTGTTGAGCTTCTACGAAGAGTTATCGATTTGCTATGGATGTGCTATTAATTCGTTATCGATACACTTTTTATAGAAAACTTATTGATTTGTTATTGAAAAGTTGCTGACTTGTTTATCTTCAAATAAATCAAAAGAGCTACTTGGCAGTCCGCTGAGCGTAAAGCTGAAATACTCGCAAATCATGTAACGATTGAAGAATAGGCACATTCGCGCCTTGGTAGCCATGCCACTGTTGACGGAAGCCAGATCTAACAGCAAAAACAATGTCAGCTCAGAAACCAAACAGAGAATAACTTTTGCCCACAAGTGCTCTTTTGGTCTGGGTAGGCAATTGAAAAGTTAAGTCCTCTCTCGACGAACAAAAATCACGCTCTACAAATCGCATATCATAGCTGTCCTAATATATGGCTCGGAATCATGGACGGTGTCGAGAGAAGGTTAGATGGCTCTTAAAATTTTCGAGAGAAAAGTTCTCCGGAAGATGTATGGTCCTGTCCGTGATGCCGACAGGCGAATAATTGAAGGAAGTATAATGATGAGCTGTATAAGCTCTACGCAGATATGATGAAAGTGCAGAGATTAAAAACCCGAAGGCTTCGCGGGCTAGGTTATGTTATTCGAACGGATGGATAGGCTTCGGCCAAAAAGAATTTCAGTCGACACGTAGTTTAGAAGAAGAAGAAGGGGAACCTCTTCTGATTTGGAAAGTCAGGTGAAAGAAAACTTGACCTCCCACAGTCATCGAGAAACAGATATAGCTGGCGTGACTTGTTACGAAACGGCCAAAATCGTTTAGGAATTTAAGACTTACTTACATAATTGGCGCTTAACCGTTTAAACGGTATGGCTGTCCAACAAGGCACGCCAGTCGCTCCTTCTCTCTGCCAACCGGCGCCAATTGGTCCCCACCAAGGGAGTTTAAATCGTTTTCCACCTGGTCCTTCCAACGGAGTGGGGGCCGCTCTCTATCTCTGCTTCCATAGGCGCGTTCCGATAGAAACACTTTCTTGGCCGGAACGTCATCTTTCATTCGCATAACATGGAAAAGCAGGCAGTTAAAGCTGGTTGATAATGATGATGAACGAAGTCATTTATACTATCAGCGCCCTAGATGTTCAAGGTCCACATGCTTGCCTGCGCAGAATAATTGGTAGCTATTTTAGCAACAGAGTATTCCTCTTTGATACGGACGAGGGGCCAATAAAGCACAAGATCACAGGCGGCGACCGTCATGGTGTGCTAAAAATCAACCTTTCCGAAGGCAGGAAAACTGTCGGCTATGCAGATGATATTGCATAAATGTCCCCAAGAGCATCATGGAGCATCGGAAATTTAATCGGTGTTCACTTACATAGTTAACGTGTGAGCTCAGCGACTATAAGTGGAACTCAATAGTTCGCGAAGACGTATGTGTGCATTTGACAGTTGAGTTAAATACATAAATTCTTACGGGATGGACTCCATAGGCACGTACGTACTCGCACGTGAACGTATAAAAATGCGTTGGAACATATCAAAGTAGCATTTTTTCTTCTTTCATCCGTGGAGAAGCCAACTTCACGTTGCTCTTGTTATTTACTTTTTAAACGGGTTTATTTAGCTTGTCTTTTTCCAAGCTCTGCTGGCTTCCTGGCTTCCTGCACCACTGATTTAGTGAATCGAGTACCAACAAATCAATCATCGCAGGAGTGCGGGTTAAAGTTCTACA
The DNA here is from genome assembly GCF_040869045.1 of Eurosta solidaginis. Classification (NCBI taxonomy): domain Eukaryota; kingdom Metazoa; phylum Arthropoda; class Insecta; order Diptera; family Tephritidae; genus Eurosta; species Eurosta solidaginis. The sequence continues at coordinate 255,398,743 of NC_090322.1, forward strand.
AAAAAGGCATTAGGAAGATTCACAAGGTGTAACGGAAACGGGGGTAAATTCAGTAACTGTGAGTTTTAAAATGTACACTACTTCTTCATATAACTTGTATGAAAGAAATGCGACTTTCAAAACTTACACTTACTGAATACAGATCCAGCTATCGCTTTTTCCGTCGTGATGTAGCTTTGTTTAAATTTTTTCCAAAGTATTCAGAATTTAAATACAGTTTGATGTTCATCTACTCTATATCTTTACCACTGTGTTGCGTACTTATAGAAACTCAAGAACAGTTCGACTTTCAGTCAAATATTTGGCGAACATGAAACTATATTGAGTTGCAGCTCATAGGAGACTAGATCACTCTGGAAGCATATACATACCGCATATGTCCTAATCTTATTTAAAGAAATAGAAAGAAGAAATTATTTGTAATTTGTCAACCAAGCAGAAAAAAAGAGATCAGGTGCGGGCTTCAAGCTCTGCAAAACCAGGTACAAGTATTAGATTATGCAAGTTTCGCGTGCAACGGAAGGATCTTGAGTGGTGGGAAGGGAGGTGGTATGTGCTGCCTTTAGATAGGAATGCGCCAAGCACGTTAATGCACTGTTAGGAACTGGTGACGGTAGCAACCAACAAGTGTATATACCTAACAGAGGTGCATACTCGTATGTGATCTTTTCCAACTGCTGCTGGTGGTACCCGCTGTTCATTGGGTTGGGAAGGTGGTAGCGGCCAAGGCATGAACTGGGTTGATGTCGCAATTATATGAAAATATTTTTAGCTGGCATACGGAGCACGTGGTGTGGAGGACTAGAATTTGACGACTCCTTCATACGAGGTTACGTGTGCCGGAAAAAGAAGGGAGACGGAGGCAGAAGCTGGTGCTCGGCATTGCTTCTATCCATGGGCAGCGTTACTGTTGGAAGATGGCAGAGCTACGCTCGAGCGTGAGCTGCTGGACATCCTTGGACGTAAACAGCAGGGGGCCACAAAAGTGCTTTAGAAATTTCGGAGTTGGCGAATGTTGGGCTCTAGCCCAGAACATATCGAGCGATGCAACCAGCTCTTGCACGTGACACACTCATAGGAGTATCAACGTCTGAGATAGATACTTTTCCGGCATATGCATCACAGCCACAACCTAGTTCAAGAATTGGGTTCAATACCTTCCCGAGGCAGGAGAGTATGTAGCAATACAGCTGCAAGGAGCGACTCCGGGGATGGCAATTTTTTGGGAGAAACTGGGATTTTGAATGAATTAAGCTGGAATTGCTATAAATGTATGAAAATATTTATTGGTGCTTTTTTTTAATTTTTAATTTATTTAATAATTTGGGAGTTTCCTTGAAACGGCCGGCAACAAAAGCATAACTTTGCCACATGATAATATACGAAGCATGTAATGTGCAAAAATAAAATATGCAAATAAGGCAATTAGGATAAGTTTACAACAACTAAGGCTGATGAGGCTGAAGGTGTTTGTAACAGTTCAACCATCGTAGGAGTGCGGGTTCGAATGCCACTACCGGAAGAAAAGGCTTTATAGAGATTTACAAGGTATAATGGAAACAGCTGTGTCTTGCCCGCTCTGATGTCACGTTGTTAAACATTTTCTTTTTTTACTGAAATTACAAAAATAAGTCCCGAGTCGCTCCACTACATTGAAGCGGCTGCCGTGGGAAGCAAAACCACAGTCGTCGTAACTGCAAATATTACCATTACTGAAACCAACGAAACGAACATTGCAGTCGGAAGCCTAAGCCTAAGGTGAGAATGAGGTGGGAAAAAGCTTTAGCGCCTTCTTCAAGCAAATTCTGAATGAGGGTGCTTTTGAAATGGCAGCTGGCGATATATCTTAATATATAAAAAACACGTGTCACAAAATTTTTAGCCGCGATGGACTCCTAAACTACTGAACCGATTTTGAATTTGTTTTGCACCCCGTGTGTATTTTGATCTAACTTGAAATATAGGATAGGTTATATCTCAGCTTATAGTATGATATCAAGTATAGAACATCACCAGGCCCGCCGAGGGGGGGGATTCTGAGGGGCCCGTGATTTGGAGGTACTTTGACATATTTTTTAATACAGGAGAGTCTTTAGTTGTTCCATGTGCAATCTTTAAGCCGAATTTCAAAAGCAACGAAACTCTGCATTTCGTTTTGATATTATACTGAAGTGTGAAAAATAAAAATCTATATATATAAAAAGAAAGGCTAAAATGTGTGTTAGTTGGTCGGCGGTGTTTGAAGAGATGCGTCGGCCGATTTTGTTCAAACTTTCACACAAGTTGTGTAAACCTCACGCTGTGGTTAGTACAGGTACAGGGTCTCGAGATATAGGCCAAAACGTGGGCCAGTGAATGCCTAGACAGTGTTTATACAATATGGATATTAAATGAAAGCTGTTGATGAGTGCTTTAGTACAGAGTAATATATTGTCACGGATATCAACATCACTAAGTTATACCATCACCAAGGCGATGCTAAGGCCACGATAAGCAGTATTTACGTCAATAATCAAATCATGTATACACATATATAAGGCAGCCGAAAGATGTCACACACAGATGCATTTACTTATACGCCTATGTATGCGCGAGAGACTGTAAACTACAAACATTCGCCTAGAAGTAAGCAGCGTAAACTATAAAAGCGGGGCAGGCGAGTAAGAAGTAATTCTGTTTGATTTGAGATTTCGATTAAGCGCTATCTAGCGAGCTATAGTAGAATTATTTTAAATAGTAGAGTTTCATTTGAGCCTTCAATCAGTTTGGTTATTAAGCTTGCTATTCGTTGCAAAGTATAAGTGTTATTGTGAAGTACTGTAATAAAGGCCATTTTTCCATTATTCAATATTGGAGTTATTTATTCAACAGTTTAGCGATACGAACTTAGCAGAGGGTTGCAAATAAAAGGATTTGCAAGTAAATTCGTAACAATATTATCCAGAGACGGACTGGGACTGGGATAGGACTAGGACTGGGACTGAGACTCGGAGTGGGATCGGGACTGAGACTCAGAGTGGGACTGGGACTGGGACTGGAACAAAATACATACCACCCTCTAAGACTGGCAATAAGAGATGAAGAAGATGGAGAAAAACTTGAGAGAAGAGAAAAGAGAGAAAGAGATTGAGAAAGAGATAGAATGAGACGAAGATGGAGATAGATGAAGCGAAAAAGACGGAGGGAGGAGTGAATAAAAGGATTAGGAAAAAGTAAAGAGGGGGGGGGGGGGGGGGAGGGCAGAGTCAGATGGAAATATCTTATTAAAATGTATGCAGATAGGCCAAATTTAGGGCAGGGAAACGTCTGCTGGGTCTTCTAGTAGACTATATATTTTACAACTATTTTCCTTACCTTTTGTTCGGTCAATCAGCCAAATCAATACAATAATATTTAATTTTTCATTCATTATAATTTATTTAACTGGCATTTCGCTTACATACATACATTACTTAATTGTTACTAATTTTAGTACCATTTATGTATACATAAGCATATATTTATTTATTTATATATATATATATTTATTCATAATATTTTCCTTTCTTTGTTTTTGTTTTTTTAATAATATTTCAAGTTCAAAACTTAGTTTAGGTGTAAGTAAAATCTCAGATTATTTACAGTGCTACGAGTACGGGTACGAGTACATCATTTTTAAATTCCATTTTGCAAATTTTCAATTTTAAAACACATTTCATTTTTATATATAATTTTTTTTATTTCTAAATATTTTATTTTTAAATTTTTTGTTTGTTTGAATTTCAAATCTTTAGTGCAGTCTTCGTTATAATTAACATGGATGTGTGTGTGTGTGTGTACGCTTTTGTATGTATGTATGTGCATGAACGTGCAATGTAATTGCATTTTATTTTTACATACACTCATACATACATATACATATATGGTTGTATACATATATAACGAAAAAAAGGCTCCAACTACACTTCTCATTCCCCTGCAAAAAATCGTGCAATATTGCGATTGATCCCTTTTGCCTACACTAGGGTATAATTGATCCCCTATAGTCCCTTTTGGGTGTATTTGACATCAGTCAGTTTGAAATTTATGCAGTAGAAAAAAAAAAAAACAATAAAAAACAAACAGCAACGAAATGAATAAAATAAAATGATGATTAAATGTGATTGAATAGCATTATTTAAGAAAAATGCGGAACGGAACCGAACCTAAAATACTAGGACCATATGTCCCATTATCGTAATATTTGTTTTTTTATTATTCTACAACACCAATACCAAAAAAAAGTAAGAATATTGTATTCGAGTTCAAAAAATTATAAAATCCTTAAGAAATTCCGTACGGGTAAAAAGAGGGCTTGTCCGACAGTACCCATAAGCGAACAAAAGAGGCCTGCGTGGCTCTGGCTGTAGAGGCACGAAGAGAATATATACGAATTTACCCGTATGGTTACGAAAGCTCCTGTCGGACACTTCACATAGGGGTACAAAGAGGAAGTGTCGAACAGTACAAAAAATAACCGTCCGACAGTACCCGTAGGGGTAAAAAGAGGGCGTGTCGAACAGTACCCAAAGGGTACAAAAAGGAAGTGGTGAACATTACAAAAAGGATCTGTACGACAGTACCCGTAGGGGTATAAAGAGGACCAGTCCGACACTACCCGTTCAGGCATAAACAGGTACAGTTGGTCTCTCCATGGGACATGCTCAAAGAAAAGGGACCACTTCAACCCATATAAAGAGATCGGAATTGGCTGTAGTCGCATCCTCCATTCATCCTACACTACTCGCATTTTTTGCAAGGTCTTTTTTCATGTTTTCATTTTCTCTTTAAATATTTTTTCAGATCGGTATATTTTAGGTTTGGGTTTTTTGTTCGGTTTGGTGCTGCTGTCTGTATTCACTCATTCGAAAAGCTCAATGTGATAAATCAAAAACACATTTGTGTGATTAGCGAAGTGAGGAAGATCGCAACGTTTGATTGTACATTACCATTGTAATATATATTTATATAGAAGAACATTTGTATGTAACTGTAAAACAGACCTACATACTGGCTAAATGAACTCGTATTAATATCTGGCATATATGTAGTTTGTACGGTTGGCATTCATATGGGACAGTGAAAAGTAGCATTGGTTATCCCTTAAGCCTTATAAATTACCACCACAAGTCAGACAGTAGAGCAAATAGTGACAAAACCGTTCAACAGAATGTTCTGGTCATTATAGTAACATACTTATGTGATGCACTCACTATTTAAACAAGCATATGTACAGTGTAGTGCAAAAAAATAGCAGAGCTACTTAACTGAAAACGTTAAACGATAAAAACGACAAACGATACAATCTGGTTTAAACACAAACATTTGTTCACGGTAGAGCTAAACTTTTATTTAATTGTTCGCCATATGTAAAGATTTGAAGACTGGTCCCAGGGTATATATTTCTTATGGGGTAAATTTTCTCAAGTGGTCACTCAACATTTTTTATGTCTCCAATTTCAATTTCCAATGAAACTTTGTAGAGTTGTTCTGCTATTGGCCTTTTTGCAAAAAACAAGACCTAATAATGACACGTGCCAATCAGATTGGGCGCGATTAAAAAAGGCGAAAGTTGCACATGATCGACGAACGAAGAAAGGCGTGGAGCAAAGCGCGGGGCTATAAAGTGTCGAAAATCATGTGCTGGTCTTACAACCTTAGACTAACAAAGTTACAACTATCATTAAAAAGAGAGCACTGTAGACAAGTGACGCCTTCTGGCGTCACATGATTTTAAATTAGTACTTGTATGTGATAGCTGATGTGGGAAGGGCGGGTTGGATGAGGAAACGATCGAGCACGTTTTGTGCTCGTGTGCTGCGCTTGCTAGGCTACGGCTTCAGCTATTGGGAGTGGGACATAGGACTTAAAAAGCTGCTAGTATTTGCCAAGAGCACAGAGCTATTTTATAATAAAGGTTCTGGTTTCTGAAAGGGTTTTTCAGTTCGTTAGTTTAAAAAGCTTCTGGTATGGACACATTCAGTCTATGTGAGGTCTTTATTGACCGGCGAGTTCAGCACAATCCAGCCTTGGAGATATAGATAGAAATGTGACATAGGTAGCTTTTAAACTTTTTTTTTTACTTATATGGATATTGAATATATACCTAAACTTCTCTCCAATTAGTATTGCAATAGAGGAAAAAATGTATTTCGACAGGCACACATATAACGGAGAAGTCGCTCTTAGTCGTCTTAACCAGATTCGAAAATATCGGATAAAATAGATCAAAAATCTGTTTTTAAGATATGAGAATCAAACAAAAGGCATAACTTGGTGTTGGACTGAGACTATTATTCGATATCGTAAGCAGCTTCGAAAATATTGTTCAAAATGTGGACCACGACAAAGACTGCAGTATAGGAAACTCATATTTAGAATCTGTGGCAATAATAAGGGTACCAAATAAAAGGAGATAACGACTTAACTTTCCATATCCCAATATATGTATTTTACTTCTCACTGGTACCCATAAGATTCAATCACAAATCTTATGGTAACCTTGAATTCTACACGAAAGTAATGGGTTTAATGATCTAAAAGCTACAACGTAGTTATGTCAAATCATTTCAGACATGCTTGTGCTAGTACCTTCATGGTGCTATTTTTCGCAACGTGCCGAAATATGTCCTGCAAAGGACCTTCAATATCCACAGAACTTCTCAAAACTTTATCGTTACAAGAAAATACTGACATACTGCAATCTGCACCGTTGCTCGAATTAGATGCCCTTAAGGGATGTATGCCATGTAGAGGCTGCAAAAACTTAGCTAACAAAGCTTTTGTTAAGCCTAGATGGGTTTTGTGGCATCAGGTTGGTTTAAAAACAGCTATGTGTGTAACTTGGGCTATCTGTAGTTTCGGTGACCATATAATCGCAATGATTAGCTTCGTCTATACTAACATGTTTTTGTTTACTTTTACACGATTATTCTTCATATAACTATCAAATCTTTAAGAGCTCCATCCCATGAAAATATACCCGCAATGCGCTACAGTACGTACACCGTCCTTCAAGCAAGATGCAACTAGCGGGTTCTCTATAATGCTATGTCATCATTTGATGGGTGCAGAAGAAATTAATACTCTTTCCAAAGCCACATTGAATGGGAAAGAAAATACCTCTCACGTCTTATGAAAATCAGGCGCTATAGTTTTGGATTTGAATATTTGATATATGGGAAAGTTAATTTCGAATCTAAGGTGCACAAGTCCTAAGAGATGCCGTGTAGCGAAAACGGAAGGCAGTCGCGCACAGCATCAATTTCGCACAACAGGTTTAATAACGACTAACGAACAGTTGGTAGCCACACTTTTGCTAACAGCGCTCAAGCCTGACTTATAAAAATTTTAACTAATTACTCAAAAGCAGCGACTACTTGAGAAGCACATAAGACTGAACTAATTAAAAACGCTTTAAAGAGGTCTGCAAAGGGTTCTGCTGTACTTTGGAACTTGTGCGATTCGCTACAAAGTACTTATCAGCAATGGATCAAATCCAGTATGAGGAAGCTAAGAAAAAGAAGCTGAAAGAATATGAAGAGAATTTGAGACACTAAAAGCTGTCCCAGTATTGAATATATTCGAATTCGAACGCCAATATGCGGAAGCAAACAGAAAACGGGAGTGGCAATTTCGTTAACTAAATACTTCTTTCATTTATTTCCGATATATTGAGAAAAAACTACAATGAATTCTATAACCGGAACTATGAAAACCAATTCCGAAAACGTTTTCTATTATAAGAGAACTTCGAACTTTTTATTTGGGATTCTCAGATTTTTTTGGGTTAGTGGGGCCCTGATGCGAATTATGTCCAACGTAACGACGCTGCATCAGTGTGGCACGGATCTAAGATTACTCACTAAAAAGATATATTAGAAGCCTTCCGATTTACTGATATACGTGTAGCAGGAGCATATCGGACGGTTTCCGACGATCCTGGCTTTAACTAGGAAAGTCCCAGTTGATCTACTGTTAAGGGAAATGGCCGGTCTGCAAGTCATTGGAATTGGGCGACGAATTGATGATGCCAAGAAAAGTGGGGAAAAACGGTGGGAGGAATAGAGAAATGGGCGCTGGACCTTCACGGTAGTTCGGATGTGGAGGAGTGGTATGAGCAGAAGCACGGCGAACTAAACTACCACTACCTGCACGTAGATATTGAGTGGCCACGGCGGCTTTAAGAACTATTTACACGAAGCAAAGGATGTCCACATTGTCTCACCAAATTGAAAAACGCAAGACACGTATTGTTTCATTGCGTTAGTTTTCTCAGCGAAAGACATTATGTGCACAGAGTTTTTGGAGAGGAGCCTTCATTAAGGAATTTAGTTCCTCCTATGTGTAGGCTAATAGGTCGCTGAAAGGGAGCACAGGGAAATGCGCATGCGAAAGCGATTTACTTCTCGTGACATAATGCTTAACGACGGTCTCACGGGGTATGGACACATGAAAAGGATCAGCCTGGTTTTATTGGGCCACTTGTGTGCAACGCGCTGCCCCAATGTCCAAGACAAAAAAGGTTCGTCCATCTCTGAAACTGTTGCGCTAGAACACCCTATATCGGCTGCCGTTTCGAAAGCTCTCTATATCCAAATTTGTTTGAAGAACGTCGTGTTTCGGAGTTTCGGAGTTTTCAAAAGCGCCATATTTTTATGTAATTTTTTTCAGCTATTAAAGGACGTTCTTGGTGCTGCAATTGATTAAAGGACTTTCCCCATTCAACTGGAGGTATATTCCCTCACATAGATTTATTTATAAAAATATTGAGGCATCCATGCGATTTCTTAATTCTCAAACAATTTTTATAAATTTTCTAAACTGCTATTATTTTCGACAATAGTGTACACATTCAAGCATTGTACGTTTGTGTGTATAAATGAATGTATATATCTATGGATATAAATATATTTGTGATCCCTAAGTCCGCAAAGTCTTCTGTTAGTCGCTTTTGAGCGGATATTAAGTGCTGCCTGATGATTGGTTAGTTGGTTGCTCGTATGCTCCCCTTTCATTTTCGTACGCTCTTACTGACGACCGACCGGTCTGCTGTTCATTGCATGCAAGTCAACAGCATCACATTGAAGAGGAGGCTCTCATATGATTTATAGAATCGAGACAAATCTTTGATAGCAAAGCCATCAATTGTATCACCTTGTCGCAATGTCGTCGTCGTCGCCGGCATCTAAGGGCATCGTATGCGCGCCAATGTAATACAGCATAAAACCAACAAAACAACAACAGCAATGACAGCACCAGCAGACAGACAGCAATAATAACAATATATAACACGATTAACAGCACACAAGCACCGGTGTATGCCATCGCAAAACCCATCTGCACTAATATTATTCTTTTTTTTATTTTTCCTTTGTAACATTCATCGCCACATCATTTAATGCACTTTCTACTCGATTGCACCCCACTGCACTGCACTCTGCGCTCTGTTCATTTGCTTTTGCTTGCAACTGCATTCCTTTACGCTTCAAATTCCATGCCATACCCTTTTACAATGTCCATCATACCAATACACCAGCAAGGGGCACCATCACATTAACAACACCGCTATGTTGCTGTTTCTGTTCTTGTTGTTGTTGTATTTGTTTTTCCTCTTGCGCTGACAAATGACTCTTCACCAATTAAGGTCAGCGTTTTAAGCAGATTAATGGAATCGCCTTTGTACTCGTCGTTGTATCTTTCGCTTTCGTTTTCGTTCTAGTTGCTGTATCCGTTGTTGTTGCTGCTGTTGTTGTTGTCGTGATTCCATTTAAATTTCTCAACGGTATTGGCTCACCTGTTATACTATGGCCAGCATCATTAATGCTCGACGTTGATGTTGAAAAGCCAGGTAATTTACGCCAGCCTTTACTATTCCAAAAACTACGCGCTTTCGATTCACTTGGCACCACTGGTCCTGGATCTTCCGCTGCGCGTATTTTGGCACAATTCAATATACGACGTCCGCATGAAGCGCGTGTTAGAAAACCCGAATTTAAATCATCATCCAAAATTGTTAGCTGGTGGTGGTGCTGTGATGGTTGTTTGGTGGAGGCAGAACGTTGAAAGGAGCGACAACTTTGTGTACCATATGATGGAAAATTACATGAGTTGGCAGCACTACAACCAGCACTGCTTGGACTGTGCGTTTGACGCGTACTCATTATGTGTGATAGCGCTGCGTTCGTTTTATGTATGCGCAGACTGCCAATGTAACTAGCACCACTACTACCACTAAAACCGCTATCCAAATCAGCAGCACAGAAAGCGGCATTAGTCGAAGACTGTACAGGTGAGAGTAATTCATCAGTGGGACCCACTGTACTGAGCAACTCGGATAGACTTGCATCACAGATATTATTGGCGGACGATGTTGAAGAGAGGCGTAAGCTGCTACTGCAGGCGGCACCACTACCAGCACCAGCACATGCACCACTGATAGCACCAATACTTGCATCAGCAATATTCATCTTACCCGAGGCAGTAGTAACGCTAACAGTAGGCTTTTCACAGCCCGTCGGACTATGACTGGGCGGACTCTCTGGCATTAACATGGCTTCAACGGACAAATTAAGTTCACCAAGTATTTTATTATGATGGCTATGTACACGTCGCAATTCCTCTTCAACTAGTGATTGATTTAGTGAACCAGCGGAATGTGATGTGCCCGATGGTCGCAGTTGTGGATGATGCAGATGATGTTGATGGGTTTTGTAATGATATTGTAATGCAGCTTCATTGGACGATATTTCCTCATAGAAATTTTCGCTATTTGTACCGCGCATCGAAGCGCCATTATCACATGCTATGTCCGGATCAAAACCGTAAAGTTGCTGTTGTTGTTTCTGCGCCTGTTGATAGGCCGCATGGCGCGCAGCTGGAGATGTTAACATTTTCTTTTTCATACCCATTGACAAGAGAGCGCGTATGGAATTGGGTGGTGGTGGTGTCGCTTCAGCTCCTACGATGCCTCCATCTCCGCCGCCACTGCCGCCTGTTGCACCCAAATGCAGCGTATTGTTGTGCGTACCGCTACCAGGCAACATTTCGGGTGTTGGTATATTTGAATGACGCATCGCGGCACCGGGCTCATAATACGCATACGAGTAATCATGTTGTGCATGTGGCGAATGTGTGCTGGAATGCGTGGAAGAATGTTGTTGTTGGTGTTGCTGATGTAACAGCTGTAGACTTGTGGTTTGTTGCACCGACGATGTGCCAGACCATTTTGTATCCAACGAGGACGACGCTGACGACGACGAATTAAAGTGCTCTTTGTTGTGGCGTCCGAGTGTTTTGCTGCTGTGACGCGTTGACACTTTTGTGTTTATAGGTTCCAGTTCGGTGCACACTTCAATGGCGTCTGGATCGGGATCGGGGTAACGTGGCAGTACATGCCTCCTACCATACGGGCTCATACCAATTGTATTACCACTTGTCGCCGATGATGTGGATGGCGAACTGGAGGCGGACGAATGATGGCGGTGATGGTGGTGGTGATGGTGATGATTATTTGTATGCACATTATTTGTTGTTGGTTGGTTCAAAGTGACATTTGCGGCGTTGTGTGTGGCTGGTGAAACAGCAGGTGGCGCCATTGGCTCCGCATGTGTTAGGACATGGTCGGTTAGTTGCTGCTGCTGTTGGTGGTGGTTGTGATGCAGTTGTTGCTGTTGGTGGTGTTGTTGTTGTCGGGAATAATTATGTGTTATGGGCAAGTGTAATTGTTGTAGTTGCTCTTCCAATTGTTGTTGCTCATACTCATGCAACAGCTGTTGATGGTGCTCTTGTAGTAGATGTTGTTGTTGCTCTTCATACATGTATTGCAAATGCTGATGTTGTTGTTGGAGCTGATGTGGGTGCTGTTGCTGTTGCTGATGATGATGAACCCCCACACTTCCGTTTGTGCCTTTGTTCGTCGTCGATGTTGTTGGTGTGCTTGTCGCTGCTGTAGACGCAGGCGGTGTTGTAGTTGTCATGGCTGATTTCACATTTGTCTCCGACGTTACAGTGGACATTGTTTTAGTGTTTGCTCTGGTCACAGCGGTGGTCGCGCCTCCGGCACTGGCGTTGGACGTTTTCGTTGGTGGTGGTGGATAATCTGGTGGCGGTGGAAAATGCAAACAATTGGCGATGCCAAATTTAGGTGTTGTCGGTGTAGATGGAGTGCGATTGTTTAACTCCACTGACTCCGCTGACTCTGACAGGCCCAATTGATAAGCAATTTCGCGCTGTTGTTGCTGTTGTTGTAATTGCTTTTGCAATTGATGCTGTTGTAGAGTTAATTGTTGTAGCGGTTGTATGAGTTGTTGTAGCTGTTGTTGTTGCTGCTGCTGCTGCTGTTGTTGTTGCTGTTGATGGAGTAATTGTGTGGCAACTTTTTGTAGTTGTTGTTCTTCTTGTAGAAGTCTTTGTTGATGCTGATGGTGTTGATGTTGTTGTAAGAGTTGCTGTTGTAACTGCTGTTGTTGCTGTTTGATTGTTTGCACAGTTTGACGATGCACTTGCGGTTGTTGTTGTGTATAAAAATTCTGATTCGGTGGTTGTTGTTGGCATTGCTGTTTCAATTGTTGCAAATCTCTTTGTGCTCGAATAGTACGTTTGCTGCCGCCCAAGCAATTCTCCATGGCACATGATTAAATGTGTGACAAAAATGTGACAAACAAAATTTCGCTATTGTTTTTGTTGTCGTTGTTGTTGTATGAAACTCTTCAAAAATATGGCAGTGCGTATGAACATTTAAGTGCTTGAGTTTTGAGGACGACTTTAAAACCTTTGCTTCTGTACATTTATTCATTCATTCAAGCTCTTTGAAGCATTAACGGCTGAAACGAGAAGAAGAAGAAAATGCAAAATTAATAATTGTAATAAAAATAATGACTTAGATTATGCGAATAAATTTGTTAAAAGCGCTAAAGGGTAAATGTACGCAAATATTTAGGCATATAAATTAATATACATGGATGTAGATTAGGGTGGTCCAACATGTATGCAGCGAAACAGTAAAAGACTTCGTTTATTTGAGAACCAGAATTAACATAAAGAACAAAATCAGCTACGAAATCCAGCGAATAGTCGCTCTGGCCTATAAATGCTACTTTGGACTAGGTAGGCAATTGCAATGTGGAGTCACCTCTCGTCAAACGAAAATCATGCTAAGTCGCTTACCATACCCGCCCTGCAATTTGGTGCAGAAGCATTGACCATGACAACATGAGATGAGGCGGCTCTGGGAGTGTTGCAGTGAAACCTTCTTCGAAATATTTATGGACCTCTACGCGTTGGCGATGGCGAGTATTGAAGAAAACTTAGTGCTTACATGTACAGGCTTGACGCAGACATCAACATAGTCCAGTAAATTAAGACGCATGTCATGGCTAGGCCATGTTATGCGAATGAAAGATGGCGCTCCGGCTTAGAAAGTATTTTTTTTTTTTCAGAATACGTCTATGGAAGCAGAGGAAGAGGGCGGCCTCCACTCAGATGTCAGGACCAGGTGGATTTAAATTCCCTTGGTGTAACCAACTGCCGCCAGTTAGCAGAGCGAAGAAGCAACTAGTGTGCATTGGTGGACGTCCATAACCGTTTAAATGGTTAAGCGTCAATTAAGTAAGTAAGTAAATAATAAAACAATAACTTTTCGGTATCGGTTGTTACAAGTAAGAAGTCGACGAACCTCTTATCAAACGACCCAAAGCTACTTGTTTTTAGTAAAACTACCGCTGTTTTGGATTAACTTCAATACCTTGGCGAGCTATAGTTAACTCTAAGGCATTAGACATACGCCTGTAAGTTTACACATCGAACTTCAGGAGTACATGGTACTCACCACTTTTTTTAAATAGATCGGTCTAATGTATACCAAAATATATATCTATGTATCTGCAATAAATATGCGCAAAATAATATTTAAATTTTATAGCCTAATCACAATTAGAATTTATTGTTTCCTGTCAATCAAGGCAACTTTGCTGGCTCTCAATCGCAAACTTTGTCGAATTCAAGACATAGCTGATTAAATATGCTGCAAACTTAGCCTGATTTTGATTGTGGTAGATTGAGCAATTTTTGCCAAAGGGAGTTATTTAATAATTGTTTGTGTTAACTATTTATTGCATAATTCATATTTTCATAGCTGAGTAAACAAATCTAATAGAGCGAGAATGTAGCAAATTTATGAATTTCAACTAGAAACAGAAAATATAAGATGCAGAGATGTACATAGCAGCAATAAAGAGCGCAAATCACGCAAACACATACACACATACAAATAGAAGGCAGCATTCAATATGAGATACAACACGAACAATAAACAAGCAACTTTTGAGAAGGCTGTGCGCGAAAAGTTGAGTCCCTGCTAGAAATAGGCGAACGAGGCAATTGAGAATGTAAAAGCAGCGCAAGCTAGGGAATATCATTAAGTTTAAATTAAAATGTAAGTGAACATGAGTAGTTTAATCGTGAAGTACTACTACCATAGTAGTGAAATAAATAAAGAACAGTTTGCTATTTTGATTATTTGAGTTATTTATTCGACAGATCAGCGATTCGAGCGATAAAAGAAGGTGCAGAATTTCTTAAAATTCACTACAATATATTTATGAATTAAGAAAACTTGTCAATGCCTTGAAGCAGTGGAACTTTGGCTGCACCTCAACCCAGAACATGCGGTATAGAGAGCGTACACGCTACAAATACATATAAATAAATGAATGAATGCTTCGCTCAATTTCATTTAAGAAAATAACTCAAATACCTGACACGCCCTGTAATTAGCTAATTTCCATTTCGTAAAGAGGATAACTTTAAGTACATATCATGAAGTATTGATGTTTTATGATTTGTTGCAATTGCTGTTTACTAACTGTAATGGTTGGGTGTTGCTAATGACCAAAGGAAAAACACAACTTTTTATATGACTTTGTTGTTTTATGAGTGAAGGAGAGATTTAATTTCACTCCTCTTTTAACGAAATGTTTTTCTAGTCAATGCTGTGTATATTTTTAGTACGACGCCTACTCGTCTTCATTACTTAATTAAGTGTTTTTTTTCTCACCCTTATAACTAAATAATGTTTAGGCTGCATTTGTATTGATTTGCCTAATGTGTTGCATATATACATATGTAAAAGAATGTGAGCAGGATTGAAAAAAAGAAGAAGAAGTAAATGTTATAAAATGAACAACCCTTATTTCCCCAACCAACATATTTGTGTACAATTCAATTTAATTTCAGGGATTTCAGTGATACCCTTTTTATTATATTTCTAAATGGATATGAAGCGGGTGCGTATCTATGCGGTCCTCAATAAAATTATATTAACTTTTTTCTTCATTATGAGTGGCATTTCACTTTAACGTCCAACACTCTAAGATTAGTAGTGATGAACATTTTATATAAGACGAATTTCGGGTCGAAATATATGTATGTACAGCAGCGAACAGAAAAATAGCAGTTGCAATTTTTAATCAAATTTCGTTAATTAAATAGCTTTTTTTTATTCTCGGTATTTTATGAAAATTCCAAACTTAAAACCCGTTTTCAAAAAAATTCTGAAATTCAAAACAATGTTACGAAAATTCGAACATTTTCTTTGGAGTTCTAGAATTTTTTTCAGTATAGAGTTTTGTTACCCAATAAATTTTAGTCTAACAAAGCACAAGTTATAGATCTTTCAAAATTTGAATTCATTTTTGATAATTTTTTTTTGACAGATTTATATTTTTTTCATAAAAGGAAGAATGCTATGCGTTCTTTGTATTGATAAAAATATAACACAAACCTGCGAAAAAAAAATTTTTGTAAAATTTTCCAAGCATTAGAAAATTCAAGGTTCGATTCGAGCTCAAGCCCAGAACAATATTTTTTAATGATAATTATTATTTTTTTTTTTAATTTTTCTATAATAGAAAATTTTTATCTTGTTTTTGGAATAGAATAACAAAAACCATTGTTTTTTGAAAATATTTTTGAGTTTGGCCTGCATATTTTCAGTTACAAAATTTATAGATTTTATACCTTGCAGACGTTGTCCTTCGCTTACTTTGGTTTATTTGCGTGAGTTTTGGGAGGATGTAATTTTTATTCCCCCTCAACCATTTCGCCCCTCTCCGTCATTCTCCACTCCCCTTCCTCTTTCTTTTCTTCAAACCTCCCGCTCCCTTTCTCTCCCTCTCCGCCTTTTTTCACTCTTCATAATTTTCTCTCTCTAGGTCCCTCTCCTGATCCCTTCCCTATATTTTTAACTCTGTATAGCCATACCTCTTTCCTTGCCTCTCTCTCTTTCACCCTTCCACGTTTCTCTTTATCTCCTTTCGCCTATCCAAATTTCTAGCAATCCGCTTCGTAAAAGAAAGCATGCAAAACTTTAATGTAAGCGAATTGCAAACAATTGCAATATCTAAACAAGAAACTATCAATTTACGCAGTCACATCATAAATATAATTCTTTAAAATTGATCGGATCCACTTCCTGACAGACTTAACAGAAGCACTCTCTGAGTGTCTATGCAGCTATCTTAGAAATGTTGACATAATCGGCGGAGTGTAGTGTGAGCACATATACTTAGTCTTGTTTTTACAAAAAAGCATAAATAATTCTCATAAAATATCTCGAAACATTCAACCTCCTTAAATGCAGAAACCTACATATATCTTCTGTTCTTTATCTATACTATTATAAATCTTAAGTCTTAAATTTAGGAAAGAAGTAATCTCCGACACTACTTTAAAAATTAGGCAGCAATTTTCTCAAAAAAATTCTAGCATTTAACTCTACAAAGATACTTAGTTACCTAAAATAAAAAGTAGCACATCCATTTTCAAGGAACACTACCGGTGACCCCCTTTGACTCCTGTCCTTTTGAAACATGCATAGATATTGTAAAAGCGATTTTTTAATTTACTAAGCATACATAAACAATTTAAGTTGTCCAAATGTGTTCGCACCATTTTGACAGTGTTTCCCTAAATTATTGCAATTCTGGAAAGTCCAGTGGAATATTAGTTTAGGTACCTAAAACTTCCCCTAACATTTTCCCCGCCCTAATCCTACCCCAGCCCAATATTTTTAAAAACTTTTTACACTACGCATAGCATTACTACCAACTAACGCAGATTCAGTGTCAGAGCGACAAGAAATGTAATTGTGTGAGTCGTAAATCAACTTCCCTTCGTTTATTCGACTAACAAATTAGCTTCTCAAGTAGGTATAGGCTAAATAACAAAATAAAAAAGAAGAGCTGAGTCTGGGCTATCATATATGTATTTATGGTGAACACTTTTAAGCGTAAACCATTGCGAAATAAATGAAGTGAACTCAGCGTCCAGGTGAAATGAATTCGGTTGCAGATGCCGTTCGAAGTGGGCGTGAAACACGTAGGTATCGTGGCACCTACATATTTGTAGGAAAAATAAAAGGAGCAGGACGCAAATTGGAAGAGAAGTTCGGCCTAAAATCTCTTCGGGGTTATTGTGACTTGCATTTTTATTTTTATTAATTCGCTTGCTGACCTTTTCCACAATTTCATCTTACTCCACAATGTAGTGTGCTAAAATGCTCTCGCCGAACGCGTGATGAACGTTTGTTTCATAACAAACAAACAACCAAACTGCTTTTTTTTTTTAGAATACAAAACACCGCTTTCTGTGCGAAGTTTTTACATTAAATACGTATCTACCGACTTTATTTTATAAAATCTAAGAATTTGTTAAAGTATAAATATTAACCAAGAAATGGAAACTACACCCCCGCACGTAAAGTCAAGTACTAAAAATACTTAAAGCGAGTTAAATATCGCATTAGTGCGCGACTATTCTACCCACAAATAATGCTGTATTTGTAATTAATAAAGTTTTCCACGAAAACAGTTAGCTGTTAAGACAAGAACAAACAGAAGACATAAAACAGAACAAAAAGAAGTAAAGTGGTTGAGGGCTGGGTGATATCAAATATTATATACCCAGTTTTGTCTAATAAGTATAATATTTCTGATAATTTTTTTCCATTGTGTAGAATAGAGTGCCATACAACAAAAATGCGAATAAAAATTACAACAACTGCATTTTCGGAGGCTCAAAAAAGTAAAAATTTTCCAAAGAAAAGAATTTGAATTTCATTACGTGTTGTGATAACCTTCCATATTATTCTACCGAAATCAATTCAGAATGTTGTTAGGAGCCAAAGTGAAGTTCTTGTGAGCCATACGGGACCGTTAATATCTGTGGAGCTTTAATCTATTAATAAAATGTCTCAAAGTAAGCATTTTCGAAGACATTTGGAAGAAGAAGAAAAATAAAAAATGGAGTGCCTTTTGAAGGGGTAGGCCGTTTTCGAAACGACAGCAGAGATAGGGTGAAATTCCACTCAGCAGTCGATATGATTTCGCCGTTGAAGAAAAAACAAATATGAGACATCGTTGTAGAAGCGAATAGAAACAACAATAGTAGAGTAGCTCTACTGCAAGAAAGTTGCCCAGGGAATTTATTCGGGAACTAAACCCACTTCTCAACAAACAAGAAGATTGTTGCTTAGCTCACTGGCGTGAGGGTAGCAAATAACTAGCGTTCTCCCAGGTATGGAAAGTGAAAGGCTCCTCAAAGGCGGAACAGAGTCCTAGACTCGGTGAGTCTCGTGACAAGGCTTAAAATGGCCGGTCAGTGCATAAATCATTGGGTGCAAGTGGGTATAAAAAAAAAACAATTTGTGTTCCAACACAAATTCTATGAACTCCAAACACTTGCAGGCAATTTAATTTTTATGATATTCTAGTGTTTTTTTGTACGATAATATGTATGTATCTGGGACGTGAGTATCCGAGTGTCGCCCAAAGACGTCTGCGCTAGTTGACTTTCAATAAAAAAACGCTGCTAATTGCACTTGTGAATTCACAATGATACGCTGCCACGCACTAAGTACATAATGAACATATAAAAGTATACAAACATACATACATTCATAAGCACATGCAGGGATACAATTGTTTGCACACTACGAGTTGGATGGATGGTTGGATGGATTGTGGGATTGGGCAGACGTGCGCGCACGCTTTCAATTACAGCCTCCTGCGAATGTAATGAATGAAAACAATTTGTCGTCACCGCTAGCGCGCTTTGGGTATGCGACATTAGCAAATGCGACTATTATTTATAGTCTGCGTTGAAACTATTACAACAACCTCGTGCGAAGTCTAGTTCTTCTGGCTTGAGTGCCAAACTAGAAATAGCGTAAAGCGGAAGTTTTTTGTCGAAAGGTAATGTACCATGGGACTCTTCTTCCTTACTGTTTGAAGGAACTGATAACGATGGAAGATGTATATGGTCAATGGCTGAAGTAGCACTTAGTCAGTCCAGGGTGTAGTAAAACAGGGCAGGAGTACAGCAGTTTTCCACACCAAGAGAGTGGTGAGTACGAGGGTGAGGTGGAGTGGCTTATTACTATGCTATAGAAGGATAATACTCCCCTCCATCTAGCTAAGGGAAACGAAGGCGTACTTCTCCGACTTATATAAGAGTACTGAAAAACCTAATTTTTATGTTCCGATTATCGCGAAACGGTAGGGAACTACAAAGCTCATTTGGCACTGCAGTGATATGCTAAGTATTCTCTGCTTTAAGTCAGCTGTTGTTCGTTGCCTACAGCTAAGTTGGCTACTATTTGCTGCTGTTTCGTTGTGTGACTTAAGGCGCAGTTGAAAATACTATTGTAAGGCTGCGTTGCAACACCAATGATCATTTGTGAAGCAGAAGAGCAATGTGAGATGAGCTAAATGTTTTTTGAGGTTAAGAGAAATCGGCGTTACTACAATCGGGCTAGTAGTAAAAGGCACTAGCGCCGGAGCCCAAATAGCTTATGAAAAGCCGTCGCCTGAACGTACTAGCCAGTCTGAGCTGTTTATAAAATCGTGAAAACTTGGAAGACCTAGTTTTTATAATCCACCTAGATTTTTCGGAAAGGGGCTTCCGAAAAATATACCACGAAAGCTAGAAGCTTTTATACAGAAAGTGCTCAATAGTCCCTATAGTAGTTACGTACTTACAACTACTGCAGGGGTCACTATGCGGAATATCCGTCTTTTTCTATCATTCGGTATGACTACCTCGACGCTCGTTATTCCTTCATTCCCTTCCGCTGAGCCAATACGCCATCTCATTTCCTTTGATTCCTCTATCACACGAAACCAAGTTCACGTATAGTTATAGAGCATCCGTTTAAGCAGCTAAAAGTTGCTTGCAGCCTGCGCCTTCTTTTCTGATTGGCTATGATAAAAGATAGATACATTCATAGTTCATGTTCAGGACGTCGAGTGATTTACAGGCATGACAAATTGCGAGGACTTTCCCCTGAAACACATTACAGCGTGCCTGCAGATAACAGTCTCTACACCTAAGTCCATTTTAGAGCCCTCGGTGTACACTCCTTATTAGCTAATGATACTACTTTTCATTTTTAGGATGATTTGGCGTAACAGACTTCAACACAAGACAACACCTACATAGAGCCTTTAGAGCGGCTACCTATACCAAACAATGAGGACTACGCAAGCAGCGTCACTAGATTAACAAATTCCAACTAGTCGTAGAGGTTCTTATAGATACCAACTTATTTATTTAATAACTAGCGTATCTAGCAAACTTTGTCCTACCTAAGAATTGGAGTGCATATACTTAAAAAGTGGTTTGCCTTTCCAGCTATCAATATGTATTTCATCCTCATCTACTCCTTTTTATATTTCTCCTTATTTCCTTCATCTCCATAAGCATCTTATTCTTCTTCTCCCTTGAACTTTGACTTCCACTACCAATTTAACTCTAACTAATATTCCCATTACTACTGCCATTACCACTTCCAATCGAAATCCCATTCCAACTTCAAATCCTACTTTCACTTTCACTCCCACTCCTTCTCTTACTTCGAATCCCATTTCCATTCCACCTACCTCACCCACCTCAGTTTCCTTATAAATTAAATCTCTATACCGAATATTGCATATCTTCTTCAAACAATTGCGATATTTAGCGAGTTAAAATTTCTCCTAACAGAGGCTCGGTACCAACCACCTTTCTGAGCTTCTATGCAGATTTATATACCGAATACTTGACATAAAATATCAATAGCTTGAGTCAAATAGACTGGCATTTCTGGTAAAATAAAATTTAAATTTCCTGGGGATGTGACCATGTCTATTTTTCGAAGCATCTTTATAGCCAGAAAACCTACCGTGATATTTTCGTCAAGACCCTTTAAGATCTTGGGCGTCCAGCGGACACAAACACACATCAATTTTTATATATTAAGCTAGAATCGGATATGTCGCAGAAGCCCTCACTGAAATTGTTTAAGGCCTAGATTGAAACTAAAAAATAAATAAATACAAGGCACGACATATATACCGCTAAATAGATTGAGGTCGAGCTTCTTTTCCAATTTGCGTTGTGCTCCTTTTGAATATATGCCGACTTTGAGCGGCATCTACAAGGCAGATGCATTTTCACTGAGAAGCTTTTCATGCCAGAAATACACTAGGAGTGTTTTCCAAATTACTGCCGAGGTCCGATCCCGCTTAAAAAATCTTTTTTTCTAATTGAAGAAACTTGTTGCTAAATTTTTGATGCTGCTTTGCGCGGAACTTGAAACCAGAAGCAACACACCACGGCGGCCAAACCGAAGCCTTAAAACTAGCTGCTGCGAAAAAGAGTTGAATACTATCTTAAAGAGAAGTTATCCTGCACTAGTCCAATGAAAGTTTTATCTCTTAAAATCTTGCCTAACTAAATCCACCCCCCTCATTGCGGTAAATGAAGGACTCAAACATGGACATATATATTCTTTTGTGTGACAATAGTACCAGCGTCAATGCCTAGCACCCTCAGTGGCATTGGTGAACGAAATCGTCTGTTTTTCTGTTCTACTGCGGCCAATAAATGGGTGGGAAATTAGGAGCGTGACGGCACGCATACTACGCATAACTACTTAAACTTTATGTATGTATGGGAGTGTACATATTTATACAGAAAAAAGCGCTTGTACGATTTATTTGTTGCCTGCCTGCCCGCTCCGTAAACAAACAAAGACACAAGTCGTAGACATTCATTCATTTTAGGTTCCATATGAATTGCAGTCAAGATTAATTGCTGCTAATTAAGAGCCTTTGGATTTTACAATACTACAACACCATCGCCACTCCACGTCTTTACAAATGTGGTTCATGGTTTTCTTCTTGGTCTAATCCCTTCGTGCCATAAAATTCGGCGTTACGCTAACCAAGTCGCGTACTGTACAACATTCGTATCTGCAGAGTGCGTGCATTAAGTGGTGCCTTAAAGTAATAACAGTACGCGCTAAAAATAGTGAAGTACACAATAATTGCATCCTTTTCATAAAAGTTGACGAGGCAATCTTTAGTTCGAGTGTTTGTAGCTAAGATATGCAAGCAACAACAATACAAAAGATGATTGTCAGGTCCTTGAGCTTATATTCCATCCCATGATCATAATTTTATAACTCTTTGACAGCAAATCGTTAACTTCTCGATAAATATTTTCACGCAACTTTTCGATAATAAAATAATAACTCGTCAAAAAGATTTCGACAACTCATCGATAACCTTTGTTATCGAAAGAAAATTTATAACACTTCGATAACTCGTCTTCACCACGTCGATATCAAACGGAAAAGTCGGCAATAAAGAATTGATAACACCCCACGTCCGGTTTCGGTAACGGCTTCAGTTTTGAATTTAGTTTTGACTTTTATTCTTTCCTTTCCACCCACTTCTTTTGATTTTTCGTTTCCCTTCTTTTCTGTTACCGTCTTTTTTTCTTTCTTTTTTCTTTCTTTTCTCTCCTTTCCTTTCCTTTTATATCATTCCTTTCTTTCTATTTACTTTCTTTCCCTTTCCTATCCTTTCTTTTTCTTTTCCTTTATTTTTCTTCCACGAACGAGCCTTGCGTTGCCGGAATTGTTGCTATTCTTCTGTTTCGTCCTCGTTACATTTACCTCTTTTTCTTTGACCTTTCACTTTCTCTTTGATATTGATATCAGCGCTTAATTGATCTGTTTTCGTAAATTTCCATTAACTTATTGGCTGTCTGATTTCACTCATATCAACTCTAGAGGATATGAGAAAGACAAATCCATGGAATGGTTTAAGCATTATTACAACTACAACCATCTGAAGGCGTAAGCTCAACAGAGAAGTGCGCTATATTCCATCTTGGAATAATTTTTCCCTACCTTCCAGTCATACCAGTGGTGCACTCAAGAGCTTCGTGGAGCTACGTAAAACTAGTCGGCATTCAGCAACATGTCGTCTGGGCCCAGCGATAGAAATTCAATAAAGCAAGCAGTCAATCAGTTTAGTAGCCGAGGCTCTGGCGACCCCAAATTCCTTATGGAACTAGGAGGTGGGAGGCGGGATGGCCTAGAAGGTTCAATGTGGTCATATAAAATCGTTCCCGAGATGGTCGAGCTTGTACCTTAATCGTGCTTGTTACCAGAGCGTACAGTATATAAATCTGGCAGGGGACCATCAACATCGATAATACTACCCAAAACCTTTATCGCTACAACACCAACAACAACATATTTAGTATCTAGAATTGACAAAGCGCACGTTTGTTACTACCCTCGCACAAATAAATCAAATATTTTGACTTTGCTATTCACTACTTCGTTAACATCAGATAAACATTAACCCAATTTGAACGTAATTTCAATTTTTTCACAATTCATACTCATTCATAATCCTCACAATTGGTCTCCATGTATATTTTATGGGTCAATGCACGTACGGACGATATGTCGTTTTCTCGATTATGTGCGACACCAATTTTCACCTCATTTGTATGCCAAATGGCAAGCGACCCTAATTTGCTACCGAATTGATATTTACTGCCCATATTGGCAATATATTTGCAATTTCGTTCAAAAAGTGTCCCTTTTCCCAGTTGGGAATTGTGTGCGAAAAATTTTCTTTGACACTGTACTCATTCGATTATGTGTGTCCCTGCAGCTCATATGTAGATATACATATATATATGTAAGTAGTATTAGCGTCTTGCAACCTAAAATAACTTGGCATGGTATTTGGTTATGCTAGAAATGTCATGAAGGCGAAACATGACATGTGTATGCCAAACACTTACATGACTTAGCGAAGACAGTGACACACACACGCACTTACACATCTACAACGCGTAGATTTATACACTAACAAGCTAAGACAAATAAATTGGTCAACACAAATGGCAATTCGCGCACCAGCATACCTTCAAAGGTACGCATTTGTGTGTTTGTTGTAATTCCTTTATATAAATTTGTTGTAGTTGTTGGATTGCAATGCGCGCTCGTTGCTTTAGTTGATTGCTGTGTCACAAAGCATGCGAATGATTCGCAATTTTTTTGAGTATTTGTTTGTTATTTATTTTTACAACGTCTCTATGGCAGACAACAGAAAAAGCGCGAATTGCTGCAATATATTCTTGTTGTTGCAAAAGAAATAGTGAGTTGTAGACTAAACAAAAGCAACGCAAAAAAGAAAAAAACAAGTGAAGTGCCAACTATTCGCGGCAGCATTAAATTGCTGGAGCAGCTCAAATCTGAGCGGACGCATTGACCGAGACGCGAAAAAAAGTGTTCCACCTCGTTAACGATTTTGCGTTGAAATATGAGAGGAATACAGATTAACAAAAAAGTGCATACCCTCATGAAGGTGTATTATATATACTAGAGTACCAAGTACTTGTCTAGAAAACTGATGTTTTTAAGTCATATAGCGCTCGTAAAGAGGCTAAGGCTAAAGTTCAACCCCAACAGAGGTAATTTTATCAGAAACAAATAATATGCGGCTTTTTGAGAAGAGCTTCGTCGGCTTCTTATCGATAACAACCGATACCGACCAGACATTGCTTTATAATAGGCTTAATATCGCCAACGACGAGACATCGATATCTAATTACTGATTTCCTGAGGGTTCGCTATCGCCGAATTCCATCTCTGTCATAGATATCGAAGAGCTATCGGTATCTGATTCATAACAAGCCGATGGCTGATGAATTGGTGACACTCCTATAAGAAATCGATAACTTTGAGATATCAAATCAATAATTGCTTTATAAGAAACCGATACATTTTCGATAAGAAATCTATATCTTACCGATAATAAATCGATAAATTTTTGATAATACGCGCGATAATAAATGTGTGATACTCCGATGCCAAATCCATAAATTTCGATAGCAGAGCGATAAAGTTTAGTGACATTTTAAATAATCGACGAGTCATCGATTTCTAATAACTGATTTCTTGAAAGTTCGCCGTCATCGATTTCATATCGAAGAGCTATCGGTATATGTTTCATAACAAGCCGATGACTGGTGAATTGGTGACACTCTTATAAGAAATCGATAGCTTTAAGATATCGAATCAATAATTGCTTTAAAAGAAACAGATAAGTTTTCGATAACAAAAATATATCTTATCGATAACAAATCGATTAATTTTTGATAACACGCGAGATAATAAATGTGTAAAGCTCCGATTTCTAATTAATAAATTTCGATAGCAGAGCGATAAATTACATTTTAAATAAATAATAAATAAATTTTGGATAACACATCTAGAACTGTTTGATAACAAATCGTTAACTTTTTGAAAACGTATTAAAAACTAGTTGATAATAATTCGATACCTTTTTGATAAAAATCGATAGCTTTTCAATAACACACTGATAACCAACCGATAACAAATCGATAACACTCCGTTAACAAACAGCTAACTTTTCGATAATATATAGATACCTTTTGATTAATAATTGATAACTTTCGGATAGCATATCATTATCCTTTTCCTAACGAATCAGTAATTCCAAGATAAATCCCAACCTTTTTCATAACTTTTCAAAACAAAATCGAAAGCTGTTCGGTATAAATCGGTAGCAAGCGGATAAAAAGCTGAAAGCACTCCGGTAACAAATCGATAACTTTTCGATAGCATATCGTTAACACTTGGATAAATAATAGGGCAACTTTTCAATACTAAATTGATTACTCTTCCATAACTAACCCATAACTTGTTGGTAAAAGCTCGATAACTCATCGATAACCTTTATTATTGGCAGAAAGTTTATAAAACCTAAACAACAAATCGATAACTTGCCTATACATCGTCTATAATACACCGATAACTTGAGATAAAAAATGGATAACTTGCCAATATCATGTCGATAACGCACCGTTAATCTTTCGATAAGAAATTGATGATAGGTCGCTAGCAAAAGTGTTTACGCATTAAGATCTAAATGAAATACTGCACGATAAAAAAGTTAAAGAAATGTAGAGATTTGGCTACTGGGTATAAAAGTAAAAACCCTTAAGGCCCAAACACAATCGACTTTTGCGTCGTTTTGGCGTTAACGCTGCTTCAACAGCTGACTTTGAACATAGATCTCCGTGCACTGTGAATTCATAAAAATGGCGAATGTTCGTAAAAAACGATCACAATAGGTAACAGCCTCGGTCACCTGTTCAATTGCTGTTCGTTTACTTAAACCATTTGCTAAATAGTGTTTTTCAAACATTTTTGTAAACGATTGGTACATCGCATTTTTTACATATTTCAAAATCTTTGCAAATCTGGCTGGTCATATATCTATTAACAAGATTTTAGAAATTAATACTTATAGGTAGTATGATTTTTTGTATACACATTTAAGAGAAAAGTTGATTTGAAACACAAATGGGCAATTCATGGCACTTAATTTAATAAGAGCGAGCAAAAAACAAACCTTTCTTCCATTCTCTGGCTACTCGCGAGAGCCATTCTCCCGCGCCAGCTATTTTTTGACAGGTAGAAAAAGCAATGGTGGAGTAGAAAAATTTTTTACTTGTATGAATTCAACAATGTCTCCATGTCTATGTTCTCTGCCCACAAACAACGCAGCGGAAACACCAAAGTAACGCAAAAGGAATTCAAAAACTTACGTTTTGCTGGCGTTGTCATTTAGTTTCCTTGCAATCTTTTTATATGCTTTTTTATCATTCTTTAATTATTTGGTATCAAATTACAAAAATATTTTCTTTAATAAATTAAGAAATTTGTTTATTTACTTTTTTTAATGACAAAAAAAAAAATTTGAGTTTTCCTTTTTCATTCATTGTGGCAGGAAAATGTTCAACGTGCGTTCTTTCATAGTGACGTCAGCGCCAAAACGACGCAAAAGTCGAATGTGTTATGGCCTTTATAGTGTTAAATTTAGAATCATCATAGAACAAACGGATAAACAAACTGACTCGGTGTACTGATTCTTATTTTCGTATGTGTACACATTAGAGGTTTACTCCGATCACTTTATCGGCGGCGGCGGCGTAGGCTCTATTATATACCGCCGGAGGCGGTGTGAGCGGCGCGCCGGCGTACGCCGGTGTTCTTACTTTAAAAACCTTGATTTTTCTATTTAAAAAAAATCTATTTAGGAAAGGTTTTGTCATTTCGGAAAGATTCGGGGTTTTGGCCTCAAAATCTCGCAGATCGTTTAAAAATTTTCAGGAGTAGCTGCTTGCGGAGGGATTGTTCCTCGTTCACTTACTCCAGAGAGGCTACGAACCTCACCCCGCTCTTTGGAATTTGTAACGCTGCGTCTGCTGAAAAGAAATAGAGATACACAAAATGGTTACACTTTTGTCTGTATATCTCTCGCAAAGCGTAGTTCCACCTGGGGTTAAATCCTAATAATCGTCGCGAACACAATTTCTTTAAACTATTTTTGGCTCCTTGGCGGTCACGCACAAAGGCGACTTACGGTTGCTATTAATGGTCTATTAATACTCATGACACGGCCGCCTCCAGTTCTTTCGGCTGCATCTACATAATTAAAATTTTACAAGGACCCTGGATAAAATTTTAAAAATGTAGACCAAAGTTTGCAGACGTTTGTGTTCACAACATTGATTTCAATAGTCTTCGTTAAATCAAAACGATATTTTAAAATGAAAGTCAACCGATTTTAAGTTGAAAGATGTTAACTGCTGTTTTCCGGCCTTATGATATAAGAGCTTATTACGGATGACCGCGTAGCTTCAATTCTCAGACTAGTTCGACTGTCCACTCCCTTAGAGTAGTAGCAACCACGGTCATTAGTTCGACTGTCTTGGGAAAGCTTTTGCTTCACCACTTTGCATGATCTTGCGAAGGACGAAGCCTTACGTGGTAAATATATGTGCATACATATTCATATTTGGTTGATAGGCTATAATCAATGTGATTCACTCCAAGGGACTAATTTTGGATAGGGCTGCCAACTTTGGGAAATGTTAAACCGGGAGATTTTGGTGTTGAATGATGAAGTGTGAAGATCAAAATTTACATTTCAGAAGCTATTGTATAGTTTCGCAAATAAACAATAGATGCTTGAATGTAAGCCCAAGTGACTTTTCAAACCCTTCTCATACGAGGATATATGTTCCTCAACTGAAGTATGGGGTAAGAATCATTTCGAAGGAGTGTTCATGCCCCTAGAACCTACTAAAGGATTTTGCATCTCTGATTTTGCTTAATATTTCAGCAAATCGAAATATAAAATTTTGAAACATCGGCACCTTTTTTGGCTAATTTGCTTTTTTAACAACTTGAGGACAATTTGAAAACATGTTAACCTTGGGTAATTTTATTTGAATTCATTGTTCATTATTAATTTTTTGAAAGAAAAATATGCAAAGTGAGCATATAAATTTATTATATAACTTTTCTGTTAGTGTTTTGTTTTAATAACTTGGTGAATTAGGTGATGTAAAGCCCGTCTTAAGCTGACATCGATAGCGCCTGTTTTTTTTTTTTTCAATAACTTTTGAACAGTTAGAAAGAGTTAAATTTCGCAATTAGTTTCTTATAACTGGCGTGATGCGCATCCGTTGATACCACTTTCGACCATATCCGACCAATTTTCGAAATGAACAATAAATGGTCTAAACAGTCTTAAGTAGGAAATATAGTACCGCGCCGATATTTTTGACATTTGGTGGCGGCGTGCGAAAAACGACAATAATCGGCGGCGGTGGCGGCGTATATCTCTAGTGCACATATGTGTCTGCGATTGTGTGTGTTGCTAGGCAAATTGCTGCTGGCTGCCAACATGTCACTAATGCTGCAGTTATTGCTTACTATTGTAACATTGTATTCAGTTTTTATTGCTATATTTCTTGTTGTTGTTGTTGTTTTTATTTTGCACACTTTATGCAGTTGGTTAGCAAATTGTATATGGCAGCATGCATATGAAAGCAGTCAGTTAGTGACATTGCGCAATTTGCTTAAGCCAACTAGCAGCAAAAACAGCACCAACAACAACAATAACCACAACGGCAATACTAACACATAGTGGCATTCAACAAAACGCACACACATATAAATTCATAGAAAGCTTTATGCGTGAATTTACCAGCAACCCAAAAACATGTATCCCAATTCCTGTGCATGCGTTTTGTAGGCGGATGTATGTATGTATGTATGTACATATATATGAGATATGTATGCTTTTACTAGACATTCTTATGTTGTTTTTATGCAGTTTATTCCCCATATGCGCTCCACAACACGATGAGCGATTTCGGAATCGTTACATGCCTTGACAGATGTTGATTCATTCATCTTTGCTTTGTGTTCAAGTGAAAATTCAGAGGAAATACTGGATTAGTTTGAATGGCAATGGCGGTGATTGTGATGAGACTGGCATTGAAGCCAATTGCTCCTGCCGGCTGCTATTATTGCTGCTAGTGCTATAAATGTATGCGTTTGTGTATATATACATATGTATGAAAGTATTAATCGTTCTCGTGCTATTTGCTGCAATCGACCTTCTCTGTGTGTAGGATACTTGTAGTAAGTCAGCAGTTCGCAAAGTGGCACGCCACACCAATTTATCGAAATAGTACGTTCACGCATAAAGGCACAAAAAAGCGAATATACAGTCGCGTGCAAAATATTTGGTTGCTTATCGAAATGACTGCAGAAATAGGACACAGATGGTATGAGATGACGCAGGAAAATCTGGGCGGAAAAAGCCGATAGCGACAAGTTATTGTTTTATCATCGGCTTATAATAGACAGCGAATTGTTTTCGTGGAGTTATCGCCGAGCTCTTCTTATTGGCTTACTATCGATGGGTTACAGATATTTCTTCAATTTTTTATTGAAGTGTTATCGGTTTCTGTTTCGTAGCAAACCGATGACAAACCAACAACACGCCGATATCAAATTGGTAATACTCCGGTAAGATACTGATTTATTTTTCATATCAATTCGATACATTTTTGTTGACAAATCGATAAACTTTCGACAACAAACTGATAACTAGCCGATAAAAAATTTGTAAAACTTCGACAAAAAATCTATATTTTTTCTATAGCGAACCGATAACTTTTTGATAACATATCAATAAATATTCTATAAAAAATCTATAACATTTCGACAACGAAGCGCTAAATCGTAAATAAAAAATTTATAACTCGTCGATAATCTTCGTTATTTGAGGTCTGCGTTGTACCTCTAAATAACGGCTTCAAAGCCTGATGTCGTAGACGAAACCCTCAGCGAAGGTTGGCGTAATGCTGCCGGAGTAACATATACTTCTGATGCCCGAAGCCAGCTGATGTGGAAGCTTGGTCCTTTTTAATAAAAGCAGCAACGGACAAAGTAGCAGGTCTATTTGAATAGGGCTCTCAAATCTATCACGCGTTGCCTGCGTAGTTGAAATAAACTTTCAAATATCGTCTCACGATGCACACAATTTTGAACAGGAGCTTCTGGTTCTGGGATTAACGGTGCAGTTAAACGCAATATAATGTTACATAACTTCTCCACTGAATGCGTCAGAGTTCCCTACGCTAGATGAGTCAACTAACATAGCTAGATGAATCTCATCATTATCATTAATTAGCGCTATAAGACCTATGCGTTTTTGACAGATTAATAGCAAAGGATGCCAGCGGGGATCAGTTGACATAAAGTGATTATTGTTAAAAAATTGGGAGACTCGCCAAAAGTCAAACAACACAAAGTCTATGCCATATACTTTGGTCAGTGGCTATCATACAACGTCGTACAACAACATGCTCAGGATGAGAGACTTTTAGCGTATGATTATTCGTCGATAGAGCTTATCCTCTTAATCTCATAGTCTACTCAAAGTAGCACTAGTAGATAACAGCGATTTTTCTGGCCATCCGAACTTATACGTCCTCGTTCATGCAAACTGGACAACATTTACCGATATTCGACAATGTACTGCCACAGAGGTTTTGGGGAGTGTTTCTTACCGTTAATTAAACTACACCAACAGAAACGTAACCTGAATTGATGTTCTCTGTCTGATCGCCCAGTGATTGATGAGGCTATGCTACTATGGCCGTACGGTCTGCGTTCCAGCTGTCCCGCGGTACTGTGACTCGTTGTAGTTGTTAACGCTATATTCTTCGACACCAGGTCTACAGGTGGAAAGTGCAGAGTTGCAACAGTGCAGGCGTTGAGGCTGTTTCAAGGCTCTCATAATGCTAAGCATTGATAGCTTGCATACTCCCTCTAGTTTCTTGAGGTAGTGTCTTTTTTGTATGGCTGTCCACCAGTCCTTGATTGGCAGTACAGGTTAGGCTTTATAATCGCAATAAATACCCAAATGAGAGAGAGAGAGTGGGTGATAGATCCCATATACTCCACAGCATTATTTTAGATGCATAAAATTCCGTCGACGGGGCCCTTCACTCTCTCCTCCATGTTGAGCTTTCACGACAACTTACTGTCTAGAATGATCCCTAGATATTTTTTGCAAAGGTTTCTCCTACTGAGTCACTCTTTCTATGTAACTTAGGTCTAGTCCAATTTGGGACCGTACATATCCCATACTTAAAGCAATTCTAAAGCAAACTAGGCCTTGAAAGGTTAAGATTAGTTATTCAATGTTTCGTAACCAAAGTGATAAAAATTTGAGCACTCTACTGTCCTACCATACGTATACCGATAGCTATTTCAGAGAAAAATCCTCCGTATACTGATGAATATAACAATAAAACTATCCAAGAATTTATAGGATGTTCGTTTTCTAGCTGCTTCAATTCTATGTGGTGGCATACGAACAGACATACAATCAAAGAGACTGGCTGGCTTAGTTAGGAACAAAGTAAGATATATTTGCCCTCTTTTGTAATGCCTGCATTTAGACGTATAATTCCTGTTTCCTATCATTTTTCATACTCATCATATGTATGTACCTAAATAACATAATTTATACACAGAGCAACGCATGTACATATGTAAACTTTTACGCACAAAAAAAAAAGCACACATGCTTATGAACACATCGCACACCTAACTCAAAAGAGAGCTAACTGAAAAATCTAAAATTTTGAAGTTATGACTACCACCGGCCTTCCTAGTTCAATACCTACCGAACTCTATACTCGATTTGTAAATACCTCCACTAATCAGCGAGAAAATGCTTAATATAAAATAAAAATTGCATTGCTGCTTTAGTGGCGAAGCACACACTTTTTAGCGTTTTCTAAACGTTGCGCCTTTTTAGTTGATCGCTGTTTTGATATACATAGGTGTGCCATATGTATGTATGTATGTATGCGGACAAAGCTTAACAAACTGCTAGTCATCAAGATTTAAATAAAAATATATTTACACGCATTTTTATGTACATATGTAAGTATGTGGCTTGTGTGGGATGGTGTTTGTAGACTTTAATTTCTATGAATTTCTTAAATATTCTTGTAAGCATAAGCAACATAGTCTGAGGGTGCTTTCTTCGTTCCAATCAATTCAAATGGAAATATTTGATTTTGTTTGATTTGGTTCATAATATGCGTTGATTTTGTGGAAGCTCATGCTCATCTTATTGATATAATCCTCATGCCCACTTATCGATATTTTTACTACCACCCTCAAATGCTGACTGAGCAAATAAGCTGGCATACAGTCATCCATAGGAAATGTGGAACAGTAGTTTTTATATAGATTTCGCAGCACGGTTCAATAAGCTTTATTAGTACGCAAATCGAATAAGTAAATTGATAAGTCAAGAGCGCTGGTGAGAAGCTACGGGGGCAGGTGGGTTTAGAATGAGGAGGGAACATTCTTAACAATTTTGTACGGAAATATATAATTTCAGTGTTGACAACACATTATTTAGATAAATACGTGGTCGTAGGTAGAAGGTGTGCGAAGAGAGAGGAGGGAAGGACTATCACCCAATTTATAAGGTGAGATTTAATATAAACGCTATAGATAAAATCGATATTGAAAAAAACAAAATCATAAGTTAATGGCCGTAGGCAGATATGGTGGCGGAGGGACAGAGGGGTGGCGTTTACAGTCTCATTTTGTAAGGTTTAATTTAAGCATTGTAGAATTATCAATGTTCGATGGTAACAAATGGCTGGGATAAATGGAGTTAAATTACTTATTATTCCTTTGATTTCTTAGATTTAAAAATATTGACACATATTGGGCAGGAGACTTTTAAAGGCAGTTATTCATTTTAGTACTTAATTTTTTTTTTTAAGATTTTCTAAAATATTATTTACTAGCTCGAAATCTCGAGATGATTGTCCTAAAGTTGTTCCGAAAAACATGATGAAATGACACGGATAGTCTCAAAATCATCATAAACTTATCCCTAAAACCAAATCTAAAAGATCTTAAAACAGTTTCCAAATTAGCTCTTAAACAACCTTGAAAAACTTCTTAAATAGTCTCGCATTTACTACAGGAAAAAGTCCCAAAACAGACCCGAAATGTTCTAAAACTGATAACAAAATTATAACTTAACAATCTCGAAATATACCCAAAGGTACCTCAAATTTATTTCATACCAAAAACAATTGCGAAAGCCAGTCCAAAACGATCTTTGACTGGGCTTAAAAAAATCGTTCCGAAATAATTCTAAAGCGACCACAAAATTATTCCGCAGTTATTTCAAAATAGTCATGAAACGATCTGGAAAATAATATTGAAATGACCCTGATAGCCTCAAACTCATGCTAAATTTACAGAGACAGATCCCAAACTACACTGAATTGAACTGGGAAATAACACTTAAAACATCTGAAGCGTACCTGACAACAATGCTTAAATTATTCCGAAACAGTTTCAAATTCATTCCAAAATCAATCCCATATTGACCGGGTAGTTCAACTTATCCCTTAATATACCTCAAATTATATAAAACTGATCCCGATAGATTATTTAAACCACAACGAAATAATGCCGAAGGTATCGCGAAATGACGTCAAATTGAATCCAAAATTATTCTGAAATTACCCAGATAGTTCCAAGATCATTTTGAATTTATCCCGCAAAAAATACCCAAATGATCTGAAGATAATAACGCAAAAACAATCCCGAGATAGTCCCGAAATAGACCAAATTCATCACGTACGCAATTACCCCCAGTGGGTTAAGGGGTCAGAATATACCCGCGGGCATACCTACCTGTCGTAAGAGGCGACTGAAATAGCAGATTCAAAGGGCTGTATAGCGCAACCCTTCAGGTTGCCAGCGCAATATACAGCTTCACCAAACCCAATTGTCAACCTCACCTATCCGCGGCGAATCCTGCTTTACTAACAGACGAGGCTCTGGCGACCCCAAGCTCCTCATGGAACTTGGGTGCAGAGGGAGGGATGGCCTGAAGTTTAATGTGGCCATATAAATCGTTCCCGAGATGGTAGGGCTAGCACCTTAATGGTGCTGTGTTACCAGAGCGTACCGGATCTGTATCCGGCAAAGGACCATCACATCGATAACACTCCCCAAAGCCTTCGGGGAGCAACCTTATCGCTACAACAACAACAACAACAACGGAAGCAATTCTGAAATGATCCAAAATGAATTCCAAATTACGTTAAATTCATCCCGAAACAATCATTAAACAATCGTTGAATAGTCCCGAAGTAATCCCAAAAGGGCGCAAAATAGTTCGAAGCTAGTATAGAAAAGATCCTAAAATAGCATCTAAATAATACAGAAAAGATCACGGTATATTTTGATTGATTTTTAGTTGGTTTCGAACTGTTTCGAAATGATTGCGATTTTATCATGAATACAGGCTTGAAACGGATTCGAGATAACCGCCAAAAGGCCGCAAAAACAGTCCTGAATCAATAATTTTCCAGAAACTATGCCAAACTGCTGATTTATTGAAAATATTCCGAAGACCGTCCGGAAACGGATTCAAATTATTTGCGAAACGATCGTAAAAACATCCCTGAATCAAGAAAAAAATCCCCATGATATGAGGATAGTTCAAACAAGATCTCGAATTAGTAAAAAAAAAAATGCGGAAACAGCATCAAAATAGTTCCGAGCTGTTTCGAACTATCCCGACTTTATGCCGAACACAGTCACGAGACGGAGAACGAAGGCAAAGACAGTCGTGAAAATATACCCATAGTTCGAGTATAGTCTAAACATGTTCCCGAATTAGTGCAGAAAAGAACCCGAAATACATAGCATCCCGAAAAATGTCCCCGAATTTTTTTTTTTTGTTAATTCTTAGTTTTAATAAATTAAAACCAGTTATAATAAACCAGGCCTAGCTTTTTAAATTTGACTAATATTTTAGTTCTGACAAAAATTCATTGATTTTATCTCAAAACATAATTTAATTGCAAATAAAAAATAAAAATTTTTTTTTCTTAATTATTTGACCCATTCAAAATATAGTGATTCAAGCCATTGTCAAACAAAATTTTCAATTGAACTATCCAAAGTAAATTTATTTACAAAAACAAAAGTTTAACTAGAAATATAAAACATTTGTTCCATTTTGTATGTGAGTAACTGTGCCAAAACACACATACGTCTAAGCTTATGTTAAGTAGTAAATATGTATCCATGAATATTTTGGTACTTACGTAATGCGGCCATATGCCATTCACCCTTAAACAGAGTTGCTATTACGTTTCATTTCTTAACACACACACACACACACACACACACACACACACACACACACACACACACACACACAGGCAGCCACAATAATACAAAACACACGCCCACCACCTCAAATTCACCCGCACACGCATACCACAATCACTCAGTTTTTACTGAGATTTCAAATCTGTTGGCCTTTTATGATTATCCGCTTACGGTTTTTATATTGAGTTTTATCAGAAATGTGCTTTGTTGTTGACAGGCTTCCTTAATTTTAGTGTGCGTCACCATAAAGTCGGCAACGATAAAATGCAATATCATGTCTTAGCATCATAAAGTTTTGTATATATACACATATATGT
The DNA here is from genome assembly GCF_040869045.1 of Eurosta solidaginis. Classification (NCBI taxonomy): domain Eukaryota; kingdom Metazoa; phylum Arthropoda; class Insecta; order Diptera; family Tephritidae; genus Eurosta; species Eurosta solidaginis. The sequence continues at coordinate 255,435,049 of NC_090322.1, forward strand.
GTGTATGTGGCTATGTAGGTATGTGTGTGTGTGATTTGCTTTAAACACTAATAAATTTAGGATTTTGAAACACAGAGCGAAATAAATCCAATTTTCTACATTCACTTTCAATGTAATTGTTAACACCCGCAATAACATTTTAATATATTTGTTGGTGTTAGTGTAAATACTCATTGTAAAATTTTCATAATCTTTCGAATTTCATCTGATTTCATTTGAAAGTATTTTGTGGCAATGGATGTTTGCAACTTGAAAGTTGTTTTGAAAGGTCAATTGCATTTTTGATTTTCTGATTTTCAGAATCAATGTTGTGTGAAAATTAAATCTTGATAGTGGATAGATTTCATCCCTTGGGAGATTTTCATTGTGCACTAAGTATTAGAAATCCGAAATTTATTGACATAAGTGTCTTAAATATATGGATTTATCTGTGCTTCCCCCTCTGCTATTATATGGCACCAGCGGCACAAGCGGATCAAGATTTTAATATTATTCATATCTTAATTGCTAAATCAAGTAGTTTAACCTTCTCTATTAGTGTTTTCGAATAATAGTATTGGGTAACTATTTTTGTATTTCGGAAACCATTTATAGAGCTTATATTTACCATCTGTTCACTAAAGATAGCGCAAATCTGATTTACTGGTAATTTCTACACACGCTCTAGAACAGGGGGGCTGCATATTCTACAGCACGATTGTGCTCTCATTGTTTATGCGAAAGGGCAATCACTGAACATTTTTGAAGACCCATGCTCTAGAAGTAAAACAAAATCGGGGACTATTTTCAGTAAGTTAGTGAGATTAAAGAAAGCTACCTGCGAATAGAACAAGCAACAATATCGCATCCGTGGAGATCATTGCTGAGCTGCTCTTTCAATTTCAGCCGCGCTACTTTTAGTTTTTCCTAAGAATTGGCAGATCTACAGGTTTTATGTCGAATCCGAACGCCAACTGCAAACACAAACTAAAAACTTGCTGATAAGCCTCATGAAAGGCAGCAATACACTCAGAGGACTTTTCCAACCAATGGTGAACCCGTTTTAGAAATATTTGCAAGTTTGATGTAGAGTGTCAAATGGCTAGGTACATATTAATCAGATTCCGTCAAATTGCATTGGGAACAATTTCTTTAGAAAATGCTTTCAAAAACGGTGAAATCGCATTGGAAGTAAACTCCTTGTAACATACAGCGGCGCACAAAAAAAAAAAAAAGAAGTGGCAATTTTTTCAAACTTCAAGAATTAAATTCACTCTTTTTCGCTTCTCGATATTTACCCTAAATGAATTTTGTAACTGAAGCTATGCAAACGAATCTCAGAAATGTTTCCAAAAAGTTTCAAAATTCCTAAAAAATTTTAACAATGTTTCGAACTCTTTCTTGTGGAGTTCTCTGAATTTTTCCGAGTATACATTTTTATAGACCAAACAATTTTAGTCTAAAGAGTGCAAGGTATAGGTCTCTCAAAACTCTCACTGGTTTTTGACAATTTTTTTGAAAATAAAAAAAAATTTCATACTTTGTAGGGAGCAAAATGTAAAACACCTCTTTGGAAAAAAATTTCAAAAAATCAGTGAGAATTTTGAGAGACCTACATATATTTAAAACTTTGTGAGACTAAAATCGGTGGGGCTATAAAACTGCATACTGAAAAATATTCACAGAACTCCAAATAAAAATTTTGTAATTTTTGTAAAATTTTCTTGAATTTTCGAACTTTTTCGAAAACCTTTTTGCGATTTGCATAGTTTAAGTGTGGCCACAGTGGTGTGATGGTAGCGTGCTCCACCTACCACACCGAAGATCCCAGGTTCACGCACCGGGAAAGGCAACATCAAAATTTTAGAAACAAGTTTTTTAAATTAGAAGAAAATTTTTCTCGCGGTCGCCCCTCGGCGATGTTTGGCAAGCACTCCAAAAGTATTTCTTACATGAAAAGCTCTCAGTTCAAACTCATCTACCCTGCAGATTCCCTTCGGAGTCGGCATAAAACAGGTAGATCTCGCCCCGTCAATTTGTACGAAAACTTAAAAAGAGCACGACGCAAATTGGAAGTGAAGCTCGGCCTAAAATCTCTTTGGAGTTTATAGCGCAATACATTTATTTATTTGTTTATAGTTTCAGTAACAAAATTCATTGATTTTAACTTAAAATTATGAAATTTTTTAATATTTATCATAGTTTTACTGAAATTTGTTCTCCTTTTCAGGGTTTATTGTCTCATTTGAAAACTACTCAGAATATGTTTTTTCTTTCTGTAAAATTCTTAAATTTTACACTTTGAAACAATTTTAATAATTTAATAGTTTTTCTACATTGGTTTTTTTCTTTTCAGGAATTTTTGAAATCTTAAAATATTTTCTTCCTTTTTTAACTGTGTTTGTTTTGATTTTTAAAATTTAAATACATATTTTTAAATATTACGCCATATATTTGTATACTTTTTTCTCATTTCCAGGAACTCTTTAAATTTCAAAATTATGGAGAAATGCGCGTCATTAACGATTTTTTTTCTTCAAATTTTAAAATTAGCCAACTTTGGGGAAAAGTGTTAAAAATATAAAAAAAAACTAAACTAAAAAATATTTCGCATTTTTTGTTTAGGAAATGTGTTAAAATATTAAAAAAAAAATGAAAAATTGATTAGATTTGTTGAGCTGAAAGGCCGCCGTATTGAATAAAACTTCCTTTTGGTTTGTTTTATATTCATAAATTTAAATTTTGGTCGATATTTCGATTTCAATCTGAAGTCATCATCAGGGCTGAAGACAAAACAATAGCCGCGGCGTTTCAGCTCAACAAATCTAATTAATTGCAACATTTAAGGCTATTAAATTTTATCAAAAAAATGCTAAATTTTTCGCATTTTCTCATAAATTACAAACTTAACAAGTTTCTGAAAAGGAGAAAACAGTTTATTAAAATTACGCAAAATATAACATGTTTTTCAAATCAGGCTACCTACGCTTATAATTCACAGTTTTCTAGAAATGAAGAACATATTAAGAGTTGAAAAGGAGAACAATTTTTGAGAAATTATGCCTGATATTCACATTTTTGTAGTTCACAAATTTGAGAAAAAAAAGTTTTTAAGTGCTTTTTTTCTTTTCAGGAGCTTTTGAGTTATTAAAATGCTACTCAGTAAGCCTGTTTTAAATTGTCAATAATTTTTTCAGTAATTAAAAATTATCACTTTTGGAAATATTGGAAAAATTGGATTAATTTTGGTTAGTATTTTTCCTTTTACGTAACTTTTCAATGTTTAAAATTTTTGGACTTTCGGCATAGTTTTGTAGAACTTTTCTTTTCAAAAATTTTAGAACTGCTTAACGGGTACTTGGAACGTTTTTTTAACACTCTTATATTAGCTTCACTTTGTATGTATGTAACGCTCTTTAAAACTAAATAATAATAAAAATGTTACGTATACGCACCGGTGCCTGTACAGGTGGTACAGATTTGTTTGCGCATAATTATGTTTTAATAAAACATGTTTATTTTGTAAATTCTTTGATTTTAGTCTTTTGCAAAAGTGTGAATATTTGGAATAGTTTTGCAATACTTTTTTCTTCTTTCAAGAACTGTGGAATCAACGGAAAGCTACTCGGAATAACGGTAATCCGTAACGGCATAAACTAATCGAGATAGATATAGACTTCTATATATCAAAATGATCTGGGTGAAAAAAGAAATTCATTTAGCCATGTCCATCTGTCCGTCCGTCTGTAAACACGATAACTTGAATAAATTTTGAGGTATCTTGATGAAATGTGGTATGTAGGTTCCCGGGCGCTCATCTCAAATCGCTATTTAAAATGAACGAAATCGGACTACAATCACGCCCACTTTTTCGATATCGAAAATTTCGAAAAAACGAAAAAGTGCGATAATTCATTACCAAAGACGGATAAAGCGATGAACTTGGTAGGTGCGTTGACATTATGACGCAAAATAGAAATTTGGTAGGGACATAGACTCTATGACGATAACTGTTTTCTGTGAAAAAGGGCGAAATCTGTTGAAGCCGCGCCCAGTTTTTATACACACTCGACCGTCTGTCCTTCCGCTCGGCCGTTAACACGATAACTTGAGCAAAAATGGATATATCTTAACTAAACTTAGTTCACGTACTTATCTGAAGTCACTTTGTCTAGGTATAAAATATGGCCGAAATCCGACTATGACCACGCCCACTTTTCCGATATCGAAAATTACGAAAAATCAAAAAAATGCCATAATTCTGTACCAAATATAAAAAAAGAGAGAGATGAAACATGGTAATTGGATTGGTTTATTGACGCAAAATATAACTTTAGAAAAAAACTTTCTAAAATGGGTGTGACACCTGCCATATTAAGTAGAAGAAAATGAAAAAGTTTTGCAGGGCGAAATCAAAAGCCCTTGGAATCTTGGCAGGAATACTGTTCGTGGTATGACATATGTAAATGAATTAGCGGTACCCGACAGAAGATGTTGTGGGTCACCAAGGTCCACATTTTGGCGGATATCTCCAAAACGCCTTTACATATACAACTAAGGGCTACTCCCTTTTAAAATCCTCCTTAGTACTTTCAATTTGATACCCATATCGTACAAACACATTCTAGAGTCACCCCTGTCCACCCTTTTTGCGATATCTCGAAAAGGCGTCCATCTATAGAACTAAGGCCCACTACGTTTTAAATAATCATTAACACTTTTCATTTGATACACGTGTCATACAAACACATTCCAGGGTTACCCTAACTTAGCCTTCCTTACTTGTTTTTTATTTTAAATTTTTTGCAAATTTTAATATTTTAAACTTTTGGAAAAAAAAAGTTTGCGGAACTCTTTTTTTCCTTTCAGGAGCATAGAAACCACCAAGAAGCTACTCAGAATAGCTTTTTCTTTGAATTCAATTTTTTTTAATTTTGAAGATTTTAAACTTTTGTAAACAATTTTTTTTTGCAGAACTTTTTTTTCTTTTTGGGAATATTGAAATTATCCAGAATGTAATCAAAACAGTTTTTTTTCTATACATTAAATATTTTTGTACACTTGAGTAGTTCGAACTATTGAAAAAAAAAATTTTCAACTACCAATAATCTAATCGGAACAGTTTTTTTTATTTAAATTTTTTAAAATTTTGAAAATTTGAAACCTTTGTAAGAAAATGTTTGGAGAGTGTTTTTTTTTTAAGGGACATTGAAACTATCAAAAAGTCACTCAGCATTCTGGAATTGTTGTATTTGTAATCGAATTTGAAAAAAAAGTTTGATGACGTAGCGCTTTGAAGTTTTCGATTTATTACATCGTTATTACATCTCGAATTTCGCTACCAGTGTTCGGAGTATTTAAAACTGTTACCTGAGTAAACGACTACGGCGGAGTACAAATAAAATTTTCGGAGTATATTTTTTTTTTTTTTTTGAAAGCGGGCGAACAACTAACATCAAATTGATTTGGTGGCTTGGCAATCCCTTCGTTTGTGTTTTCGTCATGAAAAGTTGCTCAGCAAAAAAGTGATCTGCCTTTTCGGATGCACATGGAGTCGGCCTAAAACGTGTAGGATTACCAAATAATTAGCACACAACATTCTGGAAGAAAAGTAGGCTCTATCTACCCGGATATTTATCGCGAAAAATATTATTATTATTTTCGGTTTCTCACACATTTTTCATACTCTTTTAATGACAGAAGGTTTCATTCTGTAGGAATGATAATGGCGACCTGGTAACCGACGTACAGAGGCGAAGAGTTGGTATAAGATAAAGAAGCAAAAAAGTGGGTCTTGTAGCAAATGTGGACAAGACGAAGTAATTGCTGTCACCATGGCCTTTGTTGCCACGTCACTGTTGACGGGTATAAATTGGAGACTGTGAAGGATTTCGCCTATTTAGGAAGCAGCATTAAAAGCAAAAACAATGTCGGTCTAGAAATCAAACGGAGAATAACTTTTGCCAACAAATGCTTCTTTAAGCAATTGAAAAGTAAAGTCTCGACGAACAAAATTCTCACTCTCCAAGTCACTCATCATAACTGTACTGATGTATGGCTTGGAATAATGGAAGGTGTCAAGAGAAAATGAGATGGCTCTTGGAGTATTCCCGAGAAAAGTTATCCGGAGGATTTATATTCCTATCCGTGATGTCGTCGGCGAGTATAGAAGGAGGTATAATGATGAGCTACATATATGAGCTTTTCGCAGATATGACGATAGTGCAGCGAATAAAAACAGAAAACTTTGCTAGCCAGGTCATGTTATGAGGAAAGAGAAGACCTTCACTGAGTTTGGAGAGACAGTAGGAGAAAGCTTTGACCTCGCTTGGTGCTCCCAATTGGCGACTGTTATCGCAAAACAGGGTTAGCTGACCTCACTGACTCAACGTACTTCATTTTTATATAAAACTTCAAGAAGAGCAGTATGTTGAATTTAGGCAGGATTTACAAATCGCGTCCGGACACATTTTTTGCTTGCATTTTACTCCTTCTATTCTGATTCCATACGAAAAATGTGGGACACGAACATGTCTTAAGACACGAACAATCATTTCGTCCAATCGTCGCTTGTAAACAATCAGCTTTTCATACGTACATATACATTGAAAACTTCAACCAAAACATATTAGGCAGTAATACTATTTAGTTTTCAACTCGACCCAAATAAATCTTTAAGATAAAAAATGTAGTAGGAGGTAAGAGCGGAGCAAAATACTCCGATTGGAATAAAGTCTGAACACTGCGTCAGCAATAAAACATGTTGTCAAAAGCGTGACGTCACTTCGAGAAATTTATTTCTCAGCCAACTATGATGTTTTTCCTCTCGCATTTTTTAATGCGGGATCTGTTTATTGGTTCATGATTCAAACCATCAAGAAAAAATAAATATTTAAATTTTTACAAAATAAATGAAAACCTATTTGGCGTAACAAGAAAAAGCTGCAGTTTGAAGGGAAAGGAAAAATGTAAACAAGCTCTGGTGATTCCTTTGTACAATTGCGCTTGTTTATTATCCTTGCTGTTTAATTAACAAAAATTGTGAAATTCCTAAGAATATTATTTTATTCTAGACATACCAAAATTCTTTCAAATATTTACACGGATGTAAACAACAGAGTTATGAGTAAAACATACATATTTGTAAACAACACACATACACACACACAATGAATTAAGTTATACAAGTAATAACACACATACAAACACATATATTTGTGCGAATAAAAAAAAATCTTAATTTTATGTTTTATGAGTTGGATTAACAAACAGTCTTTTCACTGAAAACCTCAATCATTTGGACTTTCATATGTACATATACATTAGGGTGGGAGTAACAAAATTTTTTGTTTCGGACATCCAAAAATATCATCATCATTAATTGCCATTTTGGCCGTTTCGTTGCAAGTCACGCCAGTTATCCTTGTTTCGCGATCTGACGCTCATTGGGAGGTCAAGTCTTTATTCTCCTGCGTCTACCAGCTCATTTGAGGTCTCCCATTTCTCCTGTTTTCAAACTGCGGTGTCGACTGAGATACGTTCTTTAGCGGAGCGTCTTCGTCCATCCGCATAATATGACCTAACTAGCGAAAACTTTGTGTTATTATTCGTTGCACTATCTTCATATCTGGTCAAAGCTCATACAGCTAATCATACAGACAGGACGATGCATCGTCTGGAGAACTTTCGAACACAGCAAGAGCTCCCTCATTTTACTTGACACCGTCCATGATTTGGAGCCATACATCAGTGTATGATGAGCGTCTTGTAGAAAATTATTTTTGTTCGTCGAGAGCGGACTTTACTTTTCAATCGCCTACTCACTCATGCTGACATTTTTTTTGCTGTAAATGCTGATACCCAAATAGCCGAAATCCTTCACAGCCTCTAATTTATATCCGAAAACAGTGACGTGGCATGCGCTGATTCTTTCTTGGAAGACAGCAGATAATTCGTATTATCCTCATATACCGCAGGACCCACTTTTTTAGCCTCTTTATCTAATCCAGAGAAGGCAGAACTCACGGCGCGTTTGTTAAGGCCAATATAATCAATATCATCAGCATATCCCAGTTATTGTAGGCTGTTATAATAAATTGCACCCTCACGGTTTAGTTCTGCTGCTAGAATTATATCCTTTAGCAACATTTTAAAGAAATCGCACGAAAAGGAGCCATACCTGGAGCCTCCTTTGGTTGCGAATCGCTCGGAGAGGTCCTTCCCAATACTTGCGGAGCTGGTAATGTTTGCAGAGGCTTATTAACTTTGCAAGGAACTTAAGACCAGACTTAGCAGCATACAAGCAACTTATTTTCCGCTCTGTCAAAGTCTGCTTGCAAGCCGACAAAAAGATGGTGAATGTCCATTCTCTTATCGTTAGTATTCTGCATGAAGTGGCACATTGTGAAGATCTGGGCGATAGTAAATTTACCAGGTCTGAAGCGACACTGATAAGGCCCAATAAGTTCGTTGACTATGAGATTTAACTGGCGAAATTTTCGAGATCGCCTTTCTTTTGAATTGATTAGAGCACACTTAAATTCCAATCTGCATGCTCTCACCCGACCATAATTTGCATAGGAGTTGATCCTTGCTCTTTATCTATTGCCGCCTCCATGTTTAAACAGTTCAGCGGGTAGCTCATCATTACCTGGCGCCTTGTGACTTTAAGCCGGGATATTGCCCTTCTCATTTGGTCATAGTCAGGACATATTTTTCATCATTGGGCATTAAAGTATGGGGCTTATCTTCCCTTTCGATAGCTAGGAATGAGAAGTGTTCCATCCAAAAATTTTGGCCCACTTTAATGTATATATATCGCATCACAAAAACACAACGCACTTTATTCAGATAATTTAACTTTCACTTCCATAGCAACTTTAACATCTCCAACCATTTTTACTTCCATATTCATATCCATTACCACTTTTCACGTTATTATTTAAGTCCTTTGGCATTTCAATTCCATCCCGCCATCCAACTCAAACAAATAACATTGTTATCTTTTCATATATATTTTTGCTGTAATATGTAACCCAAAATGTAGATTATCACCTCTAACGACGAACCTAACTCATTTTTCGGCCCTTACTCACTCCTCACACACATTCACACGAAATACTCGTATTGCTTAGTATTGCCTCCGAGTTCGTTTTTATTTTCTTTTTGTGTAGCTTTGGAATATTCAATTCCCAATTCCGGCAACAAAGTGGTGTAGATTCATCACGCTGGAGGGGGCGGGAAATTCAAATAAAAAATCAGCCAACTTTCCACTTCAAATTATTATCTTTATTTAAGCCTCGGAGCGCACGAATCAACGCTGGTTTTACATTTCACTGCATGCCACATACCGCATATATATACCACGTGCTACACACAAACACACACAGGCATACACGCGCGCGATTTTAGTGGTATACCGTTCATTTCACTTGTGAGCGTTAACCGCAATTTAAAATCCCTCAACAATATACAAACCGCCAAACCAATTCAAACTATTTTTCACGATTGCTTTTAATTGTTATGGATGAGCTTCAATGTATGTATGTAAATGTGTATTAATGTATGTATGTATATATGTGTGCATACATATATATGAATTGTCATAGGTGAATACCAAATTGGGCGGACAATTGGACGACAACGATGCATGAATTGAGTGCAGTTACCTCAAGTACACTTATTGCATATGTAGTGGTATATGTAAACGGCACTCAAACACCAAACTATGAATATAGAAAGGAAAATTTACAAGCTTATAGTTAGAAGTTTTTATACAAATAGCCCAGTCATATTAGAATTCAGCCTCGGAATTCGAGAAAAGACGTTGAGAATTTGCATACGCCTTTTTTTTGACTTAGTTAACGCCACAATAAATCACGTGTCTAGCCAGAAGTATTTTTTCGTGGACTCAACCATTTCTCAGAGAGCTTGAACAGTCGCTCAAATATTGCCTATTCCTAGATGTTATTATATTACACGTAAACAGCAGCTAAGAGCGCAGAAATTATTATTCATACATATACACGCATGCACATAGAAGAGAGAAACGATAAATAAATAAGCAGTTATGAGATACAGAAACGAGAAATAAATAAGCAAGTGCTCGAGAGAGCTGTTCGCGGAAAGCGTATACTCTAGGAGAAACCAAGCAACTAGGCAACTGAGAGTATAAAAGCTGCGCAAACTGAGAATTAATCAATCAGTTGATTTTAAAAGGTTGCAATTGAAGTACGCGAGTTATTTAATTGTGCAGTACTACTACTATAGTAGTGTGCTAAATAAAGAAAATTTTGCTATACTAAATATTTGAGTTATTTATATGAACGATAACAAAAGACGAATTCCGTAAATTCGTAACATTATTATAAAAAAAGTGCTCTAAGCGCGTTGTAGACATTTATCCAGAATTCACGCTGTTTCCGAAGTTTCAAACTGTTTGGCTTCACCTGACATCACCTGACATATACGACACTAATAGACGAAGCAAAATAAAAGTTGAAAATGGTTATCTATATTCGAGTCATAAAAGACGGAAATTTTCCGAAAGAAGTCTACAAGGAGTAAGTACAACTCTTCCGTACAAAGGCGGGGTGTGTGAAAACGACCGTTTTAGGATCCCAGATGGTTTACTTCATGCTAGATAGATGTCAAATCTATTATGCAATATTTACTACTGTGTGCCAAATGGTGACGTGACATTACCTCAAGTGGCATAGCTGCAAGTTTTTTTATGGGTTTATTTCACTACCAATGGACAACCAAGTAAAAATGTAACAAGTAAGGAGACTAAGTTCGGGCGAAACTGATTTTTAATAACCCAGCTGCGTGCTATCATATACATATACGGGATACATTTACGGAAAAATATACTGAACTGTGAATGATACGAAAGCTGAAATAAGAAGGGCTATAACACAGTCATAGAAAAATGCTCTTACCAAATCTCTTTAAAATTGGTTGCTTATGTTGTTTGCTGGCTGCCGTGTTGTGGTGGTAGGGTGGTCCTCCTACGACAGCAAACATCCTTGGTTCACGCCCGGGCAAAGAAGCATCAAGATTTTAGACACAGGATTTTTCAATTAGAAAAACGTTTTTCTCAGCGGTATTGCCACTCGGCAATGATTTGGCAAGCACTCCAAGTGTATTTCTTCCATGAAAAAGTTTCTCGGTGAAACTTCATCTGCCCAACAGATGCTGTTCGGAGTCGGCATAAAACATTATGTCCCGTCCCGCGAATTTGTAGGAAAACATAAAAGAAGCACGACGAAAATTAGAAGCGAAGCTCGTTCTAAAATCTCTTCGGAGGTTAATCGTATTTCAATATTGAAAGTTGTGTGAAGAGCTAAACAAAAATAAACGTAGCAGGACCATTCTTTAAATTGTTTTCTTCTAAATGGGCGCGGTGGCTCGCCCATTTTCTGAAATTGAACTAAATGTTTATCAAGATTTTTGTTGCAAAACAATCCTTATACCGAATTTCGTTAGTATTGATTATGGCATTAGGACGGATCAACGCACCTTTCCATATTTTTCACAAAGTGTATATATAATAGGGCACTAAATTATTTTCTGTTAAACTTTCACTCCTGGGGCCGAACCGTAACATACGATCCGTGATCGAATGCCGATTTCAAAATCACAATAACTCTGAAATGGTGTATCAGATTAATGAAATATGTGAATTAAGGACAACGCATACTCACTAGATACGTAATATGTTATTATGTTTTTTAGATATTTGGATAGCCTAATTATTGCCGCTTGAGTAAAAATAGTTTTCGATCCATGATCGTATGTTACGATTCCATAGCTGCTTCTAACTAGAGATTACACTCTATAGGTGGAACCTTTTCTATGAAAGAAGTCCGCATCTTTAAAATTTTTCATAATTACCCATTATCGTGGAACTATATAGAAAATCTTGTTATATAAGTACGGATAAGTAGTTAAATAGGAAAATGAAGATAATCTCCGTTACGTACTACCGTTATCCAACCACAGTTAAAATAGCCTAGCGTATAAGTAAACTCTGGAAATAAAAAAGAACATATTTATCCGAGAGAGATTGAGAGACCAACTTATTATGTTTACCCAATGGCAGATTGAAATTGACTTTCTGTTTTCTCACATATAACTTTAGTTTTGGATGGGCCCATTGTGATGCCCTAAGTGGTCTTCAATACCTGATGTACCAGCTACTGTGGTTCGAACTTCTTTGTGCAGGCAATATAAAGGCCTTGTTTCTAGTTTTGATAGTTCATTAAAATCATTGAAGAAAGATTGACGGTATCTCAGCTGAGTGCTAGCTCAACAACATAAAAGAGAGAGGCGGATCTGATATACAACATCTATTATTATGCAATTTTGTGAGTTCAATCCAAACTCAATATCAGAATTGGCCTAGCGGGTCATTAATCGGCCCTTACGGCAAAAAAAAAAAAAAAAAAAAAAAAAAAAAAAAAAAAAAAAAAAAACCAATAGAAACCTCTGACGTATGACCGTTTTTTTGAGGTTAGGACCGCACCGCGAAATGCCAGCTTAATTCTGATAACGGGTTCGGATTCGTCGCATCAAAATACATGGAAATAAGTGTGTCGCATTACCATATCCTCCAACTTTGTTATGCAGCTGTGAAATTATCGCTTTTGATTTTTTGGGAGACCTCTTTTTGACGCTTACAATATCTGTTATATAATCTTAAAAAGAAATAAGTTTACATAATTCAAGCAATAAAAGAAGGCACACAGAAAATTTTCCTCACATCATAACCCCAATAAATCAGATTGAGACTCTGCTAATTTCATGGCATTTTATGCAGTTCATATTTTGAAGTTTAAGGTACAGTAATAAACTTTGCGTGTAACAACTTGCGTAAAATAACTGTAAAATATGTAATATCTAATTATATTTTGAAGCTAAATTTTGTTTGAAGAAGTAAATTTTAAACAATATTTGTTTCTAGATGTTCTCGTTTAGATAAAGGCTAAGTATAAACTGAGTTAAATTTATTATATTATAAAAGTTGGTATTCAACTCAGTTCAAATTGCATGCCAGGCTACGCACACATACAAATATGCATCACACATGCACGTGTGTGTTAGTGTGTGTGTGTGCAATAACAAAAGCCAAACTTTCTTAAATATGCCCCAAGAAATGGCAACAAGAAAGAAAACAATGTGTAAGTAATGTAAATGAGAAAAATAAAAGTTAAAAAAATATTTAAGAAAACGAAAAAAAAGTTAAAACTTTATGCTAAAAACTTACATACAAATATAATTAACTTCGTGTGCTCGTCAAAAGAAAAAATTCATACCACAAGAACTTTTAGCAAAGTTCTTTGTTATATATTTACCAACAACATACGCGCAAACATAAAAGTGTAAAACCCATACAAAATGCTTCTATAAAGATATATCTGTGCATATGTATGCAGTAGTTTTTATTTAGGTCTATTTAGTTAGCATATTGTTGTTAAAAGTTCATATATGTTTTTTAAGGCATCCAAGCTTTTTTTTTTATGTATGTGTGCGTTAAATTTGTTTATTAACTGCAGAATATAAGTATAGAGATTTGTTCATACCGGCCGAACAGAAAATTTGAAGTGGTCTAGTTGGCTTTTTATAATTGTACTGCACCCATCGTAGAAATGAAACAGAACACCTAAAAAACGAGTTTCGAAAATTATTTAAATTAAAAAAATTAAATTTCAAAACAATTTTGAACTTCGAAGTAAATTTTATTTCGAAATTAATTAAAAATTTAAAAAAAGTATTTTTGAAATAGTTTCAAAAATTTAAAAAATTTAAGTTGAAAAACAGTTAAAATTAAAAAAATTTAAATTTCTGTTTGTATGATTAAGCGGGGGTTGGCCTTATTATAAAAAAAAAACAATAAGGAAAATCCCCGCTTAATTCATACAAATAGACAACATTGGTTAATTTTTTGTAGTTCTATAAATAGAAGAAAAGCAACAATACCAATTGGAACCGCCATACCAACGAGCATAAATTTAACACATAATTACATACGAAGTATGTAGTGTGCAAAAAGAATAAAATATGTAAAGAAGGCAGTTGCGATAAAATTTACAACAACTAAGGCATGACGTGACTGAATGCGTTTGTAACATTTCAAACATCGCAGGAGAGCGGGTTCAAATACCATTCCCGGGAGAAAGGGCTTTGAAGAGATTTACAAGGTATAATCGAAACAGCTGTCGCCTTGTCCGTCGTGATGTCGCTTTGTTTAAATTTTTCCGAAATTATTAAATAAATTAAAATTTCAAAATATTTTCGAACTACGCAAAATAGTTTAACTTTGGCAGTAGTTTAAATTTCAAGGATTATAATTTCAAAAAAATTTCGAGCTTTGAAAAAAACTTAATTTCGAAAAACTCTCGACTAGGCGCCACTAAGGTGAAACCTTTGACCTTAATTTTAAAATTTACTAAAATAAATATTAAATAAATAATTATTATGTACTTTCAAAAGAGGTGAACATGGAAAAAGATCCTTCTAATTAAAAAAAAAAAAATGGAGTTGCTAAATAACTTTAAAAAAAAAAAAATGTTATTTCGAAAAGTATAATGAATGGCTAAGCAAGACATTATAGTGATTTCACCGCAGCAAGGGTCGAATACGGGGAAACTTTTGGTATTGTTGTCGAAACTTATTAAAACTTGAAATGAATTTTATGTAGTTTTGAGAGAGGTGAACAAGGAAAAGCCTCCCTCTAAATAACAAAAATGTTAATTTAAAAATAATTTCGAACTTGGAAAAAAATTTTGTCTCGAAAAACTTAATGAATGAATAAGGATAGGAAGGCCAAAAAGGGCCAACTAAGAATAAACCTTTGAAATAAATTTTAAAACAAATCATAATTTCAAACAATTACAAAACGTAAGGTAATTTCGAAGGAAGTGAAGAAGGAAAAAGTGCCTTCTAGCATTGTTTATGATAAAAAAAATGGTTCGTTATAAGTTCAAAAGAATTTTTAATTTTATAAATATATATTTTCGAAAAAAGTCATACAAATGTTAATTTTTTGTATAATATTTATATCTCAACAAAAGACTACTTAGGTCATATAATTCATAGCAATATTGACTTCGACGCTTAGTCGAATTTAGAAACAATTTGAAACTTCGAAAACAATACTGTTTTCAAAGCAATTATGAGAATTAAACAAGGCAAAAAATCGTTCGCATAGTTTTGTATAATACCATATTAAAAGGCGATAAATAAAATAAGAAAAGAATTTCGAGCATCAAAAGCACTGCAAATTTCGAAAAAAATTGGACATGTCAAACGTTTTTCTGTTTTTTAGTCTCTATGCAACAACTTGCTAATTTTTTTTCTAATTTCGAATAGACGACGAAATGGAATTACCATTTCGCATCTTTGCTCAAAGCGGAAGCTTTTTTGTTTGCGTTACTAATGGCGCAACACATAAAAATTCCAAAAATTTTTTGAAAATATTATTTCAAAAACTGTTTCAAAGGTGCTAACAAAGCAAAACGTCACTTTCACTTTTTTTTGTATAATACTTAACAAGGAATTATAGCTGCTTAAAAAATTAGAAAAGAATTTCGAAGGACGGAATGAGTTTGTCTTTCAACAACATGCCATAGGGGTCAACAAAGATAAAACTCTAACATTTTGTATAACATAAATTCTTTAACAACGTTAAAAACTATATAAATTTCGAAGAAGTATTGGGTTGGTGAACGAGGTAAAGTTTTATGTTTTAAACCAAAATAAAGCTTTAATATCAAAAGTAAATCAAACTACAAAACAGTTTCGAACTTTGAAAACAATATGAGTTTCGAAACATATTGTTACCGTAAGCCAAGAAAATTGTTTTCTCGCATTTTTATAGCATACGCCGCAGGTAGTATAAATTAAAAGAAATTTCGAATTTCGAAAAAAAAAATTTTATACAAAAAAAATTCGAAAATTTTTTGAACAAGTCCAAGTTCGAAAACAGTTTGAGTCTCGAACAAACTTGATTTTTTTTTTATTTCAAATTTTTCTTACGGGGCTTCTTAGCACTTTATTTTTACAAACATATGTACATATCCAGCACAAATTTAAAGTTCCCATACTAAGAAACCAATAAAAACGATGTTAAGAAAATTTCAGACAAACCCAAATATAGGTATGTTGCTGAGTAGGAAAATAGCTGAAGTAGGTAGTAAGTAGTTGAGTACCTAAATTTAGACACTAATTCATGCAACATGCGCTGGCAGTTGGCAAACAATAACAACCGTCGACGATCTTTTTATTATTGGCCAATTTTTTACCTTTTTTTCTATGGAGGGTATACTAATAATAAAAGTTTTTTTACTTATCGTTCCGTCTTCCACTCTCTCGCTGTCTTTGTTGTTAACATATCATATTTCAAAAAAAAAAAAAAAGAAGAAGTTAATGGAACACAAATAAGCACAAAAATTTACGGTGAACTAAAATTTGTGTATTTAAAGCTCAAATTACTTGTTGCAGTTACGACCAACAACATCGCGTCATTGAACAATGACGATATTGAGATTGGCACGCAAGCTAACTAAAAGGACATATAATCCTACACACACACTCATACACACACTCGCGCACACACACATTCACATGCGCACATACATAGATTCGTTTCACTAGACACCTTCGTTAACAACATAAAAAATGACTAAACAGAGCAGAAGCCGTTGTTGCAACACTAAAATCGACCGTTGTCTGTCCGCATGTCCATTGTTGGTTTTAATTTAGTTCGTCCAATCGATAAACATGCCAGCGTGAAAGTAAAAAAAAAAATAAAAAATAAAGCCAAAGGGCATCTTCATCACATAAACATACCTGTCCACATGTGAGTATGAGCTTATCGGTATGCATATAACTTGCGATTTTTTTCTTTTCATTTGAGTTCGTGCACATATTAAAGCGTATCCCATTGCTATCGTCGCAAATCGTAAAAATATCAAAGTTATTGGAAAAAATGAAATCGATAACCGCGCGCTAAAACACGCCCCTCAACCCACTGCAACATCACCTGCATTGCATAACTTCACTTTTAATGAGTACAATAACAGGGTGTTTAAAAATTATGAAATAAACAAAGAATATGATGATTTTTTGATTATTTGCTACCGGTTCGTGTCACTGAATTGTCAAAATAAATAACTCAAGTACTGTGTGCAATAGCTCACTTTACTCAGTACTAAGAATAACAGTCAAATTAAACGCTTTAGTGTATTAAAAAAAAAAAAAAAAAAAAAAATTATGTGATAATTTTTTGATTATTTGTTGTCGGTTCGTGTCACTGAATTGTATCTGCTTAAGTACATGAATTTTTACTGGCGGCCACCGTGGTGTGATGGTAGCGTGCTCCGCCTATCACACCGTATGCCCTGGGTTCAACTCCCGGGCAAAGCAACATCAAAATTTTAGAAATAAGATTTTTCAATTAGAAGAAAATTTTTCTAAGCGGGGTCGCCCCTCGGCAGTGTCTGGCAAGCGCTCCGATTGTATTTCTGCCATGAAAAGCTCTCAGTGAAAACTCATCTGCCTTGCAGATGCCGTTCGGAGTCGGCATAAAACATGTAGGTCCCGTCCGGCCAATTTGTAGGGAAAAATCAAGAGGAGCACGACGCAAATTGGAAGAGAAGCTCGGCCTTAGATCTCTTCGGAGGTTATCGCGCCTTACATTTATTTTATTTTTTTTTAACTATCACAGAAATACGCTCTGGGGGTTTCCAAGCCACTGCCTAGAGGGCACCAAGTTTATGAACTTTTGTTTCATCAAATTGATCTTACTTGCAGAAGGTCCATATCTTTCTTTGATATGGTTAACACGCCTGCTGCTCCACACCAAGACGGTCGTTCCCTGCCTCGAATTTAGAATGGCGTTTCAGTGACTATAACAGCCAAGCACCTTTTCCAGAATAAAAGAGGGCATATGTTGGTGGCGAATAACTTTCAATCACCTAATGCAGAGCATTAAGCAAACTGCGCTCATTGGATGATTTGCAGTCAGAGCGTACATATGGCTATGACTTACCGGGTCTCCTTGGGAAGTAACGGTTTCCTTAACAGTGATAGGCGCACTATTGCGAAAGGTTCTTCTGATCCATATTTAATAATAGACCGCTGGCAGAGAGGTGGTTTACGAGTATTAGTGAATAGAGAAAGGGAGAAAAGGTGGCAGGCTAGTGAAGATGATATCGCATGGCGCGATGACTCTGACATGGCGAGTGGAAGTAGGAGAGTTCCGTTAGAAAGCGGCAGGAAAGTCGGCACAGAATTGCAAAGCTGGGAAATACACAAGCAGAAACGTAAATACAGACAGCGTTTAAAATTGTCTAGCTCGTGACCCGTTGTCATTCCAACCGACCGGTAGAGCATGGTCTTGGCATGAGTCCACGAGGAAGTTGAAAAAACCCACCAAAATAGGAAATTATATGAGGAGGAAGAATCTAATGGTGGAACCAAAATGAAGCGGTTGGCTGAAGGTCTCCTTTTAACGGGTGGTAGAGAAGTTGCTGAAAGGCAGAGTGATCCTAATAGCTGTTTCGAATGTAGCAAGCAGGAACGGGGGAAATAATGGGATTATGCCAATCATGTGTCGTCTTTCTTAGAGAGACTAAAGTTAAATTTGTGACTTTGGCTGCCGCCGAGAGCATTAATGATGTGATGGAGCAGTCCCTAACTGAGGTCCTAACTGATGGTAGTAATCTCTTTGGGACAGATGTCAACGGAAAGGCGGGGATCTGCCGAAAACCGAGTAAATAGCTTCCATCTTTCGATATCGCTGTCTTAAAGTGGGTGTAGCGAGTTGACGCAGATACCCACAATAGTGAAGGCTTAGGTATGTATCCCATTTGTACATATATGAGATTATGTGCTGCTTCTTTCATATCATAGGATCCCGAATCTATGAAGAAAGTATTTAAGAACCCTTATCTAGAAATAAAAATCGGAATACTCTAAAAGCAGAGAGTTGGAAACACATTGATTCGGAGGGAAACGAACAGCTTAGTGAAGCTGGGTGTCTTAAAAATTAGCCTTCACAATTAAGTGAAGTCGAGTGATCTCCTCATAGTTCTTAAGGAGGGTCTAGCAGCCACGGCTCACATCTAGAAAGATGATTTTTTAGCGAAAGTGAAAGGTTAGGAGAGGGCTGAAGTCATGGTATGGAAAGAACTGCAACCATCGATGTGTGTAGGTTTAGAATTAAGGAATTAAGTGTAACTGCCAATGAATGGAAGAAACCAAAAGATCTTCTCTTGCAGTTCAAATCCAAAGCTAAGAACATGTAGGCTCCATGAAAACATTCCAAAAGTCAGATGAATGAAGAAGGGCGCAAAGTATGGCTGTTTGGAATTGCAAAGGTGAATGAGCTGGCAAAAGGGAGAGGAAGCATATTCTTTAAATGTCTCTATCCGATTGTATATGTAAAATGCAGATAGAAACGGCAGACAGTCAATAAAGCCGGAAAGAAGCGGAAGGAGTGTTATTTTGCAACAACGGTCCTTATTTCTGGTAGTGCTTTCATTTTCATGTCGAGCAAACTTCTGCTAGCACTGACTGGCTCGTTCTATCTTAGCAATAGCTTTCGTCAGAGTGGAGTTATTGTTGCCTATTGCGACTTCCTTAAGAGGTTTACCTTGCTTTTGTTTTGTTTAACACCCTGTATGCGTTTAAGCATGCACAATAAATGTACGCATCAAACCGACCGCAGCTGGTCTTAGAACATCGTATGATGCTATTGCTATCTGCAGCTTTGTAAAGCGATTTGTTGCATCCATAATCCGTTGCATACATGCATGGTTGCCACCAGCGTTGAAAACCATTTTTTCTAGTGACGGTTTTTTTTTTTGTTTTTTTTTTTACCTCTATTTACTACACATCATTTACATAAATTTTTTGTTTTGCTTTTATGCCAATTTATTGTTGTTTTTTGAAGTTAGCAATTTCGTTCGTTGCATATCTCGAATTTTATGCCCTTCAGGATACATAAACATTATGGGGCATTAAAAAAATCACTAGGGACTGAAAAGCTCACTTTTCTTCAATGCAACATGCATTTTTATCAGCCTTTGAATGTGTTATAAAAATGTTATCAGACACTGTCAGAGTAACTGAATTTAAAACAAAATAATAGATTTATTAGAAACAGGGTCGCCTACTTTGAAATACATATAATCAAAACGGTAGATAAATGGTGTTTGAGCTGTTTAGCTTTGTGGGGTTGATTTCCTTCTCCAGCAAGAGGTAAAGAAATCGCGCTGTACGGAAAAGTCTTTTGGGAGACCCGTTTGATCTCGAACGGTAGAGGTAGAAGTAGAGGTAGAGGTGCAGGTAGAAGTGGGGGGATGATGGGAAGGGAGAGAGAAGGGAAAAAGCATAGGATATGTGTATGTCAAAGACCCAGTTCGGACAGGATAAACTCTGCTGGGTACGCTGGTATGAGATACAAGTGGCGGCACAGGAACATATTCAAGGACAGCCCACATAGAGAGCTCGATGCACATGTGTTTTTCAGCCTAACGGTAAACACCTTAATTAAGATATTGAAAAGGAATTGCTGTGAAGTCATCGGTTAGGTTAATCGACCTAAGGGGTCAACCGTACAGAAAGAAGCCTGCCCGGTTGGTTGGTATGCAATATTAAGCAAACTAAGCGATACATTTTGTATTAATATTCTTTCCAAGGTAGCCGGAGCACAAGAGAAAGCACAACTATCAGATCTCTTAGCAGCACTTAGGCGGAGTCCTAGAAAAATTCAAGTATTTATCAAAAGGATTGAATTATTTAATAAAATAAATCCCAGCATTTAATTTGGTTTTTCTAATCTACAGTCATACAAATTCAATTCCATCCCGACACTACGGTTAGGAAATAGTCCAATGTGATGCCCTAAAACTTGCCCTTTTGTAAATACATTAAATATAGCTAACGCTTTATTTTGAGTTTGGATAGGTTTGCAAGATCGTTGAAAAATTGTGGGCCAAGATTACCTAATCACCTGCTAATGAGTGCCAGACAATGGAACAGCAGATGCTGCACAGCTTTCTTCTCATCAATAGAGCGGCAGTAATAGTAGGAGCCGATATCAATTTATGCGGCATGTGCCTAACAAACATTGTCCCTTTATAACCCTCACCACGCACGAGAGCTGCAAATTATTCAGGGCAAAGGTTTGCTTGCATATCCTTTATCATGGAAAGGCCAATATTTTGCACGTGGAAAGTGCTGAACAGAAAACATTTTCCCTCTTTAGTGGGTTTGTGCTTGCATGGTATGTAGACGGTCGTACCCCCGGGAAAAGAAAAATGTAAATTTTTCCTTATAGCTACCGGTGGTATAGCAACAACTCAGTATATTAGTTCAACTTAACTTTGTTACTTAACTTTTCTCATTCCTTATACACGGGTGCTGAAACGAAATCGTCGTCCTTGCTTAGCCTGTAGGTATTATGGCGATTTGCATTAGGGCACTACTGATCGTTATGAGGGCGTTGTTCCTGTAAAAAAATTATCCCTTCTAAGAATGTGTTTGTGTTAAGGTTTTGACGCCAGCTATGAGTGGAAATTCTACGGAAATTCTATAGAGAAAACCTGTCAATATTGAGGCAGTCGCTGCCTGACTCACATCAACTGAGAATCTATGATTGCATCGGGACTCCAGCGTAAACCTGCCTTAGATTTACTGTATGGCACCGTAGCTACAGAAACCTCGTAAATACTTTATAGTTTGGAAGTTTTCATAAGTTACTTACTCTAATATTAAGTTGACAAGGAAAAACTTATGTTAATGTTCATTATCAAGCGCCATTGTCATTTTACTGTGTCTTACCTGAAAAGAGACAAATGAAAAAGCTCATTAGTTTCATTTTTACTAAGATTATTAGAGATGTGTATAATATCAAATACATATCAAATGTACATGCTTTTATGTAAAACTTTGCATCTCTTTACACGGAATGTAAACCTAAGTTAATCACTACATTGCAACATAGAAACAATGTACGTGATAATTTTGATATGAGCGAAATCAGACAGCAAATCAGTTAATTGAAATCGATGATACCTAACTGAGAGATTGAAATGACAAAGGAAAAGAAGTAAATGTAAAGAAGGTGGCAGAAGAGGATGCTTATGGCTATTGTCATGGTTACGAAGATAAGACACGGCAAGAATGCATTTCCTGCATAGAAGAGAAAGAAAAAAACGAGGGAAGAGGAAAGGAAAGGTAAAATGTCATAAGCAAAAACGGAATCGAAACCTGAAGACGTTTATAAATTTTTTATCGAAGTTTTAAAGGTGTGCTATCGATGAGTTATCAGTTTGTTATAGATATCGGGGTATGAGCGTATTATATATCACTTATGGACGAGTTAACTGCTTTCTATCGATGTGTTATCGACGTGGTATAGTCGAGTTATCGATTTGTTGTCGAAGTGTTTAAATTTGGTATCGATAACAAAGATTTTCGTTCACGATTTATCGGTTTGTTATCGAAAAGTTACCGCTTTATAAAGCGATTCCGGCTTCGGTTTTGATTTTTAATCTTGTCGATTTTTAATCGAAAATCAATTCAAAATTTATCGATTTGTTATCGTTTATTTGTAGATATGTTATGAAAAATTAATCGACTTTTAATGGCCGAGTTACCGATTAGGTATCAATTTGCTGTCGAAAAGTTATCGATTTGTTATGAAAAAGTTTTACAACGGGGGTCGACTGCTAATATGCCTCCAAAATGTAGCGAGGAGTGTCACAATAATTCAGGCGCGGAAAAGAAAAATTCTAACGCTGTCAAGAGTCAATTACAAAATAAGTAGCAAATATGTAATTAGTTTTTGTAATATTGATGACTGCATAAGGATTTCAGCGTAAAAATTAATTTTTTTCCTAAACCGGTGTTGGGCCTAACCAGGGTATTTTTTAAACGCGGCCGAACGCTGCTAATGTTTAAAGGTGCTCTACCAAAAATGCTGTGGATCCCCTCCAGTTGAGGAGCGCTCCATGGTAATTTTTTGGATTTTTTTGAATATCTTTTGATGTGTATTAGAACTCGACCACTATTGTAAGTTATTACCTCGAAAGACTTTCGATTTGTTATCGCTAATGTAACAAATTGTAATCGATTTGCTATAGAATCAGCGGTTTGATAGAAACATAAACCGACCAAACTTCAAAATTACAAGCTGATAAGGTATCAATAAAGCTATGTTACTCAGTGATAACAAACCGATAACTCGATCATAATTTCACCCTCAATAATAAGCTTATAAGGAAACAATAACTAGTAGGAATCGATTGTTACCGATAAACTGACGAAGCTCTTCTGAAATGGCCTAAAATTTTTTGTTTCTGTAAAATTTTTTTCTGTTTGGTTGGTTTAACCTCAACCCCTGGTTTCGAGCGGTGACAAATGAAGCCGGAATTCCTCGTGAATTCCGGAAACGGGGAAATTTGGGGAGCCGGTTCTTGAAATTCGCAATAATGAAAAACATACCAGCTGTACCTAGCTGTCCAACAACAAGTAAATAAATTAAATATGCAAAAATGTAGGTTGTAAGTAAATACATATATATATATGATAGCCTGACGCACAGGCCTTTATTAAAAATATGAAATGATGAAACAAAAGGAATGGTAAAGGACTCACCTGGTGGTCGCTGGTAAAAGAATAAGGGAGATTGTATAGCTGTTCGTCCCTTTTATAGGCCTCGCGGAGGTGGCGCCATTTAACGGAACCGTTTTTTGTTGAGCAAAGTCCAAAAAAGGAAACGAAACGCAACGAGTGCTTGCAGCGAGTTTCAACCATCCACCTCTCCAGGTGAGATTTAGGGATGATAATGCAGGCTTTAACACCTGGATAAGCTCTAGTTTATTTAAAAACATTAGTTTTCTAGATGTTCACCTGCATGTTTAGACATAGAACTCCACGAGCACTGGGTATTCACTTCTTTTTTTTCTTTGAGCAACAGAAACCATATGAACAACTTTAAGATTTCTTGTCGTTATTTTACGTTTCGGAATTTCAACAAAAAGACGTCAGGACGAACAAGGCCCGGGAGTGGGATTTGAAGTCGCACTCCTGCGATCGGACTGTTTACAAACGCGTCCGACCATCACCACCGCTTACTGTTATCCAACTTTTTCCCAGTTGCCTTCTGCTTTATTTCTTTATACTTCCATATAGAATATAATTTTTCTATGTTTGCTTATATGAAAAAATGACATTAGCGGCGGTTCGTTTAGAACAGGTTTTTTATACCCAGCTGTACTTGTACACAGGGTTTTATAACATTGATTGTATAACGGTTGGTTGTACAGGTATAAAGGAATCGAGATAGGTATAGACTACCACATATCAAAATCATCAGTATCGAAAAAATTTTATTAACAATAACAACGTTTCAAGTGCACAACTGGGTATGTAATGTATGGTTTCACCCGAACTTAGACTTTCTTACTTGTTGTTTATGTTGACTAGCAGCAACAACAACTAACTATGATAGTTGGCTGTTATTGCAAAGCGGGTATTGACAGTTTGGTTTTTAAGCAATTTTTATACTCAGTTGAGCAGAGCTCACAGAGTATATTAAGTTTGATTGGATAACGGTTGGTTGTACATATATAAAGGAATCGAGATAGATATAGACTTCCATATATCAAAATAATCAGGATCCAAAAAAAATTTGATTGAGCCATGTCCGTCCGTCCGTCCGTCCGTCCGTCCGTTAACACGATAACTTGAGTAAATTTTGAGGTATCTTGATGAAATTTGGCATGTAGGTTCCTGAGCACTCATCTCAGATCGCTATTTAAAATGAACGATATCGGACTATAACCACGCCCACTTTTTCGATATCGAAAATTTCGAAAAACCGAAAAAATGCGATAATTCATTGCCAAAGGCGGTTAAAGCGATGAAACTTGGTAGATGGGTTGACGTTATGACGCAGAATAGAAAATTAGTAAGATTTTGGACAATGGGCGTGGCACCGCCCACTTTTACAAGAAGGTAATTTAAAAGTTTTGCAAGCTGTAATTTGGCAGTCGTTGAAGATATCATGATGAAATTTGGCAGGAACGTTACTACTATTACTATACATGTGCTAAATAAAAATTAGCAAAATTGGATGAAGAACACGCCCACTTTTTAAAAAAAATTTTTTTAAATTCAAATTTTAACAAAAAATTTAATATTTTTACTGTATATAAGTAAATTAAGTCAAAATTCAACTCCAGTAATGATATGATGCAACAAAATACAAAAATAAAAGAAAATTTCAAAATGGGCGTGGCTCCGCCCATTTTCATTTAGTGTGTCTAGAATACTTTTAATGCCATAAGTCGAACAAAAATTTACCAATCCTTTTGAAATTTAGTAGGAGCATAGATTCTATGACGTTAACTGTTCTCTGTGAAAATGGGCGTAATCGGTGGAAGCCACGCCCAGTTTTTATACACAGTCCACCGTCTGTCCTTCCGCTCGGCCGTTAACACAATAACTTGAGCAAAAACCGATATATCTTTACTAAACTTAGCCCACGCACTTATCTGAACTCACTTTATCTTGGTATAAAAAATGGGCGAAATCCGACCATAACCACGCCCACTTTATCGTTATCGAAAATTACGAAAAATTAAAAAAATGCCATAATTCTACACCAAATACGAAAAAAGGGATGAAACGTGGTAACTGGATTGGTTTATTGACGCAAAATATAACTTTGGAAAAAACTTTGTAAAATGGGTGTGACACCTACCATATTAAGTAGAAGAAAATGAAAAAGTTCTACAAGACGAAATCAACAGCCCTTGGAATCTTGGCAGGAATACTGTTAGTGTTATTGAATATATAAATAAATTAGCAGTACCCGACAGATGATTTTTTGGATCACCTGATCCACATTTGGTCGATATCGCGAGAACGCCTTCACATATAGATCTAAGGGCCACTCGCTTTTAAAACCCTCATTAATACCTTTAATTTGATATCCATATCGTACCAACACATTCTAGAGTCAACCCTGGCCCACCCTAATGGCGATATCTCGAAAAGGCGTGCACCTATAGACCTAATGCCCACTCCCTCTTAAAATGCTAAGTAACACCTTTCGTTTGATACCCATATCGTAAAAACATTCTAGAGTCACCCCTGGCCCACCCTAATGGCGATATCTCGAAAGGCGTCCACCTATAGACGTAATGTCCACTCCCTCTTAAAATGCTCAGTAACACCTTTCCTTTGATACCCATATCGTACAAACATTCTAGAGTCACCCCTGGCCCACCCTAATGGCGATATCTAGAAAAGGCGTCCACCTATAGACCTAATGCCCACTCCCTCTTAAAATGCTCAGTAACACCTTTCGTTTGATACCCATATCGTACAAACATTCTAGAGTCACCCCTGGCCCATCCTAATGGCGATATCTCGAAAAGGCGTCCACCTATAGACCTAATGCCCACTCCCTCTTAAAATGCTCAGTAACACCTTTCGTTTGATACCCATATCGTACAAACATTCTAGAGTCACCCTTGGTCAACCTTTATGGCGATATCTCGAAAAGGCGTCCACCTATAGACCTGAGGATTACCCCCTTTTAAAATACTCATTACCACCTTTCATTTGATACCCATATCGTACAAACACATTTTAGAGTCACCCTGGCCCACCCTAATGGCGATATCTCGAAAAGGCGCCCACCTATAGACCTAATGCCCACTTTCTCTTAAAATGCTCAGTAACACCTTTCGTTTGATACCCATATCGTACAAACATTCTAGAGTCACCCCTGGCCCACCCTAATGGCGATATCCCGAAAAGGCGTCCACCTATAGACCTAGTGCCCACTCCCTCTTAAAATGCTCAGTAACACCTTTCGTTTGATACCCATATCGTACAAACATTCTAGAGTCACCCTTGGTCCACCTTTATGGCGATATCTCGAAAAGGCGTCCACCTATAGAACTAAGGATTGCTCCCTTTTAAAATACTCATTACCACCTTTCATTTGATACCCATATCGTACAAACACATTCCAGAGTCACCCCTGGCCCACCCTAATGGGGATATCTCGAAAAGGCGTCCACCTATGGACCTAATGCCCACTCCCTCTTAAAATGCTCAGTAACACCTTTCGTTTGATACCCATATCGTACAAATACATTCTAGAGTCACCCCTGGCCCACCCTAATGGCGACATTTCGAAAAGGCGTCCACCTATAGACCTAATGCCCACTCCCTCTTAAAACGCTCAGTAACACTTTTCATTTGACTCCCATATCGTACAACTAGAGACACCCTTGGTCCACCTTTATGGCGATATCTCGAAACGGCGTCCACCTAGGGAACTAAGGATCACTCCCTTTCAAAATACTCATTAACAGCTTTCATTTGATACCCATATCGTACAAACACATTCTAGAGTCAGCCCTGGTCCACCTTTATGGCGATATCCCTAAATGGCGTCCATCCATAGAACTATGGCCTACTCTCTCTTAAAATACTCTTTAATACCTTCCATTTGATACACATGTCATACAACCACATTCCAGGGTTACCCTAGGTTCATTTTCCTACATGGTGATTTTCCTTATTTTGTCTCCATAGCTCTCAACTGAGTATGTAATGTTCGGTTACACCCGAACTTAGCCTTCCTTACTTGTTTTAATTTTATTTCATTAAATGTTTGGGAAAAAATTAGAAACAACTGGAAATCAGGACGGTTTTATGTTTTCACCCGCATCACTCGAACCCTACAACCTGGAACCGAATACGGCTTTCACCGATATATATGTAGCTCGATAGGCCTCGAAGCATAGAACCAAATTTTGACGAAGCCACTGTATAAAATGTTTTCATTAGATGCGTTGTGCAGCCTTAAACAAACGCACCTATAAACCATTTCATTATAAAACCGATATTACTATTTCCGATTGTGAATTTCAACAAAAATTCAACTCATTGTAAAAATCTTTAAAACAATCAAAAATGTTCAATTTCAGTTATACATAATGTGCACATTAGCGTTAACGATAAAAGTGCCATAACTCAACAGACTAAACTCCTTCAAGAACTCCTTTTTGCATTTAGCTCTACTTCAAGATAACAAAGCCAACAACAGGTTTGGATATGATGTAGATATGTCAGTATGTACTCATGTACACATAGAAATTATATTCCTGCCAAAACCATAAAACTAGTAAGCAATTTGTAAAATGTTACGTTTCCTAGATAAAGGTACAAACAACAACAACCTCACTATTACTAGAAAACAAATAACAAACCATATTGAGCAACAACAAAGCAGTAAATTATAGTATGAGTCAACAAATAAATAAATATGTTTGTTGGTATTTATGAACGCTGTGTAGTGGCAATGCCAACAATGCGTTTGGCTGAATGAGGACGAGGCGAGTGTAAGTTGGGGCCTAAATAAAGTGGTACAAGAAGCTGTAGAAGTAAGAAGCTGAGATTGTTAGGAAATAAATGTTTATGCGCAGAAGTGTGTATGTAAAGAAATGCTCATACATCTTCGTGTAACAAAACCCAGCTTGTTTTAGCTATAACGTCCTTAAAGCCTTATAAGTATGCCGGTGCTAAAAATCTTTGCGCAAGTTCGCCTTTGTCTATACGTATACTTATGCTGATAGCCTTAAAACGAGGCTATATACTGATTTTGTGGAACAATGCCAAATATATTCTGAACCCAACGGTGATGAAGGTTGAAAGATTATAGCCCAAAGTTTCAAACATGTTGGATGAGACTGGCGATAAACAGACAGCCTACTCACCGAAACAATTTTCACAACGTAGTGATATTAAACGCAACTCAGAGAGTTTATAAATTGCAAGAGCATAAGTTCATACGGACTTCACAGCTTCTCCAGCGCAGACACATACGATTTTACAGATATTTAGTAGGCGAGGCCCTCGCAATTCCAATTTCCGTATGGAAAGAGGAGGTAGAAGGAGCTAGTAATTCGACTACAACAATCAATGCCACTAATTTAACCGTCCAAGTGATCTTGGTCGTTTCGTAACAAGTTGCGCCAGCTATCCTAGCTTCGCGATAACTGATTTTCATCTAGAAATCCGTTCCACTTACGAATTGAAGGCAGGTATGCCTGTCGTAAGAGGCGACTAAAATATGTACCAAATTGATTCAAGGGGTTGTGTAGAGAAACCTCCTCAAGGGGTTGCCAGTGCAATATATAGATTCTCCAACCGAATTGTCAACCTCACCTACCCGTGGCGAATCCTGTTTCATTAACAGCCGAGGTTTTGGTGACCCCGAACTCCTGATGGATCTAGGGGGTGGGAGGACGGGATGGCCTCGAAGGTTTCATGTGGGCATACCAAATCGTTCCCGAGTTGGTCGGGCTAGTACCTTTATGGTGCTTGGTACCGGCCTTCGGGGAGTGTCCTTATCACTACAACAATAACAACAATCCACTCTGTGACATTAAGTTATGATATTTCGCGTTTGAAAGAACAAGTTGAGATACTAAACCTTAAGGATCGGCCAATCCGCAACTGTGCATGTGCAAGTCGGAAGCTGGTGCCCAGATTAGAAAACGTGACTATACAAAAGACCACTGCTATGACCAGATGTCCCTCACGTTCCTCCCCTACCTTTTATTAAACCAAACTTGTGTATTTTATCATTGTATTCATTCCATAATTACCGTTTTATATTCAGTTTAAACCTTTAGTTTTATTCCTCTACCACATCCATTTCACATCTCTAACATTTATTGTACATTGCAAACTGTCGAAGCCACCAACTAAAGCCACGATCATATAGAGAATTTATTGGAATGCACTTCAAAGTTAACGGCTTGGCAGTATATTTCAAAATCAATAGCTCGTATAAAATTTGAGCGCTTAGTTAGAAGCAAATCACCTAAGTTAAGGATTAGTTATGGTGTTTGTAACTAGCAATGGAGTGCAATGGCTCACGGCTAAGCAACAGCAAAAACCAACGTAAGTTAAGAATATTTTATTTAACTTTAAACATATACATATACAAATATATGTAGATGTTAGTGATATGAGATTCAGAGTATTTAAGAGCCGGATGTAAAAGGTCCGATTCAGAGGGTAAGAGGGTATTTGAAGTGGTTTCTGTCGTGTTTGGTAGTTTCTAGTTATTTCTACTAGGTTGAATTGGCGGGCCTATATAGTGTTTTGATGATATTATAGCAGCGGACGAGAGCTTCAAGATACATTTGGTAAAACACGGTGCCTCACTTATAGCAATCTCTATAGCTTCTTGGAATTTATAGCAACCCACAGTAGGTATGACTAATCCACAGACCCGAAAGTTATAATGCTTAGGAGGTCTTAGCCAAGCTCTCCTCTTTATTTATTTCGATCTGCATTTAAAGAATTTTTCATAACCAAAGGGTAGGTGCTTTTTGGTCCGATTGTTCGTTTCATTGCCTCACTAATATTCTCATACATTCTAAGTTCAATAGCGCAGAAAGGTGAGAAACACTGAGTTTATGTAAGCTTAGAGTATCTTTAGTGTCTACAACCAAACGAACGAGTTGTAAATTATGTGGTAGCGTAGCATCACGAAAAGGCGGCGAAAATCGTTTTGGTTTGATTAGAACGTATGGCTGTTAAGTTCTCCTTAAATGCCAAGCAATGGCACTTTTTATCTGTTTGCCGGGAGGACAATTGTGTTTGTTGCGATAAAGTAGAAAAGTTGTAATGCCTTCTAAGTACTTGTTATTGCTTTTTATTTGAATTCACGTTGCATAGAAGTTTACGAAATTGAATGGTTTAATGTGAAAATAAAAATTGAAAGATAGAAAATGAAAATGTAAAATATAAGAAATCAAAGCTTAATAAAAGTGTTGACTTGATTGCACGAGTTTCGGTTGGGTGAGACAATCATATACCCAGCTGGGATGTTTGTAAATGCGAATTTTTAAGTTGAAAGTAAATAGGTTTAAAGTTCAGAATTTAAAGTTTAAGGTTAAAAGTTTTAAGTTTAGAGCTTAAAATTTAAAGTTTCTAGTTTTTAGATTTCAAGTTAAAAGACTAAATTTTAAAGTTTAAAGTTTAAGTATATGTGTAAGTAGGCTTTCCAATCTATATTTTATGTGCGAATAAAACTAAATTATTCCACTGTTTTCCCAACGTTTCGCTAATATTTTTATTTTTAGCATCATCAGGGGAATATTTATTAATTTATCTGTTACAAACAATATATAAAAATTATGAAAATTATCAATTAGTTTTCAAAACAGACATGAAAAACAACAAAGAAAAACAATTTGGTGAATATTTTACCATTTAACAAGATAAACTTACGTTATTTTGTCATTAAATCAAAACTGTTGTAAAAAACATTAAAAACATAAATCATCACAATATAATCATTACCATCTGACTATCATGATAGCTTTGTCAATACCATTGTTTACTATATAGTTTGGCAGCTTAATTCGAGGTTATGTTGCGAATAGAGTGGAAGGCACTCGCAGGCCGCAGAACAGTAGGAAGACCAGAGTTGCATTGGATCAATCATTGCATCAATATTAAAGATAAATTTTGAAAAAATAATTAAATACTTGAGTATAAGCTAACATTTTCTGTCAATTACTGCAATTAAGGTGTCCTAGATGCTATATATTCCAAAATTATAACATTTTATGTCTGTTTAAAAATTTAACTCAAATTTCCCTAAGATTTCCGTAATATGGCCATTAGTGATGTTTGTGTGTGTGTGCAAATTTTGAGCGATCAGCTGTTAGTTGCGCTACTTGGTAAAGTTTACAATGGTCAATACTAAAAATTATTGTTTTGTAAACAAACAATGTAAGCGGCCGCTATGTTTTCCGCATCTTCGCGTTTATTGATCGTCTTTTCTCGTCTTTCCATAATTCTCAGGCTCTCAAGTGTATATATTGTTGCTTCTCTCTTTTCCTTATCAATAATTTTCGTGTTGGTAAAGTCAGCTGAGTGTCCACTTGTTAATATATGTTGCGATAGTGCTGTACTTGTTTTTTGTTTTCTGATGTCCGCTTCATGCTCGCCTAGTCTAACCGAAAGAGGTCGTTTTGTAGTACCAATATATATTCTTCTACATTCGTCGTTTTCATCGCCTTTGCATGTTACCTCGTATATAACATTGTTTTGTTGGTGGTTTTCTAAGGGATGCTTTGTTCTTGTATATATTGTGGACATGGTTTGGTTTGACCTGTAAGCTAGTACTGTGTTAGGTGTTTTTGCTATGCTGTGGTAAACATTTTCGGTGAGTCGTGGTATGTATGTTGCGCTGAAGAATTTCTTTTGTGTTTGTGGTTCCGAACACAACACAACAGTTTTTATTTAATGAAAAAATAACGTTAGTTTATCTTTTTAAATGTTAAACTATTCACCAAATTGTTTTTCTTTGTTGTTTTTCATGTCTGTTTTGAAAACTAATTGATAATTTTCTTAATTTTTATATATTGTTTGTAACAGATAAATTAATAAATATTCCCCTGATAATGCTAAAAATAAAAATATTAGCGAAACGTTGGGAAAACAGTGGAATAATTTAGTTTTATTCGCACATAAAATATAGATTGGAAAGCCTACTTACACATATATTTAATATTAAAGAAGAACCAATCGGAATATATATAAAATTTAAAGTTTAAGGTTTAAAGTTTATAGTTAAAAGATTAAAGTTCAATGTTTAAAGTTTAAAGTTAGAAGTATAAAGTTTAAAGTTTAAAATTTAAGGTTTGTTGTTTAAAATTTAAAGTTAAAAGTTTGAAGCTTAAACTTTATAATTTCAGTTAAAAGATTAATGTTAAAAGTTTAAAGCTTAAATTTTAAAATTATAGTCTAAAAAGCTTACAGCCTAGAGTTTAAAGTTCAAAGTTAAAAGTGTAAAGTTTACAGGTTACAGTTTAAAATATAAAGTTGAAAGTTTAAAATTCAAAGTTTAATTTTTCAAGCTTAAAGTTTAAAGTTGATCGGTTGCCTTAGGTAGGCATTATCGACAAGGCTGTTTTCGCGAGGGTTAATAATATCGAAGATCTCAGCACTTTAAAGCTCTTCTTAAACACCGTTTCATCTCCTCCTTTTTCTCTCGCTGTACTTTGATTCGTGTACTTTGTTTTTTGATTCATTGGCTCTAACGGGTATCCGCTTCAAGCCGCTATCTTCGCTGCCTCTTCCGCTATTTTCACTACCTCTGTCGCTATGTTCGCATGGGTTGGTACGGGTCATTATGGGAGTCGGTCTAAACGCTTCGGTATTACTCTTGCGTCTATAGCGAAATTTCTTGAAAGTAGAAAAAGATAGCCGACATAACAAAATTTCAGCCAATATCTTTTTCTTAGATAGAGGATACAGGGTAATGAATAAATACAATTTGGTCCTAATAGATCTTTAAGCATCTGGTTATACAAGAAGATGAAATTTTAACATCAACACAACAACAAAAGCGCTGGGCTCTTCTCTTACTCCCAATTTGCTTTGTCTGTTGCGCTTTCATGAAATCATAAAAATTGAACGTTTATATAAATATAAATGTAACAACAATAATCGAGGACTATCAACAACGTAAAAGCAGCATTGAATGCAATCAACTGCACAACAAAAACAGCAACAAAAATCAACCGAATACAACTATTAAATAGTGAGAAGTTCACATTTTACCGTAGCACTAAACTATTTTTTATTTGATGGCGTATTTTGTAGCGCTTTATAGTCGAATGACTGAAAGTTGACCAAACAACAACAACAGAGAATTAAATACCTACCTAGCCACGTAGCTAGGAACGAAGTGGGGTGGCGGATGGATAGTCAAAAAGCGAGCAAGAAGAATCTTTGCTATTATCTAGAGAGCAGAGTTGTTCGATGGAAGGATGAGTTAAGTTAAGAAAATAAGGAATGCTATGAAAATGTAATGCGAGACACTAACCAAGATGAAAATACCGATTATGTGTACGGCGGAGAACTCTTAAGAAATTATCTATTAGAATTCGACTTCTAAATGGATGATCTCGTGTAACGAAACACAGGAGATATCGTAATAAGTCAAGAATACTTTTTTGGCCGCAACATCATTTTTCAATCGCATAATATGACCCAGCCAAAGTAGCCGGCGTGTTTTAATTCGTTGTACTCTGTCGGTATCTGCATAAAGCGCAAAGGTCCGTAAATCTTTCGAAGAAATTTTCTCTCGAACACTCTCAGAGCCGTCGCATCGCATGTTGTCATCGTCCATGCTTATAGCAGGACGGGTACGATAAGTTACTTGTAGAGCATCATTTTCGTCTTCCGAGAGATGACTCCACGCTTCCATTGCCTAGCTAGTTCAAAGTAGCATTTATTGGCAAGCCTGACTAGACGCTGGATTTCAAAGCCAATGTCGTTATTTTTGTTAATGCTGGTTCCCAAATAAACGAAATCGTTTACTATTTCGAAATTATGGCTGCGAACAGTGAAGTGGTTGCCAAGGCGTAAATGAGTTGACTCGTTGCTTGATAACAGCAGGTTCATGGCGGGAGCAGCGCTTGTATTTCCGTTTTAAGTATTCATAGAATGTGTCTTTCACTACGTCGGAGAAGAACCTTCGTCGGTGCATGGGCACAGATAAATGATATATTAAACAAGTAAAGGTGGCTAAGTTGGGGTGTAACCGAACATTATATACTCAGCGTGAGCTTCAATTGTACATTTAATTTCAGATAAAGTACTTTTCTACATAACACGTGGCACCGCCCGTTTAAAAGAAAAATGTCTCCCCATTTCCTTGATAAGTGAAATATCATTGATTCAAAACTATTTTTTGCTAAGTTGTAGCTTATTAATCTAGCCTACGACCCTTTTAAACTTGTTTTATATCCAAGTTGCCGTGGTCTTTAACCGATCCCGTCCACTTTTACTAGAAATATTTTATGCTATAAGGAAAATATGTCTGCACAATTTCATTACGATATGTTAATTTTTCTTCGAGTTATGGCTCCCGAAGCATAAAAAATTGCTTAGTCATAAAAGGGGCGGTGCCGCACCCATTTTCAAAAATTGTAGTGTTTTCCAATTTAATGTTACAGTTCAATTTAGAAAGTAAAATTCTACTTATACAAAGGCCTTTTATAGATAAAGATTATAATTTTCGTCTACGACCCTTTTAAAAATCTTTTATATAAAAGTGGGCGTGGTCTTCAATCCATCTCATCCATTTTTATAAGCTTTTATTTAGTTTCACTTTTGTTGTCTGTAATGGAATCTTGCAAGTTAAATTTGATACACTTCCCGGTGTCCGATTGAGCTGAAATTTTGCACACATGTATAACTCCGATGACAATGCAATATTACTTTGTTAAAATTCGATAAATTAATCGATAACACAGTTATCGGAAAAGATTTGTATTTACTTTGGCATAACAGCCTAAGTCCCATACAAACCCGCCGGTACCTATCCGTGGATTGTGATATTTGGACGTGGTGAATCACGCGTTTCACGCGTGGTGAATCTCAACGCTTGCGAAAAGCGGAGACACAACCCTCTGTTGTATTTCTGTGTATAACCAACATAGCTGAATTTTTAAGGCTGTTTAACTCTGTAATCTTTTCTGTAATTTATTTTGCTTTTGGAAAAATTACCTATTTGAAAAAAGCTGGCTGAAAAATATTGGCATAACAGCTTAAGTTAAATCAAGAATGGAAAATCTTGGAAAATTTGAGCAGATGTGGCAATTTCGCGCGTCCGTTGAACGAAATATTGACAATCTGCTGATCATCGCTAGGAAATTAGCGACATTCCATCAACTAAGCAGCACTTTAGCAATACTACTGTTATTATTTGGCCGCTCAAACACACACATATTAATTGTGCATTAAATCTAAAATATACAAATACACCATAATAATTTACACGGCTAAAGCCATAATAATTTACACGGGTCATTAATTCTTTCTCTGATTCAAAATCTGAACTACCAGCGCTACCGTCAACAGCTCAGTGTCATCATTGCCAGTAGCACCAATAACACCAAACTCGTGCCTGACACACAAAAGTCGTTTCACTCAATAGCGCAAGTAAAATGTACTACGCACTCACTACTAAGTAGCGTCAAAAATTCGCTTGGAGTCATTTCGTCAATGAGCTACCATTGAGCTGGCACCGCATTGGCGCTGGCGCCATGCAATTTACATCACTAAAATTGCGCGAATGCCCAGGCTCATGACTTTCTTAATCCAGATGGTGAAAACGAACACTCAAAGGAATGCAACCTTGCAAACAACAGCCGTCATTTTCAAAGTGTAAAAATTCTGTGTTACAACGAACGCTAACGCGGTTAGGCTGTTATCGATAAGTGTTGCAGACTTTTCTGCGCACTTGATTTTGTTTTACAGATTTTTGGCGATGGAATTTTAGCTACGCGAAAGTTGGAATATTAGCCGTTTTTTTATACACGCGTATAGGTTTACGTTTGCGCGTGAAAAAAAACGCCTATCCTCGCTTAGATAATGCTTAGGAGACCCATTTGCGGCAGTGGTTAAACAACTAGCTACAGCGTGTACCGAAAAGCGGAGACACGACCCTCTGTTGTATGCCTGTGTATAACATATAGCTAAATTAGTTGCGATGAATTGTGGACACATATAGAATACATAGAATTAGTGTAGGGGGTGAAACAAAAACACATATTTCAGTTACATCTGCGTATAATGCGTATTGGAATTTATTAGTACACATTTTATGCGCAGCAACTTCAGAGGTGTATTTAAAATTTGGCGCTTAGCAGTCCATATAAATTATAAGCGTATAGACGTTTACGTGTAAAAAAAATACGGCTATTACTTTAAAACAGATTTAACACACAGAGCAGAGATCTGCAATGAGTAGTTGTAAACTGAACGCCACATAGGCCAAGTCACAATAAAATATGATTTTAAGTTAGTTAACCCTGTTTGACACAATTTTATATGTGCTCTCTGTCAAAAGCCGAGTTAGGTCTTTAGCAGGTATTCGAATCGAAGAACTTGACTGTTCAAAGTTGGCTTCGAAGAAACCCTGTAATGTTGATGCATTAAAAGAAATGGATAGAATGAAAAACGTTACAAATAACTAAGTAAAGTTTACGTAACTAATTTAAACAATATTTTACTCTACTAAAAATTAAAAAAAAAATGCATATTTAAATTAAATTTAAGAAAAAGGCTTTTCTAAGAACAAGCTTCTATTACTTGTTAATAAAACGAACTAAAAAGTAAAAAATAAAATTAAAGAAAAAAAAAGCTTTTTTAAAAATAAGCTTTTATTATTTTGGTTAATAAAATTAACTAAAAAGTAAACAATAAATTGACTCTAAAGGAATATAACACTTTATCAGTTCATTGTAAGCTTAAACGATAATTAGGCTTTTTCGTCTGCGACAAAAAAATTCTATATCGTACATAATTATATATTTTTAACATTAAAACTTTACACCTAAATTACTAAAGCTTACAGTTTATATCACAGTCCTAATTGTTCTAATAAAAGCGTGTTACATTGCGATAGCAAGAAAATGAGATCCTAAATGTTCTTAATTATACCATCAAAATTTAACACGTTTTTTATTAGAACAATTTGGACTTTGATATAAACTGTAAGATTTAATAATTTAGGTGTAATGTTTTAAAGTTAAAAATATATAATTATGTACGATATAGAATTTTTTTGTCGCAGACGAAAAAGCCTAATTATCGTTTAAGCTTACAATGAACTTATAAAGTGTTATATTTCTTTAGAGTCAATTTATTGTTTACTTTTTAGTTAATTTTATTAACCAAAATAATAAAAGCTTATTTTTAAAAAAGCTTTTTTTTTCTTTAATTTTATTTCTAGAAATATTTCCTGCTATAAGGAAAATATATGTACCCAATTTTGTTACAATATGTAAATTTTTCTTCCAGTTATGGCTCCCGAAACATAGAAAATTGCTTAGTCATAAAAGGGGCGGTGCCACGCCCATTTTTTTAAATTTGAATCTTTTCCTATTTAATGTTATAATTCCACTTGTGAAATGAAATACCATTGATATAAAGCTCGTTTTTGCAAAGATATAGCTTATTTTATTCGTCCACGACCCTTTTAAAAATCTTTTATATAAAAGTGGGCGTGGTCCTTAAGCGACTTCGTTAATTTTCTCCAAAGCATTCCTTATAGTAAAGGCAACCTCTCTGCCGAATTTTGTTACGACAGGTTTAACGATTTTTGATTTATGATTAATAATATTTGTAAAATTGATTTTAGCACAAGTGGGCGGTACCACACCTATTTTAAAAAATTTTTTCAAATTTTCATCAAGAGGCTCAATATCAGTCCACACGTCAAATTTCAACATTCTAGGTGTACTAGGTTTTTTGTGTTTTCCAAAATGTTATATATATAAAAAGTGGGCGTGGTTATGATCCGATTTTTCTCATTTTCAATACCAATCTATTCTGGGTTCAGATAAGCTCATGTACCAAGATATCCCAAAGCACGCTGAGTATAAAAATGTATCTTTTATTCAGATAGCGGAAAGGCGATCCTTCATGGGCGTGAGTATCAGTACCTTGCGAGAATGTCTCTCTCCCACCACAATACGACACCTAAACTGCCCTTTTTTTCATGACCACTCTAGTAAATGATACATTTATTGATAGTTTTCTTGTCATTCTTTGTCCATCGCATTTCTTAGATGGCGGTGATGTCAGACGCTGTAGATGAAATCACCCAACAAGCCCCTAAATCTTTTATTGATATGTGAGATTATCCTTATTAATTCATAGGGCCGGTTTCACCAACTCGACTTAACTTAGTTAAGTCATATTTTAAAACCAATGCTTAGCTAAGTCACAAATTAGCCTACCTGTCAGCTGGCTGATTCTCGACTTTCAACAGTGTTGCTGCAGTACAAATTTTGAGTCGAATTAAATCGCAGTATTTATACTTATTTCATTATGCAAATATAGCAACCCCGATATTATAAGCAACTGACAACCCTAACTGACAATATTTCAAATTCACTGAGTGGGGTGTAATAAAACCGTAGCCAAAAATACTACTATTTATAAAACAGCTGATAGGGTTTTTGTATGTCAAATGAGTTTAGTAGCTAAGTTGGTGAAACCGAAAAACAACTTAGCCTCAAATCTGGGCTAACTTAAGTTGCAACTAAGTTTTAGCCTAAGTCGAGTTGGTGAAATCGGCTCATAGTCAATTAAAACTATCTAAAGATTAACACATTTGAAAGATTAAAATTAATCAGTCAACTAAAATTGATTTATATCACTCTTCTCCTCCCTCGCCGCCTATACCTATATCTATATTTTCGTCTAAGTATAACTCTATCTCTTTCTCAGTCTCTTTCTTCTTCCCTCGTTTTTCTTCTGCCTAGTTTTTTTCCTCTCCATCCCTTATTTCCAGTGCCAGTCCAAAAGAGCTGTAAGTATTTTTGAATGCTGTTTCATAAAAAATTACAACGAAAAAATTTTATAAAAAAAAACAAATTAGGGATATGAAAAATGGATAAGACTCGATTCTTAGACCTAGTCAATACACATACCTACTAAATTTCATGAGAATCGGTCGAAGCGTTTCGAAGGAGTTCAACCACAAACATTGTGACACGAAAATTTTATATGTATATTAGAAGACCCGACAGACGTTGTCCCGCCCCAAGTTTGGCCTATCTGCATACATTTTAATAAGCTTTTTCCGTCTGAATCTGCCCTCCTCCCTCCTCACTTTCTCCTAATCCTTTTATTCACTCCTCCCTCCGTCTTTTTCGCTTCACCTATCTCCATCTTCGTCTCATTCTATCTCTTTTTCGCTTCATCTATCTCCATCTTGGTCTCATTCTATCTCTTTCTCAATTCCTTCCCTCTCTTCTCTTTTCTCTTCTCTCAATTCCTTCTCATTCTTCTGCATCCCGTATTGCCTGTCCCAGAAGGTGGTATGTATTTTATTCCACTCCCAGTCCCAGTCCCAATCCGAGTCTCAGTCCCATTCTTAGTCCTAATCCCAGTCCCAGTCCGTCTCTGGATAATATATTACTCTGTACTAAAGCACTCACTTCTAGGGGTATTCCGGCCCCCGCCCACCATCTCGGCGGGCCTGGTGATGTGCTATACTTGATATCATTCGCTAC
Source organism: Eurosta solidaginis (assembly GCF_040869045.1). Lineage (NCBI taxonomy): Eukaryota > Metazoa > Arthropoda > Insecta > Diptera > Tephritidae > Eurosta > Eurosta solidaginis. Next base: position 255,475,185 of record NC_090322.1, read on the forward strand.
AATATTTTTTACTGATAAGCACGTTGTTTAATTAAACACCAACCAATTACACGGAAGTATATTCGCACCACCTGAAAATACTGCGCATACGTAATATTTTATTATTACGTATAAACATTTAAAAAAAATTTTAATAAAATAATATTGCTACTATATACTGAGATATAACCTATCCTATATTTCAAGTTGGATCAAACTACATACGGGGTGCAAAACAGATTCAAAATCGGTTCAGTAGTTTAGGAGTCCATTAGTCTCAAATATAGTGAAACGTGTTTTTTATATATTAAGATAAGATATATAATAGGCCTGAACCACATTTTGGCCTATATCGCGTGAACGGGTTGAGATATTGCAAAATTTGTATGACAGCTCTCATAAGCAGCTTTCATTTGATATCCGTATTGTACATGCATATTTGAAAAATACCCGGGTCCATGTTTTGGGTTTCAAGACCATAATGATTGATTATAAAAATTATGTACATAACTCGTCTATAAAAATCAAAATCCCCTCACAAGTTTCTCACCCGTTTGAGCTCCAAACCTTTACATGGAAAACGCCCTCCATTTTAATATATATACTGATAAGATAATAAAATTTTCCATTTCACTAATTCCCGTTCCCTTCTTACATTCGACGGCACTGATTTTTTTGATTGCTTTTACTGTTATTGGAGTCAAAAAAATGGTCAATTCACGAAACGAGTTCTACTTGACTGAAATATTTATTTACATATTTATGTCAGTTACAACAACAACAAATTTACAAGCACATCACTGAATTTACATTTGTATGCACGCAGTGCATCGCTGCTTTATCTGCTATAAGCATTAGTGTTGTTGCGAGTCCCATCTCCATATCACTGTGGCAAGTTCAATCTTCACACAATGTTGCATGCTGCTGTGCAGAGATTTTTCTCGTTCGATCTCTTAGTCCTCGCCTGCAGCAGTGTGTTAAAAGAAGGCGTGCAGCCTTACAACTTGGACAGATGAGTGTGAGTGACTGTGTGTGTGTATGTATGTAGTACGTAGCAGCAATCGTTTTATATTGAGAAGAATACACAAAAGAAATGACAAAGCGAATGTTGCAAGTAAATAAGTAAGTTATCGATGCAACAGCATTGATTGCAAAAAAAAACAGATACGAATAATGGAATGAAGTAAAGAATTTTGTAGAAACGAAATACGTGTGCACTCACGCACACACATGCATACATTAACATCAGTGGCGTGTTGAGGCTTTCTTGCGCCTGGGGAAAATATTTTTTTGGCGGAAACAGGACAGGAAAATGAATATATTTGCACTGCTCTCTGCATGTCATTAAAACAAAATCGGAATGTCCCACTTATAGCCAAAGTGGGAAAAAAAAGTGTCGGAAAAATTGACCATCCACAAATTAATATCCCCCAGTTGGACTAATTGAATCGTCCAGCTGCGAAGAACTTCAAAATCTCTAATGATGAAAGTAAGCTGGATACTGGTATGAGCAAATTATAACCATGCATGGTTAAATCGTAAAAATTAAAAAAAAAAAAAAAACAAGTAAGGAAGGTTAAGTTCGGGTGTAACCGAACATTACATACTCAGTTGAGAGCTTCGGAGACAAAATAAGGGAAAATCCCCATGTAAGAAAATGAACCTAGGGTAACCCTGGAATGTGTTTGTATGACATGGGTATCAAATGAAAGGCATTAAAGAGTATTTTATGAGGGTGTGGGCCATAGTTCTATAGGTGGACGCCATTTAGGGATATCGCCATAAAGGTGGACCAGGGATGAATCTAAAATTTCTTTGTACGATATGGGAATCAAATGAAAGGTATTAATGAGTATTTTAAAAGGCAGTAATCCTTAATTCCATAGGTGGACGCCGTTTCGAGATATCTCCATAAACGTGGACCAGGGGTGACCCTAGAATTTGTTTGTACGATATGGGTATCAAGTATCAAATTAAAGGTATTAATGAGGGTTTTAAAAGGGAGTGGTGGTAGTTGTATAGGTGGTCGCCTTTTCGAGATATCGCCATAAAGGTGGACCAGGGGTGACTCTAGCATACGTTTGTACAATATGGGTATCAAACGAAAGGTGTTAACGAGTATTTTAAAAGGGAGTGGGCCTTAGTTCTATAGGTGGACGCCGTTTCGAAATATCGCCATAAAGGTGGACCAGGGGTGACCCTAGAATGTGTTTGTACGATATGGGTATCAAATTAAAGGTATTAATGAGGGTTTCAAAAGGGAGTGGTGGTAGTTGTATAGGTGGTCGCCTTTTCGAGATATCGCCATAATGGTGGACCAGGGGTGACTCTAGAATACGTTTGTACAATATGGGTATCAAACGAAAGGTGTTAATGTGTATTTTAAAAGGGAGTGGGCCTTAGTTCTATAGGTGGCCGCCGTTTCGAAATATCGCAATAAAGGTGGACCAGGGGTGACTCTAGAATGTGTTTGTACGATATGGGTATCAAATTAAAGGTATTAATGAGGGTTTTAAAGGGGAGTGGTGGTAGTTGTATAGGTGGTCGCCTTTTCGAGATATCGCCACAAAGGTGGACCAGGGTGACTCTAGAATATGTTTGTACGATATTGGTATCAAATTAAAGGTATTAATGAGAGTTTTAAAAGGGAGTGGTGGTAGTTGTATATGTGAAGGCGTTTTCCAGATATCGACAAAAATGTGGACCAGGGTCACCCAGAACATGTTGGATACCGCTAATTTATTTATATATGTAATACCTGCCAAGATTTCAAAGTGGGCGTGGTCATAGTCGGATTTCGTTCATTTTTTATACCAAGATAAAGTGAGTTCAGATAAGTACGTGAACTAAGTTCAGTAAAGATATGTCGATTTTTGCTCAAGTTATCGTGTTATCGGCCATGCGGAAGGACAGACGGACGTCTGTGTATAAAAACTGGGCGTGGCTTCAACCGATTTCGCCCATTTCCACAGAAAGCAGTTAACGTCATAAAATCTATGCCCCTACCGAATTTCACTTTTCGACTTATGGCATTAAAAGTATCCTAGACAAATTAAATGAAAAAGGGCGGCGCCACGCCCATTTTGAAATTTTCTTTTTTTTGTATTTTTTTGCACCATATCATTACTGGAGTTGAATGTTGACATAATTTACTTATATACTGTAAAGATATTAAATTTTTTGTTAAAATTTTACTTTAAAAAAATTTTTTTTTTAAGTGGGCGTGGTCCTTCTCCGATTATGCTAATTTTTATTAAGCGTACATATGGTAATAAGAGTAACGTTCCTGCCAAATTTCATCATGATATCTTCAACGACTGCGGCCACCGTGGTGTGATGGTAGCGTGCTCCGCCTATCACACCGTATGCCCTGGGTTCAACTCCCGGGCAAAGCAACATCAAAACTTTAGAAATAAGATTTTTCAATTAGAAGAAAATTTTTCTAAGCGGGGTCGCCCCTCGGCAGTGTCTGGCAAGCGCTCCGATTGTATTTCTGCCATGAAAAGCTCTCAGTGAAAACTCATCTGCCTTGCAGATGCCGTTCGGAGTCGGCATAAAACATGTAGGTCCCGTCCGGCCAATGTGTAGGGAAAAATCAAGAGGAGCACGACGCAAATTGGAAGAGAAGCTCGGCCTTAGATCTCTTCGGAGGTTATCGCGCCTTACATTTATTTTTTTTTTTTATCTTCAACGACTGCCAAGTTACAGCTTGCAAAAATTTTAAATTACCTTCTTTTAAAAGTGGGCGGTGCTACGACCTTTGTAAAAAATTTTACAAATTTTCTATTCTGCGTCATAAGCTCAACTCACCTACCAAGTTTCATCGCTTTACCTGTCTTTGGTAATGAATTATTGCACTTTTTCGGGTTTTCGAAATTTTCGATATCGAAAAAGTGGGCGTGTTTATAGTCCGATATCGTTCATTTTAAATAACGATCTGAGATGAGTGCTCAGGAATCTACATACCAAATTTCATCAAGATACCTCAAAATTTACTCAAGTTATCGTGTTAACGGGCGGACGGACGTGGCTCAATCAAACTTTTTTTCGATCCTGAGGATTTTGATATATGGAAGTCTATAACTATCTCGATTTCTTTGTACCTGTACAACCAACCGTTATCCAATCAAACTTAATATACTCTGTGAGCTCTGCTCAACTGAGTATAATAAAACAAACTATAATACCGAACTAAACAAAATTCATACCAAATTTTGGATCTACTGTTCTCTTATTTTTTATCGGGTATTTGTAAAAGTCAAATATGCTAAAATTTTTGCTTGTATCCGTTGGTTTTAAAATTTTTTTTAAAATCGAAAAACCATTATGACCGCCGAGAGAAGAGAATGGTTTTACCTTCCTATATTTTTATCATGGGCTGGAGATATCAACTACAAGTAGACTCAAATACATATTTAATAATAATATAATTATAATACATTAGTAAAATTAATATCTATGGGCAAATTTTGCTTGGCTTTGAGGAAGAAAATATATCAATGATATCATCAAAATTTATCATTTCAAATTTTTCTTTTTCCACACTTGATAATGTTAGGCGACACATCGTTGATCGTAAATATGCCAAAATCAGTTTTAATTTGCTGAATGAACGTTGGCAGCTAGCAATTGATACTGAGATAGTCAAGAGTATTTGAAGTGCCATTCGCAAGTTTGGAAAAACATCTTCTCAATACGAGATTATAAAAGTAAGTACTTCTAACGGAGTTTTGGTTCAATTTCCTATCTACTGCGAGGCAATATTTTGCAGTCACATATTTCGATAAAAATTTCTGTTCCATCGAAATCTGTATTATAAAATTCACCCAAGTTCTTACAATTTCTTCTAAGTCGTTATTATCCTTGTTTAACAAATTTCCAACGCCTAAGAGAAATCCAAATTTGTAATTAAGGTCATTTAGTCGTGTAAATATTGTACGTATTTCTTGTTGGAGACGATTGAGAACACTTTTCACAACGCGAGAAATTTCACATTCTGCGGAAAGACCAACATCTCTAGCCGATTCTCCGGGCATTTTCCGGCGTCTTCTTATACGTTTTACTATATCAATATCCCATTTTTCATAAAGACACTTCGCTTTTTATATTGCTTCTTCACAGAGAGTGTCTCGAATTATAGGATAGTTCAATCGCTAATCATTTAAAATCATGATACGCCTCTCTAAAATTCATCCCCGGGTCTTGTAATCTTAGCAGCACACGATCAATCCTTAAGATTTCATACCATAAATGAACTATGCTATGAAACCAAAACTTAGTATATTTTGCAACATAACAGTAGCTTCGCTTCTGGTGTCACTTGTGGTGTTAGTGACCTCTGCTAATTGTTCTAAGTGTTCTACTACATTCTCTAGCCCATCGACGATAACGCTAACCGCTTGTGTTCGGGCGCTCCATCGTGTTTCAGATTCACGTTTGACAGTTTTTGTTAAAATATTTTTTAACAATTCCCATCGTAACGTTGAACGTGAGACAAAAAATATATGATTTTAATTATTGCACAAACTGTCGCAAGTATTCCGGATATATGCATGCATTAGAAAATTTTTCCAGAATTCAATACTTTTTAGAAATCAGTTATAATAAAAATACAAATTATCCAGGAAGTTCTGGTTTTCGGACAATTTGTCGCCCCCCTGTCAGTAGCGCCTGGGGCAAGATTCCACCTCCCCCTTGGCTGCCCTTCACTACGCCACTGATTCACATGCCGTCATGCGAATTGTTTGTGTTTGCAAAAGCAATAAAGTTGAGAATTGCATTGAGTTGTAGCTTTTGTTATTCTCATTGTTGTTGTTGATGTTGTCGTTGTTCATTTTGTTGGAGCTGTTATTTTTATTGACTGTTGCTCTGGTTTTTGGATATTTGTTGTTGTTTTTGTTATATGTTGTTAACAAAAAATATACAAACACTGTTGCTATGAGTAACACGCGAGACAACAAGCCAAGCCAATAGCTTTTTTTTGTTGTTGTCAACAACTATATTACAATGCACGAAAATTTATAGTTAAACTATTTGACACAAACATTTTTTCTGTTCTCTTAAATATTAAACGCAGATTGAATGGATTTTGCAAACTATCTGATTATGTAGATGCGCGTGATGGGAGAATTATATTGGTTAAGTTAGAGAATAAAGATGTCTAAACCAGTGGTGTACACGATAGCTTCCCAGAGCTTCGAAAAACAACAGTCAACAGTCATGCAGTCGACATCTGAGAAGTAAACATCTCGTGCGTAAGTTCTATCCTCAAACATTCTCAATGGAAACACATACTACTACAAAAAAGTTGCGTTTGCTTTCGAAGCTCTGTCGACGTTGTGCAGCGCTGGTCTAAATATATGGAAAATAGAAAATAAAAACAAAAAAAAATTATAAAATAAACAATTATAAACTTTCAAGGAATTTTAAATCATTCCCCCGATAAGGACAAATTTTTTACCGAGATTACAAATGTTCGTGGAAAATTGTCTCTTGGATTTGATACCACAACTTTCGTAAAAGCGTGCCACCTATGCGAAGGTACTCCAGTTTAGTTCGGTATACTAGCTTTAAAAAATACTCCACCAGCAAGCTTCAACAATATACTTAAATCCCTAGATCAAAGAAACAGGGGCCAAAGGAGTCGCCACGATCGATAGGGCTGCAAATAACCCTTCTAAGTGAGTTATGAAGGCGGACCGAGAACTTTGGGAGTATGAGGAGGGTTTTGTTAAAGGCTCATGTACCACGTGCCAATCCAGGGTCAAGTAGAGCTCCTCATGAGAAGGCGGATTTTCGACAGCAGGAATATTACAGTTGGGGACTAGTAATTCGAAACATTTACTTCAACGAAATATCTTCAGAGGGATATCTGGTTGTCCACAACGTTTCTGCAAACGATTTTATGAGTATCCCTAAAGGGACGGTTTGCTCTCAGCACCGGTATGCGGACGCAAACGGTCCTAGGAGCAAGTGGGAAGTATCAGGATGGAATAAGTTGGCCGGCGGTTTGTTAGTGCACGGCGAACGGTCCTAGTAGAAAGGCGAATCGCGGCTATCAGGACGGCTTCGACTGGGCAGCGGTATGATAGTGAGAGATAGCAGCAGAGCAGGGGGGGGGGGGGGGGAGGCTAGCGAGGTGATGGCAGTGCGAGAGATTATACAGTTGCTTTCGAAATTGATCTTTAGCGGTGATTGCGTGTTGTCCTTCGTCAGAAGTTGCTTCCTTCGACAGCAGAAGGGAGCCCACACAAGCGTCTCTAAAACATCGTTGCAATTCCCGCCCATATGTGTATGACACACTAGCATCGACATTGACAAAGCATTGATGATGAAGTGCCAACTTTTGCTGGCTAGAGCGGAACCTCTCGAGTACTATGTTGCAACAGCTTTGCATTATTATACTCAGTGGAGCAGAGCTCACAGAGTATATTAAGTTTAATTGGATAACGGTTGGTTGTACAGGTATAAAGGAATCGAGATAGACATAGACTTCCATATATCAAAATCATCAGGATCGAAAAAAAATTTGATTGATCCATGTCCGTCCGTCCGTCCGTCCGTTAACACGATATCTTGAGTAAATTTTGAGGTATCTTGATGAAATTTGGTATGTAGGTTCCTGAGCACTCATCTCAGATCGCTATTTAAAATGAACGACATCGGAATATAACCACGCCTACTTTTTCGATATCGAAAATTTCGAAAAATCGAAAAAGTGCAATAATTCATTACAAAAGACAGATAAAGCGATGAAACTTGGTAAGTGAGTTGAACTTATGACGCAGAATAGAAAACTAGTAAAATTTTGGACAATGGGCGTGGCACCGCTCACATTTAAAAGAAGGTAATTTAAAATTTTGCAAGCTGTAATTTGACAGTCGTTGAAGATATCATGATGAAATTTGGCAGGAACGTTACGCCTATTACTATATGTACGCTTAATAAAAATTTGCAAAATCGGAGAAGGACCACGCCCACTTTAAAAAAATTTTTTTTTGAAGTAAAAGTTTAACAAAAAATTTTATATCTTTACAGTATATAAGTAAATTATGTCAACATTCAACTTCAGTAATGATATGGTGCAACAAAATACAAAAATAAAAGAAAATTTCAAAATGGGTGTGGCTCCGCCCCTTTTCATTTAATTTGTCTAGGATACTTTTAATACCATAAGTCGAATAAAAATTTACCAATCCTTTTGAAATTTAGTAGGGGTATAGATTTTATGACGTTAACTGTTTTCTGTGAAAATGGGCGAAATCAGTTGAAGCCACGCCCAGTTTTTATACACAGTCGTCCGTCTGTCCTTCCGCTCGGCCGTTAACACGATAACTTGAGCAAAAATCGACATATCTTTACTGAACTTAGTTCACGTACTTATCTGAACTCACTTTATCTTGGTATAAAAAATGAACAAAATCCGGCTATGACCACGCCCACTTTTTCGATATCGAAAATTACGAAGAATTAAAAAAATGCCATAATTCTATACCAAATACGAAAAAAGGTATGAAATATGGTAAGGTAATTGGATTGGTTTATTGACGCGAAATATAACTTTAGAAAAAACTTAGTAAAATGGTTGTGACACCTACCATATTAAGTAGAAGAAAATGAAAAAGTTCTGTAAGGCGAAAGCAAAAGCCCTCGGAATCTTGGCAGGAATACTGTTCGTGGTATTACATATATAAATAAATTAGCGGTACCCGACAGATGATGTTCTGGGTCACCCTGGTCCACATTTTGGTCGATATCTCGAAAACGCCTTCACACATACAACTACCACCACTCCCTTTTAAAACTCTCATTAATACCTTTAATTTGATACCAATATCGTACAAACACATTCTAGAGCCATCCCTGGTCCACCTTTATGGCGATATCTCGAATAGGCGACCACTTATAGAACGTAGGCCCACTCCCTTTTAAAATACTCATTAACACCTTTCGTTTGATACCCATATCGTACAAACAAATTCTAGAGTCAACCCTGATCCACCTTTATGGCGATATCCCTAAATGGCGTCCACCTATAGAACTTTGGTCCACTCCCTCATAAAATACTCCTTAATGCCTTTCGTTTGATACACATGTCATACAAACACATTCCAGTGCTTCCCTCGGTTCATTTTCCTACATGGTTATTTTCCCTTATGTTGTCACCATAGCTCTCAACTGAGTATGTAATGTTTGGTTACACCCGAACTTAACCTTCCTTACTTGTTTTTTTAATGCTCATGTTCCCCTCGAATAAGTAAAAGGGTTAATTTTTACGGCGCGCAAAGTTCTAAGCGCTCGCCGGTTTAAACCATGGTGTTCTTCTTCCTATTTTTGTACCGATAAAAACACTCACCAAATGTTTTGCGGAGTTTTATCGGTGTTGATGGTCCTTTTCCCGTTATTGATCTGGTACGTTCTGGAAAATAGCATCATTAACGTGCTAGCCCGACAATCGTGGAAACAATTTGATATGAGCCTTCGAGTTCATTCAATTCCTGCTTCAGTTAGGAACTTGGGGTTGCCAAGAGTAGGTAAAATAGACAACTTGGTTGGAGAAGCGCTGACAACCGCTCAAAGTATTTTGGCTACACAACTCCTTGAATCCCAGCTGCCACGATCGGTGTAACCGCTATCATTAGGCTGAGTGAAGCTAGGGCAAGAGTATTGTAGAATACGAGCTCCGTCCTGAAGGCATGTGATTTTTGTAAATACTTGCTTAAGAGTCTGTGGTCGTGTATAAATCGCCTTTACATGCATAGTTCTTACGTTGGTTGCAGGCGAAGAGGTCTGTCTGAAGAGATATCCGCTCTGCGCTTGCGAGACGGCCGTATCAATTTCCAAGTCAGACCTGTATAGCAGTAGGATTGGTCTGTATCTTTACATTGTTCTACTTCATGCTCTTCTATATTTTTGTTTACGAGATCCTCTTGGCTTCGCGATTCAAGCAATCGCCGAGCTATCGTATTGCTTTATAAAATCTTTTTTCCTACGTGCTTCTGCCTTTCGATACATTGAGGATTGGGAAGCCACCTACATTGATATTTTTAATTGTCACCCTTTCCCATGCTCCATACACTACGGGGAAAATTATGTAACGAGTCATTTCTTCTCGTGTGAACCAAAATTCTTATCATAGAAGAGCATTCATTCACGTCAGTAAGTGACAGTAAACCTAAATTCCTTTATGAAATTTGTGGTATTATGAAGTGATGACTGTGAATGTAAGTTAGTGCGGCGCAAAGTGCCACGTCGTCGACCCTTAATTTCATTCCGTGAATTCACACCTCTGAGCCAAGCTCGCTTAAAACCAATTTATGGGTAAAATTTCAAATAACACACGCTGATGCTCCAAGCCTCACGCGTGTGTTATTGTTATTCCCATCATTCGAAATTTAGCACTAAAGTAACATCGTCACTAACTTTGACACGATTTGTGAGAAACTGAACTCCCGTCATCTAACCGAGTGCTTAACAACCGATCACGTTCCCAACCAACTATTCCAATCAAATTTTATAACTTAAGTAAAAAATTTATTACTGGGTTACGGCAGCTGCCAACGCATACACACACGCACTCCAGTTCTTACGTATGCTATGACTTTGATGCCATTGTTATCGACCAACAGAACTGAACGACCGAGCGACCGACCGATCGACCAAATTGATACCAACTAAAGTTGCAGCAGCAACAACATGCCAACATGCCAAGTTCATATCAAATTTTCGAATCAAAGGCAAAAAAATAATTTCCATTTAAAACATTCTTTGCCACATTTCATTTTATTTACCGCACTTCGAAAAGTGTACAGTGGGATATTGGCATTCTTTCTGGGGTAAAAGCAAATGTTTTTAGATTTTTCATTAAATTACGGAGTTCGAGTTTTGAAACCATATAAAATTCCAAAGTTAGCAAAGAATGTATATCTTGAGGTTACGTTCTAAACTTCATTAGCTGTTAGATTATCTGAGGCTGTTTAACATCCTTATCGTCATATTTAATAGCTTTGGATATACATAATTGCATACATCACATCCTTAATCGCGATAACGTCTGCTTGGAAGATGCAACAGTGATCGTGCGGCTTACGTCGAGCTTCCATCCAACTTCGGTTCATGCGTGGACCACTGAAAGTGCTCACTGCCATAGTTAAGTCTCTCTGAAGGGAATAACAGTTGTGAAGCTTCCATTACCCCGCTCCTAAGTATCTTACCTTGCGAATTGGTTGCATTGCAGAAACATTTTGCTTCTGACGATACAGCGCCGCAACTCGAATGCTTGTTTTGCGAGCCTGAATGTCACTTGAGTTATGGTACTTAGATTGCATTTGCTATGCACGTCTAGGTCAATTTCATGCTGGTTAGGTTGCGTTATTATTGTTATCTGGTGTCACTACACATTCACCTTGACGATTATGCTAAAGGCCCTTATGTTGTCTCTGAGGATTACCAGGTTTATGGGAATTTAACAGAAATTGTTGGTTAAGCATTTCACTCCTCTCATTTACGTGAAGTTGTTCGGCCTCAGGTTGTAGATGATGTTCAGGTGTCATAAGGAGACATCTCGTAGCGGTGACCTAGAGGGTTAAATGTGTCGCGCTAGTAATTTAATGGTGCTTGTTACCCGTACATACTGGATCTATATCCGGCAAAGGACCATCAACATCGATAACAGTCGCGAAAACTTTCGTGAAGTGTCCTTATCGCTCCAACAACAACAACAATGTAAGTTGTGACTAAAAGTGGGTGCCAATATAACACGCTGGCGGCCGCCGTGTTGTGATGGTAGCGTGCTCCGCCTACCACACCGGAGATCCTGGGTTCCCGCCCAGGCAAAGCTAAATCAAAAATTATAGAAACAAGTTTTTTCAATTAGAAGAAAAATTTTCCAAGCGGGGTCGCCCCTCGGCAGTGTTTGGCAAGCACTCCGAGTGTATTTCTGCCGTGAAAAGCTCTCAGTGAAAATTCATCCGCCTTGCAGATGCCGTTCGGAGTCGGCATAAAACAAGTAGGTCCCATCCAGCAAATTTGTAGGTAAAAACAAGTAAAGGTGTCTAAGTTCGGGTGTAACCGAACATTACATACTCAGCGTGAGCTTCAATTGTACATTTCATTTCAGATAAATTACTTTTCTACATAACACGTGGCACCGTCCGTTTAAAAAAAATGTCTCCCCACTTCCTCTTACAATAAAACTTGATAAGTGAAATATCATTGATTCAAAGCTCTTTTTCGCTAAGATATAGCTTATTATTTTCGTCTACGACCCTTTTAAAAATCTTTTATATAAAATTGGGCGTGGTCTTTAACCGTCTCGTCCATTTTTTCTATAAATATTTCCTGTTATATGGAAAATTTGTGTACCCAATTTTATTACGATCCGTTAATTTTTCTTCGAGTTATGGCTCCCGAAACATAGAAAATTGCTTAGTCATAATAGGGGCGATGCCACGCCCATTTCTTAAAATTGCTTGAGATTGCTGGCGGATCACTTAACGACGTGACTGTGATCACGAAACATGACAGCCCAACATGTTTTTCTTGCCTATAGGACTTTGAGACGGCTGAGCATTTTTTGTAAGCTTCCTCCGTCTTGGCTAGGATTAGTTATAAGGCCTTTTCATCAAATGTGCTTTTCGGCAATCAAAAATCTGCTTTAATTTTATCATAAACTAGCAGACCCGGCAAACTTTGTTCTGTCCTAAATTTGGTCTATCTGCATACATTTTAATAAGCTTTTTCTGTCTAACACTGCCCTCCCCCTCTTCACTTTTTCCTAATACTTTTATTCACTCTTCCCTCAGTTTTTTTCCCTTCATCTATCTCCATCTCCGTCTCATTCTATCTCTGTCAGTCTGCTTCTCTCTTTTCTCTTCTATTAACTTCTGCTAATTCTTCTGCATCTCTTATTGCCATTCCCAGAGGGTGGTATGTATTTTGTTCCAGTCTCAGTCCCACTCCGAGTCTCAGTCCCAGTCCTAGTCCTAATCCTAGTCTCAGTCCGTCTCTGGTCTACTCCCCGGAAAAAAGGATCGTAAATACTAATATAGGCAAATTTATATACCAAATTTCAGGCAAATCGAATAGGACGTATGTAAATATGTATGTGGGTATTATTAATTCATGTTTTTATTTCGGCTTTGCATCACCAACAGCTTTCATTTGATATCCATATTACATACACATTCTAGGGGTATCCGGGTCCACGTTTTGGCCTATATCTGGAGATCCTAGTCACCCAGGGGTATGGAAATTACTCCCTACTAAAGCGCTCATCAACAGCTTTCATTTGATATCCATATTCTAAAAACTCATTCTGGGGGTACCCGGGTCCACGTTTTGACCATGTGCAAACCACCGCGTGAGGTATACGCAACTTATGTGAAAGTTTGAATAAAATTTGCCACCGCATCTCTTCAAACACCGGCGACCAACTATCACACAGTTTAGCCTTTCTTTTTATATAGTGTAGATAGGTGCCTGGTCCACTTTCCGGGAAGAAACTTCACAGGAGCGCTATCCTATCTTTCAAGTTGGATCAAGCTGCATACGGTGTGCAAATTTTATTAAAATCGGTTAAATAGTTGCGGAGTTCATCGTCGACAAACAATGTGACACGAATTTTATATATATATATAAAGATTAAGATGGAATGAAGTTTCAGTTAAGGTTTCTGCTCGTCTGGTGTAGTTTGGGGGGGGGGGGGGGAGGGGCAAATCTTGTGTACGCTGCTCGTTTCTTGGCTGAACCTGCTAGCGACTAAAAAATGTATACACCTGTTGTTGTTTTTATACATTTTGCCGAATAGAGATACGGCACGCTCTCGTACCAGGATCTTCTGGTACTAGCTACAGCTGTCTTGAGCACAGTTTTTGGACAACTTAGACCTTCGAGACTGTGTCGCCTCTTAAGACAGCTTGTCCCTGCAGCAATGTTATTACCCCTTAACCCATAGTGGTCTTTAATGCACCTTTTTCGGTTGGGATTGCGCCCTGCTACAAGAAGAAAAACAACGAATACATAGCCAAAGTGCTAGCATCCCATACATTTCATATATCAGAGAAAGAAAGAGATAACAAACTTTTTGTTTTGTACAAATTTTAGCGAAGAAGACCTATTTTTAGATTCTCTGACCTGGAAACAAGGCTCCCAAGAATACCAAACTATGCAGAAGTTTTTATTAACTTGTTTGATCCACAGTACACACTCGACGTCTTATCTTTTGTACTCGACTACTTATGCCTGCTTTTTGCTTTGTTGTTGGATTTTTATGTTCATAATTTTTTTAATTTTTCCCTTATTTATTTAGTTTTTTTCTTTTTCATGATATTTTATTGTAGCAAATTCTGCTGTTGGTGCCATCCTTTGTAATTGACTCTTTTCCTCATGCTTCCTGCTAGCGTTGCGCTGTTGCTTTGTTGTTGTTGCTATAAATATATTGCATTGTAAATCGCTATTTGCTTATGTTGTTGTTGTATCAGTTGCATGCGTATACAATAAATTATTGTATTTATGGCTGAGAGTGCGATTGGTGAGGCGGTAAGCTGGCAACGGCGGCTCTATACTGAGTAAAGCAGCAAGCAGCAAGCAGCAGCCGCCAGTTTGTCGGGTCAGTGACAGCAGCGGAGTGACAAAAAATGAGTTGATTACACACAAAAGTTGAACGTAGCAAGCAAGAAGGGGATTGCGTTTGGTACTACCAGCTAAGATCAGACCAGCTACATATGTATAAAGCAGCCTTCAGACAGTCGACAGGCAGATAGAAAGACAGATGGATGCGGACCTGAAAGAGATAGGCAAACAAACACACACATATCTACATACACGCAAACTGGTATGTATGTTTGTATAGACAACAAGGAGACAGTCAGTCGAAAAGCGAATAAAAAGCAAGCATCCGACGAGCCGTCATTTACGTGTGATTGCTACGATTTGTTGGTATGCAAAAATGTGTTGCAAGGACACAAAATTGTATGTTGCACAAATCGAGTGCGAGCGCGCGTACAACAATAAATATATATACTTTTTTTTGTGCTAAAATAGTAAATTAGTACTGCTGTCGTTGGTATGTTGTTGTCGATATTTTGTTCTATTTTTTTGTGTATTTTTGTACATTTTGCCAGTTGATACATGATTGCTGATTGAAAATTGTCTATTTGCTCTTTGCCATATTGAATTAGCAGCATGAAATTGAAGTAATTCATTGTATGCCAAATCAAAAGGAGCAATGGCGGCATTGTTGTAGGCCACAACAAAAATAACTCTTAGTGATACTTTTATGCACAGTAGCGAACAGAAAAATAGCATTGATAATTTTTATAGAACTTCGTCAGTAAAATTCTTTTTTCATTGATAGGTACTAGAGAAAAATTACAAAATTTTCACACGACGATGGTTACTAGGAAATCTTTCTGAATTTCACTTGTTTATCTGCTAGTTTTTCGTGAGCTGAGTTTTGAACTCGAAATCTCCTGCATTCATGTTGACGTTTAAACAGGTGCCTATATCCACTTATAAGGCATGGCTAAAAATCCAATATTACTAATCAAGTTCTGTTGAACGCGCCTGCAGTTCTTCCACACAATTTGAATTTAAAATACTGGGAAACAAAAACAAAGCCACAAGCGAGACATTCATATTGCTGAGTGGATAGAGACATCTGCCTTAACACTTATGTGATTGCATGCTATTTGGAATTTAAAATTCAGTTCCTGAAAAGCCAGCTGATGAAGAAGTGAAATGAGCAAACATGTCCTAGTAACCATCATCGTGCGCAAATTTTGTAATTTTTCTCTAATATCAATGACAAAAAAATTGTATAAAGCAATATGATAATTAAGTGCAAATAAATAATATTGATATACTTACAATAAACAATGGAAGCAATGCTAATAATGCACTGCTAAGAATCCAATTTTACTAATAAATTTCTAATTAGCATGACTGAAAATAATCTTTCTTACTTTCAATACTTAAAGAAACAAGTAAGGAAGGCTAAGTTCGGGTGTAACCGAACATTACATACTCAGTTGTGAGCTGTGGAGACAAAGTAAGGGAAAATGGAAGGTATTAAAGAGTATTTTAAGAGGAAGTGGGCCACAGTTCTATGGATGGACGCCATTTAGGGATATCGCCATAAAGGTGGACCAGGCCTGACTCTTGAATTTATTTTGTACGATATGGGTATTAAATATAAGGTATTAATAAGTATTTTAAAAGGGCGTGGGCCTAAGTTCTATAGATGGACGCCTTTTCGAGATATCGCCATAAAGATGGACCAGGGGTGACTCTAGAATTTGTTTGTACGATATGAATATCAAATGAAAGATGTTAATGAGTATTTTAAAAAGGCGTGGGCCTTAGTTCTATAGGTGGACGCCTTTTCGAGATATCGCCATAAAGGTGGACCAGGGTTGGCTCTAGAATTTGTTTTTACGATATGGGTATCAAATGAAAGGTGTTAATGAGTATTTTAAAAGGGAGTGGGCATAAGTTCTATAGGTGGACGCCTTTTCCAGATATCGCCATAAAGGTGGACAAGGGATGACTCAAGAATTTGTTTGTACGATATGGGTATCAAATGAAAGGTGTTAATGAGTATTTTAAAAGGGAGTGGGCATAAGTTCTATAGGTGGACGCCTTTTCCAAATATCGCCATAAAGGTGGACCAGGGATGACTCTAGAATTTGTTTGTACGATATGGGTTTCAAATGAAAGGTGTTAATGAGTATTTTAAAAGGGAGTGGGCCTAAGTTCTATAGGTGGACGCCTTTTCGGGATATCGCCATAAAGGTGGACCAGGGGTGACTCTAGAATTTGTTTGTACGATATGGGTTTCAAATGAAAGGTGTTAATGAGTATTTTAAAAGGGAGTGGGCCTAAGTTCTATAGGTGGACGCCTTTTCGGGATATCGCCATAAAGGTGGACCAGGGGTGACTCTAGAATTTGTTTGTACGATATGGTCATTAACACGAGTATTTTAAAAGGGAATGGGCATAAGTTCTATAGGTGGACGCCTTTTCCAGATATCGCCATAAAGGTGGACCAGGGATGACTCTAGAATTTGTTTGTACGATATGGGTTTCAAATGAAAGGTGTTAATGAGTATTTTAAAAGGGAGTGGGCCTAAGTTCTGTAGGTGGACGCCTTTTCAAGATATCGCCATAAAGGTGGACCAGGGGTGACTCTAGAATTTGTTTGTACGATATGGGTATCAAATGAAAGGTGTTAATGAGTATTTTAAAAGGGAGTGGGCATAAGTTCTATAGGTGGACGCCTTTTCCAGATATCGCCATAAAGGTGGACCAGGGATGACTCTAGAATTTGTTTGTACGATATGGGTTTCAAATGAAAGGTGTTAATGAGTATTTTAAAAGGGAGTGGGCCTAAGTTCTATAGGTGGACGCCTTTTCGGGATATCGCCATAAAGGTGGACCAGGGATGACTCTAGAATTTGTTTGTACGATATGGGTATCAAATGAAAGGTGTTAATGAGTATTTTAAAAGGGAGTGGGCCTAAGTTCTATAGGTGGACGCCTTTTCGAGATATCGCCATAAAGGTGGACCAGGGGTGACTCTAGAATTTATTTTGTACGATATGGGTATTAAATATAAGGTATTAATGAGTATTTTAAAAGGGAGTAGGCCTTAGTTCTATATGTGGACGGCTTTTCGAGATATCGCCATAAACATGGACCAGGGGTGACTCTAGAATGTGTTTGTACGATATGGGTATCAAATGAAAGGTGTTAAAGAGTATTTTAAAAGGGAGTGGGCCTAAGTTCTATAGGTGGACGCCTTTTCAAGATATCGCCATAAAGGTGGACCAGGGGTGACTCTAGAATTTGTTTGTACGATATGGGTATCAAATGAAAGGTGTTAATGAGTATTTTAAAAAGGCGTGGGCCTTAGTTCTATAGGTGGACGCCTTTTCAAGATATCGCCATAAAGGTGGACCAGGGTTGACTCTAGAATTTGTTTGTACGATATGGGTATCAAATGAAAGGTGTTAATGAGTATTTTAAAAAGGAGTGGGCCTTAGTTCTATATGTAGACGCCTTTTCGAGATATCGCCATAAACGTGGACCAGGGGTGACTCTAGAATGTGTTTGTACGATATGGGTATCAAATTAAAGGTATTAATGAGGTTTTTAAAAGGGAGTGACCCTTAGTTGTATATGTGAAGGCGTTTTCGAGATATCGACCAAAATGTGGACCACGGTGATCCAGAACATCATCTGTCGGGTACCGCTAATTTATTTATATATGTAATACCACGAACAGTATTCCTTCCAAGATTCCAAGGGCTTTTGATTTCGCCCTGCAAAACTTTTTCATGTTCTTCTACTTAATATGGTAGGTGTCACACCCATTTTACCAAGTTTTTTTCTAAAGTTATATTTTGCGTCAATAGACCAATACAATTACCATGTTTGATCCCTTTTTTCGTATTTGGTATATAATTATGGAATTTTTTTCATTTTTCGTAATTTTCGATATAAAAAAGTGGGCGTGGTCATAGTCGGATTTCGGCCATTTTTTACACCAACACAAAGTGAGTTCAGATAAGTACGTGAACTGAGTTTAGTAAAGATATATCGATTTTTGCTCAAGTTATCGTGTTAACGGCCGAGCGGAAGGACAGACGGTCGACTGTGTATAAAAACTGGGCATGGCTTCAACCGATTTCTCCTTTTTTCACAGAAAACAGTTATCGTCCTAGAATCTAAGCCTCTACCAAATTTCACAAGGATTGCTAAATTTTTGTTCGACTTATGGCATTAAAAGTTTCCTAAACAAATTAAATTAAAAAGGGCGGAGCCACGCCCATTTTGAAATTTTCTTTTATTTTTGTATTTTGTTGCAACATATCATTACTGGAGTTGAATGTTGACATAATTTACTTATATAGTGTAAAGATATTAACTTTTCTTTTAAAATTTTAATTAAAAAAATTTTTTTTTAAAAAGTGGGCGTGGACGTTCTCCGATTTTGCTAATTTTCATTAAGCAGACATATAGTAATAAGGGTAACGCTCCTGCCAAATTTCATCATGATATCTTCAACGACTGCCAAATTACAGCTTGCAAAACTTCTAAATTACCTTCTTTTAAAAGTGGGCGGTGCCACGCCCATTGTCCACAATTTTACTAGTTTTCTATTCTGCGTCATAAGTTCAACTCATCTACTAAGTTTCATCGCTTAATCCGTATTTGGTAATGAATTATCGTACTTTTTCGATTTTTCGAAATTTTCGATATCGAAAAAGGGGGCGTGGTTATGGTCCGATATCGTTCATTTTAAATAGTGATCTGAGATGAGTGCCCAGGAACCTACATACCAAATTTCATCAAGATACCTCAAAATTTACTCAAGTTATGGTGTTAACGGACAGACGGACGGACGGACGGACGGACGGACATGGCTCAATCGAATTTTTTTTCGATACTGATGATTTTGATATATGGAAGTCTATATCTATCTCGATTCCTTTATACCTGTACAACCAACCGTTATCAAATCAAAGTTAATATACTCTGTGAGCTCTGCTCAACTGAGTATAGAAACGTCTACGAATTTGGTAACTGAAACTATGCAAACCAATCTCAAAATTTTTTTCCAAAATATTAAAATTAAAGATTTAACGAAAATTCCCTACTTTTTTATAAGCTTTTTGAATTTTTTCAAGTATGCAGTTTTGTAGCCCAATCAATTTGAGTCTAACAAAGTACAAGCATGTAGGCCTCTTAAAATTCTCATTAATTTAAACAAATTTTTTTTTCTGTTTATGTTCTCATCCATAACAAGGGAGCGTACCAATTTTTTTCAAGGGCCGAAACAGTTATTCCTTTTATAATATAATTCCTTGCAAAACTATTAATTTTGGACTTTTAATATATTTGGATCAAGATAAAAATTATTTTCGGATTTTTATTTTTTGAGTCCGATAGAACTAGTTAAACTCGGACTTTTAAAAATAAAAGTCCGGAAATAAAAGTTAAATCCGGACTTTTATTTTTTAGGGCCAAAATAAAAGTCCCGCTTGATAACAAAGAAACGGCTTATCCGAAACAAACAAATAAAAATACAGATTTTACTTTTATATGTGGACTTTTATGGAAAAAGCTCCAAAAATAAAAAGGATGCATGATTCGACATGATATTGCTATAGGGATACCTGAGAACTCAAACATTTTCACCTAGGACAATTTTTTGACCAGGACTTTTTCGATTGCGAAAAAAAAAAATTATTTTCCGTCCCTGATTTTTTTCATATAGAAGAAAATCTCTGTTTTTTAGATTCGAAAAAAAAATTATCAAAAATTAATGCGAATTTTAAGAGATCTATAACTTGTATTTTGTTAAACTGAAGTTGAATGTTCTGCAAAACTCCATACTGAAACAAGTAAGGAAGGCTATGTTCGGGTGCAACCGAACATTACATACTCAGCTGACAAATTACAGCTTGCTAAACTTTTTTATTACCTTCTTTTAAAAGTGGGCGGTGCAACGCTCATTGTCCAAAATTTTAATAATTTTCTATTCTGCGTCAAAAGTTCAACCCACCTACCAAGTTTCATCGCTTTATCCGTATTTGGTAATGAATTATCGCACTTTTTCGGTTTTTCGAAATTTTCGATATCGAAAAAGTGGGAGTGGTTATAGTCAGATTTCGTTCATTTCTGAGATGAGTGCCCAGAAACGTACATACCAAATTTCATTAAAATACCTCAAAATTTACTCAAGTTATCGTGTTTACGAACAGACGGACGTACGGACATGGCTAAATGAATTTCTTTTTTCGCCCAGATCATTTTGATATATAGAAAGAAGTCTATATCTATCTCGATTATTTTATGCTGTTACGGGGTACCGTTATGCGAACAAAATTAATATACTATGTGAGCTCTTCTCAGCTGAGTATAAAAAAGTTTAGAGAGCTCCAAATAAGAAGTACGAAATTGTCTTAAATTTTAAGTTTTTAAAAGTTTTTTCTGAAGATATTATCTCAAATAAAAAACGAGAATTTAATTGAAGGAATTAAAAAAAAATTCAACCGCTAATTTTCTGTTCGCTACTGTAGCAACAATGCGTGTTGCTGCGGCATGAGTGACAACATACGAGAAATAACTACATGCAAAAAGGGGCAAACGTCGAGTGTTGTTGCTTTTATTTTTTTGTTGCCACATGCCAAGGCAAAACTCGAAGAAATTTCAAAAGTCTAAATTTGGAAGGCATGGCATATTATCAGTAGTTAATTAATAATGATTTTGTAAGCATTTTATATATACATTAGCGTGAGTACGTCCCTGAAGGTTCGAGTGTAAGACTATGTGCTTTTGACAGGAAAATTATTTGAAATACGATAAAGTACGACTTATGGACTTTAGCGAAATTTACGCCTGACTCGTTATTTTCTGAGCCTAGGAGGTTCAAAGTGGTGATATTAGATCGTTCCCGAGGTGGTCGGACTAATACTAGTACCATATCGTTTCTTGTAACGTATCGGGTCCATGTATAACTGACAAAAGGCCATCAACTCTACAGGTTTCTTAACCTATCCAAATGGTTTGAACAGAGAACTAACTAGACCTACTGAAACCAGCAGCAATTGGTTCTAGGTGAAAATGCATCAAACTGGCGGCTCAAGCGCTACTTGGGCCAGGGTCTTTAGTATATGGGCGGCGAAGAAACTAACCAAACAACTATACCTTTAAAATGTTTTGAGACATCGAAATTTTGTAATATTTTGCGTTCTTTTCTGTACTCTGTGATTTGTTGATGATGCTTAGCTTAACCTAAACTGCAATTTTCGT
Organism: Eurosta solidaginis; assembly: GCF_040869045.1. Classification (NCBI taxonomy): domain Eukaryota; kingdom Metazoa; phylum Arthropoda; class Insecta; order Diptera; family Tephritidae; genus Eurosta; species Eurosta solidaginis. Next base: position 255,496,980 of record NC_090322.1, read on the forward strand.
ACTGCTTGATACAGTCAGTTACGTTTCTTTCAGATCAGGAAAACAATTTTTCAAGTATCGCACATCACTACATTGTGGCAAATGTTGACATCACTAGGCTGTTAGTAAATAATCACGCAACAACAAAAACATGAAGCAAGCCACATTTGTGTACATGAACACACCAATCATCATTTACACACATACATGGAAGGCGACATGCACACACATAGCAGCTCGAAGTGAAGAGATATCTCACACACACACATGTAGTCATCAGCCGAAGTTCTTACTCACACATACACACGCATATAACTAAATTACCCAGCAGGATATACAAGAGTTCTAGAAGGTGAAACGTCTAGACCTTTGGAGAAATATACGTACGATGCAACAGAGAGTATAAAAGCAGCGCAAGCTGAGTAATAACTAATCAGATTAGTTGTGAAGTATAATTGTGAATTACTACTCCCAAAGTAATCTAAATAAAGACCAGTTGGCAATACTGAATATTGGAGTGATTTTTTCAACAATTTAGTGATTGGAATGTTAGCAGAAGGTGCATAGGTATGAGAAATCCCCAGAATTCGTTACAATATTAACAACCTACGACAGCACAACAAATATCATTCTACCACAACGGCAACGATAATGCATCCAACGTAAGACAACAAGAGCCAACCACACACACAGCGATATATGCATTCTTTTGGTTTTAGACGACGCGCCATTATAATTGCCTCAACAAGTCGCCCTTATCGGACAAAAAGTCACAGCGATTGAGCATTTTTGAGCCCATAAAGTAGCAGTGGCATTTTTAATAAAATTTCGTCAATTAAATTCACCTTTTTTTTGTTTTCGTTAGTGTGAAAAAAAAACTTCCGTCTGAATTGCACTGTTTCACCAATATCGAAATCGTTTTCGAAAAAATTCGAGAAAATTTTAAAAAATTTCAAACTTTTTATTTAGATTTTTCTTAATTTTTTTCAGGATGCAGTTTTGTAGCCCAATCAATTTTAGTTTGACAAGGTATGAGTAATAGGTATCTCAAAATTTTTATTGATTTTTGAAAAAATGTTTACTAAAAAGTGTTTAGTATTTTCATCCATTCCTAGGCTGCAAAGCAAATTTAGAACAACCTTCGCAAACATTGTTTTTTAAGTCAATGTAAATTTCGAGAGACCTAATACTTTTTAAAACTGTTGACCTATGAAACTGCGTACTCTAAAAAATTCAGAAAATTTCAAATAAAACAAGTAAGGAAGGCTAAGTTCGGGTGTAACCGAACATAACATACTCAGTTGAGAGCTATGGAGGTAAAATAAGGAAAATCAATCTGGGGTAACCCTGGAATGTGGTTGTATAACATGTGTATCAAATGAAAGGTATTAAAGAGTATTTTAAGAGAGAATAGGCCATAGTTCTATGGATGAACGCCATTTAGGGATATCGCCATAAAGGTAGACCAGGGCTGACTCTAGAATTTGTTTGTACGATATGGGTATCAAATGAAAGGTGTTACTGAGCATTTTAAGAGGGAGTGGGCCTTAGGTCTATCGGTGGACGCCTTTTCGAGATGTCCCCATTAAGGTGGACCAGGGGTGATTCTATAATGTGTTTGTACGATATGGGTATCAAATGAAAGCTGTTAATGAGTATTTTGAAAAGGAGTGATCCTTAGTTCCATAGGTGGACGCCGTTTCGAGATATCGCCATAAAGGTGGACCAGGGGTGGCTCTAGAATGTGTTTGTACGATATGGGAATCAAATGAAAGGTGTTACTGAGCATTTTAAGAGGGAGTGGGAATTAGGTCTATAGGTGGACGCCTTTTCGAGATATCGCCATTAGGGTGGGCCAGGGGTGACTCTAGAATGTTTGTACGGTATGGGTATCAAACGAAAGGTGTTACTGAGCATTTTAAGAGGGAGTGGGCATGAGGTCTATAGGTGGACGCCTTTTCGAGATATCGTCATTAGGGTGGGCCAGGGGTGACTCTAGAATGTGTTTGTACGATATGTGCATCAAACGAAAGGTGTTACTGAGCATTTTAAGAGGGAGTGGGAATTAGGTCTATAGGTGGACGCCCTTTCGAGATATCGCCATTAGGGTGGGCCAGGGGTGACTCTAGAATGTTTGTACGATATGGGTATCAAACGAAAGGTGTTACTGAGCATTTTAAGGGGGAGTGGGCATTAGGTCTATAGGTGGACGCCTTTTCGAGATATCGCCATTAGGGTGGGCCAGGGGTGACTCTAGAATGTGTTTGTACGATATGGGTATCAAATGAAAGGTGGTAAGGAGTATTTTAAAAGGGAGTAATCCTTAGTTCTATAGGTGGACGCCTTTTCGAGATATCGCCATAAAGGTGGACCAAGGGTGACTCTAGAATCTTTGTACGATATGGGTATCAAACGAAAGGTGTTACTGAGCATTTTACTCCCTTAATCCTTAGCTCTATAGGTGGACGCCTTTTCGAGATATCGCCATAAAGCTGGACCAAGGGTGACTCTAGAATGTTTGTACGGTATGGGTATCAAACGAAAGGTGTTACTGAGCATTTTAAGAGGGAGTGGGCATTAGGTCTATAGGTGGACGCCTTTTCGAGATATCGCCATTAGGGTGGGCCAGGGTGACTCTAGAATGTGTTTGTACGATATGGGTATCAAATGAAAGGTGGTAATGAGTATTTTAAAAGGGAGTAATCCTTAGTTCTATAGGTGGACGCCTTTTCGAGATATCGCCATTAGGGTGGGCCAGGTGTGACTCTAGAATGTTTGTACGATATGGGTATCAAACGAAAGGTGTTACTGAGCATTTTAAGAGGGAGTGGGCATTAGGTCTATAGGTGGACGCCTTTTCGAGATATCGCCATTAGGGTGGGACAGGGGTGACTCTAGAATGTTTGTACGATATGGGTATCAAACGAAAGGTGTTACTGAGCATTTTAAGAGGGAGTGGACATTAGGTCTATAGGTGGACGCCTTTTCGAGATATCGCCATTAGGGTGGGCCAGGGGTGACTCTAGAATGTTTGTACGATATGGGTATCAAACGAAAGGTGTTACTGAGCATTTTAAGAGGGAGTGGACATTAGGTGTATAGGTGGACGCCTTTTCGAGATATCGCCATTAGGGTGGGCCAGGGTGACTCTAGAATGTGTTTGTACGATATGGGTATCAAATGAAAGGTGGTAATGAGTATTTTAAAAGGGAGTAATCCTTAGTTCTATAGGTGGACGCCTTTTCGAAATATCGCCATTAGGGTGGGCCAGGTGTGACTCTAGAATGTTTGTACGATATGGGTATCAAACGAAAGCTGTTACTGAGCATTTTAAGAGGGAGTGGGCATTAGGTCTATAGGTGGACGCCTTTTCGAGATATCGCCATTAGGGTGGGCCAGGGGTGACTCTAGAATGTTTGTACGATATGGGTATCAAACGAAAGGTGTTACTGAGCATTTTAAGAGGGAGTGGACACTAGGTCTATAGGTGGACGCCTTTTCGAGATATCGCCATTAGGGTGGGCCAGGGGTGACTCTAGAATGTTTGTACGATATGGGTATCAAACGAAAGGTGTTACTGAGCATTTTAAGAGGGAGGGGGCATTAGGTCTATAGGTGGACGCCTTTTCGAGATATCGCCATTAGGGTGGGACAGGGGTGACTCTGGTATGTTTTTGTACGATATGGATATCAAATTAAGGGTATTAATGAGGGTTTTAAAAGCGAGTGGCCCTTAGATGTATATGTGAAGGCGTTCTCGCGATATCGACCAAAATGTGGACCAGGTGATCCAGAAAATCATCTGTCGGGTACTGCTAATTTATTTATATATGCAATACCACTAACAGTATTCCTGCCAAGATTCCAAGGGCTGTTGATTTCGCCTTGTAGAACTTTTTCATTTTCTTCTACTTAATATGGTAGGTGTCACACCCATTTTACAAAGTTTTTTCCAAAGTTATATTTTGCGTCAATAAACCAATCCAGTTACCATGTTTCATCACTTTTTTCGTATTTGGTATAGAATTATGGCATTTTTTTCATTTTTCGTAATTTTCGATATCGATAAAGTGGGCGTGGTTATGGTCAGATTTCGCCCATTTTTTATACCAAGAAAAAGTGAGCTCAGGTAAGTACATGGGCTAAGTTTAGTAAAGATATATAGGATTTTGCTCAAGTTATTGTGTTAATGGCCGAGCGGAAGGACAGACGGTGGACTGTGTATAAAAACTGGGCGTGGCTTCCACCGATTTCGCCCATTTTCACAGAGAACAGGATTGGTAAATTTTTGTTCGACTTATGGCAATAAAAGTATTCTAGACAAACTAAATGAAAATGGGCGGAGCCACGCCCATTTTGAAATTTTCTTTTATTTTTGTATTTTGTTGCATCATATCATTACTGGAGTTGAATTTTGACTTAATTTACTTATATACAGTAAAGATATTAAATTTTATGTTAAAATTTGAATTAAAAAAATTTTTTTTTTAAAAAGTGGGCGTGTTCTTCATCCAATTTTGCTAATTTTTATTTAGCACATATAGAGTAATAGTAGTAACGTTCCTGCCAAATTTCATCATGATATCTTCAACGACTGCCAAATTACAGCTTGCAAAACTTTTAAATTACCTTCTTGTAAAAGTGGGCGGTGCCACGCCCATTGTCCAAAATCTTACTAATTTTCTATTCTGCGTCATAGCGTCAACCCATCTACCAAGTTTCGTCGCTTTATCTGTCTTTTGTAATGAGTTATCGCACTTTTTCGGTTTTTCGAAATTTTCGATATCGAAAAAGTGGGCGTGGTTATAGTCCGATATCGTTCATTTTAAATAGCGATCTGAGATGAGTGCTCAGGAACCTACATACCAAATTTCATCAAGATACCTCAAAATTTACTCAAGTTATCGTGTTAACGGACGGACGGACGGACGGACGGACGGACGGACGGACATGGCTCAATCAAATTTTTTTTCGATCCTGATTATTTTGATATATGGAAGTCTATATCTATCTCGATTCCTTTATATATGTACAACCAACCGTTATCCAATCAAACTTAATATACTCTGTGAGCTCTGCTCAACTGAGTATAAATATCGAACTGTTTGTAAAATTTTCCGAATTTTCGAGCTTTTTTGAGAACGTTTTTGAGATTGCTTTGCATAGTTGAGGTAATAAAATTCATGGCAGTTTTTTTTAAATTATCAAAATTAAGAAAAATTATAAAAACTTAATTGACAAAATTTAATAAAAATTAATAGTGCTATTTTGCGTGTACGCTACTGTACATGGACATGATTTGATTAGCTCGGTTCGGATTTCTGAAACTTTCTTAAAGTGAAGACATCCCATACTGTCATTCGCAATATTACAACCATTCACCTACAGTAAGGGCCATATTATGTATGACACCGTGACTCTTTGCGTCCCAGTCAGTTACATTCACATTCACTATATAGTTAATACCAAAAATTTCACAAAGGCACTCAGGTTTACTACCACGCACTAAGTGGAATGAATCCCCTTATATCATACGAGTCCTAGTTCACATGAGAAAATGCGATTCGTTGCGTTAAACATAATATACCGCTTAATGTGACATTTCTAACAATTTGAAAGCAGCAGCCCTTAAAACTCATTAAATCTTACACAAATGTTATCTTAATGCCTACTTAGGAACCGAAGTGTCATTAAAATGCAGGAAATGAGCTCCTAAAAAGTTTTTTTTTTTTTTTTTTTGCTTACCCAAGCGCGCTCCTCCCTAAGACTCAGTAAACGCAGGCCAAATCTACACGCATTTTGATTAGACATACTAACACATGTATTTTTTGTATATGTATTAAGTCTTTTTACGTTTATCTCTTGCTTACCATTTAATTTAATCAAAGGATCGTAGGCTCCAATTTAAGTATCTACATATATATGCATGTGTATTCATTTAGATCTTTTGCAATAATAGTATCGTTTATTCTTTTAATTACTTACATAGTAAATGCCGTAGTTTAATGGTGATGATTAAGTCATAAAAATCACATACACTCATCACATCACATGAGCAGATATGCAATATTTTTCTTTTGTAATGTTTTATGTTTTTTTGTTTATGAGCCTTACATCTTATTCACTACAGTTATTTTAGTGTTTCCGAAAAATAAATTACCAGCGACTAAGATTGCAGAAAAAAGTAAGAAAATAAAAATTTCGGCTGGAACCTATGTTATATACTCAGTTGCTGCATGAAACATAACTTATGAGACGTATTTACACCTTACGGTACTAGTAAGATTGTCCTGCGGAGGATTTAATTTGTCTTCTTCAAACCGTCCGGGTGATCTTACCACATCCTAGCGTTAGTCAATCGCGGATATTTGGTGGCGATGTAATAGTGTTTTGGCAATTATACATAAATCGTCGTTCTCGGATACCAGTTTTTGCCAGTTTTAGGCCAACTTGCGTTTGAACACGAGTATTTCGAAGAATAGTTTATATGCTGCTCGGAGCTTTGTACTGATCGTAAACGCGACTATAATCCATTAGTGATGTATTACACGAAAGGCAGCAATGCGGACGCTGTGTATCACTTGTGCCATCCAACCACAGTTTTTGTGAAAAACTGTACCGCGGGGAAAAGGAAAAGCCAGTTGTGACATGTATGTATAAACTGTATCATAGATACTTGTATACAGCTCCTGTCCTTGGGATCCGCTGCATAGTGGGAGATTTGCGTGGCCTGCGGTTTCACCTCAAATGCGAGGGGAGTTCTCTTTAGAGGAAATTGACGATAAAAAGGCTTTTCTCTCCTAAAGTTGAAAATAAAATATTCTCTTCGGAGTAATGCGGTCTCTTCATTAGAAAGTTGGCAATAAAATTGGAAGCTCTGTCGCCAAGTTTTGAAAGGCCTCTTTACCTATTCTAAGCTTGGCTTGATTTTTCATTTACGTTTATTATTTACTTAGTTACGCTTGTGCCGTTCCGTGCGACCGAATGCCATTATTCATAACATGGAAAAGGGTTTAAATAGACCTTGTATTTTACCAAGCTAAGACTGTAAACCCGATTACAATCCAAATTGGGACCAACGATCGGCACTGATGTGTATCGCAAAGAACATGGAACCTTTGTTGGGCACTGATCATGCAATTAGATCTATAGGTACCCACATTAAGCATATAATATATCAACTGGCAAGATAAGAACCATTGAGTGCATTATCTTCGAGAGCATTATCTTCGATGTATCTTGGAACGTTTTTCCGTCATCTCTTTCAAATTTGTCTCGAAAGCAAACCGGATGAGCCTTTTCTAGCCTCGAACAGTATCATCTTCAGTGTCATATTTTTCTTCTCTTTTTTCTTAGAGAGAGGATCTTATTACGCAATTACTGAGCATAATGTAGCAGTTTCTAGGTAAAAATGATTTTTCGTTGGATTGTTAGGCTGACATCGACAAGGCCTTCAACAGTTTGGAATAGGGAATGCAGAAAACTGTTTTTAGGCAAAATTTAAACCAATAATATCACCTTCAAGGGCTAGTGTCGCCTACCTAAGGTACACTAATATCTTCCTTAGTTTTACAATATCGATAAATGGGTTGAGTTTTAATAGACTTGAGTTTTATTTTTTAAATTTTTTTAAATTGATCGAAAAATAATTTTTAGCTTCCTAACGATATTAAACACCAAAAAAAATTTTTAGTTAAACGGTTTTATTGAAAGCAATACTTACATTAAGTAACAATAATACTAAAAGCTAGAAAATAATTAGGTAGGTCCTAGGTACTACTCATCACACTCCTCATCAATCTAGGGCGTTGATCAGACAATTAAATAAAAGCGTTGGGCGCATGAAATTTCTAAAAATGTGAGGCGTAGCATAAACTGATTAAGGTTCAGTTGATCTTACTTATGACTATCAATATCAGTTTTACGCGTCTAACGCTTTTGTTGATTTGTATGATCAACGCCCTAGATTGATGAGGAGTGTGATGAGTAGTACCTAGGACCTACCTAATTATTTTCTAGCTTTTAGTATTATTGTTACTTAATGTAAGTATTGTTTTCAATAACACCCTTTAACTAAATTTTTTTTTATTTAATAATTTGGGAAAAATTTTAACCAACGTGACATCAGAACGGACAAGGCGACAGCTGTTTCGATTATACCTTTTTTAAATCTCTTTAAAGCCTTTTCTCCCGGGAGTGGGATTCGAACCCTGCACTCCTACGATGGTTGAAGTGTTATAAACGCATTCAGCTACGTCATGCCTTAGTTGTTGTAAACCTTATCCCAATTGCCTTCTTTGCATATTTCCTTTATTCATAGTTCATACTTCGTATGGTAAAGTTATGCGTTGGTAAGGCGGTTTCAGAGAAACTTGGTGTTTTTGCTTTGTCCTATTTATAGAACTACAACGATTTAACACCAATGTTGTCTATTTGTATGAGTTTTTAAGCGGGGATTACCCTTATTGCTTTAATAAAATAGAAAAATTAATTAATAAAATAGAAAAATTCCGTCCTCTTCGCAAATAATAGAAGTTTAGGTCCTAGCTGAATTTTTGTCTCAGGATCTGGCAACTCTGTCGCCCCTAGTAGCTGGAGCCTTGACTCGCAAGAGCAGGACAGTAACATAGAACGTGCTCCACCGTTCTTCTACCAGGTCGCACTTCCCACATGTGTTGTTACAAACAAGTCCTAACTTATAAGCATGTGACGCCAAATAGCAGTGACTACTTAGTATGCCCATCGTGAGCCTTAAATCTATAAAGAACTCTAAAAATAGCTCCGAGCGAGATAAAAACTAGTATATTGGGAACCAAATAGAAAGTCCTAAAAATTACTGTTATATTGCGAGCGGATTAAAAAAAAACTCTAAAATTAGTTGTTATATTGCAAGCGGAAAAACTCCTTTATATCTTTCATTCTGAGATCGATTAAAAAAACTTGACAAATGACTGTTATTTTGAGATCGAAATAAAAAGATGATAAAAAAATTTTAAGGTCTACCTTTATATAAATGGACCAAAAAATAGAAGGCAATTTTTCCTTTAATACAGACATAGTCTTGTTGAATATTGACTAAAAAACTTTAGCAATAGCTCTTGTAAAAGAATTTTGGGATTTAAAATTATAAGAATTTAACCTGTAAGAGTAATCAGAACGAAATTGAGAGTGACTCGTATCTCCCTTGGTATTCTGCTTTTTTCTTTTGCAAGGTTTGCTTAGTACAAATTGATAAGGAGGCTCACAGGGCGCGACCTAGCAAAGTATTTTAGCGTTTCTGTGTGGATTAGGCTTAGAGCCTCATTATGCTTATCTGGATCAAACGGTTGCGTAGGCAGGTGCTAGATCTCATCAGAGTGCTTGTGGATATGTATCCTTACATAGCTTGGAGGCGAGGCTAGATTAAGAAATTGGTTGCTAGGGTATCTAGGTTTGGGATAATTTAGTTTTGAATTTGTACTTGATAACTTGCTCACATTTTAATGTGAGATTATCATTGAATTCACCGAAACTCTGAGATAGCTCAAATTATACAATTGTACGTTTTGCATGGCAGCGTTAATCCTGCCCCTAGGCTTACAGCTGGGTATAATAATTTGAAAAGCTTGCAAATCGGCGCACAAAAGGGACGTGAGGCATAAGTGCTGCGCCAAATAGTCACGTAAGTATTTTAATAAGGAGGACTCGTCGTCGTGTTCATAAAAACATTGCAGTCTATCAACGTACACGATTTTCTTATGTACATAAATAAGTACATACATAAATACAACATAAACAACAAATAAGAAGAAGTATAAACACAAGAAAATTGCCAAGAAAGCTAAAGAAAAGACTGCTTGCCACATGAAACGAAAGTTTGGCAACTAAAACAACGAGGCATTATGTGGCAGCTATGTATTTGTGTGTGTGTGCGTGTCGATATTTATTTGTATTAGTATATGTATATAAGTGAAGATGCGCCGCCTTGTTTGTTAGTTAGTTAAATAGTTGAATTTGCCATATTCTCTGCGCAAAATGTTTAGTACTTTGGCCTCATCAGCAACATCACTTCATTGTTTTTTTGTTTCCTAGTTTATTCAACAATTTATCGTCTGCGCTTTTTGGTTGCAAGAAGTTGTTGCATGTTGTTGATGTTGTTACATTTATTGCAACATATTTTTGATATTTTTAGGATGCGATTTCCTAATTACTTGTTCGCACTCAGCAGCTCAGCGTGCAAGGCGGCATAATGCAGCACCGAGCTGTGGTGCGCGTACGGCAATGTGGCAGTGTGGCATGTTGGCAGCTGTGCAGCTGTGAAATTTTACATATATATTTGTGATGTCCATATGTATACTTGCAATTCGTGATGATTATTGTGTGCTAGTATTTCTTCGATTTATGTTTGTACTTCTTTTCAGCACTTTTGTTGCTTGTTGCGTGATTATGTTCTTTTGTTGTTGTTCTATGTTGCCATTCATGTTGCTGTTGCATGTATTGCTGTAGTTGTTATTGCCGATAACATAACAAACATATGTATCTATAAATCAGACCTCTTAAATTTCTATTAACGTAAATATTCATTAATTTCTTTGCCTTTTTTAATTTTAATGATTAATAAACATTTTTTGCATTGCCTAGCATTTAACAATTATTAAATTAGAATAATAATTATAGTTCTCCGCCGATTAGAAATAATCAAAAATAATTGGAAAAATTCGCCATTGTTTAAGATAAGAATTAAAAATAATCAAATAATCAAAATTAATTAAATAGTTTATATTAGCCAAATATTAATCACATTAAAATTAATTAATATTGGAAAATACGCAACTAATCAAAATAAGTAAGTAATAGTCATTTGTTTAATAAATTTTGTATTTATAATAACCAAAATTCAATTAATTATTCAAATAGTTATAAAAATCATGCAATTAAAATTGATTGATTAATTAGTTTTTGTGTGACCTAAACTAATTATTAATCATTAATTTTAGAAGTTAACGAAAAGGCCGATGAGTTGACAAAGGAAGGTGCAGCTTTCGATGAAGCGACGGTGGACGTCCCAATCCTTTTGCGAGAAATCAAAGAGGCAGGAGTTGCACATGGTCCATCAAGCGGCAAAGGCGTGGACAAAAGCGCTGGGCTGCAAAAGTTCTAAAATAGTGTTGCCAGATTTCGAGCCAGCTACTAATCTAGATACTATAGAACTTCTAATATTTGCCAAGAGGACTGAGTTATTTTATAACATAAGTCCTGGCACCTAATTGCACGAAATAGAAAATTAAAAGCAAAGAGGAGGGGAAGTAACAATAAAACGAGGATGATAAAGAAAAGAAAAAAGGGATGAGGGACAGTTGTATGAGAATCAAAAGGAAATCAAAAGCAAAAGGATCTCAAAAAAAGGAGACCAAGAGAAACAAAATATGCGTAGAACTAAGGAAAGAGGGAAGATTGTGAGAGTCTAGAAAATTTCGATACAGTTTCAATACTTTAAAAAGAAACAAAACCCCAATTACGCGCAGATAGTCTGGAAAGTTTCACTAAATAGTTTCGATACAACCCCGAGAACAATTCCGAAATGATGATGAAAAATTGCCGCAATGATTCCGAAATAGTCCTGGATACATCTCGAGCAACATCCTGGATTGGTATCAAAATAGCTCACAAATGATCCTTAACCATTCCAAATATTTGCTTTCAGTGATAGCGAAATTTTCCAAAAGAGCTTAGAACTCGATCTGCATATGTGGCTCACACGCTTGATATTGTAACGAATTTACTTAAATTCCTCTTATTTGCAACCTTATACTAACGTTCGAATCACCACACTGTTGAATAAATAACTCCACTCTTCAATAATGCAAAATGGCCGTTATTAAAGTACTTCACAATAACACTTATACTTCGCAACTGATTGCTTAAACCAAACTGATTGTCGTGCCTCTACTGTTGCTGCCTTTTGTACTGTTTGGTTTCCTCGTTGCATACTTCTAGGCTTTTCTATTCTATAATTTACTAGTTAGTTATCAGCTACAAAATCGTCAGCCACAACTACGTATATGGCTTCTCATATGCGCTTGTATACGTGAGAAATACTTGCACAAATTATTGCCTTCTTTTGTGAGCATCTCAGATAAGATATATGCATGTGTTTGTGCGTCTCTTCTCCGCTGCTTGTATGGACATATGGGTAGACATAATGATTGATTTAATGATGTGCATACAAGTCACTGCTTAAGATCGGTTTAGAGATGATAGTATCCCTTAGTGTTGCTAGTATTCGTCACAATATCAATGACCAGAGTCAATATACTCATACAGTTTTAACGATTCAAAAAAAAAAAAAAAAATTATCTGAGATGTAATCATCTGGTCATAATCCGCATTCTTAAAATTATATGAGTTTTAGACGCTTTTCATAGTCAATTTTTTTTCTATATATATTTTATTATGGTAGAAAACCCTTCGCAAAATTATATAAACTGACAGTATAGCTTTCTTATCCTGCCAAAGATAAGGTATATTTGTATTTTTTAATTAGAAATTATATCATCCCGGAGTTAAACTGGAATTCGGATCGTCAGATACACATCTATATACTAAATAACTAAATAGGAAATGTACTTGAGGAATCACGAAAAAATTAAGCATAAAATACTTCATATTCTTTGTAAAAATAATATGACCTGTGGATTCTTCCTAAGAGTCTAAGCTCTGTGGTCATCGAAAGCTGTTCAGCCGTTCTGACATAAACTTGTAAGTTAGTGGTCAGTAGCCGATAGTCTTCTTTTATTCTCAGCTGAGCAGAGCTCACCGAGTATATTAATTTTTGTATGTGTACTTTGTTTTGATAAAATTATAAAATTGTTATTACTTACTTACAATTTCGATGTTGCGGTTAAATTTTTTTTTTATAAAACAATTAAATATGTTACATTTATTGATTATGCCGCTTATGTAGCGGTGCCGCGAGTTGAAGGTAGTTATAAAGAAATCACCTACAGCGAATAATAATTTTTAATTCTTACCAAGAATAAAATCATCTTAAAATTTCTATTAATGAGCACAATTTGCTATAGAAAAATTTCTAACAAATACACACCTTCATACAATTTTATATATACTTGTTATGATGATATTAGCCCACCTAACATTTACAGCTATATAGAAAAGCAACAACAATTCACATTAACTGGCAAGAAGAAAAGCTAATTTCTTTTGAAAGAAGGAACATACAAATAACTTATTCTATATAGCTTATCCTGTGCAGCAGAGCTCAAGGCAAAAAGAGAAATATGTAAATATATAAAATAAAGTGGAAGAAAAACAAAAAAAAAAAACTTGCAACGTTCAACAAAAACAGTTTAGACTTCAAAACCCCGTACAGACGTCAGACAAGGCAATAAACATTGGCACAGTTGCAGCAGTTAAATGTGAAATACTGCTTTATCGTTGTCATTGAGAGGTAGCTGAGGGGCAGGAAAGGCAGAAGAGAATGACAGTCAGTGCAGTAGGATTTTAAAGTGGGCAAGAGGACATGATTAGTTTTTAGATTGCGCTCTAACGACAATTTTCAACCTTTTTCAGTTATCGAAATTCTTGTTTTCCTATGCTAAATGTCAGTTAATTGCAAGCTCTCAGTGTCAACAAAAATCAGCTATTCTGTTGATTTCTGTGTATTCACAACAGATTTTAGCGCTTTGTTTTACAAAACATTTACACTTATCGATCGTATTGGGGATTGGTCCTCCTGTGTTGGTGAAAAGGAAAATGTGAAATGAAGCTTTCGGAAGGATTTCTATCCTCTAATTAAATTCTAACTGAACATGAAAGCCCTTAGAGCTGTAGCGTGGAAGGCTATCGCATTTCGAAGTCTTCTCGATTTGGTGTTCAGGTTAAGATTGAACTGATAAGCATCACCTTTAGTTTTATGGTTGGAGAAACGGCGGGGCCTTTCTACGGCCTAATCCTCTCCACTTCACTTCTGTATAGATTTTTTAAGTATTTTTTTTTTATTTCGGTGTCACTCTTGCAAAATGTTGGTGTTTGTTTGGGTTTTTAATTTCAATCAATTACGGTTTCGAGTTTACTCCGGTTTCGAAATAACTCGGTTTTCGACTTTCACTTTCGATTTTGGTTTTGTTCGACGCAATATATTTTATTATCTCTTGAGTTCCGGGTACGGTTTCACAAAGTACTTCGCTTCCGTTTCATTCTTTTGACTATTTCTGTTCCCTTCCGGTTTCGCGTTAACAAAATGTTTCGTTCTTCTAACTAATTAATGTTCCTTTGTGAATTAGGTTATGTTAAGTGTTTCGGTTCCTAGTTTGGTTACGGTCTTCGTAAATAATTTACGTTTCTTTCCGCTTTACATTAGTTTTGTTTTACGTTTTGCAAAGCATTTCAGTATCCCATTTGGTTTCATTGTTCCTAATTAACTTTTTGGTTACGTTTTTCATAATTAATTTCGATTACAGCTGGGTGTTGCTAGGTTTCGCTATTGCTAGTTGTCTCGTTTCCTTTTTTGGTTACTTTCTTTACATTAAGTTCGGGGCTTGGTTTCGCCTATCGCCAGTTTTATCTATGTTCCGGTTTCTTTCTGGTTTGATTCCGTTGCGGTTTCGATCTCACAAAGTTTTTCCTTTCCATTTATGATTTATTTCGGTTTGGGTTTTGGTAAGTACTTCAATTTCGGGGTCTTCATAAATAGTTTTTGTTTTTTTTTCTCTTCCATATGTTTCAGCTATTTTTGTGCGAAGTTGATCTCGTTATTCTTAAAAAATTTTTTCAAAATTAAGTTCGGATTTCATCTTGGCTTCACTCTTGATAATTTATTTCATTTTTCGGCTTTTGTATAATTTCCGTATTGTTAGGGGTTCTATTTCTGTTTTTAGTTTCTTTCTTCATAATAATTTTGAGGTGAAAATTTTTTGAGAATGGCCCCAATTTCTGTTCCGGTATTGATTTCTCAGCATAGTTAGCTCCAGTTTCGTTCTGATTTGAGTTCGATTCGATTTGGTTTTGTTGCAATATGGTTTCATTCCGTTTCATAACGATATCGGTTTTGAATTTCTTTGTTGCAGTTTGGCTCCAGCTCCGGCTTCATGGCAGTTTTGTGCAAGTTCTGGCTTCTTAACGGGTTGATTCCATTTTCGATTCAGTTCCGGTCTTAATTCAGTTTCTGTTTCCTGTTAATATTCTGTTTAAGTTCCGCTTAAGTTGTGGTTTCCTTATGGATAAGTTCCAATTTTCGGTCCTGGTTTTGACCCAGTTTGTGTTTCGTTAGATTTCTATCCAGTTCTTCGTTTCGATTCACTCTCGTTTTTATTCCGGTTTTTGTTTCGCCTTTTTTGATTAAGTTTCCGGTTTCGTTCCAATTTTGGTTTTGCTCTACCTTGGGTTTCGATCCACCATCGGTTTCTTTCCAACTTCGGTTTAGTTCCTTTTTCGTTCGTTATTCAGTTTCGTTTAAGTTCTGGCTTCGTTTCAATCCCGTTCAGATTTCATTTGGTCCACCTTGGGTTTCATTCCAGTTTCAGTTTCGACTTTTGGTTTAATTCTAATTTCGATTTCTTTTAGATCTAGTTTCGGTGGTGTTCTAATATCGCGCTCGTTTTCATCTAATTTCGGTTTCGTTTTTTGGTTAGTTTGTAACAGTTTCGATATCATTCTTTTTCCATTCGACTTTCGGTTACATTTCAATCCGGTTTCGATTACGTTCCAGTCTGGGATTCGTACTAGTTTCCAAATCCGTTTTTCAAATTGCTTCCATTCCTTGAAAAAAAAAAACTACGATACATTCTGCCCTGCAGAACCTCCGAGTATTACGCTACTAGCGCTCCTTATAAACAGCCATGAGCAGAGCAACGAACAGCGTCGAAGTAAAGATTGTGATCTGTCGCAGCGAAAATGGAAAAAAATAGCAACAGCAACGACAGCAAAAGTTCAACGTTTGAAGCTGTTTTTGATTTGATATCCGTTGGTTGGTTGGCTTGGCTTCTTGGCTTTTTGATTGTTTGCTTGCTTTCGTTAACTTCTTAGCTACTTGCCATCTTGGGTTCCACTTGTCTTCCATCTTGCCTGCGACGCTATTGGTGCTGCTGCACTTTACTGCTGCTGATGCAGTTATCTTATTGTTAATCTATTTTGCTGCAACATTATGCCAACAAAAAAAGTAATAAAAGGAAGTTCTGTTATCTACAACGCACCCGTTTTGTATGCATGCCATGTACTACACGTGCAAGAGGAAGCATGTATTTGTGTGTGTGTAAAGCGTAAAAATCTTTATGCAAATATATGCATTTTTTTTATCGTTATACACTTAATTGTAAGATTACGATTATGTTGTTGATGAGATGTTGGTGTTGGCTATGGCAATAACGTTGAAGATACAGTTGCTAATGGTAATGGTAATGGGATTGCAAATGAGAAAATGGCTAAAAAGTATGTTATTCATTTAATTTTTTATCCTGTTCTTATGGTTTTTTTATGCTTTGCAAAATATATCATTATATAAGCACGTTTCACCCATTCCCTCAAACGAACAGGAAATTGCATTAATGATGGGGATGCTTTGATGCAGCAGGGCTTACCTTACTACACTAGTTATGTGACTTTAACATCAAATGTTAGCTTTAATAAAAAGTGAAAGCAGACACTTGAGAACACAACTAATTGGTTGCCGCTGCTATAACAGCATTGCACTGCACTGCACTGTGGGACTGTTTACTTTGTTTGTTTACAAAAAGTTTGTAAAGGAAACGGAAACACGAAAGAGATATTTGAGAAGCAATCTGTTTGGAGCAGTTAATCTCGAAGAAAAGGCGTCTGAAATTAAAAACATGTGCACTTAAGCTTTGAAAACTGTTAGGTATAACATTTGGCGGGAGTCTTATACATAAAGGCTTTGGCCGCTACTAATACTTACAACGCTCGGACTAATTGAATTGGAACCTTCTTAGACTTTTGGAACGCCCCTTGCTAAAACATAGTACTAAATCTGGGAAACATAGGGTAAATTAGTTTTGGTTGAGTAGTATCCAACTCGGGGAAGCTCACTTAAGCAACATGCAGGTCAGTTGGATTTGTACTTATGACAGCGATGACGTAATACGAAAAAGATCGATCTCAAACTCTGAATAAATCCTGCGGAAATCCAAGTGAAGCGGCACCAAAAAAATTGAAGCCTTCTACCTTAAGGACAGTATGGCCATCCCTATGCGAGTTGTAATGCAGGTGGACTGAATGCAGTTCCTACCCTGGACTGATTTCACATTTGGCCGTTACAGCATACTATACTAGACTTTACTATAAGTACTTTACTGTGCTATACAATACAATGCTAGACATTACTGACATTACTGTAAGTACTTTACTGTACTATACTATATAGTATACTATACTATGCTGCACTATACAATACTATACTACACTGTACTGTGCTATTCTATACTGTGGATAATATTAGCAATTCCGATACATCACTAGTAAATAAATGCTGCTCAATCACAACAGCAATGTAAGTAGATGAGACAACAGTTAGCTACGCTCACATGTACACAACAGTTAAGATCACAGACAATATTACCACAGATGCATACAGCAACAAAGAGCGCAGGCCACATTACTCACACATACACATAGAAGAAAGCAGTGAATATGAGATGTAGAGAAGGAAATAAGCAACTTATGTAGAAGGCTGTTCGCGAAAAGCCTACACCCTGGAAGAAAGAGGCGGACGAAGGAACTGAGAGCAAAAAAACAGCGCAATCAAAGGAACAGTCAATCCGTTTGATTTTAACACGTTATAAGTAAAGTACGCAAACTCATTGTGAAGTTCTACTATCAGAGTAATGCTTTAAGTGAAGAGCATTTTATATACAGAGCATTTGTGGCTAATGATTCGACAGGTCAGTTATTCGATCAATAACAGAGAGCGCACAATTATCGATAATTTTTTATGAATACAAATTCTATATGACTAATATCCAAATTTGGCGATTATGTTATGCTATATTGCTCTATGCAAATTATTCCCGAAAACATACTCAAGTAGATTATGCCACTCTGACCCTCTCCCAAGACAACAAGTGATCCATTAGAATCTCAGATAGGCACAGATAACCGATATTTCTGCTCGATATCCTCAGCTCACAGCCGTATACTCAGGTGGCTGCAAACCTAAAGAAAGTGTGGGCAGTGGTATGTACAATGAAGGTCTTTTCCTCTCATTAAGTATAATAAGCGGCATAAATAAGAATCGAACTAAGTCTACAATTGAGTTTATTCATCTCTACTTACATTCATAGAACTTTTTTTCAATAGGAGTACACGGCAAGCGCATATAACACCCTAAGAATGAGCTTTTGTCAAAGGTGGAGGGTGATGAAGAGATATAAAGTGACGAATATTTTTCCTATAGATACACTGCTCTAGCAAAGACACGTATAGTCCATTTGAATAAGCGCTTCATCAGTTGTTTAGCGCGGCTTGGCTCTGTTGAAATCGAAACAAACTCTCCTACATCAAAAGGACAAATTTGTTAAATATCTCGTTCAATGAAATCACATACCTGACCTAACCTAACCTTGACTTTCCAAGTAGATGCTAAATTATCTAGCTGCAGTAGCACTGGATATCATCCCATCGCAACCTGAATCTTTCCATCAAACTTTCCATCCGTTATTCATACAACCAATGGGGTAATACTTTGTTTTAAATTCGGATCCTTGCTATGTAGGGTGCTATTATGTCGGCTGTCCTGTCCTTTGATAGAGGCGTCATCATATTGGAATTCGCTCAGATAATTACCACAACTTCTTCTCTTTCATATTGTAGCCAAAAATGAATGCCTTCATACCCACTATGCGACGGCATAAGCACTTGCAGAGAGGGCACTCATCAGCAGCACTTCATCACTTCAAACTGCTGCAAATTTTCTTGGCTCACTTCCAATACAAATTGTGAGTTTGTATGGCTATGAATCAATTACAAATTAAATATGTACCCCCTATATGAACTTAGATATATATACATACATATACACCTACACATATATGAAAATAAACACATGCATTTGTGTGCAACACTTAAGTTAGTCAATCTTGTTCCGAAAGTGTGCTGCTATCCCACTTTCAATTCAAGGTGGGAGACTGCCTGGCTGATTTTTTGCCATGGGCGTCACACCCACACTTAAGCATATTCATTTGGCCGACATCACACACGCCCGTTTACAATTAAATCGAACGTCCTGTGCGCCGCTAGCAACAACGCTACCGCTCTATGTTTTGTGTTTCCGTTTTCTATTTTGTCTATTCACCTGTTATATGCCGCCCACACTTCAAAGTTAAAGAGGGTATTCATTGAGGATGAGAATATTAATGATAATAGTCGGTATTTAGGGACGTCTTCCTTTAAACTTCATATAACTTCTTCAGAAACGGTTGTTATTTTTGATATTTAGAATCCTACTACATCTTACTCACTGTTTTCTAGAGCCTCAAATGTGCCTCCCTTCTTTCGTTACATTGTCCTATGCAAAAATATTCCCGAAAATTGAAATCATGTGGTTCAATCAACTCTACGCACTCTCGTCCAACGACTAGTAAACCGGCGAGAGCTTATGCCCTTCTTAGAGCACACAACAGCAAAAGGCAAGTCAATCCCTTTTAACTGGAATATTCTACCTACTATCATATTTTGGGTATTTTAGGAAATGGTTACTTTTATATTGCCAAGTAAATGTTTGCGGAGAAGACATGACCACGTATTAGGCTTGCGTACCGGAATGATCGCGTTAACACACATATTTTTCGTTTATCAGCATTTCATTTGACCAATTGCCAACAAGTATTTCTTATATATTGGATCTTAATATTACCTTTAGAATGGGTGAGACTGAAGACAATCTTTTATCTTCTTTTTAAGGACAAACCTAATATTCATACATGAAAATCTCTTGTCACGATGGACCTCAGGATGAACTTCATCCCGACCGATTTTGATCAGATTCAGTAGTGGGCAGCGCCACATTTCAGCTCATTAGCTTAAATTATTGTGAAGTGTGCTGTGATTGGTTCTGTGGTTTTCAGTACTTTTAGCGTGATATTTCGTGTAAATTGTCTATGCGGCTTACTGTGACCTTTGGAGAATGTTTTTGAAGCGGAATAAAATTCCATGGATTTGATTACTTTTTAATTATATTCCATATCAGGGGCGTCACACGCATGGGCGGTGGTATTAGTAACCTCAGAAGCTACTCGGTTTATGCCTATTATTCTAGTAAGCAGGGCGGATCTTTTCCTTCTTCTGAAAACATACGTAATCTTAATTTGGAAAAAAGTTGTGGGCCGAATAGTCAGTCTCATTATCCATGTTCTGAGGAAGTTTTTTTTTGGTGCAAGTAAAGTTAGCTTATGGCTTTCAAAGTATACACCTATCTTGTAAAAGTGATGACAACAACGACGAATTCGGACGTTCAGAATTCTTCAATAAGTAATATTAGTGGGTTCAAACTTATAGGTTTCATGTATGTCAAAGAGAAGGTACTAATGAAAAACAGGGTATTTCTAAACAAACGAAAAAAACGACTTTCATCATTGATCAAGGTGGAATGAAAGACTTCGATATTTCATTTAAATATCTCAATTTAGCTAACAGGTTGGGTGGGCACACGGCGCGCCATTTCGATGTCCAATTCCAGCTGTTTTGTTATGGCTAGTTAGTGCTGCTGATGCTGTATTCAAATGGGAAGAATGAACCTACTTATATCTTTTGCAGATCATTTAGCTACCACTTGAAGTTCCGGCAGAATATAACTGAACATAGTTATAACCCTAGTGTGAGTTAGGGCTGCGTATTCCCTAGGATTTATTTCCTTGACCTATTTAGTAGATCCTCTGTTATTCTGATATCGTAATTTGGCCAGATTTGCTTGTAGGTGTTCAAGGAGTACCAGTTGGAGACCGCCAACTACTTGAATCTACAATGTACATATGTTTCCTTTAATTGATGTAAGCTGATGAAACATATCGACTGCTTTCGCAGCATCCAGCAAGGATCCTATCTTCGAAAGTTTATCTGCCTTCTGTTGTGGTTGTTATTGTAGCGATAGCGACACTCCGCGAAGGTTTTGGGGAGTGTCATCGATATTGATGGTTCTTTGCTGGATAAACAAGCCCGACTATAATGGAAATGATCTAGTATGATCACATCAAACCTTCTAGGTCTGCAACTGTTAATAGGGAATCTTATTCCCCATTCCCCCCCCCCCCCCCCCCCCTCTCTTAATGACCGAATCCAGCAGCCTATTTGAAGGAAGCCATGGGCTCCTCATACCTTGTTCTGTTGTGGGGCTACACGAGTTATGGAAGGGTGTCTTCAAGAAGTTGTTAAGTGATTCTTCAGCAGATTCCGTCCGCGTCCCATCCTATCCTCACCAGAAGTGATCGATCTGATGTTCCTTGGACAGTATCTTGAGCTTACACAAACCACGCCTGTTGTTAATCGATGTGCAGAAGGATTACGTATTTTTGATCTTAACACCCTAAGTTCACCGACCCACCAAGGCGGGGATATCTTCTTTTGGATGCTGATCAGAGTAGATTTGTTGTAGGATATTTTGAGAGAGCGCTCTAGATAAGCTACCACATAGTCCAGCTCTTGCGAATTGGAGATAGTTAGTTTAAGATAAGCGCATTCGAGAAGTTTTAGGGTTAATGAATCTACCCTGTTTTGTTCTTTTTGGGTTTCTGTAGCGAAGAGAAAATTTAAGTCTGAACTTTAGGTCGAAGCAGTTCCAGCGTCTGTTGGAAAATAAGGGCTTGCCTGGCTGCCGACACGTATTAACTAACGTCGAACTATCGTCCAAGGTTAACATGAGATCAAGCATTTTCTTTCGACAATTGGATCTTTCTCAATTGGAAAAGACACCCCTTATTGCAGATGCTTTTAATTCAGTATAAAGTTGGAAATGGGCTCACATATATTAATTGTTGCGCTATTTCCCGATATCCTGTGCCTGAATTTGCATTGATCATTTTGTAACTCTGCTTGTTGACTGTGTGAAATATTAGACCGAGAGGCGGGACGTCCCTAGAATGTGTGGTATATGGTTGCTCTCCGTTACTGAGCCTGATGCCTTGCAGTAATTGACTGGGCATTCCACGGCACAGCTGGGTCTTTTTTCATATTTTCTCTAAAATTTCTATACATCTTTATTCCCGAAGCGGAAATTATCAACAATATCTAAGATCACAGAGATTAGAATCCCTATTAGCTGTATTATGTCCATGCCACAATAGTTCATTATAACAAAGCTACTCACATTCATATATACAACTTATGGCTCAAGCAATACAGGAAGCTAATAATGTTGCAATTTTTTTCTTTTTTGCTTTTACATTTCTTTTTGCAAATTTTGCTTCATCCACAATTTTATACTTTTTGCTTTTACTATTTTCATTTCTTTCACTAGCTACTCGTTGTGCCATACTTGGACTTCAAGAGCCATAGAGCTCTTTCTACGTTTGCTCCCACATACACATACCCACTTCACTTCCTTCTCCGGCGACGGACTTCCCTCACAGTTTTCTGATTCACTTTTTTGTTTGCACTTTCTTCTGCTTTTGCTTTTTTCCACTCATTTCCTTACGTTTTTATGCTTTGGCAGTCGCGTGCTTAAGCACTTGGATCTTATCCGTCTTACCCCAATGGCAAAATATCAGAGAGTACCCCCACTCTCCTTCAGTACTTATGTTTGTGCTATCTGAATGTATTTTAGGGGGTTTTTACGCATTTCTTAGTTGTTGCTTTAAATCAGGACACATGGCTATTGGCAAGGAAATAAGTCAGTGGCAAGAAAGAGCACCGGAAAAAATAAAATGTACCCCATATATGCATAAAAAAAGTTAATAACGAGACGAGCAATGGAGAGCAGCAAATGAAATAGCGTAGATACAAAATAGTGAAATAAGGACTTGTCGCAAGAGTTTGTTGACAGGATATACGTCCGTCACCCTGCCAACCGCTCAACTACTTTTACTTTAGCTTGTCTGCCTCATACGAACACACACCCACACACGCAAATTTCATTTATAGCACACATGTGATGTGGCGCGTTGCTGAGTATGCGAAAAGACGAATTGGACGAAGAACGGCTGCCGCATAGTCAAAAGCAAAGTCAAGCCAATCTTATATAAAGCCCTCAACATATATGTATCACTACCCGCAAGGCAAGAACATGCGCCGCATCTGCCACTGTTATGCGGCAGTTACCCACCGACGTGTGCCGTACGTAAGGACGTTTGTCGTACGAAGCACGTTTGACCGAACTCTCAAGCCCGTAGGAATCAATGTGTACGTCTGTGTACATGTACATAACATATTTGTGTGTGTATTGCTTACAGAGAAGCACTGTTGCCATTGATTGTATGCTTATGGAAACATCAACTTTTTCCAATTTAATTTTTGACATTGTAAAAGGCCGGAATACATTTTAAATAAGTATAAATAGATTAAATATTTATAATCAGCACTTTTACATAATTATTTCGAATTATTTTCACAACTATTCAAACTTTAATTAGGTGTTTTTGCATAAAACTGCAAACGGTCAAAAATTAGCGCACAAAAGTTTACTAGGCAACTCTGTCTAGTGAGAGAGCGATCAGCTGACACGTTCTTACGGAAGAAATCTAAATTGTTTTGATTTCTACGTTCAGGGCTACGTACGTACGGGCGTTGCACGTCGGTGAGTTTTCGTTTACATTGCACACTCATAAGATAGGTCGTGTCAGCTGACACGTTTTTGGTACGTACGTTCGTGAGTAACTGCCGCATTACAACACATAACAGGAGACCGAAGGAGAAAAAACTGAAAACGTATGCATGGCAAGATTGAAAAGGATATTGCCCGCTTAGTTTGGCCAACTTACAACAAGTATAAACCATACATAAAAGACAAAAGTATTCATGGATACCCAGTTCACCATGCGACGATGACGAGATCGAAACAACGTAGATATAGAACAGACGTCAGGGCGGCTGCTAAATAATGTGGTGAAAAAAATAGTTGTTATTGTCGACAGGTAATCGAAAACGCGCAGGCCCCACTGGGTTGCAAATTTAAGATGATGGGATTAGGTGGTAAAGTTTCATGTGATTAGATATGTGCTGAACTTGTATGATCAACGTTTGAGAAGCCAGTTCGAGCTCCTCCTGTTCAAAGTTTGGATATGACCATCGATTATTTTATTCACTGGTCTGCAGTGCGATGTTAATACTTACTTTCAAAATTTTCGAATCATAAATGGTGGGGGTAGGTAGGTAGTTTAAGTTGGGCGGTCAATAAAGACCTAGTATAAACTGAATGTGTCTGTATTGTTATCGGAATTTGATTGCTGGCCAGAATTTGATTGCTGACCAGATAGAAAGAGCCGAATTAGGTACCAAGACTTATAGTATCACTCCATCCATGGTTTTCAAGAATCTAGGTTAATAGCTGTCTGGAGTTCTGGAAACTCTGCCGGCCCTGGTAGCTGGAGCCTTGCCCTCGTTAGGGCAGGCACGAACACAAGCACCTCCAATATCTGCTGTTACTAATGAGGCCTAATTTATAAGCATGTGACGCTAGAAGACAGTGGTCGGTTTGCCCATCGGGTGCCTTAAATTTTCTCTCTTTAAAGATATGAGCAACTTTGTAATTCTCATTTTGTAGGGTTTACACATTATCTTAGAAAATGTTGCAACCCGCGCATATTTCCACGCATTTCCTCTTGATTCATCATTTGCAACTGCTGTTCCTTTTTGATTTCTCCCAAGTGAATTGGGATGCCTACGAGATGAGTGAACTTTTGGCAGTAGCAGCTACTGCGGGAGCGGTGCCTTCCGGAACAACTTTGGATTAATAGGTCCACTTAGTAAAGTCATGACCCTTCTGAATAACTTTTCCAGTTTAAAATGCATAGCGGCAGGGGAACGCCTCCCACAGGTGACCGGGGGTTTGGCAGAGTTAGGCAAAGATACCTTGCTTTGAAGAAAGGGAATTACTCACCATAATCGAGAGAGGAAAAATAAATATCCAGAATCGGCTGAGGGACCCAAAAACATTACCACTTGCAAAGCTGGGCCTCGTTTTTTGTTACGAGGCTCCAAAATATTTAAAAGTGCCACAAGATTAGTGTATCTGGGGCATCCTCCATAGGGGGAGTATGATAAATATTATCGGTAGTGGTTAAGTACCTTGCAGTTATACATAACAGCAAGCTGTCATAGATGCTCAATACAGAGGAGAGTACAAGGAAAGCCCTTGTCCTTCTGCCGTTGTGTTGCTGGCAGGTTCTCTCGAGATCAATCAAGCTACTATTTGAAAAAGCGTATGTTGACTCCAGCTCCCAGCGCCATCCCAGGCAATTAACAAGCAAATGTCTTGGTCCGGGACGGTACTTGCGAGGCGGGGGTTGATGCCTATAGCGACTTTGGAACAGCGCTGGTGTTTGCGCCTACGAGTGGTGTTTATCCACTAACGACTTTACCAGAAAATGGCCCAACAAGGAGTAAGGACTTCGACTTCATTTGGCCAATTGGGTATTTCCACCCACAGGCACATATGCAAACGAATCTTTACAATCTAGCCATGGTAGTGTGACGCTTTTGTGTGTTTTCTCTCCTTACATAACAAGGAAGTTGCAAGGACTTTGTCATTGACGTCGACGTTGACGTTGAAGCCGACCGACGCCTATGCGGACGTTTTTCTATCGTTTCATAATGTTGCTAAGGAAAAAATTTTACTTTTCTTAATCCTGTGACCAGCTGAAAGAAGTGGGTGCAAAATTGGAGAAATTCAATTGAAAGTGTCTAAGCTAGTTTGTGTGCTTCTTGAGTGTGTGTGTAGGTGCATGTGTGAGTTTGCATAGAATGGGGTGCAATCAACGCGAATTTCCTGGATAATTTAAACTGTAAGAGCAACAGCAAGCGATAAATTCCAGCTATAAAAATCAATGAAGAAAATTTAAGAATTGCTAATATTGAAGAGAAACCAAAACTCGTTTTGTTTAAAGATTGAGTTGGGGCGTTTAGTAAATCGGCAGCGGATGTCAGTTCAAAAACTCTGAATCTCAAGATTTGTTTGAAGGACGTCCAGTCCAGGATTGATTTCATCAAACACGTCTGGTATCAAATGCATTATAGAGGTTCTCCCTCATTCTTGCAGCACAGAACTTAATGTAAAACAAAGCCGCCTAAAAGTTTCTTTCCACACTTTCAAAAGCGTGTCGACTATCTTATTAGGAGACGACTCCATGATTGGCAGGATCGCTAAATTTTGGTCGATAGTAGATTACCTATGTCGGTAGCCGCACTGAAAAGGCCCAAAAAGTTTTGGTAGTTAAGAAAGCACAACATCACGGGCGGTGTCCATCAGGGTTCTGTTCTAGGTCCAGCTCTTTGGAATGCAATGTATGACGGGGTGCTACAAATCAACCTTCACGGAGGCACGGAAATTGTCGGCTATGCAGATGATATTGTCGTAATAGCAGCCAATAAACTTGATCTGCTCTAAGCATTATGTAATGACGCCGTGGGAAGAATAAGGGAATGGTTGACGAACATGGGGATGGAGATGGCTACCAATAAGACAGAAGTCGTTCTGGTGAGCTCAAAGCGGACTGTGGATGAGTTAGTCCTAACCGTGGGAGATTATCAAATAAATTCAAAGCCCTCGGTGAAATATCTAGGAGTAATCATTGACTCAAAACTAACTTTTAGGGAGCACTTCAGGGCGGTGGGGGAGAAAGTTTCTAGAGTTAGTGGAGCCCTAACGCGAATAATGCCCAACATCGGCGTCCCAAGCGAAGCTACCCGTCAGCTATTATCCAACGTAACCAGCTCTATAATATTATATGCAGCACCAGTATTGCACGGATCTAAAATGGTCCACCAAAAAGATATACTAGCAGCCTACCGCATTACTGCTATACGAATAGCATGTGCTTATCGGAAGGTGTCCGACGACGCGATCCATGTTTTATCCAGAAAAATCCCAGTAGATCTACTCTCAGGTGAAATGGCCGATCTGTTTGGCACTGGAATCAGCCGACCATCTGAAGATGCTAAGAAAAGCGCAAGGTTACGAACAATAGTTAGGTGGCAATAACGGTGGGAAGATTCGAGAAAAGGGCGCTGGACCTTCATGCTAGTCCGGAATATAGCGGAATGGTACGAGCGAAAACACGGCGAACTAAATTACCACCTCACACAGATATTGAGTTGAGGAAGCTATTAATTGTGTTGACAGCCCCTTGAAAGGGTTGCCCTACACAACTCCTTGAATCCCAAATGGTGCATGCTATTTACTAACGCTATGCCTTTGTGCTTGAACTTTGAAGCCCTTCATCATACGAGGTATATTCTGTTATAATTTATCATCTTATATTACTCTCACTCGTGCTCCTCTGTTATGCTTTGGTATTTTCCCTAGGCTCCTCTTTTCATCCTTCCTATCACAATTAAACTGCCTTATATTGCCGCGTCGGTATGCGTTATAGCTCTGGTAGGTATCGGCCTTCGACATTGGTATGATGGGACAATTCACCTCGCAGTAGTTGATTGTTCGGGCTTGATGGAACCCTACGATGTCCACAGCAGCGGACGAGAAGGTTTTACAGGTATAGAAGGTGTTGGGGCCGGTTCGTATTGGACTGATAATCCTTCGAGGAGTATTTTTCCGTTTAAAATAGCAAGATAATTCATACCAATTTCATACCATCATCATCATTACTTGGTGTTTAACCGCCGTTTCGTAATAACTGGCGCAAATTGGGAGCACCAGGGGAGTTCAAGTCTTTCTCCACCTGCCTCTCTCACCTCAGTGAAAATCTCCTGCTTCCACTCCTTCCAAAATGTGGCGTTGATTGAAATACTCTTTTTACCATGGCGACTTTGTCCACTCCTACTTGACCTAGCCTACAAAGTCTTTAGGCTTTCACTCGCTGCACTATCTTTAAATCTGCGTAAAGCTCATACAGCGCCTTCGATACTCACCGTCAGTATCGCGTCGCGTTTTTGTTCGTCGAGGACTTTACTTTTCAATTGCCCACTTGTTGGCAAGAGTTTCAACTAAGAATGATTGTGTTGTCATGGTGGAAGCAGCAAAGATATACATATTTTCTAGCTTATCATAGGCGAACTTCCAGTCCGCGCCCTTGTCTCTCTCTTTACGCGTATTTGAAGATAATTA
Source organism: Eurosta solidaginis (assembly GCF_040869045.1). NCBI lineage: Eukaryota > Metazoa > Arthropoda > Insecta > Diptera > Tephritidae > Eurosta > Eurosta solidaginis. Next base: position 255,525,175 of record NC_090322.1, read on the forward strand.
CTATAGTCTCTTTCGCACCCACCAACACATGTATGTTAACGTCGCTTCTATGTATATCGTAGAAGATAATAACCTCTCCCTGATTGCACAAACGGAAACGTCTCCCGACAGCCGACAACTTGTCTTAAAAACACAAACGTAAACTTCTCTTTTGTGTTACAGAAATTGAATTTCCCTTCCAAACAGGGTCCCTTACGCATCGTAAACGATAATGTTGCTTTATCACCACAAGGATCAACGTCTCTTCCTCGCCACAGACAAACAAACGATGACGTCCCTATCTCAAAGCAAACGATAATGTTTCTTTACTGTCATATGAGTACCACAGATGATAAGTCTTGTATCCGACAATGAGCAACAATGTATTTTTCATACCACAGACGACAACTCCTCCTTCCCACCACATACTGCAATGCATCCTTTACACTACAGATGACAAAGTCTCTTATCCACCACATACAACAACAATGTCTCTTTCACACCTCATACGATAATTTCTCTTTCCTTGAACATACTACAACGCCCCTTTCACAGGCGATGACTCTTCTATTCTTCCACATACTACATCGCCTCTTTCACAATATAGACGACAACTCCTTTCTACTATCGCATACGTTAACGCCCCTTCACACTACAAAGGATAACCTTTCTCTTCTATCACAGACGTTAACGTCTTTAACTCCTGTTTCACACAACATACCACAACTCCTCTCTCCTGTCAAATTTAACGTTTCTTTGGCACTATAAAACCGTAACTTCGTTTTTCGTTTCTCTTTTCCTGGTCACTGTGGCACATGTCTTTATGCCTTCCCCCAGGTAACTTGCATACTCAACTGACTGGGCGATCGGTTCAAAATTATTTCGATACATAAGGGAGAAGAAAAGACACTTATACACAGTTGGGGAATGGGGGTTGAAAAAGTGGATGAGAGTGGAGTAGAAGGTAGGAGGGAAGGAAGAGTGAAATGGAGTGAAAAGGGGAAGAAAACTAGAAAACAAATCTAATTTCGAAATAAACTAAATCATCTGAGTCCACCATTATAAAACCCCATGTTTCCCGAATTGGTAGGTTAGTTATTCTTCCCTCTCAACCCTTTTAAGGGAGCTTGTTGGTATATGATACCGTCGGATCATCGGTACGACGGCGCAATGACCTGTAATGACACCCGTTAGCACTCTCACCGCAGATTTATTTACCTTGAGAAGGAAGCTAGTTGCTTTCCTATCCCAGCATGGACATGAGGACTTTGAAACCACGTAATAATGCCGGTTGGTCCACAGCAAGTATGTTGCCCCAATCTCATACTCCTCGATTTGACTTAGGAGAAATCCCAGTGGTGGTGATACGGAGATGTCCACCTCGCTTTTGTCCATTTCGAATCCTTTCCTGGCCAACTCATCAGCAAATTCACTCCTTTCATTACCCTGGGACCCAGCAAAGGGGCAGCGTAGCTCGAAACCTCTACACGATATCCGACTTGGTAGGTTATTAACTTTCTCACTACTGGGTATTATAATAAGAGACCTTATAAAATAACGAGCATGTACATACAATACTCGTATGTATGCAAATTTTGGCATGTAAAAAAACTCTGCTGAACAAATTTTCGTTGAATTGCTTTGCATATTTTACAGCGATTTTTGTAATCTCAACTTTGGCTATAAATACTATTTAATATTCATACATGAGGACATACATATCAACACATGGCTTTCAGATACTCGTGCAAGCACAAACCATGGCACAAATACATAAAGCGCTTTTATTTTCATCGCTGGTTTCTTCGCAAAAAAGTAAACAAAAAACAAGTAAGGAAGGCTAAGTTCGGGTGTAACCGAACATTACATTACCTTGTCGGAAAATGAACCTAGGGTAACCCTGGAATGTGTTTGTATGACATGGCTATCAAATGGAAGGTATTAAAGAGTAGTTTAAAAGGGAGTGGGCCATAGTTCTATAGGTGGACGCCTTTTTGAGATATCGCCATAAAGGTGGACCAGGGGTGACTCGAGAATGTGTTTGTACGATATGGGTATCAAATTAAAGGTATTGATAAGGGTTTTAAAAGGGAGTGGCCCTTAGTTATATATGTGAAGGCGTTTTTGAGATATCGACCAAAATGTGGACCAGGGTTACCCAGAACATCATCTGGCGTGTACCGCTAATTTATTTATATATATAATACCACGAACAGTATTCCTGCTAAGATTCCAAGGGCTTTTGAATAATATGGTAGGTGTCACACCCATTTTACAAAGGTTTTTTCCAAAGTTATATTTTGCGTCAATAAACCAATCCAATTACCATGTTTCATCCCGTTTTTCATATTTGGTATAGAATTATGGCATTTTTTTCATTTTTCGTAATTTTCGATATCTGGTCATAGCCGGATTTCGGCCTTTTTTTATATCAAGATAAAGTGAGTTCAGATAAGTACGTGAGCTAAGTTTAGTAAAGATATGTCGATTTTTGCTCAAGTTATCGTGTTAACGGCCGAGCGGAAGAACAGACGGTCGACTGCGTGGCTTCAACCAATTTCGCCAATTTTCACAGAAAACAGTTACCGTCATAAAATCTATGCCCCTACCAAATATCAAAAAGATTGGTAAATTTTTATTCGACTTATGGCATTAAAAGTATTCTAGACGAATTAAATGAAAAAGGGCGGAGCCACGCCCATTTTGAAATTTTCTTTTATCTTTGTATTTTGCTGCACCATATCATTACTGGAGTTGAATGTTGACGTAATATACTTATATACTGTAATTTGACTTTAAAAAATTTTTTTTTTAAAAGTGGGCGTGCTCGTCAACCGATTTTGCTAATTTTTATTTAGCATACATATAGTAATAGGGGTAACGTGCCTGCCAAATTTCATCATGATATCTTCAACGACTGGCAAATTACAGCTTGCAAAACCTTTAAATTACCTTCTTTTAAAAGTGGGCGGTGCACGCCCATTGTCCAAAATTTTACTAATTTTCTATTCTGCGTCATAAATTCAACTCACCTACCAAGTTTCATCGCTTTGTTCGTCTTTCGTAATGAATTATCGCACTTTTTCGGTTTTTCGAAATTTCCGATATCGAAAAAGTGGGCGTGGTTGTAGTGCGATTTCGTTCATTTTAAATAGCGATCTGAGATGAGCGCTCAGGAACCTACATACCAAATTTCATCAAGATACCTTAAAATTTACTAAAGTTATCGTGTTTACGGACGGACGGACGGACGGACATGGCTAAATAAATTTCTTTTTTCGCCCACATCATTTATATATACGGCGGCCACCGTGGTGTGATGGTAGCGTGCTCCGCCTATCACACCGTATGCCCTGGGTTCAACTCCCGGGCAAAGCAACATCAAAATTTTAGAAATAAGATTTTTCAATTAGAAGAAAATTTTTCTAAGCGGGGTCGCCCCTCGGCAGTGTTTGGCAAGCACTCCGGGTGTATTTCTGCCATGAAAAGCTCTCAGTGAAAACTCATCTGCTTTGCAGATGCCGTTCGGAGTCGGCATAAAACATGTAGGTCCCGTCCGGCCAATTTGTAGGGAAAATCAAGAGGAGCACGACGCAAATTGGAAGAGAAGCTCGGCCTTAGATCTCTTCGGAGGTTATCGCGCCTTACATTTATTTTTATTTTTCATTTATATATATATAAGTCTATATCTATCTCGATTAGTTTATGCCGTTACGGATTACCGTTATGCGAACAAAGTTAATATACTCTGTGAGCTCTGTTCAGCTGAGTATAATAAAAATATTTTCATAATACGTAAGAGTATACTAAAAAGTGAAAAAAATGGAAAACAATTCAAAAAAAAATTTTTTAAATAAAAAATAAAAAATTTGCATCATTTATTTAGAAAAGTCAATGCTTTATCTGCAAATATGAATATCTGTTTACTTTTTTTGTCCGTCTGTTCTCCTGTTTGTTATCTGTCTGTCTCTGTTCATGGCATATGTCATGTGTTGTCATAGCTGCTGCTTGTTGTTCTGAATGTTGTTGCCATTGTCATGGTTGCCAAATGTGTGTGCTGCGTTTCATTAAATTCTGAAATTAACGAGAATTTGTCACAAAGTTGTGCTGCCATGACGTATAAAAAGCACTGCAGGACCACACACCGCTGCTTTGTTATACACGCCTCACCCCCCCATTACTTCATACAAACGACTTTCAGAAGTTGTATTTTTATGTCTAGCTAATACAATTTGATATTTGTGTACTGGCGTGAGAGTGGGTGTGTATAAGTGTTCTAGAATAACTCGCAAGCAATTTTCAAACCGTCAGGGGGAGATTGATTTCAGTCCGCAAATAACTGTGCCTGCGTCCGCGCAAGGAATAGCAACCAGAAATTTCTTGGAGCTCATATATGACCTACTATGCTTTTATGAGTGGTCTTGATCGCTTATACTCGAGAGTTATAACGATATACAAAAAAGCTGTTCCCAGGAGGAATCGAGATTGAGAATAATTAGCATATAATTGGCAACATAACACTGTAACGCCCCTGAAAACAATTCCGAAATATTCTCAAATTGTTCCCCAAACAGTTGCAAAATGATAACAAATAAGTATATTAAACTAATACGGAGTTTGGCCCGAAGAACTTCAAAAAATAGCACGAAAGAGCCCTTAAATGATTAAAAAAAAAACACCCAAATAAACCTAAAAATAATCCCAAACGATTCCAAAAATACCCAGTCGCTGTCCTAAAAAAAGTCGCGAAATGGTTCTTAAACTGTCCGCAAAGCTGTTCACAGTTATCCCGAAACAGTCCCAAAATGATTCCGAGAATTTCCCGAAATAATTTCAAGATCATACTAAAAGCAGTAAATAAATAGACCTAAAATCATCCCAAAAATATTTCAACAATGGTAGCGAAATGGTCTCGAAGGAATTTTGTGTGCAACAACGAACTAGTTTTGAAATGACCCTGAGGTAGTTCTGAAATAATTTTTCACGGATGGTCTTTAAGAAGTCAAGTTATTGTATTTAAAAACATACCGCAATGGTACTTAAAATGTCCGTATAGCATTTCTTAGTTATTCCGAAATAGTCGGGAAATTACTTCGAGACAATCAATAGACTATTACAACATCATCCCAAAAACATTATCCGAAATGATGTCTAAGTAATCCCGAAATGTTCCCGATTGTGACACTACTGTCAGATGTAGTCTTAAAATAATCACAAAAACAACTATAGCATGGTCTCGAAATAATATCGGAATAGTTCCAAAATAATACTGAATACAATACCAAAATGATTCGAAAAAAAGCCATAAATAATGCCGAAATGATCCCGAAATAGAGTTGTTGTTGTTGTTGTAGCAATGCTCGCCCCACCTAATAGCCGCGACCGATCACAAATTGTCATCAATATCCTCTAACGGGAGTCCAAGGAAACTTGCCGTTTCAACAGGGGTGGACCATAAGGAAAGGGGTGTTAGAGGCGTTGGTTCCACATTACAATTGAAGAGATGGTTGGTGTCATGTGGGGACACATTGCAAGCGGGGCATACATTTTGTATTTCGGGGTTGATTCTGGATAGGTAAGAGTTTAACCTGTTACAGTATCCAGAACGAAGTTGAGCAAGAGTGACACGCGTTTCCCTGGGGAGTATGCGTTCCTCTTCCGCGAGTTTTGGATACTTTTATTTAAGTACTGGATTCACCGGGCAATTCCCGGCATAAAATTCCGACGCCTGTTTATGGAGTTCACCAAGGACCTGCTTGTGTTTTTTCGCTTCATACGGCTGGGTTCTAAGGTGCCGTATTTCCTCAAAATGCTTACGGAGATGACTCCTTAAGCCCCTAGGCGGTGCTGGTTCATTAATCAGATGTCTGTTGGGATGCCCAGGTTTCTGGGTATTCAACAGGAACTGTTTGGTCAGCATCTCATTTCTCTCCCTGATAGGGAGTATACTCGCCTCATTATGCAGATGGTCTTCTGGGGACATAAGAAGACAACCCGTGGCGATTCTGATAGCAGTATTTTGGCAGGCCTGTAGTTTCTTCCAGTGGGTAATTATTAGGCTTGGCGACCATATGTGTGACGCGTAGCACGTAATCGGCTGGCTAATTGCTTTGTATGTAGTCATGAGCGTTTCTTTATCTTTTCCCAAAGTACTGCTAGCGAGTGATTTGAGGATTTTGTTACGGCTCTGAATTCTCGGAACAATTGCGGCTGCGTGCTCACCAAAATGTAGATCCTGATCAAACGTCACACCCAAGATTTTGGGGTGTAGGACAGTCGGTAGCGTAGTGCCATCGACGTGGATGTTCAAAATGGTCGCCATTTGGGACGTCCATGTTGTAAATAAGGTCGCGGAAGATATAGTCGGTGATAATGCCAGGTTTCGCGAGGCGAAAAAACTGGAGAGATCAGGGAGGTAGCCGTTTATTTTATTGCATAGCGCATCGATCTTTGGGCCTGGGCCTGTGGCCATTATTGTGCAGTCATCGGCGTGGGAAACGATTGTGACTCCTTCCGGTGGTGAAGGTAGCTTATATATGTAGAAATTAAACAAAAGTGGGGATAGGACACCACCCTGTGGCACCCCTTGTTTAATTCTCCTTGGTTTTGATGTTTCGATTCTAAATTGCACCGATGCCTGCCAACCACCCAGATAATTTGCGGTCCACCTTTTAAGACATGGGGGAAGGGTAGACCCTTCCAGGTCTTACAGTAACGAGCCATGGTTGACCGTATCAAAAGCTTTTGATAGGTCTAGCGCTAGGAGTACTGTTCTATGGTGGGGGTATTGATTTAAACCGCAATTTATCTGGGTGCTAATGCCATTTAGCGCGGTGGTAGTGCTATGGAGTTTTCTGAAGCCATGCTGATGAGGGGCTAGCTGCAAATTTGCTTGGAAATAAGGGAGCAAAATGGCTTCAAGCGTCTTTACCACTGGCGATAGGAGAGATATTGGACGATACGACTCACCTATGTTAGCTGGTTTCCCAGGCTTTAGTAGCGGGACCACCTTGGCCATTTTCCATATCTTGGGTCGAGATAGTCCTAGCATGAAATAATACCAAATGGTCCCGCAATCATTCCAAAACAAGTATTGCAGAAAAGATCACGAAATTCATGCATAGTTCCGAGTTGATATATTTTGTTTTTTATAAACAACTCGGGCTGGCTGTAGTACATATTCGGAAGTATTCTTAAAATTATCCCGATAACAATCAGGAAATCATCGGAGCATAGTCCGTTAATGATCCCAAAATTGTTGAAAAATTATTCCGGAATAACTCTCAAATAATTCTGACATAGTGTCGAAGTGAAACTTAAATTGATCCAAGATAGTCCCAAAATCAAATAGTTCCAAATGATCTGATGATAATACCGAAATTATCATGATCTGCTCTAGAAGTGATCGAAATCGCACCGAAACCCATCGCTGCTATCTATAGATAGTCCTGAGGAGATATCGAAACGATCGTAAAACGGTTCGGGATTAGTATAATGTCAATGCTCATTTTTCCGAAATTTGTTGCTCCTAATATCATTATAAAAAACTGTTCCCTTGATCGTGCGGAGTGAGATATGGATGGGAGTACGGCACGCTTTTTCGAAATTGTTAGACCTCGATTTATATGACCCATAGGTTGCCTTATATAATTAGTAAAGGTAAATATACTTAAAGTAATGACTATAAAAAATAACTAACAGTTACTGTTTTCCAGGGTCTTAAGACCTCCTTCTGTTCAATACAAAATATTTAAAGGTAGTAGAACCCCTAAAACTATTAACTATCGGCGTGTTTAATCCGCCCAGCCCTTATGGCGTGATTGAATCATGAAGGCGATTAAAAAATAATTTGACAGTAATTCTTCAAGGGGGCGTGCGACCCCTATTTTAAAAGGGAATTTGGCTCATAGACCCTGCTACATTAGCTTTTTTTGCCAAATTTGGTTTAAATCCTTCTAACCGTTTCATATTCCATTCTCTGTAATGAAGGGCCATAGCGGAGTTTAGCGCAAGTATCAGCACTTCAGCTCCCAAGAAATTTATCTCCTGGGTCTTATTTAGGAGCATTGTATCTATGTATATATAACCGATAAATCCGTCAGGTCTATAATAAATACATGAAATACATGAACAAATATATAAACATATTCACGTGTGTATTTCGGTGACCAAAACAGCGTGAAAAGCTCCGCCTTCTTGGTCCTTTTTTTGCACCTTACATACTTTGGCTACATGTGGGGTTGATTGTGCACCGCTCTTGTTTGCCAATTGTGTAGCAAAGTTTGTTGCTGTCGTCGCTGAATGACATCTTTTACGAATGAATGACAAATGAATAAAACATTTTCTTGCAATTGCATTTAGTCCTCTAATAATATTTATCTATTGAAATATGTTCAGTAGGGTGGGTCGCTATACAACGTTATAGAGAATATTAGCTTTGGACAGTCTCGATACAATCTATAGATAATCACCTACTGATCAGAGGCTCGACAAGAAATCTGAAAATAATGTTCAAGTGAAAAAAATAAGTCCCTAAACTACCTGGAAGGATTACCCAAATGATTTTAATGAGGTACTGAACAGATCTAGAACAAGCCAAATAATATTGTAACCGCAACGGAGCCATGCTGAACCCCTATGTTAAATTTTTTAGGTACTAGGGAATGCTCTGACGGCATCAAGATAGATGGCATAAGTGAGCTGCATTAAAGCCCAAGCAATTATTCTATTTTTAATTAATTTGGTAATGGACATCTGGGAACTGATTTCAAACTAAATAATGACCAGATGAAAGATATGAAGCCGCATTGTTGAGGCTCGGTTGCATCGCGTGGCATATATCCGGTCATTCGATTTCTTCCTTCTGTATCTTAAAAGCAGGTTTGTTGACTTTAGCTAATCGATACCCCTCCTTTTTGATTGGTCGCTGTTCCCAAGTACTAAACAATTCTAAATGCTGCACGGTACTCGAATAGGCGTTTTCCCCTCCTTCGCACCTTTTTTCTTTCCATTTCTTTGCTTGCGCTCTCCAGCTGCCACTGACGCCGAGCTTTACCCGCTCTTCTGATCAAATTCATCACTTTGATCGCTATCGACTTCCGTGGCTTACGAGTCTATTGCCCTCCCTCCTCACCTTTTTTTTTCGTTATGCATTTGTCAATGATTCATCATGGTCCCACGTCTTGCACGGCAAGGTGGGCGAAGCGGTCTAATATTGTATATAGGGAAACGTTCGCCAATGCAGCGCGCCTTGTTGTGTCATAGCCACAATTACTTCCCGAGGAGACTCGATTTCGAAAATACTCTCCTTAGGTAGAGCTGATTATGCCGCCTCACTGCAAATCATAAGATTGGGGAGATTGACAGTTTTTGATAGCCATAAGCCGCTCTAGCGACCTATTAGGTGCTATGGAATTTAGGTACATAAGCTATCACATCTTCGACCAAATGTATACTTCAGAGAGGGTTTGTGGTACCAACAATTGGTCTTTATAATATAATCAGATGGGTAAGAAGGATTCATGATGATGAGCTCTCCCAGAAATTGTCCTTTCACAAATTCATGGTAAATTTGCAATTAAGTTAGGATAAAGTGGAAAAAGTAGCAGAGGATTGTATCAGAATCTAGTTGGTGCTTGTAAGATACTTCCCTGATTTTCAAAAAGCTTCAAAATTAAGTTTTAAATAGTTGGACCAGGGTTTACATTGCCGTCTACAAAATAGTCATAGCAACAGGAATTCGACTAATTAATTTTCAATACAAAGTCATTTCTTCTATATAACGGCACACATTGACTACGAAACAGCGTCATCTATATGAAAACAACTTCTGGGCTGAAAAATGCGAACGACGAACGACCATAAACCAACACTCATTATATTTATGCACGAAATTCAGCGCTGAATGCTTATAAAAACACCAACACCAGCATAGTATCATGCAACGTATTTTGGTCTTGTGTGAGCCTTGCACTATGGCTGTTAACATAAGGTTGTTTATTTCTTTCATACACCTATGGACGCGTTTGTAATTCGCAACCAGCTTATGAAATATTCTAACGACCTAAAGCGGACTACGTCATTACTAAACAACTTCTAGGCAGTTCTAAATTTGCAGAACCTTCTGTGCCAGTGCTAAGAGCATTAAACCCGTAAAAAATGCCTCAAATCCCATGCTCTTACGCCTTATGAATGTACACATGATGTAAAAGATGGCTCGCGCGCTCGTCCTACTCTGAACAAATCATTACGACAAAATATACAAAAAAAAATAATTGGAACTCCCACAGCTTAGATACATAAAACTCTTTGGTAAGATGAAAGTCGGCCTGTTGTCTAGTTTATCGCAGACATATGAAGAAGTGAAAAAGCGTGCCACAAAAAAAATTTGATTCATTATTGAAATCGTTTGTTTTGGTTACGCGAAGCCCTAGCGATGGCTTTTCAAATTTTTAACCTTATAGATATGTACTAGCAGACCCGGCAGACGTTGTTCTGCCCTAAAATTGGCCTACCTGCATACATTTTAATAAGCCATTTCCGTCTAACTCTGCCCTACCCCTCTACACTTTTTCCTAATCTTTTTATTCACTCCTCCCTCCGTCTTTTTCGCTTCATCTCCATCTTCGTCTCATTCTATCTCTTTCTCAGTCTCCTTCTCTCTTTTCTCTTCTCTCAAGTTTTTCTCCTTCTTCTTCATCTCTTATTGCCAGTCCCAGAGGGTGGTATGTATTCTGTTTCTGTCCCGTTACGAGTCTCAGTCTCAGTCCCAGTTCTAGTCCTAATCCCAGTCGGAGTCCGTCTCTTGTATACTTCCGGGAAAAAAGCATCGTAAATACTAATATAGGCAAATTTATATAAGAAATTTCAGGCAAATAGAATAGGAGGAATGTAAATAGGTATGTGGGTATTATTAAGTCTTGTCTTTATTTCGGCTTCGCATGCATATTTATCAGTTTTGCCAGGTTGATGCGACTAAATCGAATATCACAATGAACTTTAGAGCTCTCAGCAACAGCTTTCATTTGATATCCATAATACACACACATTTTAGGGGTATCCGGGTCCATGTTTTGGCCTATATCTCGAGACCCTAGCCACTCAGCGGTGTAAAACTTACTCTGTATTATAGCACACATCAACAGCTTCAATTTGATACCCATAATGTAAAAACACATCCTAGTCTTAGCCTGATCCACGTTTTGGCTTATATCTCGAGACCCTAGTCGCCAATAGGTATGAAAACTACCCTGTACTTAATCACTCATCAGCAGCTTCAATTTGGTACCCACAATGTAAAAACATTGTCTAGGCGTTCACCGGCCCACGTTTGGCCTATATCTCCAGACCGTAGTCATCCAGGGGTATGAAAATTATCCTGTACTATAGCTCTCATCAACAGCTTTCATTTGATATCCATATTATATAAACACATTCTAGGGGTACCCGGGTCCACGTTTTGATCTCAAGACCCTAGACATGTAGCGAAAAAAAAGGTAGACGTTGGCCGTTTCTCAGACCTACCCAATATGCTCACAAAATTTCATGAGAATCGGTTCAGCCGTTTCGGAGGAGTTAAGCCTCTAACACCGTGACAGAAGAATAATTTTATATATTAGATAAGATGTCTAAGACTGATTCTAGTTTTTGATTAATATCTGGGTAAAAAACGAGCATTTGCTCAAACTCCAGTTTCGAAATAAAGGCTGGGTAGTTTGTTTATTTAGCAAAAACAAACAATCCAAATTTGCCTTAAAAAATCGAGTCTGAGCAAATTCTCGTTTTTTATGCATGAAACCCATTAATTCATTAAATCACCTGCTGTTAGTTGGAGTTTTTGTTTCCAGTTCTATTTGAAGATTTTAATCGTGTGTATGTTATGAATTCGATAGAATGCAGCTTACCTGAAAAGAAAAAAGAAATATTTATTAAATTATTCAGTCAAAAAACAGAAATTAAAAATATAAAAAGTGTAAAAATAATAAAAATTAGCATGACTAGAAGTTCAAATACTTCGAACAACTCTAATAAATTATCTTCTGGTGGTGAGATTCAAAGTAAGCTCGGCAGGAAGATTTAGTGACATTTAACTCTGACTCTTGCGTTCCCTAAGAAGTGTGGAGCCGTGTATAGAAGTCAGAATGGTCAGAGTGACTCTTTTCAAGCAGCTAGCTGCATCCGGTCGCTTGCGACCAAGTATTCTCTGGGTAGCCACTGCACATCCGTTTATTGGTGAACTTGTATGAGAAGGCGACAACCTGGCTAGGCCACTCCGACATACTCGGTTTAAGGGATTGCTGGAAGATTTTCAGCGGCAGTGTCTGTCCACTACATGGCGTGGCTGCAAGCGGCCATCTACCTTGGATAAAGCGGGTCGCTATATAAACGTGTAAATAATATTTTCATCTCCTCTAAACGGGTTGTGCGCTTGTTTTGGGACTCGCCACATCAAACCACACTCCAATTAAAATCAACAAAGCCTTGGGTAAGAAGACCGTTTAAACTGTTAAGCGTCAATTAAGTAAGTAAAGTATTGGTGGTAGCCTGCTCTACCTACCACATCGAAGGTCTCGAGTTCAAGTCCTAGGCAATGCAACATCAAAATTCGGGAAGAAGTTTTTACAAATAGAAAAAAAAATTGTTAGCGGGGTTGCCCTCGTAAGTGGTCTGGCAAATACTCCCACTGCATTTATGCCATGAAAAGCTTCTCAGTGAAAATTCGTCTATCTTGCAGTTGTCATTCGGAATCGGCATTTTAGGTCCCGTCACGCCAATTTGTAGGAACAAATATAAACGGAACACTGCGTAAACTGGAGGAGAAGCTCGGCTCAAATCTCTTTTGAGGTAAACGGCGCCAAGAATTTTTTTTGAGGTAGAAGATAAGTACATAAGCTGAATTAGAATAGCTTTTTTTTTAAATCCCATTAATTCTACGAGGCCGGGGCCCACCCTAATGTAAATTTCTCTAGTAGCAATGTTGACAGCATACGATTGAATTTATTTATGTACGATAACTAAGCAAGTTAACGCTAATAATTGACATATGTACATACTCGAAAATATATATTGAAATATATTGTTGTTTATCTGTTTATTTAGTAAGCTTACAACATTTTTGCAATTCGAACACGAACAACAAAAAGTGTATATACGCTGATTGTGACATTAGCCTATGGGATTAATGAAGTTTCAACACAATGAATCAGCTATTGGAAATGATAAATTGATTTGTATAAGTCATAACAAAAGGCGAGGAGACATGAAATGTTATTTGGATGTAGATATGTACATATGTTCGAGTATAATCATCGATTTCCATGTCTGAATATGGAGTCATCAATTCATTGAACTTCTTTTGAATGGGAACTTAGCATATGATGAGCTTGAAACGAAATAATGATAATATTTGCATGATAAGACACTAAACTTGCGCTTCATACAATATTTTAGCGAAATTACAATAACAATATATATATTCATATAATATTTCATGAACATCACATGATGTATTAGCTATGGTCGGTTGCCCGAAAATTGCAAGTAAAAAGATAAAGAGATAATTTCGTTATTAAATATACTGAAATGAACAGAAAGGCCTTTGGGGAATAGCCTTATCTCTACAACAACAACAACAACCAAAGTAATCTCTAAAGTTTCGAGATTTCTCCATGTAATATTTCGCCATTGCGCCCCTTATGACGATTGCTTAAAACTTTGCGAGATTGGATCATTACATCAGCGAAAGTTTTTTTCGAAATCTTAAAAGACAACATCAAGGCACCGAAAAAAAGTGCGAAATATCACCTCTACACTCAGAAATAAATACTTACACTTGAGGAAAACTTCTCCTAAAAAAATTTAAAAACAAGCTTAATGTTTAAGAAAATTACTTGGTCCGATTGAAATAAGGATTTATATATCGAAATACCATATTCTATGTTTCCTTATTTTAACAGCTATTTCCTTGTTTATGTATTATGTTGAGTGTATATTTAAAGTTATCTCAATGAGACCAATAATATCTCAATCCTCAGGAAATCAGCCGAAAGCGCCGGCCGCAATATGGAGGTAGTGTACACGCATACCATCCAAAGGTTTCACGTTAAAAGCTCTGGAAAAGTAACATTAAAATAATTTAGTAAAAGCTTTTCCTGAAGAAATGTATGTGCTTTATAGATGTCCCTCGGCATCGGAATTGGATCTCGTACGTATCTCTTACTAGCAAAATAACAGCTGAACTAAGTTAAGCAAGAGCTCTTAATGAAAGACCACAAGGTAGAGTGCGCCCACATCGGTTTTGTCTAATTATTATATATGATAAACCCTTTGTTGGCGGCCACCGTGGTGTGATGGTATCGTGCTCTGCCTACCACACCGTATGCTCTGGGTTCGCACCCCGGACAAAGCAACATCAAAATTTTAGAAATAAGGTTTTTCAATTAGAAGCAAATTTTTCTAAGCGTGGTCGCCCCTCGGCAGTATTTGGCAAACGCTCTGAGTGTATTTCTGCCACGAAAAGCTCTCAGTGAAAACTCCTCTGCCTTGCAGATGCCGTTCGGAGTCGGTTTTATGGTCCCGTTCGGCCAATTTGTAGGGAAAATCAAGAGAAGCATGACGCAAATTGGAAGAGAGCTCGGCCTTTGATCTCTTCGGAGGTTATCGCGCCTTACAGTTTTTTTTTAAACCCTTTGTTGTCGAAATTTCCGACTGGGTAAGAGTAGAAATTTTTTTGGAATGATTTCATGTCATCGCTTGTCAATTTTGGATAGGAAACAAGCATCTTGTTTATTCTTTTCAGTGAGTTGAGTTTTAATAATATGCGATCTTGATTGCCACACTTTTGTGAACTCTGTGTGTGCACAGGAACATTGCCACAGATTAAATTTGGTCAAAAAAGCTCTGATAATTTTCAAGGGAAAATACAAGCCATCTCCCAAACAGCAAAATTTTCTTAGTAATTTCGAGAGCAAGCGCTTTCTCCAATATCATGCCTGGATTAAAATAACCGGTTATATCATGCGGTAATTTGCTGCCCAACATTCACTCCATTACAAATCCGATTCTAGGTAAGCAAACATTTTGCTGGTTATTAGCCACCCAACACTAATGAGCTGGAAAATAATTTAAAAGATTTGCAGCAAGGAGCGAGTACGGAAAGTCAGCATATTAGGAAAACTGTCCGTAAGGACCTCCCCTAGATCAAACTGAACGCTTCTTGTCTCTGTCTTTTTTAACAAGCCACGGCTGGAAGTATGGTTGCACCACTACATATCGACTGCTGAATAAGTATGCTGTCGTTCAGAAAACGACCTATCTCAAAACACTGTTTGAAGACTGCATATCTCAGAATTTGTATCAAAAATGCCATATCTGAACATAAATTCAATTAATTTGAGGTGGGAGTTTTTGCAACAAATCATGAGAGAGTATGTTTTTTGGAAAATAATTAGAGATAGGACTTTTTAGACTTGGCAACCGAGATGAGGTGATATTCCATTCAGCCGTCGATGTGTAATATCAAAAACATCTCACAAAGAATAAGAGAGAAAGAACTAGGGATTCAAGGAGTTGTGTTGCGACCTAAAGTTTCTCATGATAAACCTCCGGAGAGTCTCCTTATTACTAAAGGGAAAAGAAGAATAGTCTTCCGGTCATTGGGAAAAGTAACCTTCTGTTCGTGAGAAAAGATGGGTTTTTAGTATTTTGAAACTGTAGAAAGTGCAAAGTTCTGACTACCAGACCGGGTGCTGGAAATTTTATGAGCGAACGTCTGGGCTCTAGCTTGAATAGTGCAATCTTTTGAACAGCCTGCATTTGTGTTTGACAGTCACAGAAAGCCATCGACGAAGTGGATTTATTGTACTTTTAAAGCACTGCTTTTACTAAGAAAAACTTCAAAGAAACCAAGGCAGAAAAATACTTCATAACTTCTTCATGGACTATTTAAGTGCCATGAATTACGGATAATTCTATGGTATTGTACGATCGGATTATGAAATTTTGTAACACAGTTTAAGTTAAACTGATGGGTACGTAACATCCAACTTGTAGTTCGAACTAAATTTGTGTAGTGTTTCACTCCAGACGAAAATTAGAACCATTATACCACAGAATTCTCCGGTGTTGTATCTGTCGGTGAGAAAACACGGACGAGTTGTTTGTGGTGCGGGGTAGTCATTTACATCGATTACCTTGAAAAAAGCGAAACTATTCCCTGTCCAGAGATCCTGTCGGCTTTGAATATATTCGGTGTTATTTTTAATTAATAATGACCACATTAAGCGAACAAAAAATAGCTGTTCCTGTGATAAATAACGATTGTGCACGTATGTGATCACCATAGTAAATATGCGTAGAGTAGGCGACGAACCTCCGACTATTTTCCATCTTCAAACCTGAATAAATGATGGGCGATAAGATATTTTCAGAGGTAAAACATTGCTCGAATTTATTACCTCATGTAAAAATGGGAGTAGTTGTAGTGTACATCCATTTGACATTCAGTAAATTTAGACTAGTTCTACGGCTGCTTCTTTTTAGCTTCCTTAGTCACATGGTTTAAAGCCGCTCTACCTACTTCCCTATGCAAGTGCGAAATTTATTAATACGCTTATGTTAGCATCGCTTGTATGTTTGTATGGTTGTAGATCTATATTTTTATACCAAGCAATAAAAAAGACTGTTACATATACGCACCGGTATCCGTGTTTTCATGTGTTGCGGAGATGTTTGCGTGTAATTGGTCGATTTTTAATAAAGAATAAGCGGTATTGCCACCCTTTTACTACGAAACTTAATCGGCAAATACCGGCCTTGAATTCTCAATTAAATTTCTAATTAGCTCATTAAACTCGATTTACCGGCAGTACGCCTGGGATATAAGGAAATCTCCCACAATAAGCGGATCTAAGCAACTGTGTGACCCGGCCAAGCACAGCCACTCTGGATACAGTCAAGGAAGTCAGCTCTTGGCGATCCTTTTAAATTTGACAGTCAGTTTAGCGTAGTACATCATCATTCTACTTTTTAGTTGTATTTATGGCATGTATCGTTATTTAAAATCTGAACATAAGCAGGTCACCCGATTAACAACAAGTCACAATATTTTGTCATATGCCTCTATGAATAAGCCCATACAACTATGTGTACATATCTACATGTAGTTTGTATATATATAGATGTATATATATATGTGCATTCTATAAGTAGCTTACAAAAATTTTTGCATTTGCACTTTCTACATTTGCTTTCAGAATTAATAAAAATCATAACAAAAACATCATCTGAGCATATTTACATACTCTCGAGCGCATGCCACTATTTAAAGGAAAAAAGATGAAAGCAGAATAAAATAAAAGCGATACTATGTTATCCTTCCATAAATAATTTCAAACATAAATTTTATAAAATATTTTTTACACTGACGACCCCCAAGACAACCCACGCGAGTTATATTATTACACCGTTAAATTGCATACATATTTACATTGGGATATACAAACGAGCAAATGCATAAATGTAAAGTAATATTTTTATTCAGACCCAACAAAAAATATGTTAGAGATTGTGATAAATAAGGAATATGGCGTCGGTGCAGCTGGTTAAGATTTCGGATGAACTTCTGTATTTCCAATTCATTTCAAGTTTACAAAATTGATATTTTCTATTTATTGGTACCAATGTAGATATTGTAACGAATTTGCTGCAAATCCTCTTATTTGCAATCCTCTGCTAAGTTCGAATCACTTAAACTGTTTAATAAATAACTCCAATATTGAATGATGGAAAAATGGCCTTTATTAAGTACTTCAAAATAACACTTATATTTTGCTACTCGCTGGCTTTAATAACCAAACTGATTGATAACTCAAATGAAACTCTACTATTGGCCGCCAGATCGCGTGCTTAATCAAACTGATTGATAGCTCAACTCAAACGGAATTACTTCTTACTCGCTTGCCCCGCTTTTATAGTTTACGCTGCATACTTCTAGGCTCTTCGATTTCCAGAACTTACTAGTTGTTTCGGCTACAAAATCGCCAGCCACAACTACGTTAACAAATTATTGCTCTCTCTTGTGACAACTCAGATAAGATATATGCATGTGTTTGTGCATTGCCGCTCCGCTGCTCGTATACGTACATATGTGTAGACGCAATTATTTATTCGTTTATGTAGATACATAATGATTGAATTGTTGATGTGAATGTTTGTAGTTTACAGTCTCTCGCGCGCATATAGGCGTATAAGTAAATGCATCTGTGTGTGACATCTCTCTGAGCTGCCTTATATATGTGTATACTGGATTTGATTATTAACGTAAATACTGCTTGGCATGGCCTTAGCATCGCCTTAGTGATGGGATAATTTAGTGATGCTAATATCCGTGACAATATGAAACTACTCCAATTTTTATTTTTATGGTGAATACTTACATTTCTCACTACTACTCTCCTCTTTCCTCTCCTTTCTCACACTTCCGAGATATGTTAGCGCTTCAGTGTAACCCCATTTAATTTCTCCTCTCAATTCAAAATAAATTTTCTTAAAACAGATTTAAGTATTAAATGATTTAGTGTGTTTTATGGAAAAATTAGTCACTATTTTTTTTTTACTACAATTAGAGAGCTGAGATTCCTTGAGTTAGGTGACTTTCACCCCCATGAACTTTATAAGGAATTCCACTTTTTGTTTCTCGTTCCACTTCTATTATGATTATTAAGTTTTAATAAACATTTCATTCAAATTTGCAAATCCTTATATAAGGCGTACGTTTTTTTGTGGGTATCCCTTCTGGATATATTTGTATTTTTGTATTTAGTTGAATGCGTGGTATATTTGCAACACATTGCATGTTGCAGTGTCACAACATTTATGCGGCAGTTACTCACGAACGTACGTACCAAAAACGTGTCAGCTGACACGACCTATCTTATGAGTGTGCAATGTAAACGAAAACTCACCGACGTGCAACGCCCGGACGTACGTAGCCCGGAACGTAGAAATCAAAACAATTTTGATTTTTTCCGTAAGAACGTGTCAGCTGATCGCTCTCTCACTAGACAGAGTTGCCTAGTAAACTTTTGTGCGCTAATTTTTGACCGTTTGCAATTTTATGCAAAAACGCCTAATTAAAGTTTGAAAAATTGTGGAAATAATTTGAAATAATTATGTAAAAGTGCTGATTATAAATATTTAATCTATTTATACTTATTTAATATGTATTCCGGCCTTTTACAATATCAAAAATTAAATTGGAAAAAGTTGATGTTTCCATAAGCATGCATGCAAACTGGCCAATGGCAACAGTGCTTTGTTGTAAACAATACACACACAAATATGTTATGTACATGTACACAGACGCACACATTGATTCCTACGGGCTTGAGAGTTCGGTCAAACGTGCTTCGTACGACAAACGTCCGTACGTACGGCACACGTCGGTGGGTAACTGCCGCATTACTTTCGTGCATGTCAAAATTTTCAAAAATAAAACTACAAAAAGCTATATGTGTAAAAAAACGGAAAACAACAAATATAATGCATGCTGCTGCTGTTCTAGAACGACAAGCTGCACAGTGAGCCAGAAAACAGTAAAGATCAATTAATATTTGTATGAGATATTTGATAGGAGTGGGAAAGTGGGAGTGAGAGAGGGAGTATAGGTGACAGAGAAAGTGAGAGTAGGAGTATTAGTGAGTAGTAGAAGGGAGTGGAGTGACTGCAAAAGAGAGGGGAGAGGGAGTGAGAGTAAGAAGTGGCATAGATATTTGGAGTGATAGTGGGAGTGGTAGTAGCTGTGGGTGTGATATATATATTTGGAGTGACAGTGGGAGTGGAGAAGGTGAGACGGGGTGGAAGTGAGAGACAGAGTGGAAGTGAGAGTTAGCGTGAGATTGATAGTTACAGTGGTAGTAGAATAAGAGTTTGAGGGAAAGGGAGGGGAAGAAAGAGAGGGCGAGAGGGAGTGAGAGTAAGAATAAGAGTGGGTGTGGGAGTTGAAGTGAAAGTAGGAGCAGGAGTGGTACTGAGATTGGGGGAAGGGGTTACAGCGTAAGTGCACAATGCAGACCGAGAATAATGATGGGATAGAATGGGAATTTGATAACAAGAGAAACGAGGAGGTAAAATCGATAAATTATGAAGTTGAAGGAAAAGGGATTTATACGAATGCAACTTCAGACTGGTAGACTAAATATTAAAAAAAGAAACTTTCAAATATTTGACGACATGCCTCTTACTTCCAGCCCAATGTTACCTCCTGCACTTTACCAGTAATTTCTTGTTGTTGTTTGTTTTTATGTTACAGCTACAACAACAAAAGCATAAGTAAGCATTCGTAGTGTTATATTTCTGTTGCTGTCAACATAGTATAATTTATGATTCATCACCCCCGTTGCTTTGCACTTCTTGCTACCGCTGCAGTTGGAGCGTGCGTATGTGTCTCGATCTTCGTGCTTATGGTGTGTGTATTAGTGTAGTGTTATGCATACATTTGCACACAAATTTATTTGCAATTAATGAATGTCAACACTGTCAACAAGTTTTTCGTTTTTTGCTTTTTTGTAAAAGCAGATTTGAATGCAGATCTACTAGTTTTGCAGACAGATGACGAGTTCATTTTTTGGATGTCAACCAAGCAAACCAAACGACCAAAGGGCAAGGACATGTCATACTACATACTTCCTACAATGTAAAAACTTTACCTAATTCACAAGCACATGCACACATACACACATTTACATTGCCCACACGCACTTTTACATTACAGACACATACACATATAAACGGATCTCTCTAGCGATTAAGATTAGTGCAGTTAAAATAAATAAATAAAAAGCATTTAGAAAATTTACAAAATTGCTTGGAAAACTTGAAAAACCATAAAAGAGCAGTCTAAGTTCAGTATGTCGAGAAAGTTTAAATATTTGTTTGTGTTTGATTGTTCACTTAAAACTTAGTTACTTAGCAAGTGATAAGTAAATACATATTTTGTGTTGATTGTGAAGAAATTGCCAAAGAAATACTTCAAGTGGAAAGTGGAATACAAAAAGTGTAGTGAAGCATAAGGATTATGAATGCTTGCAGATTCGAGAAAATTGTTAACAGGACTTGAAAAGCAACAGTGATGGCACTAGATATTAGGGATTATAACCAGTTTTCACAATTAATTTTCTTTTTTGTAATTGATTATATTTGAAAATATAGTAAGCTTCGTCGGCCCACTGGGCATTATGGGCCAGAAAACGACGCAAGGAACATGAACGTGGATTTTATAAACCCTGGGTTAGCCGCATCGTATGACTAATCTTTTGATATATTGGACATATATAGAAAGGCATATGGCGAGCAGTTGCAGTGGGAGTAAGGGTTGTAGTTGGAGTGGTAGGTGGAGTGGAAGTAGGAGTGGTTGAAATGGCTTGTCCGTGAAGAACTCAGATAGACTGTATGGGTACATAATATTGAGAGTGGGAGTGGAAGGGGTAGTGGGAGTGGGGCTGGGAGTTGGAGTAGAAGTGAATGTGATAGTGATGGCGAGAAAGCTAGTGGGACAAGGTGTTGTAATTTAAGCAGGCCTTACTGGAATGGCATTGGGAGTGCTAGAGGAAATGGTAGTGAGGTCAGGAGGAGAGTAGGAGTGGAAGTGATAGTGGAAAAGCTAGTGGCAGTGGGGTTTCACAGAAGCTTTCTGGCCTTATTTCAAGCGGCGCACCACTTCCCTTTCTGCAAATAGTTTTGTATATGTGAAAAAAATGGAGTCTTCTCATTAATTCAGTGACGCAAGGTGCTACAAACTTCATCATTAAACACAAAAATTTCAAAAAATTCATCGGGCATAGAACACCAAAGCTTTCACGTACCTCTTATTGGCTAAAGTGACTCGTTTACAAATTCAACAGATAGTTATTAATAGTTCACTTGCTTTACAAACACAATTTTCAGCCTAAAATGAAGCTGGACTTTTTCAAAGTGCTTAAATTCCTAGTGCAAGACGGACCATAACTTTGCTTGCAGCGGTTTGAGCTATAGAGAGGGAGCAGCGGTCAGCCGGATTCCATAGAAAGTGCCATCTTTAAAATTGGCAATTTCGGCTCAAAAAACATTGAAATAAGCTGGCCTCTGGATGGAAGAGAAGTACCAGGAGAGGATAAGGAATGTCGTGTTAGCTATTTGTTCGTGTCAAATAGCTGATCCATGCAGTCGGTTGCATTTTTCGAGTGCTATATATAAAGTTGTGGTTACGTATAAGCAGGTCTGATCCAGTTAAGTTAGGTTAAGTCGGTCAATAAAGACCTCATATAGATAGAAACCAGTACTGTGTGAGATTTTTGAATTGAAGAAAATAACAAAATAAAATTGTTTATATTGTCATTTGGGCCTATTTTTATTACCAGTGGTGTGTCAACTAACAAAATACCAGCTTTTATGAAAGAAAAAAAACGAACAAACAGCAAATAAAATGAATCATGAAACTTTAATATTTATATAAACAATTACCTTAAATGTTTGTTTTATTTTTATGACATGCTATACTAAAAAATTTTATAACCATTAAATGCTTTGCATATTTTGTTTAAAATCCCTTTTAATGGACTAAACTCTAAAGTGTTTTGTAATAAATAATCACTAATAAAATACTTGCGGATATCATATAAAAATTTAAAAAACAAATCGTGTCCATTTTTATATCGTGCTCATTAAACCTGCCACGCTCTCTCCTTCCCCTCTTATTCTACCTACTTTTAGCTATGCGTCACAGCCAATTAAGGTCAACTCATACAAAAGCTCTTAATAAATTTATATGACCACCGTATAAATTAATATGTACTTTCATATTGCAATAAATATTCACTGATTATGCCTATACATTAGCAAGTATATATTTACTAGCCTAACACTCATACACACTTTAGAGAATGTGTTTTGTGAAAGTAGTAAACGTATGAATTTGTGGCAGGAACGGCTAAATCGTAGCCGCTGTTTTGTTAAAATCGCAGGTGTTGCTGCAAATGGGGCGTCTGGAAATGCGTGACTTACATATATAATCAATGTATAGACGATGCCTATTAATTGTCACGCACAAACATACACACTTTTATTGCATATCAACACCACAAAAGCGTGCTAATATAAAAATATACAGCAGCGGACACGAAAATAGTAGTGGCAATTTTTATTGAATTTCTTCATTTAAGTGCTTAATTTTTTATTTTTGATAATTAAAGAAAGAACTTCATTGTATTTTATAACTGAAACTATGCGAAACATTTTCAAAAAATTGTTTGAAACAATCTAAAAATTCGAAAGAACTGTTCGAATATTTCGAAACTTTAATTTAGAGTTTCTGTGAATGATGATTCAATGAATTTTATAACTTAAAGTGATGTAAAATGATTTCAAAAGCCTGTTCGAAAAAATTCGAAAATTCGAAAAAAATTTTCAATTTCAATTTTTATTTAGAGATTTCTGAATTTTTTTAATAGGCAATTTCGTTGCACAATAAATTTTAGTACAAAAAAAAAACATGTAAATGGTCTCTCCAAACTCGAAATATCTTTTAAAATTTGTTTTCCAAGGGGCATTGAGATTTTCCCCTGTATAAAAAATATCGCTATGCGCTATGCGTATGGAAGAAATACTTATAAAACTCCCATTGGAAAAAAATTTCCAAAAATCAATACGAATTTTGAGAGACCTATAACTTGTGCTTAAACTAAAATTCAGAAACCTTTAAAAGAAAAAAATCGAAAATTTCGTAAAATTTTTTTTGAACTCTTCACACTTTCGAAATTTTTTTGATTTTTCGAAATTTTTGAAAACGTATTTAAGATTAGCTTTCATAGTTAATGTAGCAAAATTTATAAAAAGTTTTTTCCTAAATTATCGAAAATTATAAAAAGAACCTAATTGACGTAATGTGATAAAAAAAACTGCCACTGCTATTTTCGTGTTCGCTGCTGTACATATATATGTACATCCTGGTATGTCTGAATATTAAAGCATTTTGACCGGACAGGCAGACACATAAAATATTTAAATGTGCATTCAACAAGCGTTGGCACTATCAGTGATATATTGACTCCGAAAATTGCATGCGATTGTATAGAACAGTGACTTGTTGCTGCTTAATCGATGGCCTTTGAAAAAAGCAGAGGCAGGGGACGTTTTTATGTTGAAAATTTACTTTCTCATACTTAAAAAAGTGGACGCTTTCAAATTCTTTTCATTCGGTTCTTCTTCCGCAGCACCTCCATCTGCTTCTTCTGTGTCTGCCCTCGTTTCTTCCTGCTCTCCTTTCTCCCATTGCGTTTCAAATTCACCTATCTATTCCTATGTATTCGCATTGCTATTCTCTTCCATTTGCTTTTTTTACTTCTATTTATATTCCTATTCCTATTCCTGTTCCTCTTCCTTTTCGTTTCCTTATTTCTGTTACTGTTCCTGTTCCCATTCGTCTTCCTTTTTATGTTCCTATTCCTATTCCTGTTCCCATCCCTGTCTCCTACCACATACGCATTCTTCTTCTTTCGTTCCTCTAGCTATTTCAATCTTAATCTTCCATCCCCTCCTACGCCACTCACCTTTTTTACTTTAGTCTAGTTCGGAATTTCACAAAAATGGAACCCATCATTTCTCTCGCTTGATAGACTTTATGTGAGATATGCAGGAGATAGCTGCCTCTGCAATCTTTTGAGCAGAGGCACGCACACATAATATTCCGTGTTCATTAAAACCCTCTATGTGCTCAGCGGTGGAGGCTTACCAGAATAAGGTTTTCTTTTTTTTTCTGGTCAGATAACCAATAAGAATCTATTCGTAATTTAAATTTATTCTATGAAGTCAAACATACTCTTTCCCTTGAGTGATTTTAAGGTCACTCGTGCTCGTTTCTTTTGCACTTCCGAAACGAAGGTTTTAAGCGAATATTTCGGTCGAGAAAAGTTACAGAAACGCACAGCAGATCATGTAAGTGTTATGCGCTGCAGGCACTATATCCGTGGTCTTTTGTGAGTGTTGTGGGGTTCATTTTGGTACTACATATGGATCATTTTGGTATCATACGGGGACCGCCTCGGAATTTTTCCGGTATTTTTTTCGAAATCTTTTTGGACTGTTCCGGGAAAAGCCACTTGAAATTGGGGAATCGTTTTGAAATTATTTCGGGACAATTTTGCAATAGGTTTGGAACAATTTCGAAAACTATCTCAGCATCCCATTTTGGCGTAGTTTTGGCACTATTTCTTGACTGTTTTTTGGGGTAGTTTAGGCTCTATTACCTGAAAATTTTTTTGTAATTCCGGACTACTGCTCTATATTTTCTTAGCTATCAACGGATCACAGTTTATCTATTTTCGAGATAATTTAAGCTCGATTTCGAGACTGTTTTATTTGCCTCGATAACTTACAAATATTTTCGGAGCTATTTTCACCATTATTTCGGAATTGTTTTCCGATAATTGCGGGATTATTTCGAGTACGTTACGGAACATTTCGGAATTGTTTTCGAGATCGATTCGCTACTATTTTAGGATTACTTCGAGAATCCCTCTGCATGGGACTATGGTTGAAACATTCGTGGGTCCTTTCAGGATAATTACGGAGTTGTTCATGCAGAACTCTGTCAACCATATAGTAAATATTTTAAATCATCTGAAATATAAAAAGGCGTGAGCGTGAAGTTCAACGTATAAACATACATTCGCGCAAACAATTATTGTTTTTAACTTAACTACAGCTCGCTCGCTCTAACAAGTTGTTAGCAATTCCGATAAGAAAGCGATACATTTTTGACATAAATTCAATAGTTTTTTATAACAAATCTGTAATTCTTAAACCAAAAATCGATAAAATATTAATAGTCAATCGATAGCTGTTTCACAATAATTCGAAACTTTTCGATAACGAAACGATTGCTTTCTGGTTGATAACTTTTCGATATCACATCTATATCTTTTGCACAACAAGCCGATAATACGCAGACTACAAATTTCTAACACTGCGATAGTAAATCGATAACAAATCAACATGTTTCTGTTAACACACACATAACTTCTCGATAAATAACACCTATAACTTTTCGATAGTAAATAGTAAACTTTTTTTATAACAAAACGATAACTTTTTGATAAAAAACGATAGCTTTCCGATAATAAGCCAACAACTTTTTGATAAGAAATTGTTAAAAACAAATTTGTAACACTTCGATAACAACCCGATAATTTTTCGATAACGATGGAATAATTTTTTCTATAACATATCAACATTTCTTCGTTAAAGAATCGATAACTTTTCAACCGCAAACCAATAAACTCATCGTTAGAAAATTTACCTCATTTCGAAAACATTCCGATGGCTCGTCAATATAAAATGAAAAATTGCTAAAGATACCACTGTGCACTCGTCAAGAAAACAATTCGAAAATGCAAACAAAAACAAAGATTCTAGCATATGTTGCACTAATGACAATTTAAGCATCAACACGTTTGAGGTTTTAGACACAATATTCAAACACTATAAATTACACTGTACCAACAAATAAACGAAAAAGCACAAAACAACAAACTTGAAAATTACAAATTTAGGCTGATTGTTAAACCTTTAAGGGGTTACACCAATACATACATAAAAAGTCAAATAAAGTAAATATTGGACTGTTAAATAAACTCTCAAATTTACAACTTCATTTGTGCCTGTATGTGTGAGCTTGTTATTGTGTAGATGAAAATATATTTAATGTGTGAATTGAATTTGTAAGTTTTCAACACATTTGCACACTTTCAATCACAAAACAAAAAAACAACAAAAACAAAATCAAAAGAAAAATAACACAAATTTAACCTTAAATGTCGAATTGAAAAATGCTAAGGATTACCAAGTTGTTGTTGTTGCTTTTGTAAGCAGATAAGTTGCACAAGTGTAATCGTGCAAGTTTAAACGAGGAAAATTCGTTTGTATGAAAAGAGAAACCGTAATAAAAAATAAAAAAATCAAATTCAAATAGCCCGATTGGTTGCCTGTGTAAATTTCAAGTGAACTTAAACAAATTCGGGTTGGGATAATTCGTTTATGCTCAATTGAACTTTGTGCAAAAATTTATTGTATTTGCATATTCAGCCACTAGGGGTGCTAATATTTATTTGTATGTTTGTGTGTGTGTGTGTGCGAGTGAGTGCAAGTAGCTTTGTATGCGTATGGCTATGTAAAGGTTAGTGTGCTTGCCTAACCGGAACCGGATGCAACGATAACAGCATTGTGGCCATGCATAAATTGCTTTTTCACTCACACATACACGTACATAAATGCAAACAGGCATACAAAAAAGCACATAGCAACATTTGCTAGATACATTCGTACCTATCAACAGTCATAGATTCTTTACATCTTTACATTTAAAGCAGCTTTAAGGCATTAGCCAACAAATGCAACAGGAAGCACACACACAAACACACACACGTGCATACATACATGCACAAATGCAATTATTTCTAGGCGTGCAGTCGTATGGCGCAACAGTTCAACAGACATTTGAGGTGCAAATGGAAATTTTCAAGATGCCTGACTTTAATACTAAACAACAATACTAACAATACGGCTAGAGCACTGTGCAACATTTTCAGGACAGGGGTTGCATGCGCAAAGTACCGTTATTGGTTAAAATTAAATCCAAAAAATCATACGGAAGAAGTGATTTTCTTAGGTTTTTCTTTTGCTTCAAAAATTTTAGTTTTTATTTTTCTTTTATTTCGCTCACAAAATAAAAGTTATTTTTGGGGTTTTTTGTTTCGCTCGGAAAATAAAAGTTATTTTTTTATTTCGCTTGAAAAATAAGTAATTTTTTAAACTTTTTTCGCTTCGAGAATATTAGATTTTTTGAGTTTTTTTTTCGCTTGAAAAATAATAGCTACAATTATACGTAAGCTTTTACGCTTATACGATGCTTAGAGTTTATATATCTAATATAAAACGATTTAATTCAGATAAGAATTTTAGCATACACTTTTATGCTAGTACGCTTCTGCGCTGAAAGGCATTTACATTAGCTGTGTTTTTTTATATCTATAGACGTTTACGCTGAAACTTTAATGGACTGCTAAACGTTCAACTTTAAACACACCTCTGAAATTGCTGCGCATAAAATTAGTACTACTAAATTTCAATATGCATTATACTCAGATGTAAATGAAATATGTGTCTATGTTTCAACTCTTAAAATGGTGCGTGTCCACAATTCATAGCAACTGATTCAGCTATATGTTATACACAGACATACAACAGAGGGTTGTGTCTCCACGTTTCAGTACACCCTGTGCTGTAGCTAGTTGTTTAACCACTGCCGCTAGATGGGTCTCCTAAGCATTATCTAAGCGAAGATAAGCGTATTTTTACGCGCAAACGTAAACGTATACGCGTGTAAGAAAAACACAGCTATTAATATGCTTGTACATTATAGCAGTCATGCGCTTTCGCGCTCATATGCCTTTTGCGCATATACGCTTATGCTTATACGCTTACGCTTATAATATATTACGGTGATTTACTTTCATGAGCATATGCATTTGCGCTAATACGCTTACGCTTATACATTGATACGCTCTTACGTAAGTATGAACTCTTATGTTTATATGCTTTAGCACTAGTACGCTTCTACGAAAATATGCTTTAACGATAATAAGTTTTCGCGTTTTATACGACAGAACGCCAACATGACCACTAGACTGGGTTGGTCCCCATACAAAAAAAAAAGTTGCTAATGTCCGCCACTAAATTTGTAGATTATGTTGAGAAGGTTTCGGAAACATTTTTTTTTTATTTTTTTTTATCCTTCGAAATACAGCCAAAAAGGTTTTTTCGTTGTAAATTTTGTTAGCTGACCTAATCATGTGAAAACGACTTCATAGCTTAAAAGGACATTAGACGGAAATGTGAAGCTTCTCAAGGCCAAAATAATGACATATCAATTTTAAAAATTGGTCGTCAAATAACCAAGTTACAACGAAAAAACCTTTTTGGCTGTATTTCGAAGGATCAAAAAAAATTAAAAAAAATTTTTCCGAAAACCTCTCAACATAATCTTCAAATATAGGGGCGGACATTAGCAACTTTTTTTTTCGACCCAGTCTAATGACCACGCGCTTGCATCATTACACATTTAGGTTAATGCGCTACATTTCTCTAAAATTTAGATTAGACCAATGCAGGAGGATATCATAATCTTTGTGTTACACTTTTCAATTCAAAGCCCTTAACATTTCCAATATTTACAAAAGTTGACGATGCGTTAACTGTGAAAAAGCCGAACCGGTACATTCAAGAAAACTTTTTCAGTTTTAGTCCCACTATAATATAGTTTTGACCTGCAAAAGAAAAGAATTTTGTCTAGAAATATGTTGCATAGTGTAACAGTAACAAAAGGGCATGCTTAGCGCACTGTTGTAAAAGTGTGTGTGTGTAAGTGAGAGTGCACAACTGTGTTAGTTTAGAGTATAGAGAAAGTGCATTCGCTTTATGCTCCTTGACTTGACTTTTGTGCTACCCGCTGCTGGCACTTCCTGCCACGCCACCAGCCAGTAATTATATTGCTCCACTTGTTGGCACATTTGCCTATTTGACTGCCAGAGAGCTGCTGTTGTATATATGTATATGCATATGTATGTATGTATTAATGTATATTTGTATGCGGACATTTTGCAAATGTTCTAGGTTGGCTATAATAAAATGCAATAAGTATCCGTCTTACCTTTTTATGTTACAGCCACAAATTTGCAAAACTATTTCAGGTTAGCAAGAAAGTGCCATCAACTCATATAAAATATAATAATAACAACAATAGCAAACAGCAATGGGAAATGATATAACCCAGCAATGGCAATTTATGATAGCAGTGATGAATGATGATGATTATACGGCATACGGATTTTTAAACAAATCAATGTTGTGCCGTGTGGCTAAAATAACTGAAGATAAGTAGGGGCTGTAGGGCAGCTACTTTTTATAGGTTGCTAGTGTTGAAGTGGGGCGTATCTTATCTGGAATGCTTCCTTTATATGCTTGCTGGAAATAAGCGCCACAAAAGTTGTAGCGCTTAATGGAACTTGAAGCATTTTCCTTAAATTGAAAAGACGATACTAACAATGAATATAAGGTAAGAACGAACTGTCAATAGATAAGACGAGGCTTCTAGAATTTAATATGGCAAGCATCCAGAAACGCAAATAGTCCAACATGTGTGGAGACTGTCAGAACAGTATAAAAAGGCAGCATTCATACTAGAGGGCGATCAGTTTTATTTTAACTCGTATCAACGGTGGCCCTACATTGGAGTAATTTCAAGGGTAATATGGACATGGAAAAGTTGGGTAAATTAAGCATCGCGGAGGGTATTAGCGTGAATGAGCTTTCTTTTCATTATAATATAAAGAAAACACCAAGAAGCAATTTACCCTAAATTCAGTGGCAAAAACCCTCTGGCTTTATTGACTCATGTATGTATATATAAGAGCAATCTTCAAAAAAAGAAACACAAGAGACACTAATAACAAATAACGAAGTAGAAGAGGGAGGGTGGTCTATAGCGAAAGTTATAATGAGGATGTGCTTTTAGTATCAGAGTATCAGTATAAAACAGAAACACAGCCTAGGCTGCCGTGAAAGATTAGAGGAGTTGAAAACTCTTAAAAAAACTGTTGGCTACAATGGATGTTCTCCAGTTCATCGTCAAGAGCGATGATCTTTGTAGACTTTGCCGAAGTTGAATTTGAAATCTACTTTGTCATAATTATCATCAAAAATTAAGATCTTGTAATTGATTTTGATGATACTCGTTTGCGCTATACGTTATTACGCTTAAAATTTTCCACATGGTGCCTATACGCTAACGCTTACGAATAAAGGCTGCTGTTACGACTACGGTGATAAGTTTTTGCGATATAGGTCCATTACGATTATGATTTTCCACGTTGCGCCTATAAGCTAACGCTTAAACGCCTAAATGTATCCTTACTACTGACCCTTCGACAATATCTCCATAACCAGATACCATGTTATCACAGTACTCTTCTACGCTAGCACGACTAAGAATGTGGCTATGAAATGTTTGGGCTAAAACGCGTTTGTTCATTACTTAGCTCATATGCTTATATTTTCATACGACACTATGCTGATTGATCTTAACGCCCCCACGCTTTTGCGCCTACACGTTGATATGCTCTAACTCTGGCTTTCTATTATACTAATACGCTTTTACACTAGTAAGCTTCGATTTTACTCTTGTTCACTTTTACACTGGTATGTTTCAACGAAGGTACGCTTTTACGCTATAAAGTTCGCCAGTTGCCTTTTGCGCTGCTACGACAAACAAATTTACGCCGTTTCAGTAGTACACTTTTGCTCTTGTATTCTTTTTCATTAATAAGCATGTACGTTTTAAAGCTCATATACTTACACGCTCATACACTTTGCACCTATACACTTACGCTTATACTTTTAACGAAACGATACTGATTCGCTTTCACGCTCTTACGCTTTTGCGCCGATACGTTAATGATTACACCCTCCCACTTTGGCATGATCGTTATTACGCTAATACGCTTTTGAGTCAGCGCGATATAACACTAGTTCATTTTTACACTGCTGCGCTTCTACGCTAACACGCTTTTACCCATATACGTTTTTACGCTAGTATGATTTTACGCTCATACGCTGATATGCTTTTACGCTGATACGTTTTTAAAAAAACTAAGCTTAATGCAACTACCTTTTTGGGACTATACGCCAATACGCACTTTCACTGTACTGCGCTAACGATAATGCGCTGCATTTGTCTAACATGTCACTAAATCGTAACACATAGATTTTGGTTGAGACCAATGGGGGAGGATTAAGAGGCATTATTACACACAAACATACATTTGGCGGCAATTTTTGTGTCTTTTGTTTGCACTATTGAACATTACAAACACTAAGTACTTTCACAAACTTTTCATTTTAATATAACGGATATGCAGTAGCTTCCCTCGAGCCCTTAGACTGCCTTGGCCGCCATTCAACACCTTGGTAAAGAGTTTTCAACAATATGGTAAAAATAAATAACAATATTTTAAGAATTTCACTTTTGTATGCAAATTTTCGCAGCTGTTGCGGATTACATGAAATTTCAATACGCTGTATTTGGTATATTTTCGGTCTACATTTCTTTATTGTTATTATTTATTTATTATTATTTTTTTTTGGCAAACAACAAAAGCCGACATTTTACCACATTATGAGTATAATATGCCAGCAATGCTTGTTGCAACTTTATTTTTGTTTATGGTACACATTTCAAGGTTTCGTTATTTAAATGTACCAAAATTTCGCTCCATGCAAACAAAAGACTAAAGCGCGAAAGGTAATAAAATAACTGAAAGCACAAAAGATATAACAAATAATTACAGGAGTCTACGTAAATTTAATTTTTGGATTTTTTTTCTTAAGTAGCAAATGTGGCATGAGTAATGTTCCCATGAATTTGCATTCGTTGCTTTAAAGAACACGGCTTTGATGGAGCCGAAAAATGGTTTGTGTTGTTGTGCACACACAAACAACTAACTAACATCAACAATTACAACGCTATCAACACGCCTGTGTGCTTTTTTGTGTTCACGAGCACAGTTAGCCTTTTTTAGGCTTCTTCTCATCCTTGCCACCTCCTCGCGTTGGAATATAGAGAGAAAGAGCGAGAGCACACAGGG
Source organism: Eurosta solidaginis (assembly GCF_040869045.1). Classification (NCBI taxonomy): domain Eukaryota; kingdom Metazoa; phylum Arthropoda; class Insecta; order Diptera; family Tephritidae; genus Eurosta; species Eurosta solidaginis. Next base: position 255,557,883 of record NC_090322.1, read on the forward strand.
TCGTCTTGTGTCAAGAAGTTCAAGTATTTAACATGAAGTGCAGTTGAAGCATTTTAAATCACCTTTCGGCATTTCATATGTTTTCCATATATGTAGATATGTAGTGCACACCACGTGCTTGCCTACAAATAGACGTACCATGCACCCTGCAGGAAATGAAATTATTTTAAAGGAACTTGTAGGAGTTTTGGAAATTGCTGGATCGATTTTATTTGATCTTTCTTTTTGCTTTTTATAACAAAACGTCATTTTTCTATGAACATTTTTCGATTGCACGGTGCAATAGCGTTTTTTGGGACCACAATAATTCCATCTTTAAATGAAAGACCAGAAACGATTTTGCAAAACCTCAAAAACGTTACGCCACTTGTACCTAAACAAAAATTAGTCCAGAATGATTAAATATCTTTCATATTTGAAGAGGAAAAATTCACTTTTTATCGATTTTCCGCCTATTCAAATTTGTTGTATAAGACGTTGGTCCAGGAGATCCGCTAGCGCAGTTCTGAAATATATTTTTTTCATTGTATAACTCTTCAAATTCTTCTATTGACAAATATTTTAAAAACATTTTCCAAGTAATTTTAACTAATTTTTCACTTTTTCTGAATTCACTTTGGCCACTTTTTGCGACTCAATAATGCAATCCGTTTTGAAGCTTTTCTATATTGATCTATGGCAGTGGCGCACAAAACCAGCCGAGCTTCAAAGACAAACGCAATATTTTGTAATACAAAATACGAATCAAGTAGTGCAATCACGTATGCTATAATCTGAAAACCATATTTTTACGTGACTAGTCATATGATAACGGATGTTACAATTCGGCCCTCGAATGTCAGCACGATCAATTCGGTTAACTTATTGGTGGGTCTATCACTTCTCCTTTAAGGACTTGCAATTTTGAGATGCGTGACAAACTTAATATACCATTTCATTTTCATGAAAGGTATAAAACACGAATTTTCTGCTTTGAAATAGGAACTTGATTTTGAAGCTGATATGGAAAATAAAATGGTTCAATAAAAAACAAGTAAGGAAGGTTAAGTTCGGGTGTAACCGAACATTGCATACTCAATTGAGAGCTATGGTGACAACATAAGGGAAAATGACTATGTAGGGAAATGAACCGAGAGAAACCCTATAATGTGTTTGTATAACATGTGTATCAAATGAAAGGCATTAAAGAGTATTTTGTGAGGGAGTGGGTCATAGTTCTATAGGTGGACAGCATTTAGGGATATCGCCATAAAGGTGGATCAGGGTTAACTCTAGAATTTGTTTGTACAATATGGGTATCAAAAGAAAGGTGTTAATGAGAGTTTTAAAAGGGAGTGGTGGTAGTTGTATATGTGAAGGCGTTTTCCAGATATCGACCAAAATGTGGACCAGGGTGACCCAGAACATCATCTGTTGGATACCGCTCATTTATTTATCAATGTAATACCTGCCAAGATTTCGAGGGTTTTTTATTTCGCCCTGCAGAGCTTTTTCATTTTCTTCTACTTAGTATGGTAGGCGTCACAACCATTTTACAAAGTTTTTTCTAAAGTTATATTTTGCGCCAATAAACTAATACAAATACCATGTTTCATCCCTTTTTTCGTATTTGGTATAGAATTATGGCATTTTTTCATTTTTCGTAATTTTCGATATCGAAAAAGTGGGCGTGGTCATAGTCGGATTTCGGCCATTTTTCATACCAAGATAAAGTGAGTTCAAGTAAGCACGTGAACTAAGTTCATTAAAGATATGTCGATTTTTGCTTAAGTTATCGTGTTAACGGCCATGCGGAAGGACAGACGGACGACTGTGTATAAAAACTGGGCGTGGCTTCAACCGATTTTTCCCATTTTCACAGAAAACAGTCAGCATCATAAAATCTATGCCCCTACCAAATTTTAAAAGGATTGGTAAATTTTTGTTCGACTTATGGCATTAAAAGTATCCTACACAAATTAAATGAAAAAGGGCGGAGCCACGCCCATTTTCAAATTTTCTTTTATTTTTATATTTTGTTGCACCATATCATTACTGGAGTTGAATGTTGACATAATTTACTTATATGCTGTAAAGATATTAAATTTTTTGTTAAAATTTTACTTAAAAAAAAAAATTTTTTTTAAAGTGGGCGTGGTCCTTCTCCGATTTTGCTAATTTTTATTAAGCGTACATATAGTAATAGGAGTAACGTTCCTGCCAAATTTCATCATGATATCTTCAACGACTGCCCAATTACAGCTTGCTAAATTTTTAAATTACCTTCTTTTAAAAGTGGGCGGTGCCACGCCCATTGTCCAAAATTTTATTAATTTTCTACTCTGCGTCATAAGCTCAACTCACCTACCAAGCTTCATTGCTCTATCTGTCTTTGGTAATGAATTATTGCACTTTTTCGGTTTTTTGAAATTTTCGATATCGTAAAAGTGGGCGTGGTTATAGTCCGATATCGTTCATTTTAAATAGCGATCTGAGATGAGTGCTCAGGAACCTACATACCAAATTTCATCAAGATACCTCAAAATTTACGCAAGTTATCGTGTTAACGGACGGACGGACGGACGGACATGGCTCAATCAATTTTTTTTCGATCTTGATGATTTTGATATATGGAAGTCTATATCTATCTCGATTCCTTCATACCTGTACAACCAACCGTTATCCAATAAAACTTAATATACTCTGTGAGCTCTGCTCAACTGAGTATAAAAAGTGAACTTCCTTTGTCCATAACCGGCACTGCAGATAAACCCCCGCGGGTTAAGGGGTTAGAATATACCCGCGGTAGGTATTGCTGTCGTAAGAGGCGAATAAAATACCAGATTCAAGGGGCTGTGTAGCGCAACCCTTCAGGTTGCCAGCGCAATATATAGCTTCTCCAAACCCAATTGTCAATCTCACCTATCCATGCCGAATCCTGTTACATTAACAAGCGAGGCTCTGGCAATCCCGAACTCCTCATGGATCTAGGGGGTGGGAGGGCGGTATGGCCTAGAAGGTCGCATGTGGTCATAACAAATCGTTCCCCAAATGGTCGGGCTTGGTACTGGAACGCACCGGATCTGCATCCTGCGAATGACCATCAATATCGATAACACTCCCCAAGACCTTCGGGGAGTGTCCTTATCGCTACAGCAATAACAACAACATATAAATGGACTAAGATTTCTGGGGCACGTTCTCTCGATAATATTTGAGGGTTATGCAAGCTGTGGGCTACTAATACTCAGGTTTATATGGAAAATTTTAAGGATAAATAGGAAACGGCTAGAAATATCTGTTAAGCACTCACTGAGGCCATTCATTACGAAAACATATGGAAGATATGACTGGCACTTATCCACTATCTCTGATGCGAAACAGTTGTGCCGATTGGATAGCTTTCTGGGCTGAAGCATCTATAACTTCCACAACTCATGAAGATGTTTTGTTTTATCTGCATTTGCAATGGTTTTCAAACAGTATTTCTTTCATTACTGGGTTGCTTTTCTATTATTATTATTACATATTAGAAATTGCATGTAATTATCATACAATAAAGCACATTTACACGCTCCTTCCCTTTTGTTTACATTTTGCGAGGAGGTTGGTAAATATGTGTGAAGGTACGTGTGTACCTTTTGAGTTTTTCCTTTGCAAAACAATCTGAACTTTGAAACAAGTTAAGTAGCTAAACAGACGTGTGCTTTTTCTGCGCTGCAGCTTTATGTAAAACTTTTATTGTAACTTGCGAGCATATCAACATGAGTACTTTCAAAGGTATGGAAAATGAAAATGAATTAAATTACTTTCCATGGTAATAACATAGTTCTAATTACATTTCAACAAAATCTTAGTCATAAACCCCGTTTCTTCTGTTTTGACAACTTAATTGCTTATATTAATTTGAAATAAATTTTAGGAGGGTAATCTCAACTTATTCTGAAAAATAGTTAAGAAATAGAAAAAAAAATTATTTTCTATATTTAGCTTAAATAAACTTTCTTTTATAGTGACTTCAATTTGACGTGCGGGTTATCGCAGACCACCATCATTGAATATGCCGCTAGCCTGCCATCTAGCGGCTTCATAATGTCTTACTGTAGACTGACTTACTTAATGTAGACTGAAGCCAGCCGTAGCTAATATATGAGCCTTAAGTGAAGCCATCTAATCAATATTTCAGCGGCACCAACTCTTATTGACAGTAACTATTTTTATACTCAGCTGAGCAGAGCTCACAGAGTATATTAACTTAACATAACGGTAATCCGTAACGGCATAAACTAATCGAGATAGATATAGACTTCTATATATCAAAAAGATCTGGGTGAAGAAAGAAATTCATTTAGCCATGTCCGTCCGTCCGTCTGTCCGTCCGTCTGTAAACACGGTAACTTGAGTAAATATTGAGGTATCTTGATGAAATTTGGTATGTAGGTTTCTGGGCGCTCATCTCAGATCGCTATTTAAAATGAACGGAATCGGACTACAACCACGCCCACTTTTTCGATATCGAAAATTTCGAAAAACAGAAAAAGTGCGATAATTCATTACCAAAGACGGATAAAGCGATGAAACTTGGTAGGTGCGTTGACCTTATGACGCAAAATAGAAAATTAAAAAAATGTTGGACAATGGGCGTGGCACCGCCCACTTTTAAAAAAAGGTAATTTAAAAGCTTTGAAAGCTGTAATTTGGCAGTCGTTGAAGATATCATGATGAAATTTGGTAGGCACGTTACACCTATTACTATATGTATGCTTAATAAAAATTAGCAAAATCGGATGACGAACACGGCCACTTTAAAAAAAAAATTTTTTAAGTCAAATTTTAACAAAAAATTTAATATCTTTACAGTATAAAAGTAAATTATGTCAACATTCAACTCCAGCAATGATATGGTGCAACAAAATACAAAGATAAAAGAAAATTTCAAAATGGGCGTAACTCCAACCTTTTTCATTTAATTCGTCTAGAATACTTTTAAGGCCATAAGTCGAACAAAAATTTACCAATCCTTTTGAAATTTGGTAGGGGCATAGATTCTATGACGGTAACTGTTTTGTGTGAGAATGGGCGAAATCGGTTGAAACCACGCCTAGTTTTTATACACAGTCGACCGTCTGTCCTTCCGCTTGGCCGTTAACACGATAACTTGCGCAAAAAACGATATATCTTAACTAAACTTAGTTCACGTATTTATCTGAAGTCACTTTATCTTGGTATAAAATATGGCCGAAATCCGACTATGACGACGCCCACTTTTCCGATATCGAAAATTACGAAAAATTAAAAAAGTTCCATAATTCTGTACCAAATATGAAAAAAAGGATGAAACATGGTAATTGGATTAGTTTTTTGACGCAAAATATAACCTTAGAAAAAACTTTGTAAAATGGGTGAGACATCTACCATATTAAGTAGAAGAAAATGAAAAAGTTCTGCAAGGCGAAAACAAAAGCCCTTGGAATCTTGGCAGGAAAAGCGTTCGTGGTATGACATATATAAATGAATTAGCGGTACCCGACAGAAGATGGTCTGGATCACCCTGGTCCACATTTTGGTCGATATCTCGAAAACGCCTTCACATATATAACTAAGGGCTACTCCCTTTTAAAACCATCATTAATACTTTTAATTTGATGCCCATATCGTACAAACACATTCTAGAGTCATCCCTGGTCCAACCTTATTGCGATATCTCGAAAAGGCGTCCACCTATAGAACCAAGGCCCACTACGTTTTAAATAATCATTAACACCTTTCATTTGATACACATGTCATACAAACACATTCCAGGGTTACCCTAGGTTCATTTTGCTAAATGGTGATTTTCCCTTATTTTGTCTCCAAAGCTCTCAGCTGAGTATGTAAAGTTCGGTTACACCCGAACTTAGCTTTCCTTACTTGTTTTTTCTAATAATGAGGTTGTTTTCGACTCACTCGGCACAGGGACTTAAAAATAGAATGCAGCAAATATGTGTCTTTCAATACTGAAGCCGAGGGCCGCGAGATCTTAAGCAGAGTGGTAAAAAATTTTAGTTAGTAATAGTAAGACTCCCCAATGATAAAGTCCCTGAGCTAATATAGTTGCTCTTCCCATTGCTTGAATTTTAGACAAACTAAGATACCTTTTCAAATAAAATATTGTATATTAATATAAAATGGTATTCAGCTATGGACGTCCTAGGTTGAGCGTTTTCCTGATCCATGGTCCTAAGGATCCATTGACGCCACACATAGACAGAGCATTAATGAATTTTGGGTGAATCCCACGTATATTGGCGTCAAACGAATAACATATAGCTGGATGGAACTGTAAACAACTTATTCCTTTATACTGTCACGCTGAGGAGGATAAGGGAACTAAATATTTTCTATGGTAAACGAACCGTAAGCTCATTAATAACAAAAAATCAACTTTTTGAAACAAAAATATTCAAGTTCGTTGAGTTTGTTTCTTCCGATCTTAAAACTCTTAGGGTAAATGGAAAATTCCACTATTACCCGACGTTTCGTTTCAACTTTTTTAACTTAATCAGAGGCAGTTTCGTATTAGATTTACAAAAATGGAAACTGCATAAAGGGTAAAGCACTGACATGAATAAAGATTTATCTTTAAACTGAAGATTTTTAGATTATTGTTGTTGGTTTTGAGTTATTTTCATATAACCGAACGAAAAATCACGCTGAAGATGGAACTATGTCGAAACCAGTTTGCCTTGAACCAAAGTTTACTAAGGATTATGCAAACTAAAAAAAAAAATACTTGGCGCGATTTACTTCCGAGGGGCGACCCGGACTAGAAAGTTTTTTTCTTATTGAAAAAACTTGTTTCTAAATGTTAGATGTGACTTTGACCTGGAATTGAACCCGGTACCCTCGGTGTGGTAAGCGGAGCACGCGTAATTTAATCTAATTGTTTTATGTCAAAAACGACCCTGTAAAAAGGAAAGAGAACACTGAAGATGGCCGAGCTGCATGGCTGTTTTATCTCATAACCAAAACATGTACATAGGTGTTAAGTTAAGATCGCTCAAGAAACATTTAATTTAATCTTGATCTCTTGAAAAAAGACACTGAAGATGGCACAAAACCAAGGGCCACTTATTACCAAAACAAAACTTGCAAAGAATGAGGAGAAAATGGTCTAAAAGATTCAGTCAAGTCTCGTTTCGTCAAAAGGTTGAAATAAAATGGCCCTCATGATGGCACAACGACGAAATTGGTTTGTTTGCCAACGAAAGGTTGCAAGGGATGAGTAAAATCGTTCCCCAATGTATTAATACACATCAGTTCTAGCGAAAAAGGACAATGCAAATGGAGCAACACTTAGACTGGCTTGTCTCCTAAATAAAATTTAAAAGAGATGTGGAGGATCGATCCAAATCTCAGTTCAATCTCGCTCTGTCATAAAGTACGCAGAGGTTGGAAAAAACGACGCTGAAGAGGGAAAAAATAAATTTGACAAATAAGTAAGGGATAAGCAAAACACAATTTCAAAATCATAAAAAATAAGTCAGGTAAATTTGGTTCTTTCGAAAAACTACACTAAAGATGGCACAATACTAAAGCTGACTGACACCGTTCTTTAAAATTGAATCAAATTTTGTTCTGTCAAAAAGGGCACTCGAAAGGGAATAAAGGAACCTGTTTATGGCGCAACGGTGTAACTGGTTTGCCTTGTGAACAAAAGTGGCAAAGGGACGAAGTTATATCATACAAAAAAGTTCAATTCAACTTCGTTCTTATGAAAAATAACAGTGAACATGGCACAATACCAAGCCCAGCTGGTCTTCAAACTAAATTATGACGAAAAAGTGCCGAAGCAGACAAGAAGGAAGAGAAGTTGAATTATTACTTTATCTGCCGATTTCCATCACTGCAAACAGGATGATTCAGATTCCTGGACGCACGTTTTTTCGACAGTCTAGCAGACGTTGAAAGGTGGATCTTTCATTCACACTTGAGCTCATCAGAGAAAGCAAATGGGCACTAAGTTCCCTCTAAACCTAACATAACCGTACCTTCCATGAAAAAGAGGTACTGTGAGTTGGTAAAGGATAATGATGACGGAAAGGGAGGAAACTGTAGAGATACGATGGCAAAACCGCGATATCTTTCAACTTAAATTGGCAAGAATTGGAAACGAATTAGTTCATAGATAATTCTGTCATAAAATTTCAATGATGAAGAAACATTGATTTATGTAAATTTCCAAAAATTATGCACACAACTTTTATTTCGATTATTAAGGGCTTAAATTCGTATGGGCTGTTTGTTACCTTTTCTATATTTAAAAATCATCAAAACTGTCCTGATGTATGACTCAGCGAGATCACGGCTGGTATCGAAAGGAGAAGGGATGGTGCTCGAACAGTGCGAGAGAAAAGTTCTTCTATTCAGAATCGTGCTTCCTGCATGTGTGTATAACTGTGTGGGTGTTCGAGGGGTTAGAAAAGATGGTAAGACATCTCATTCCCACAGCTACTAACTGCTATGTTTAAAGCCAAATTCTGGTTAATAAAAGTTTTTTTTTTTTTTTACCAAAAGCATTTCCCTTTTGTGTAGCGAACTTAACTGTAAGGACGAACAAAAATGTTGACGTGAAAATAATTGTACCAATTCGCACTTGCCATACAAAATTCAATTACTTAGCACAAGTGCTGCTGCCCTTTTTGTTATTTTTATTTTTGTTATTAACCCTCCACAGAATTAGAGCGAATTAAACTTTTTTTTATAAACTGAAAATATTTACTGCTTAAATCACTTCATAAGCACTTCTTGTCCGCCTCCAACCACCCACAATTTTTTCAATATGATCTCAAATTTTCCAAATGAAGTCAAATTAAAATTAAATCCCACGCCCGCTTGCGTTCCATTGCTTCTTTATTCGCATGCTCCTCATATCCCCTCCCATTCTTAGCACGCTCTCGTACATATGACTCCCAATGGAGCAACATTTTTTCGCAAATTAAGAGTGAAATTTCATTAATAGCTGCTGTAGACAGTCAAGCAGTTAGTATTCAGGGCATTCAGGCAAACAGCCAAGCTTCCAAGTATCCAAGCAGTCAAGCAGCAACAGCAATAGCAGCAGCCAACGAACAGTTAAGGCTCATTAATGGCAATGCCAGTGACAAAAAAAACTGGAAAACAAAACTAATCGATATGCATGAACGAATCGAAAGCAGCAATCGAAATAATTGCAATGTGATACAATAACAACTGTCGTTCTAGTAAAATTACAACATGCCACAGAGGAGTATCTACTATAAATGTACTACTGTAGTTAGTGTTGCTGCTTTTGTTGTTTGTCACAATGACGCGTTCAGACTACCATCCGCCCGCAACCAGACGCCAGTGTCAATTTTACTAAATGACAAAGTCGAAGCCACTTTTGCTGCTGACACTGGAACTGGAACTGCACATAACTATACACACAATACAGGGGCGCATTTACTGGATAATAAAGGAGGGAGGCGTGAGACGTTATTCCATTATGGACGTAAAAAATATCGTTGGGGCTTGAAATTAAGGTGTTTATAAATTGGAAGAGGATTTTCTCGCCGCAAGCGTATTTGTGAATCCAAGAGTGACTGTGTTTCTCTTTTGACCCTCTTTTTACCAGCATCAGCCAAGAAATATGCACACGGTAAAATTTGCCCCATTGTGAAAGGCGACATAATTCGACGAAACCTAGTATTTATATGGAAAAAGTGGATGTTGTAACCCGAAGACCGCGTTTATCACATTTTCACCGGTCACTATCAGGTTTCTACTTATCGATGCATATTTGATTGATTTCTTGCTATCTCTTCTCTAATTTTGTTAAAGGATACACCGTATCCACGATGTGCCAACTTCAGTGTTCTCCCTGAATAAGAGTACTTCATATGTTCAACGTGCCATGTAATATCCATGAAAGTACAATACAACTTTCGAAGAGTTCCCTGCCAATAGTAAAACAACAGCAACGACAATCCATTGCAATAAGTTAGTCCGAAGATAAGTTTAAATGAACTGGAATAATTAAAGATAGATTTCCAAGTCTAAAGTCCACTACTGAATATGTACATATATAAAAGGGTCTACGAGACCGAAGTTCAGAGGTTAAATTCGGCGTTGTTCCATCTTCATTGTCATTTTCGTGTGATATCGACAAGATATATCAAAGTGCTATAAATTTTCTATCGATAGCAGAGGTTATCAAGGAGTTATCGATTTTTAACCACGAGTTATCCGAACGTTATCGATTTTTTATTTGAATATTACCAATTTATTATCGGCGTGTTTTCGATTTGCAATGGAAAGTTTGACGATTTTTTATAAAAAATTTAACAACTTGTGTCAATTTATTACCGAAAGCTATCAGAACGTTATCGACATGTTTCCATAAAATTCTCGATTTGTTATCAAAAAGTTATCGATTGGCTATCGAAAATTTTTCAATTTGTTATCGGAATGTACAATTTCTTATCGGCGTGTTATCGATTTGTTGTCAAAAATTTGTTTACCTCACTATCGAAAACTCCTCGATTTGATAGCGACGCGTAAATAAAAAAAATTTGGTAATTTTATACGACAGCATGACACTGCTAATACGCGTCCAAACATATCGAAAGAGGTGTTAAAAAACGCGCATTAGTCTCGACAACAATAATCCCGGAAAATAAATATGTTATTTCTGTCCGGAGATATTTGACGTATAGAACTACCAAAAATTTATTTAAATCTAAAAGATATCGATATGTTATCGTTATCGTTTTTTTATCGAAAAGGTATTGATTTTTTATCGAGAAGTTATATATTCCTAATCGTAGTATTATCAATTTATTACGGAACTGTTAACGACGATATAAAATCCATACCACATCTGTAGCCCTTCGATAACAAGCCGATAAAGTAGCACTAAGATGCCGATGGTCCGGCGATATTAAACTGATAACTCGACAATAATTCGCTACCGATAATACGCCGATAGTAGAGCAAAAAGCCTAGGCGAGGTCTAACTAACTTAAAACCCTTTCATTGCGTTATGTTTGCACATCAAATTTCATGAGTACTTGGTACTTTAGCCTTTTTTTTTTGTTTTGTTCGTTTGGATAAAATCCTTTCGTACACTTTCCTAAACTCTACCCACGCCACTGCCAACAAGTTATCACACAATCATATGCACGTCCCGTAATCAAACCGACCACGAACACACCGTCGCCGCAGTCGTTGAATTTTTTGGCAGTCAGCACATAAAGCGACATAGTAAATTTTGTCTGCCGTTTTTGGCAAATGGGTTGCCAGCTTCCGATTGTGTTTTCAAATTCACGTAGCATATTCACAAATAAGTTGGGCGGGCATACAAATGGAAGGGTAAAGGGCTTAAATTGGATATAACTGGGGTGTACATACGGATTGGTGGCATAAAAATTTGCACAAATTACAGTCGAACAACAAAAGGGTAAGCAATGTTAACGCTAAAAGCGGGCCAAAGCCAACCAAAGCCTAGCAGCGATAACAATAAACTGGCAGCACAACAACTAAAGTAATGAAAAGTAAAATCCACAAACACATGCATAGTATGAAAGGATGCTCTTATTGGAGACTTGAATTTAATGGAAAATTGGATAATATACGACCTGTAATCAAAAGTCACTGACGAGAGCCCTAATGCAAATGTAAAGTCGCTTACTATAATTGACGAAGTAAGCGAAGTAATAAATATGATAAGGTCATAGTTAACGTCAAGGCATTAAACGCAAGAGAAGAGCTGCGATCCTATTTGACTTTAGCCGTAGAGGATGTGAACATACTTGTTAACAAGCCCAGAATGCAGGGAAAGGAATCCTTATTCTATTACATACCAACCTAATAAAACAGCACTGCGTTTTTTTAGCGCACGCAAACAAGCGGCGTTTTTTCCCCTAACCCAAATAAACATGCGTTGCGACAATGTAAAGCATGTGTGCAAACGTCAAATCTAAATGTCACGCAGAACAAAAATTGGAAATCGAGTTAGGATTTCACGCAATAAATTCAATTTGGGTTGCTCTCATACAAGTTGTATGTGCATGAGACATTTTTGACAGAAAATGACTTGCGTGCGTTTATATTAGGTTGGCATGTTATCCCGAGTATATAAGCAGCTACGTGACAAGCAACGGTTGGCTTACTGGATTTTCAAAAACAAAAACCAATAAAGAGAATCCACAAGGTTTTTGCGGTGTTTTATTAATTTTGATGGTTCCTTGCCGGATACAAATCGGTACGTTGCCGAAAGTGGTATCATTAAGATACTCCCGAACATGTCGGCCCCTCGGTAGTGTTTGGAAAGCACTCCGAGTGTATTTCTTATGAAAAGCTCTCAGCGAAAACTCGTCTGCCTTACAGACGAAAGAATTAAAAGGAGCATGACCCAAATTGGAAGAGAAGCTCGCCCTAAAATGTCTTCGGAGATTATCGCGCCTTACATATATTTATTAATCATCGCATGCGACTTTGCAAGAGCCATTGAGTGGGAACTAACCCAGGCGGAAGATGGGATCTGGACATGACGGTTACACTTTGAGTAACAGCTTTAAGTTCCGACTAATCGATTAATAAGGGTTGCTGCAATCTGCAATCTTTTAGTGCCACAGTAAGGGGCTGCTTCGTCACTTCGTTCCTCTTAAGAGTTTCCGAATACGTTGTAGTATCGTCGTGACCTTCCTTACGGCAGTTCGCCTCTTTGGTTCTCTGCCATACTTAGCTAAATTTTCTGCCTTACAGCCTTGTGGCTACAAAGTTTTTCGCTACTAAAGCTCCCTCTTCGTTCTGCGGATCAGCATATGTGTGTTTTTCCATTGCTTGTACTGTGGTTCTCGGACTAGGGCGTTCTTTCTGCCCCTTCTGCCTATAAAAACAGGGTGATCGGTGAGATAATCTGTTATGAAATGTTTGATGATTGTTATATAGTCAAGTTATTAGCGATAGAGTACTATTGTCGTCGAGCTATCGGTTTGTTATCGCCAAGTCATCGGTTTCTTATCGGCTGGTTTTCGACGGGTTACAGATGTGTCATCGATTTTGTATTGCAGTTGTGTTGGTTTCTATTTCATAACATGCAATGATTCGTCTTTAATAAATACGCAATGATTCGTCGTAATACGCAGATACCGGATTGGTAAGAATCCGATAAGAAATCGGTAACTTCAATAACAAAACGATACCTTTTAGACAAACTGGTAACACTCCAAACACAAATTGATAACTTTTTGATAGCATATATAGATATATTTTCGGTACATAATCGGTAATATTTCGATATTAAGTCGATAAATTTCGACAGCTTTTTGTATACAAATCAATAACACGCCCACAAAAAATAGGTAGCAAATTGATAACTTTTCGATAGAAAATCGGTAAACTTTTAAAATCATATCGATAATATTCCGATACTGAGTAGTTCACCTTTTTATAATATATTGATAACTTTCCGATACTGAGTCAATATATTTTCGATAACAATTCGACCACTCATCTAAACCACGCCTATAACAAAATTTACCTTTCATTTCCTTTGTTTTTTTTCCTTTCCTTTCATTCTATTTCCTTTTTTCCTTCCTTTCCTTTCTTCTTCTTTCCTTTGCTTTCTTTTTCTTATCTTCACTTTCCTTTCCTTTCTTTTTCTTTCTTCCATCTTACGAAAGTAACTTCATGAATGTTTTTTTTTTTTGCAATTCTATTATTTTAATATTTGCACTCCACAAAAGAACACCCTTTACAATGACACACACAAAAAAAGGTGACTTTGTTATTCTTGTTGGCGTTTAGTGGTTTTTTGGTGGTGGTGTTTCCGACGATTATTGTTGCCTTTGTCGATTTTTCGCCGTTGCTGCAACAGATGAGTTTTCGTTCATATTGTTGTTGCTGTTGCTGTTTTTTAATATTATTGTTCTTACTATGAATTGGTGCCTTGCCAAATTGCCAAACGGGCAGCCAACAGGCGACATTCCAATTGTTGGTTTGTTGTTGCTTTGCTATGCTACGTTCAGTGGGTACACATTCCATTTGTTTCAAATTTTTCGTTTGCAACCAAGTTTGCCGAAAAAATTTAAATAATCTTTTGGTAAACTTGTTGATTTTATCGCGTAAATATCAGCAACCCAGTCAACCAAAAGCAAAGTACGGATAGCCTCTGTAGGAGTTAATGCTTTACTAGATTTCACAGTGGGGTTCGCAGGATTCCTCCTGTGGGTAGAATTTTATGGTTATCAGTTGTATTGTGCCCTTTTTGTTGATGTTCCGGGAATCCTTACTCAAAGTGCACAGGGATAAGTTCACTTCTCAGTTAGTCGCACTTGTGGTCTTTGCGTGCTCCTCAGGTTGTTTGGGTTTTGCAATTATATACATATATACATATGATGGCAAATATGCTATAAAATTCAATGTGCCCATCCGTATATATTAAACAGAAATTTCATTGCTTAAACGTGCAATAAATTATTTCGATAGCTTTCGGTTGAGGAATAAAATGTACGAGAATTTGTAGTGAAGCTCTTGAGAAGACTAAAAACCTCATTCCATTTAGTAAAATTTTTGTAAATACCAAATTGTCATATGAATTAGTTGGTTGTGCTACTCCGACAACGCAAAAAGCGTCTCCCCATAACATGTCGTAACCCTGTCTGACGCAAATCAATGAAAGAGTAGAAGCAATGAGACGTGATAAAAAAAACTTGGTTGTGGTAGAAGAAGCAAAAGCATTTCCACGCTAATCCGTTATAGTAATTTATGAGACTCTAACTGTAGACGTCTGGTGAAACCAAATCAAGCTCCACATAAGTAATTAGATTTTTTTCTGTTTGTTGGTTTATCGGCTTGCTATCGACGGATTATAGCTGCGTTATCGATTTTGTAATGAAATTTTTTGCTCGTTATCTGTTTCATAACAAACCGGTGAGTCGTCGATAACAAATCAATAACACGCTGTTTACAAATTGGTGAGACTCCAATAAAAATCAATTACTTTTTGATAACAAATCAATAACCTTTTCATAACATATTGAAATATATAATCGATAGCTTTTCGATTACACGACGGCAACTTTTTGATAGCAAATCGATCAGAAGCAAATAACCAATTAGTAATACCCCGATAATAAATCAGTAATGTTTCGATAAACTACCGATGATTTTTTTAATAATCAATTCGTAAATTTTCGGTAACATATCGATAAATTTTTTGAAAACAACAAACAGATGACTAGTCGATAGCAAATCACTAACGTGGCGATATCTAGCCAACAACGCGCCAACAGCATATGGGTGAGGGTTCGATAAGAAATCGATACCTTATCGATGTCAAATCGTTATCAATATGTTATTATGCCAAGGTAAGTCAAGATGCCTTCTTTTTTCCTGGGATATGGCACCAAACTCGAAAAAATGAGCACGCTCAAACGCCACGACACATCTCCAATAGGGTGGCCTCTATGATAGAATTTTGATTCTTCTTAAAATAAAAAAAAAAATGTCTGAGGGAACAGAAATTTTGGATCTGTGACCGTAAAAGTCACACCGCGATGCCTTCCAATGGTTTCTACACATCGATGTGTCATCTAAACGTATGAGTTTAGAGAATTCTATCATCATTGCAGGCGATCCAAAACTCTGAGCCTTCGGTATTTTCGTTTTAGCAGTACCTCCCTTGACACGATTGAACCTTGGTGAGCGACAGCCCCACTGTCAACAGGTTTGCTTTTGAGGATCCGGTCACCATCTCTATGCACCAACAGAGACCTCGCAACCATGTATACCTACATTGCATTGTCTGAGGACTGCATCCTGTGAACTTTCCTGCTCTTTGGATGGTTTGATGTCGAAATGTTGTAGTCGAAGATGACCTTAGGCTACTTTACTTAGGTTTCAGTGTCCAACATCACTCAACCGAGAGCTATTCGTCTCATATCTACAATGTTTCCCTGGTTTAGTAACCCAAACGGATTAAGAGGATTGGAATATTCCTAGGGTAGGTCATACCTGTCCTATTAAGTGACTTAAATCCACAAATCCGAAGTTTTGGAGAAGTCAACATATTGTTTGCTAGATTTGGGACAGTACGAGGAAGAGTGCTATAAGATGCTTGTACAGCAACGTAATGGACTCATATCTGGCAAAAGATCAGCCACTTCCGTAATAGTACCATGCACCTTCAGTGATTTTTGTGCGTTAACAACAGCGGTTCGTTTTTAGCCCACGCTTTTAAGCCTTCTATTCGTCAGACGTTACGTTCTTTGTACTATTTCGTATGATATGCTCATGAATTTGCTTTTGCAATTATGACGATGTTATCCCTGCTAGTCCCGGTTATACTCATTCTTCGAAAGCAAGCAGTTGCAGGAGATCATACAATACAAGCCTTCTAAGAAGTGATCATAGCACTCGGCCTTGCCGGCACTTCTTCGCAGTTCTTAGATGCACCGTGTCGTCGCGTAATTTGTATTCAGAAATTTTGGTTCGGAACAGAGACTCCATCCAGATACATTTTTTATTCCTCTCGTCTCTAGTGCCGGATGTGCACTTATCTGACTTCTGTTACCAAAAGGTTCTTCTTTGTTCAGAAAGGCGCATATCACTACTCTCCGCAGTCGAGAGCACTCTGATTTTCTGTTATCGGTTGGTAGAGAACTGTATCCGCGGATCGACCTACCATTTGTATAAAAGTGTTCGATCTTATCATACGGTCAAATGTTACAAGTTTACAACCCAGGACTTTCAGTACGTTGTATGCCAAAAAACGAACTGACTCTGATACAACATCCCCTTTCACCAGGCCATAAATAAGTAGAGCAAGCTAAAGGAAAGAATAATATGGTAAAGAAAAAATATCAAAAGCAACAATTATCTTTTTATAGCTACTTCGCGAATGAAACAACTTTGCTTTGTTCTTATTCATGACCCGTCACAAGGAATTCACAGAAATGTCATTACGTTGCTGCATACATACCTACTTACATAGACACACACATACATACATACGTACGTGTAATTGTACGTGCAAGTAGAGTTGCATAGCGGTGAAATAAAAGAGGAAAAGCTTAAATTACAATATTGCAACTAAAATGGTTTGTAGTTAAGTAGAACAACAACAACACATAAATATCATCTCAAGTGCCACAAAGTGGCTGCTGAAGTACGTGCATGTTGTATATAACTACTTACATACATACTTGTGTATATATGTATATATGGAGGAGCCACATTAAAACCGCCAGACACCGCCGCACATATTTGGCGGTACGTGCCTGTGGGGGTGTCAGTGTAGAGGCGGTGGGGTTGTCATTGGTTGCAGTTGAAAGCTGAACCTTGGCTAGCTCTTGTTGCAATTGTTGTTATTTTAAAGAATTTACTGTTGCTACTTATTGCCCAAATGCAATTTTCACTTGGTGTCGTTTTAAGTGCGCCACAGCAGCAGCAGCAACAGCAACAACAACGACACATTGCACATGCGACACTTAACACTTACCTTACACTGAAAATTTTGCCATACCCATCAAAAAATTATTTCATATAAGGAATTTAATCGTATGCAGGGGTCCGTATTTTGGCGTGATAATAGAAATCGTCAATTCAATTTCAATTTATTATCGATTGTTCAAAAAAAATTCTATGAATATTTGAGCTAAAGTTTTGCCAATTAATTTCAAAACCGTTTTCGAAATTGTTCGAAAATTCTATAAAATTTCGAGCTTTTTAGTAAGAATTTTCTGAATTTTTTTGAGGTTACAGTTTTTAGCCTGATAAAGTATAAGTTGTGGATCTCTTAAAATACGCATTGATTTTTGAGAATTTTTTTTTCTGAAAGATATTTCAGATATTCTTCGATATAAAAACAGAGCTATGCGCACATCGTTTGGAAGAAAGTAAAAAACACTCATGGAAAAAAAATTTAAGTTGAACAAGTAAGGAAGGCTAAGTTCGAGTGTAACCGAACGTTACATACTCAGCTGCCAAATTACATCTTGCAAAACTTTTAAATTACCTTCCTTTAAGTGGGCGGTGCCATACCAAATTTTACTAATTTTCTACTCTGCGTCATAAGGCCAACCCACCTACCAAGTTTCATCGCTTTATCCGTCTTTGGTAATGAATTATCCTACTTTTTCGGTTTTTCGAAATTTTCGATACAGAAAAAGTGGGCGTGGTTATAATTCGATTTCTCTCAATTTAAATAGCGATCTGAGTTGAGCGCCCAGGAACTTACAACCAAATTTCACTAAGATACCTTAAAATTTACTCAAGTTATCGTGTTTACGGACAAACGGACGGACGGACGGACATGGCTAAATGAATTTCTTTTTTCGCCCAGATCATTTTGATACTCTATATCTAGTCTATATCTACCTCGATTGGTTTATGCCGGTACGGGGTACCGTTATGCGAACAAAATTAATATACCCTATGAACTCTGCTCAGCTGAGTATAAAAAAATGAGTACGAGTAGCTAGACTTAAATCCGTTAAGCTATAAAACTGTATATTAAAAAAAAATCAGAAAATTCTAAATAAAAATATCGACATTTTGTAAAACTATCTCGAATTTTTGAAACTTTTGGAAAACGTTTTTGGGATTGACTGGCAAATCTCCAACTACAAAACTCATGAAGGACTTTTCCCAAATTATCGAAAATATAAAAGAGATAAAATGCATCTCTCAACGATTTGATAAAAATTGCCAGTGCTATTTCCGTGTCCGCAGCTGTCAGTCTTACAATCGCTTAAACAATTTTTTGCTGGGTAGCCATTCACATATCCATACCTTTGTATATTATTTAGTATACACTTACAAATATAAAATATACTTTTAGTATACGAGTCTTACAGTGGCAAATAGTTAAAATTATTTAGAGCTCTTTCCAAATTTTTACAACTAGCAGACTCCCAAGAAGTAATCCAGGGGAAATATTCTTTCGCCTGCATAAAAAAAAATATCTAGAGATCTAACAGTGTCGGCTCCCTTAAATTCCTATCAACAACTCCTTCTCATTTTTATCTAGATCACCCTGTTTTTTTCGAAGTCAATTTTTTCTTCTTTTCTCATTCGCCCTTCCTCACTTCTCAAGCTCCATACCCATAGCCCCCATCTCCATTCTATTTCCTTCTTGCCACATTAACCGCAAAAAGGATCTCTTAAGTTTAATGATACGTCACAGATATAGGAAATTCTGTCTGCTATCACTAGGGTTTCGGTATTTTCAGCCCTAGATTCATTTCATTCAATTTCAGTTTTTGTTTCGTTTCCGATTTCTGCCTCAGATATAACTTCGGATTACTTTATAGTTTTAGGCTCGGTTCTAGTTTTGGTCCCTATTTCGGTTTGGGCTTAGGTTCTGCCTTAAAATTAAGATTATTTTTTAGTTGTGATTGCAACTCCAGTTATAGCTTCGTTCTAGGATCCGCAATAGATCTGTTTTGTTGTTCGATTTTGACAAGCTTTCCAGTTTGCCGGCAGTATTGGTTCGAGTCTCATTTTCGGTTGGTTTTTCCGATTTCAGTCCAGGCCTCGGTTCCAATCGTGGCTATCTTTAAAATCCTCATTTCAGTTTCAGCTAAGCACTCGTTGTCATAGGTCTTTCAGCGCTAAAATCGGTTTGCATGCCGGTTGTATTACCGGCTTCAGTTCCGAGTATCATTTTTCGATCCATCTGGGTTATCGTTCAGGTTTTGGCTCCAGTTTAAGTTCAGGCTTCGGATCATGTCTAAGTCTAGAACTCAGAGCTAGACATGATCTCGATTCCAGAACAGGTATCGTTTTTAGTTGCATTCCAGTTTCATCTTCGTTTCTGGTCCCGTTTCTTTTCGAGTTGCATTCCAGTTCCATCTTCGGTTCTGGTCCCGTTTCTTTTCCAGTTGCATTCTAGTTCCATCTTCGGTTCTGGTCCCGTTTCTTTTCCAGTTGCATTCTAGTTTCATCTTCGGTTCCAGTCTAATCTTCGGGTCTTGTCCATGTTTCGCTTCCACTCACGGTTTTGCTTCCAGTACCAACCTTGGCTTCGCTTTCAGTCTGGTTGTGGTTCCATTTCATGCTTCGCTTCTTGTACCGGTAACGATTCCAGTGCTGGTTTCAGTTCCAGTCTAGCTTAGCTTTCAGTCAAGTTTTCGGTTCCAGTCCATGTTTCTCTCCTCGTTTCGGTCTTAATCCCAGTCCGGGTTTTGGTTTGTGTCTCTATTCCGAGTTCTTTTCTAGTGCCGTTTTCAGTTCCAGTTCGAAGCTGCGATACAGTTCCGGTTACAATGCTAGCCCCGAATTCGGTCACAGTTGCGTCATCGGTTCGTGTTCCAAATTGGGTTCCAGTTGAGATTTCGGTTCCAGTTCGGGTTTCGGTTTCAGTTTCGAGTTCGTTTCAGTTCCGGTTTCCGTTCCGCTTAAACTCCTGGCTGTACTTCCAGTAAGGTTTTGGGTCTAGTCCCAGCTCGGTTCGTGTTTCGGTTTCGCTACCAGTTCAGATTTCGCTTTCCGTTCCGTTTTCCGTTCCGGTTCCGAGTTCGGATTCGGTTCCAGTTTCAGCTAAAGTTTCGTATTAGCTTCCAGTATCGGTTCCGAGCGCGGTTTAAGTTCCGAATTAGACTACAGTTTCGGTTTCGAGTTCGGTTGATTTACTAGTCTCGGTTCTTAATCTAATCGTGGTTCCTAATTCTCAAACTATTTTCAATTTAATTTTTTTGAAAATTTTAAATTGTCCCACTGTGCATGCAGAGAAATATAATGCACTTAGGCATAAATGCAGATATGTTTGCTGCCATTGTAAAATATATTCACACACTTCCAAATTTATATGTTAAATATATATGTTTGTATGTTTGTATATCCACATTATCTTCTTGCTAACATTGCTCCAACGATGTCGATTTTATAGCGCAAAAAGGTGTTCATGAATGTTTTATTGGGCGCCAAATTGAAATTGGCGCATGTGGCACATTATACTCGTCGTCGTTGTAAGCAACAGAATACCGTTGGGTTAGTAGGTACACAAACAACTGAAACACAACTATGGTCATAGAAGCCACAGAAGCAGCAGAACGCTGGTCATTTGAGTTGCCTTACGGAGCCCATGGAGCATGGAGTATAAGCGACAATGCTTGCAATGCTTATACCAACAACAAAAACAATAAAACAGAGCAAAATTAGCAACAACAACAACGAACGCATGCGTGTGACAAATGCTGTAAATTTTTGTTGTTAAAATCTATGGTGACACAAAAGCAATTTATTAAATAATGCAGCGTAAACGATTCACAGACATCGGCTCCACGTACACCCCCACCAAAACCATCACCACCAGCAGCCAAAAATGGGCAAAATGTTGCAACAACAACAATAAAAATGAACTTTTGTGGCACAAGAAGGCGTTAATATGCATAGAGAGGTATTTAAGCTTGCGATACTTGTTTGTGCATGTATGTAGTATGTGTGTGTGTGTGTAAGTGAGGCAATATGCGCCTGGCAGCCGTAACTAAGCTCTAGACAAATTTGCGGGCTAATTAAAAATTACGCTCACATTAGCGATAAAATAAATTATATAAGCGAAAATTGGTTTTAATGGAAAATTAGTTAGTTGTTGTTGTTGGTGTTATTGTTGTTTGTGTGCCACATATGTTGTTGTACCTGTTTAAAAACTAATCTGTTAACAAACTATTCGAATATATTTTCTATTGTTGCATCAGCTAAAGTTGTTGTTGTTCTTTATGGTAAATCGGGTTGAAAGTTTGCTATTTAGGCAATTTATGTTTATGTGTAGAAATATGTATATATGTATGTGTGGTTTAAAGCTGTGAAATTAGCTTTTAGTTGTTGATTTAAAGTTACAAAAGTCGCCTTCATTACTCCATTTAAAATGTGTAAGGCAGGAATTTATGTTGAGTTTAGTTAAAGGTAGCTGCTCCACAGGGAACACTCTTAACCAACTGGCAGAACACTAGCATGGAATGGTGACCTTTCTACGTAATGAACTGAAGAGGTTGATGTTGTTGCCACAGCAAATATACTCCCTAAAGGTTAAGGGGGTATTACTAATGTAAAGAGCCTTTTGCAGGTCATCAGTCTAGTACCAGTTCTTTCTGATACAAGCCCGACCGCCATGAAAACTATTTTTTCACCTACCGAGCATTCGGGTGTGCCGATTTGAGTCGCCTCACACCACAGACACGCACGTAGGTATATTTCAAGGATCCTCAACCGGTCGGGTTCCATTATGCTGATTGAAGGACAGATGACAAAAAGCAGAATGAAGTAAGCTCCAAGGAACTTTTTCTCAGTGGTTCCAGTACCACTACGGTCAAGCTGCCTGTCGACACTTTAAGTCTTATGGCTAAACTGATTGCTTTCATGCCTGTGTATGTGTAGGACCAGCGCTAATAAGGCTTACATTTATGTAGTACGTCCTTTGATCACGTCCAAAATGCCTTTATATGCCTTTTGTAATGTTATTGCAGAACTTTAGGGATTTCCTGTGGCTGAGTGGTTATTAATTACGGCAACTGCCAGACCTATGGGCTATGTCTTGAAGTGTGCGCCGCAAAGGCAAAGAATCTGTCTCGTCTGTTCCAAAGGCTATAGACTAAAGGGCGCCAGCCAGTGAAATAATTCTGCACGCTCACTTCACACATATTATTATTCTTTTTCATTTAGTAGTCGCGGAAACAGCGTCGCCTCAACTTTTAAGGGGGAGAGGGGGGGGGGGGGGGGGGAGGGTAGTTGATACATATGCGTTCATATGTCTTTCCTTGTTGCTCGTTAACCATCAAATAAATCTGCACAACCATGATGGTAATGCTCTTACCAGCACAGTGACAGTTTCAATTTTGGCAATCACTGTTCTAAACCCAATAGCCAGAGCTTGTTCCATTCAAGAACGCTGTAGGGATTCTTAGAGAGCGGTTTCAACTGTAAAACTAAAATAAAAAATATAAAAATACTTGATGATTTATCTCCGAGGATATTAAGGCTAAGCTTTCCATTTCCATTTCCGTCATTTTATTTGTTTCTACAGTTTCACGGACGGGACCTACACATTTTATGCCAACCCAGAACGACATCTATAAGCAGATGAATTGTGCGCAGCTTCAGAAAGCCTAGTATACTGGCACAGAATTTGAAGATACGTGGCGTATTTCAGGCTGCGGAAAAAAGTCAGCACTACATCCTCCAAATAATGAAGCGGAGAAAGTCTATGATATACACAGAGTTGGAGAAAACAGCTGAAAAAGAGAAGCCCTAATTACAAGAATAAAATACGCTAGAAGCGGGTAAAGTACAAAGGCATCACGAGAGTCTTAGATCGTAAAAGCAGGAGGAGGAAGGGGACAATTGGATTATTGAATGTGCAACGAATTATTTCCTCCTAATCCTACTCCTTGAGGTGAGCTCGTTTGACTTGACGCCGATCCAGGAGCCATGGCCTTCATCGGCGGGCAAGTATTCTGTATTCTGAAAGCTAAACAAATCTTGTTTTAAGATCACGTTGATATAAAGACTTTAGCACAATGGGCGTCATAGTTGCCAGATTTCGAGGCCATTCTGCTTCTTTATTCCTTCATCTATACAAAACTCTATATCGACCACTACTTGAGCAGCTATACAATTTAAATTTTTAAATTCCATATTTTTCAATATTATAAAAAATCTTGAAATTGCTTCATTAGTCAATTAATTACATAAAATAAAATATTTATGCAAAAACAATATTTATATTTGTCATAGCATCAATTTCAAAAATTATTCTACTATAAATACGTATGCCAATTAATCTGAAATATTTTTTAAAAATTGTATGGTGAAAGGGTAAAAGTTATTGATGCAAATGGCATTTGTCGCGAATGAAAAAAAAAATGAAAGTAAAAAATTAAAACTTTTTTGCACTACACAAACCCTAGAAACACAGCTTTTTGTAACATTTATTGCAAGCGATACAAAAGAACGCAAAAACTAGCTTTGACATGGTAAAATGCAAAAATTCCACAAAACCTCACCTCAGCTAATCAGGCCAAACTCAATCAAACACTGAAATCGCTGCAACCTCGACAAACTTTTTAGTAGAACTCCATTAAAATTTTTTCACAACAATTTATTTTTATTTTGTCATTTAGCATTTGCTTTGATTTTCTCTTTTTGTTAATTTTGTGTACGAATTCTGTGTATACGAATTTTATGTTTTCGTTTTGCTTCATTAGTTTTTGGATTGTCGATGTTAATTTGCAACGGGAGCAATGCGATAAAATAATGCTGTGCAAAAACATTTGCCAAAGCTGATGTAAATGCCATATGCCAATTGTATGCGAATTACACTATTTATAGTGCAAGTGCATAAAAACGTAAATAAACACATGCACACACTTCTCGCATGGGTCATTCCATCACGAACAGTGGACATCAATCACAAATAAACAGCAATAATACAATAAAGTTTTTCTTTTCTCTATTTTCGATATTTTAAGAAAAAACTTGAAAACCCTGAAGCTATCTAAAACAATTTACAAAACAAAAGGAAAAATTTGGAAAATTCTAAAAAATAAATACAAATTTCAAAATTTTATTTCATCTTTTTTTATTTTCGATATTGAAAAAAAATAGATTTTTTTTAAATTCGAAAATTGAAAGCTTCGAATTTTAAAATCTTATTCTTTTATTTTTCATATCTGAAATCGATAAAAAATAAAAATACATTTTTTTACTGAAACTGTTAAAAACATTCTCAAAAAAAGTCCGAAAAATATTCAAGCAAATTAAAAAAAAAATTTCGAGCTTTAAATTCTGCTCTTCTTAATTTTTTTTATGCATTATAAATCATTTTTTTAACTTAAACTAGGCACCAAGCTCAAATATTTTCGAAAAAAAAATCGAAATTTCAAAAAAAAAAATTACGAAAATTTCGAATGTAAAATTCTTCCTATTTTATTTTCGATATTGAAACACAAAAAAAAATATAAATAACTTTTTAGTTCGGAGATTCAAGAAATTTTACGAAAATTACGTTCAAGTTCGAACTCATCTTTTATTTTTGATATTAAAAAAAGAGGAAAAAATTAAACAGCTAAAACTTTGCAAACCAATCCCAAACATATATTCGAAAAAAATTTAATTTAAAAAAAAATTGACCAAAACTTCGATTGTAAAACTGTTCTTATTTTATTTTCGATATTTAAATAAAGTAAGAAAAAAAATTATTTTTTAACTAAATATTAGTTTGGCGACCTTTCTATTTCATAAATTTTTTTTTTGTTTTTTTTTTTTTATTTGCCGGCTTGAGGTCTGATGTTTTGGAAAATAAAACACAGATGTTTTAAATTTTTTACCAATATATTTCGGTTATGCACGATAACCGTCCTCAGGGTGAACTATAAACAAACAGAATACAAAATAACATATAATTTACATCAAACAACAATTAACAATTATTAACAAACTTCTTAAACATTGAAAACATACATTTTTGACACGTCTTTCCCTTTGTACGTGGAGTTGTTAAAAAACCAAAATAGTTATTTTTTAACTTTAAATATTCAAACCAATCTCAAAACAAGTTTTGAAAAATTCGAAAATTTTAGATCATATCTTTAATTTCATCTACTTTTAATTTTGATACATAAAAAAATAAAATATAAAAATAAATTATCTAACTGAAACTATACAAACCAATTTCAAAAATATTTTAGAAAAATTTCGATAAAAAAAATAAAATAAATAAATGTAAGGCGCGATAACCTCCGAAGAGATCTAAGGCCGAGCTTCTCTTCCAATTTGCGTCGTGCTCCTCTTGACGGGACCTACATGTTTTATGCCGACTCCGAACGGCATCTGCAAGGCAGATGAGTTTTCACTGAGAGCTTTTCATGGCAGAAATACAATCGGAGCACTTGCCAGACACTGCCGAGGGGCGACCCCGCTTAGAAAAATTTCGATAGTTCAAGAAAATATCGAACCTTAATTTTTTTATATTCGATATTTAAATAATAAAAAAAAAATTTTAACTGAAGCTATGGAAAACAATATCAAAAAAAAATTTAACATTAAAGAAACTTTTTATAAAATTTCGAATTTTGAGCTCTCTTTATTTTTTTGATTATGCAGTTTTGTTGCTCAATCAATATTTATTCACCAAGTATGAGTTATAGGTATCTCACAGTTTGCATTCATAATTGAGGTTTTTTTTCGAAGGGTGCATCAGATTATCTTAGATGAAAAAAAAATATTAACACTTTGTAAGAAGGAAAATCTAAAACACCATTCGGAAATGTTGGGACTACAAAACTGCAAACTCGAAAAAAAATCTGAGACCTCCAAAAAATAAGTTTGAAATTTTCGTTAAACTTTCTCGAATTAACAAAATTTTTCGAAAACAGCTTTAAGATTGGTTTACGTAATTTCTTTCAGATACAAAATTTATAAGAACATTTTATTAAGGAAATTTGAAAAAAACCATTGCGATGTTTCCTCCTTTAAATTTTACCGAATTAAATTTTTTATCGAAATTTCATCAGAAATATCTCATTTTTAGAATTCTTTGATATCGAAAAAGTGGGCATGGTTAATTTTTGATATCGAAAAACTGGGTATGGTTGTGGCCAGATTTCAATTAAAATCAATTTTGCAAAAAAAACCCTTATTCGATAATTTTTAAGTTATATCGCAATTTTTGCTTAAGGTATTGTATTTACGGTCAGCGTACGAAAAAGGCTCACAGACAACTGATATATTGCTACCCGAATGCAGAAATTGCTACCTAAGTTCATCTTGTGTACGCGAACGCACATAAGGATATGTAGAGAAGTTTGAGTTTAAAGTTCTATAAATAAAAAAAACAAGGAATAAAAATTTCGGACTTTGCAAACAGCTCTGGGGGGCTGGTTTTCAGGCAAAGTATTTGTTACACTGGTTTCAAAAGACTTAGCACTTTTTGTGCATTCACATTCGAAGGAGAGTTCGGCCACATATGTCTCACATATAGCGAAAGGAACGATCTGCCGACTCTACTATGATCTTCTTGTATCAGTCAGATCAAATGATAGCCTGTGATGCATCCGTAACTTCGAAGTGAGAGAATGTCACGTCACACGACAACTTATCGATACGAATGAATATATGAATATTAGTTTACGTGTGACGTTGTGTAATATCACTTCGGATCTGACTTATACAAGAAGACCATAGTGAATTTGGCAGTTCTCGCGTGTCTCAACATGATCTATGACTTTGTCTTCTCAGTCGCAGCGCTTCTGAGTAAAAACGAGTAATTTGATCTAAATCGCAATAAACAGTCACACATATAATCTACTGCTAGATGTCACATATAAAGGTTGCATAGGTTGTTATGCAAATACTCCCATCCTAGCAAGAGATAGCAGCAAGCTATCACGGATTTAAATTTTCACTTTTAACCTGCTAATGCAGCAGCCTACTGCGACATCTATTTGGCCTTATTCGAAGAAAAAATCAAGGGCTTATTTTAAAGCAAAGGCTTATTTTTATCCTGTCACAAGTGATGTGATTAGCTCTATTATTTCCATCAGTGTTTAGCGATTTACTGCGATTTCTTTCATGTTGCTCCTGTGATTTACTGTGTCCATTCAGTCACTGTAATGAAACGGCAGGTTCATGAAGCTGTGATTTGGTCTCTGGATGCCTGTATTGGAAAGTGTGATTGCGTATAGCAGATTCTTTCACATTCAGTCTGTCGCTGCGACTTTTTTTAAACTGTCACTGTGACTTACTGTCTTATTTTAGAAGCTGTGGTAAAATCACAGATTCATGAATTTTAACCATATATAGCCCATAGCAACAAACTAAAATAATTTTATATCTGGCAACACTATTCCTATTTATTCTAATCGATTCCGGCACTCAGGCCACCAGGCGACTTGTATTGAAATGACTCAAAAACTGAAGTAAATATTTTGCATCTATGGTACAATATTACGTATCAAATACCAGCAAATTTCCAATTTAATTGAGTCGCAGATATTGTGTAGATGGTTGTTGGTGCAGTGCTGTGCTGTGCTGTGTGCAACAGCAGCTGGTTTTCACGTTGGCAATGTGGACATTGTGGCAAGTGTGGCAAACAACTGTAGCGCATGCAAAGTAGGAATGAAAAAAAGAAAAACAATGAAAATGGTTGGTATTAACGGAATATTTGGTTGTTGTAGCAGTGCAGTTACTTTTCATGCCATTGCAGATATCAGCGATGCTGATTGTATTGTAATTCGGTGGCGAAGTGCAAATTGTACAAAAGCGACAAATTGTCAAAGTTAAAATAAAAATTGAGTGTTAGCAACAGATCCAGCAACAGCAGCAGCAGCAACAATGGTTGCAGGAGCAAATGACACAGATAAAATATACAAATATCAGCTC
Source organism: Eurosta solidaginis (assembly GCF_040869045.1). Taxonomy (NCBI): domain Eukaryota; kingdom Metazoa; phylum Arthropoda; class Insecta; order Diptera; family Tephritidae; genus Eurosta; species Eurosta solidaginis. The sequence goes on from NC_090322.1 coordinate 255,586,239, forward strand.
GTACTTTTATGTAGCTACAATAATCACCCAAAGTTCAATCGGTTGGAAAGGTTCCACATTTTATTTTTTTTTGTTTGAAAGGTGAAGCAAAAAGTATCCAGCGATTTCTACGGAGCAGATACATACATAAAATTTAATAAAATGTGTAGATAATAGCAAATTTTTTGTCACAATTACTATAAAATGACAATAAATAGCCATTCGCTCGAAATCGCACTTTTCAATAAAGACACTTCCAATCATAGACCAAATCTCAGCTCAACATCGCAAGAAAGAAGCTGTGCTAATATTTACCAATGATATTGATTTTTGTTGTGACTAAGTAGCACTAGCTGCGTGACAGAGCTTACTGTGGTATCCAGCCGTAGATACTAGCATGAGTCACGGATGAATTGATTTATACCGGTGCAGAAAATTTCTCCGCTCCGAAGAGAGCGTGATTGCTATTATTAGCTGTGTTTTTTAAATGGTTTTATTTAGCTTGAGTTGACAGGCAGGCCGCACGGCCGTTGTGAACGAATCTTGTAATTGGAATTTAAGTAACTTCCCGATAAGCTACAAGCTTGAAACTTGGAATATAATTCAGAACCCGATGACAATGCAATAATAAGAAAAAGATCGCCGCTAGGTGGCGCAAGGATCGAGATATTCGCAAAATACGCATTTGTGGTCCGATTTGGCTCATATTTGGAACACATAATACATGCAAGAATAGAAATCGACCTATGATGTCCGATTTGGCTCATATTTCGAACAAATATTACATATAGTCCGGTAGAAGTGACATCGAAATATTTTGGAGTTCGAGGAGGGACATGTATAAAGTCTTTGGAAGGATCATGTATTGAGGGCCTAGATTGTAACCAATGGTCAGGAAAGATTCCTTGTAATAATGGGTCAATAAATGACCTAAATAGAATGAGAAATAATAGGCAATTAAATAAAGACTAAAAACTTGAAAATAAACTAATTAAAAAAAAATTTTTAAGTTAAACGGTTTTATTGAAAACAATACTTACATGAAATAATAATAATACGAAAAGCTAGAAAATAATTAGGTAGGTCCTAGGTACTAGTCATCACACTCCTTATCAATCTAGGGCGTCATATTTCTATTGATAGTCATAAGTAAAACCAACTGAACCTTAATCAGGTTATGCTACGCCTCACATTTTTAGAAATTTCACGCGCCCAACACTTTTATTTAATTGTCTGATCAACGCTCTAGATTGATAAGGAGTACGATGACTAGTACCTAGGACCTACCTAATTATTTTCTAGCTTTTCGTATTATTATTATTTCATGTAAGTATTGTTTTCAATAAACCCGTTTAACTTAAAAATTTTTTTTTAAATTATTTTATTTTACATCTATAGACGTTTACGCTTAAACTTTATATGGACTGCTAAGTGTCAAACTTTAAATACGCCTCTGAAAATGCTGCGCATAAAATTAGTACTAATAAATTTCAATACGCATTATACTCAGATGTAACTGAAATATGTGTATATGTTTCACCTCTACACTAATTCTATGTATCACCTCTTAAAATGGCGCTTGTCCACAATTCATCGCAACTGATTCAGCTTTATGTTATACAATATGGCCATCAGAAGGTTGAGTCTCCCATTTTGGGTACACCCTGTGCTGTAGCTAGTTATTTAACCACTGCCGCTAGTTGGGTCTCCTAAGCATTATCTAAGCGAGGATAGGCGTTTTTTACGCGCAAATCTAAACGTATACGCGTGTAAAAAAACAAGTAAGGAAGGCTAAGTTCGGGTGTAACCGAACATTACATACTCAGCTGAGAGCTTTGGAGACAAAATAAGGGAAAATCACCATTTAGCAAAATGAACCTAGGGTAACCCTGGAATGTGTTTGTATGACATGTGTATCAAATGGAAGTGGGCCATAGTTCTATAGATGGACGCCATTTCGAGATATCGCAATAAGGGTGGACCAGGGGTGTCTTTAGAATGTGTTTGTACGATATGGGTATCAAATTAAAAGTATTAATGAGGGTTTTAAAAGGGAGTAGCCCTTATTTGTATATGTGAAGGCGTTTTCGAGATATCGACCAAAATGTGGACCAGGGTGACCCAGAACATCTTCTGTCGGATACCGCTAATTCATTTATATATGTCATACCACGAACGATTTTCCTGCCAAGATTCCAAGGGCTTTTGATTTCGCCCTGCAGAACTTTTTCATTTTCTTCTACTTAATATGGTAGTTGTCACACCCATTTTACAAAGTTTTTTCTAAAGCTATATTTTGCGTCAATAAACCAATCCAATTACCATGTTTCATCTCTTTTTTCAAATTTGGTACAGAATTATGGCATTTTTTCATTTTTCGTAATTTTCGATATCGGAAAAATGGGCGTGGTCATAGTCGGATTTCGGTCATATTTTATACCAAAATAAAGTGACTTCAGATAAGTACGCGAACTAAGTTTAGTTAAGATATATCGCGCAAGTTATCGTGTTTACGGCCGAGCGGAAGGACAGACGGTCGACTTTGTATAAAAACTGGGCGTGGCTTCAACCCATTTCGCCCATTTTCACAGAAAACAGTTATCGCCATAGAATCTATGTCCCTACCATTTTTTGTTCGACTTATGGCATTAAAAGTATTCTAGACGAATTGAAAAAGGGCGGAGTTACGCCCATTTTGAAATATTCTTTTATCTTTGTATTTTGTTGTACCATATCATTACTGGAATCGAATGTTGACATAATATACTTTTTTTCATCCGATTTCGCTAATTTTTATTTAGCGCACATATAGTAATAGGGGTAACGGCCTACCAAATTTCATCATGATATCTTCAACGACTGCCAAATTACAGCTGCAAAACTTTTAAATTACCTTCTTTTAAAAGTGGGCGGTGCCACGCCCATTGTCCAACATTTTTCTAATTTTCTATTTTGTGTCATATGGTCAACGCACCTACCAAGTTTCATCGCTTTGTCCGTCTTTGGTAATGAATTATAGCACTTTTTCGGTTTTTCGAAATTTTCGATATCGAAAAAGTGGGCGTGTTGTAGTCCGATTTAGTTCATTTTAAATAGCGATCTGAGATGAGCGTCCAGGAACCTACGTACCAAATTTCATCAAGATACCTCAAAATTTGTTCAAGTTATAGTGTTTACAGACAGACGGACAGACGGACGGACATGGCTCAATGAATTCCTTTTTTCACCCAGATCATTTTGATATATAGAAGTCTATATCTATCTCGATTAGTTTATGCCGTTACGGATTACCGTTATGCGAACAAAGTTAATATACTCTATGAGCTCTGCTCAGCTGAGTATAAAAAAGCACGGCTATTATTAAGCGCAGTTGTGAACTGCGATTTGAATGTACATATATTGCTCTTCTATCATTCGGATAAGATCTCTGGGACTGCTAATAACACTTTGTCAAAAATCTTGGGATAAAACAATTAACGAGTTCGGAAAGAAGTATCTATCTTCTTTTAAATGATTTTAAGAGATATTTCATGCCTTAGTGGTGTCTTGCTGAGTAATCTTTTCTTATATTAAGGACATTTGAATTACAAGGCCTTCTCCGTCTGAATACACCTACAATGCCCACATAAGTGAATGTTTTGAAAAAACGATGTCGAGTCATAGATCCGCGGTTGAGTCCAGTATGACAGAAACCGTATCCCCTAGGTCAACATCGGAAGAATATCACAGTCACAAGGATTAAGTAATGTGTGACAATGATTCACCGACTAAGCACTAAGCCACAGGAAGTCCTCATCAGGGATACTACTAATATATTGACCGCATTACATGTTCCATGCTCCTCAGGGCTGAAGTAAGCTTTTTACGTATCTCGTTCCATTGGTGATGCACGGCCGTAAACGGATTAGTTTAACTATGTCACTGAAAGCATGGATAATTTGTTTCCATATTTCCCAATGAGTTTAAGTTAACTGATCAGTGCAGCGGAAGTTGGCACGAATAAGGACGCGATGGATGAAATGCTGTCCAGTGCTACTACGGTTAGGGAATTTAACATCTATTCGGATAGCCAAGCGGCTATCAAGGCCTTGAATTCAAGTAAAGTGCGATCGATTTTATGATTAAGATTACCTGGATATCGGGCCATAATGATAGGGTAACTGTCAAACGGATCTCTTAGTCCGTATGGATTTCCGTATACCGCTGCCAACATTTAGTCTGCTCCTGCATAGAGAGGAATCGAGTCAGCTCAGCAAGTGTAGGGTGGACACCACCTCTTGCAGAGTAGCAATTGTATGGGTAGTAATTGAGGTTTTGACAAGACACTGTCCAAGGGGCATCCATGTAGTACGTCTCAATGTACTGGAAACCCATCCTGCTGCAGCTGCATGGAGGATGATGGGGTGGAATCATCGAGTAATTTTATGCTTGATTGCCCAGCTCTTGCCAAAAGTAGGCAAAAGTATCTCCGTCTCGACTCACTTGGATCTCCGTCGGATTTATCCTAGGTTTAGATTGGTCTCATTTGAAACTAATAGTTGCTAAGCAACGATTCTGTAAGTAGCTATAACTTACGTCACCGTTATTTTATATAATATCACAACGTACCTTCATGCTGTCCATGTGAGCTTCCCCTACCATGGCAGCTACTACCTATTCTAACCTAACCTAACCCCAACAATACACAAAGTGCTGACATCGTCCTTAAGATGTCTGAGCACATATTATAGCGATGCCCTCAATTTGTCGCCGCAAAACACTTTTGAGGAACTATCGGGTTCCGAGTTTGTTCTACACTAATTGGGAGCCATAAATGGGCCTTGATTTCTTTCTCGATAATAGATAATAAGAACATATTTCCCTAGGACTTGGATACGTCGTCAAGTTTTATTCTTAGGATATCTTGTGTTGGTCTCTAAAAATATCGGGTACCCTCTAACATTGAAGTAAAAAGACTCGATACATTTTAGGAGTGATACTAATTTTTGAAGACTTTTATATGCCGAACTAAACCACATCAAAGCGTGAAGCTATCCAAAGCCTAGTTTATCTCAGAAAGGTAGGATTTAAAGCTATACCAAGTCATCTCCGCATATATTCAGAGGGGCAAATATCTGGCAAAAATTGTTTCGTATTTTTTCTTCAAATCGAGAGTTTTCTTAACGCGAGCTGTAGAGCTTAGGATTACTTCTCGGAATTCTCACTCCTATTCGAGAAAATTTTAAACTCTGTATAGTACTGCCAATGTAGGGATTAAATTGAATGTTTATAATCTCGCGAGCCTTATAAGTTATCTCTCGAACGAAATCGGAACACCGTAAGCTCTAGTTGATAGTCAATGTACTATGTTTCGCCTACTTAAGTCGTTGCTTGATATTGCAATACCACGCATTCAAATCCAGGGATACATCATACATCACAATCAACTGCGATGCCATATTCCCTGTGCTAAATTTTGCCAGCTGATTCTCATTCTTTAGCTGGCTTTGAGAAATTTTCAATTCCCGTGTTATATGAACAAAAAAAAGGTAGATTTTTTTTTCACAATTGCGGTCAAAGCGCAACTGATCGATTGACCAAGCGCTCGAATCAAATGTGTAAAGAATTTACTTGTCACTAGCAATCAACTGCAGGATTCCAAAAAATTCAAAAAGCCACCAAATTACAAGTCACAAAGTTGGCAGTCGTCAGCATTTTTGGCCGCCACATCAAAGTGAATGACCGAGCGACCGACCATTTGGCAATCTGCGGTCTCCCGTTCAGTGCCGAACGTAGGGCCGGCCCAGTTGCTGACAATAAAAAGCAGCAGGAAGCTTAATGGACAGAACCAAAGATTCGCACAGTAGCATCTAACTACAGCGGTTTCCTACAACAATTTGCAACTAAATTAATAACAACTTCCCGACAACCGACTGAAGAAGCTAAGGGGAAGTATGTTGGCAGGTAGGTAGGAGTATATTTGAAGCAGCCCATCTCTTCTCATCTAGCCATCGAAGCATACATCGTACAAAAGGCGGAAAGAAACAAGTGGGCGAAAAATGCACAAGGGATTTATAAGGGATTGCTTTAAGAGTTTTTATATATGTATGTGTCCTATGTGTATTTGCACGTACAATGGAAGACGAAGACGTTAAGCAAGGATTTAGATTTGCTTTTTAACGTCGCAGCCACGTGAAGCGGCGAAAGCAAATGCTTTGCGTCTTGCGCATGCAAAATACGTAAGTAACTTGGCAGAAGGTTGTTGAAAGATTTCTATTCCACACCTTAGACATTAACTACTTGCTGCCATTGCAGACTTGATACAATACATATAAACGTACATTCAAATATGCTTACTTAGTTAAAGAATACAGCCCCCGCGTCTTTGGGGCGCCAGGTAAAGCAGCAGCAGCAATGACAGCAACTCAAAGATTTTTATGACTCTCCTCGTGTCACCCCTGGGGCAACACATTAACAGCATTCATAATTCCTAGATTTACTCGAACCCATGATTTTCTCTTTTCACTTTGTGCAAGTTCATTTACTGTATCGCATGAGAACAGGTGAGCCTTCCGGTTGATGAACGTATTAGTAAGTGGATCTAGTATTCAAGTGGCATGGTAGGTAAAAAGTTAAAATGTTTTTTTGTATACCCAGTTGTTATATCTGCCAATATTAGGTAATGGAATCAAATTTAGAAAGAGAAAACTGACAGCAGTGGATTGAGTCATGCCCTTCCCTCGCGTACGATTTGGTTTGGTCACGACTAACGTCAGGAACGAAAATTAATCGGCATAGCCTACATCACTGATAACATTTTTTAATAAAGTTTGAATCGATCGTTGTAGAAAACATAGTATTTCTAACTGGAGTTGCTACCTAGAACTATCTCCTAGTCTTATTATATTGTAACGAATTTACTGCAATTCCGCTTATTTGGAACCTTATGCTAACGTTCGAATCACTAAACTGTTGTATAAATATCTCCAATATTCGATAATGCAAAATGGTCTTTATTAGACTACTTTCAAAATAACACTTCTATTGCTCGACAGATAGCGTGCTTAAACCAAACTGATTGTCGTGCCTCAACGTGTGCCGCCTTTTATACTGTCTGGTTTCCTCGATGACATATTTCTAGGCGCTTATATTTCTAGAATTTACTAATTAGTCATCAGCTATAAATTTCTCAGCTATAATTACAGATACACGATTTTATAGCTTCTCTCATAGCCCATGTGCGTGTATATGTGAGCGATACTTGCACAATTGATTGCATACTTTTGGAAGTATCTCAGATATATGCATGTGTTTGTGCGCCACTCTCCGCTGCTCGTACGTACATATGTGTAGACATAATGATTGATTCGTTTATGTAGATGCAAGTAACTGCTTGCTTTATTGTTGTTGTGGCTTCATTTGCTTAGCATCAAACTAGTGATGTGAGTATCACTTAGTGTCACCAATATTCTTCACAATATTTATTTCGTAGTAATTCGAAAATTACTTAACGTATTGGATGAAACTTTCTGGAAATGTAATGCGTCTATTTCTTAGCTCTCTGGCTTATTAGCTAATACTTGCGATTTTTTTACAAGGTTGCCACTTGTATAAAATTATTTTAAAATTTAATTAATAATACCAATCTGAGTATCAAAAGAAAGGTATAAAAGTGCCTTTAAGAGAGTCTGCCACCTAGCGGTAACACCTAACCTTATAAAACTTCTATATCTGCCTCTTACTAGTGTGCTGCTTACTTTACTTAACAAGGTTGCCACATGTTCACAATTTTAAAAACCTAAATGTTGTTGCGGGGACATAATAAGACATCGCGTGGCAGTTTTTAGTGCTGTGTTTTGAGAGGACTGCAGCTTCCTACAGCGTGTTTCTCGTAGACTAGGTGACCATAGCATATAAGCGTCCCACCGCCTCATAAATCTCTGCTACGAAACTGGGTATATGATTTTCATATACATACGCATTTCGAATTTCATTTCTTCTTTACTTCAATTTAAATCTACCTCATTATTTAAACTTGCTGCATAATTTGCAGCCATGTGCTCTATGAATATATATTTTTTTAATTATTTCAAATGGGAACTACACACAATTATCCTTTTTGTCCTTACTAGTACGCGAATAATTACACAAACTTGGCGAAGCGCACCCCTTGCTTTTCTTCATTACGCATACATTCAACGAATGCCAATACACTTCCATAACATTCTTATATATACATACATATATACAAAGATATATACAAATTAAATATAATATTTATGCAGGCGTAACGTTCGTTACCTGGATAAATGACATTTTATTGGGTGTGGGTCATTCTTAAGCGCCTTGTCGTTTGGCTTTATGCTTGAGCTTCTTCGTTTAAAATTTTTGTTTTTTCCACGTTTTAGCTTTGTTTTTTATTCGCCTCTGCGCTCATCGCTTCAGTGAGTGGAGCGGCGGGGACGTATGAAGTCATCATAATACGCCGTGTTGTGCACAAGGATAACGTTGCGCGACCGTGAGCTCGAATAGCTTTGCTTAATAAAATGGTGAACTGTTAGCCGTAAATATTGTGAAGCGAGTCAGCTAGGCCGTAAGTCAGTTAGTCAGTCAGCTGTGAGCGGTGAACCAAAGCAGTTCATATATTGAATGGGTTTGGTGTTCATTCAAGTGCATTGCACCCTGCATATGGTTTGTCGTATGTACATATGTAGGTAGTTACACACATACAAGCATATGCGATAAGAGCCGAAGGAGTGGGTTGAGTATTGATTGCGTGGGGCATTTGCTTAACTATAGCTTGCTCTCACTCAGTATAGCACATCATAGTGTGCATTGAGTGTGAAATTGTGTAATGTAATAAAAGGTTAGTTGCCTACAATCACTGAATTTAGTTTTCTTGCCTATCAGCAGAGTTAGGGTCGTAAGCGGCTCCCCGCTCATTGTGAGTGATTGCCCGGTGAACCACGTTTTTAAAGACAGGTACCCTAAACTCGTAGTAGAGAAAAGAAACCTATCCACGCGTAACTTTAACTCAACTTCGATCTTGATACTGTAATAGGTTACTTTTCCAGAACAACGCCTACATACCCAATGTACGTACCCACAGGACACTATCCATTTTTACAATTGCAATGTGGAACCAACGTGTCTAAGACCCTTATGTCTTTGGTACAACCCGGTTAAAACTGCAAGTTTCCCTCTAAAGGACATTGATGACAATGAGTGAGTGTACGGACCTATTGGATGGCGCGAAGCACTGCTACAAAAACAAGCAGAAGGTCCCGTAACTTCGCGGATTTCTCGGATTTTCTTACGAAATATTTTTCATTTGGTTTTTCAAATATTCTTTAGTAAGTCGTTTACAAAAGAACACTACTAAAGTAAAACCAATACTACGATACAATTTTAAGCGAAATTAAATCTGAAGTGGATTGTGAGCACGAAAGTAACTTTATATTTTCCTCAATCGCTATATACATCAACAAAATTGCAGCACCACCCACTGCTCGAAGCGGTCGTCAAGTACGTGCGTGTACACTTGAGTATGAAATATTTTTCAATACGTACCTATGCGTAATATACCAACATGCGTGAATGCATGCTTGCAGTTCATACGCATTTTTAAGGATGCTTGTAAATATATGCTTAGAAGGTATGTATGTCAGCCCATTTGAAGCTCTTTAAGTTTACAATTGGTTGCTTAGTTCCTTACTTTCTGAAAAGTTGTGTGGCAAGCATGGTTGCCGTTTACCAAATATTTGTTGTTGATGCTAAGCACAACCAAGTCATAAAATTTGATTACGTCTGCAATGTTCCCATATTATGTGATTTTAAGTGCCTTAACTTGATGCGATATTTTATGTTGTCATATGATCTGTTTTAGAATGTTATGATGCATTGGATAACAGTGATATCAAAAAATTTGCTTTTTGTGATTTGATGTGAATTTATGCACTTTACCGATTTTATCTGATCGCAACAAATCTATGACGTGGTGCTTAACTCAAAAAGCATAATGGTGTTATTTGATATGTGGTTATTTCAAAAAAAATATCAACCGATATTTCATTTTTAATTGATTATGGTCTAAATTAATGTGACTTCGATAGAGATTTGATCTAACTTTTTATGGTGTGATCTGATGCAATTAAGCCTTATAAATTGTGGTAGGATATCAATCACCCATTGTAAAGCGACTTTCTCTTATTTGATCTAACATCGTCTTATATGAGGATTGTCACATTAACTCTATTTGTATTTAATATGATGATATCATATTATTCAATGTTTTTAAGGGCATAAGGGAATTGGTTAGTCCGAATCAATGCAATACGATCTATTTTTCTTTTATTTAATATCATATTAAACGAAGTGATGTGAGCTTATTAATTGTAACTATGCGGCCGCCGTGGTGGGATGGTAGCGTGCTCCGCCATCCACATCAAAGATCCTGGGTTCAAGCCGCGAGCAAAGCAACATCAAAATTTTAGAAACAAGTTTTTTTCAACTACAAGAAAACTTTTCTAAGCGGGGTCGCCCCTCGACAGTGTTCGGCAAGCACTCCATGTGTATTTCTCCCATGAAAAGTTCTCAGTGAAAACTCATCTGCCTTGCAGATGCCGTTCGGAGTTGGCATACAATAAATAAAAGTTTAAAAAACTAAAAAAACACGCTTTTATAGCAAACCGAACTAAAAAATAGAAAATAATTTTCATTTAAAAAGAGTTTATATAACAGTAGTAGAAGATCAAACAATCGTTTATAGTTAATCACCTCAAAATAAAATTATAATAAAATTTAAGTTATTAACAGAATAATTTAATTCAGAGTAGAAAGCGTGGGGTGCATCTGACTACATTTCATATCTTTCCTCTCAGATAGTTGCCAATAGAATGATTGCAACATTCAATATCAAGCACCCACGCTTTTTACTGTGAATTAAATTATTCTGTTAATAACTTAAATTTTATTATAATTTTATTTTGAGGTGATTAACTATAAACGATTGTTTGATCTTCTACTACTGTTATATAAACTCTTTTGAATTGAAAATTATTTTCTATTTTTTAGTTCGGTTTGCTATAAAAGCGTGTTGTTTTAGTTTTTTTAATTATTTATTTTTAATTTTTTAGTTCGAGCAATTTTAAAAGTTTTAGTCGAGAGTGATGAAACCTCGAAACGCCAGTGGTCCATGGATGAATCCAACCCTACGGCACCGAAAAGGGCCAAGACGCAGGGAGGCTGGACGCGGTCTTTCGTCGAAATTGCCAAGGGTAGGCAGACCATTGGCATTATAGACGAGAGCAGCGAAGATGGCAGTATCCCGAAACAACAGGGGAAGTGAATCCAGGCCGCGCTAGCTACGGTGGCCGTTAAGGTTAAAAAGACAACCCTGGTCCACCGCCATCTTACACCGATGCAGGGTGGTTCCAGGGCAATGTCAAGTTAATTGCCTGTGACGACGCCAGGTCGGTCAACCTCTATAGGGCCGCCGTCACGCTGATAGGGGTGGTATATCCGGGCGCGCGCCTCAAGGTAGTGGAGGCGCGTGATATCCCCTCACGACCAACGGCTAGAGCCTGGGTTCCAGTGACGCCAACGGACCCAGCTGACATCCTGGAGCTGCTCCATGTGTACAACCCGCCACAGGTTTGGAAGTCAACCCGGATAAGACCGAGCTTGTTCTCTTCACGAGGCGGTACAAAGTACCAAATCAAGTATTTGGGAGCCATTCTGGATAGGGAGCTATTATGGAGTGACCATATAGTGGAGCAATCCAAGAAGGCAGCAGCAGAGCTGTTCACCTGCAAGAGGGCAATTGGAACCTCCTGTTGATTCTATCCTAAGGTGACCTACTGTATTTACACAGCAATTGTGCGCCCGATTCTTCTTTATGGTGCCTTGGTCTGGTGGCATGCACTAGCTAAAAGTACCTATCTTAAAATGCTTCAAAAGGCGCAACGGAGTTCGGAGCTCTGCATTACCGGGGCCCTCGGCTCCACTCCAGATTCCGTTACATACATACATGGATACATAGATACATAGATAGATACAGGCCAATCTAATAAAAGCGTGTTAAAAAGGTATGCTCTTTCGTAGATGAGCCATGCATCCACTTCTATCATTAATAAAGGCTTGCGTTTTTCGTATTATGTGCAAGGTTTCAAATTTATGGCCATTTGGGGTGGTCACAAGTTCAATTGACCTTATGTCCGTTAACTTTATGTCACCCCACCATCACATTATTGCATTGTCATCGAGCCTTGATACGTGTGCGAAGTTTCAATCAAACTTATGGCCATTCAAAGTGGTAATAAGGCCAATTGACCTTATGGCCGTTGACCTTATGTCACCACACCATCACATTATTGCATTGTCATCGGTCCTTGATACGTACGCAAAGTTTCAAATTAATCAGAATTCTAGAAACCGGTGAAAATTAAGCTCAAAGATTCCGTTACATAGATACAGGCCAAGCTAATAAAAGCGTGTTAAAAAAGGGCTCCAGTATGCTCTTTTGTAGATGTGCCATGCATCCACTACTATCATTAATAAAGGAATGCGTTTTTCGCATTATGTGCAAGGTTTCAAATCTATGGCCATTTGGGGTGGTCATAAGTTCAATTGGCGTTATGTCCGTTAACTTTATGTCACCCCACCATCACATTATGGCATTGTCATCGAGCCTTGATACGTGTGCGAAGTTTCAATCAGACTTATGGCCATTCAAAGTGGTTATAAGGCCAATTGTCCTTATGGCCGTTGACCTTATGTCACCACACCATCACATTAATGCATTGTCATCGAGCCTTGATATGTGTGCAAAGTTTCAATCAAACTTATGGCCATTCAAAGTGGTAATAAGGCCAATTGACCTTATGACCGTTGACATTATGTCACCACAGCATCACATTAATGCATTGTCATCGGTCCTTGATACGTATGGAAAGTTTCAAATTATTCAGACTTCTAGAAACCGTTGAAAATTAAGCTCAAAGATTCCGTTACATACAGGCCAAGCTAATAAAAGCGTGTTAAAAAGTAGATCCCGTCCCGCCAATTTGTAGGAAAAATTAAAAAGGAACACGACGCAATTTGGAAGAGAAGCCTTAAATCTCTGCGAGGTTTTTGTGCCATGCATTTATTAATTTTTATGCGTTAAATCATGTGATATCGTCAGATATTTTTGAAGGATGACATCATTTAAGGTGATTTGGTAGTCGCAATTGGGTTCAATGTAATACCATCTCACAATTCTGTGCTCTGATATCATCTTATTTGATGTAATGTAATCTTTGTAATTATGTTTCGATCCAAGCGATAAAAGATATCGTGAGACCTTCCCACAATATGAGATCATTCAAATTTATTTGATAAGATCGATTCAAAGTAATACGATTTACTCATTGTGATGTGATGTATAACTATGGTTTTCTTGTTGTTCTTTAGGTGTATTTTTTTTTAGGTGAGCTTGAAGAAAACGCTTCAACTAGCTAAACAGTTTCATTGTGCCAAAACCATACAGATGGTGGAGATTTATCAGCTAATTGTTACTTTTTTTCGCTGCTATGATATTTCTATTTCTAGCGCAGTATGTTTTTGACACTCAACCAGAGAATTACAAAAACAAAATACATGAAATGCGTGTGTTTGTTTGTATGTACGTCACCCTGCCGCCACGCTGTTATTTTGTTATTTTTGTTTATCTGCACATTCGTATGTTCATTTCATCCGCTCGTTCACAATAGTGCCCTATTTTTGAATATGCAACACTATACAACACTCAATCAGGTCGACAATTACCTAAACGGTTTCAACTGAAAGCGCTTAGCCAACTCAACTCGATTACTTTTTATTGTTGCTTTCCATGCAATTCGGTAAGCTAGCTAGTGTTTTAATTGTACTAGTTAGCAACGAAATACAGCTTTTGTTCTGATATCATCTTATATGATGCAATGTAACCTTATAAACTATTAACCGATCTAAGCAAGCAAAGATAAGTTGATTTAATGTGATACCGTCTCGAAAAGTGGCGTCATTCAAGATGATTTGTTTGGACCCTTTTAATATAATACGATCCACTGTTATTTCATTTGATATCATCTAATGTGATGTGATATGATCATTATTATTCGATTGAAGCTAACATATAAGTAGATTTCATATAATAGAATTTACCGTAATGGGATTTACTGCTAATTGATGTGATAACATCTTATATCAAGTAATATCATCTTATAAACTATACCTCAAGTTAATTTGGTAAGACCGATCCAATGTGATTTCTTGTTTCTTGATGTGATATCACCTCAAAGGCTGTGCTATGGTTTTATCGACTGTTTTCCAGACACACGGTTGAGCACCAAGATAAATTGACAATGATACGATAAATAAAAATCAAATATGATGAGTCAACCAGTTCATGATGCGGTTCACATTTAAATGCTTTGACGTTTGATGACGTAAGTGTTCTATATCCTTTGAATATATTCCTGTATTTTAGGCTGCTCACAAAAAAAAATTCGCCATTTAGTTACAATTGCAACAAAGCGGCAACTGTGGTTGCAACCCTTCCACCCGTCTTCTTCGCTGGTTGCTCTCTTCGCCAGCGTTAACAATCTTTCGTACCTTCATAAATATCGCACGTGTTTACTACGACAATCGCCTTTGTATGCGCTTTTGCAATATTTGTCGTCGTCACTCCTCATGATATTTTGCGAATTAAATCAGCAGTTAGCAACAACAGTAGTAACATTTTCTTTATTCGGCCTCCGTTTTGCTACCACACATCACAACGCATACGTGTAGGTGTGTGTGCGCGTGGTTAGGGGGTCATATATGATTGAGTGTGTGTTTTTGGTAAGTTTATATAAGTAAATAAGCATCTAAGTATTCTTTTGTACTTCGGTTTTGATTTCACCTCTTAGGGTGCGGGTGTAATGCAGGCATGTGTGTATAATGAAGATATGTAGATATTTATGTCATTGTGCAATGCAACGCTGTGACATTTTTCAAGTGTCGACTTGAACCCTCTCGTTTAGGTTAAAATAGGATATCTTTATACACAGGGATATTGTTTGTATGTATGTTATATTTAGGACCCACTGTGCATATGTATGCATGTTAAACTGTATGCGCGTAAGCACTTACAATAGCACACCCCACAGTTATTTACATACAAATCTTTCAAGAAGCCCCTTACGATACATTCATTTGCTTATTTAGTACCTACAGAAATGTCCTTTCGTCCACACGCCACTCATATCTATGTGTGCACTATACGATGCTTATAAATTCAAGTGTAACTGCAACACACCCATTCTTTCGTACAGTGTTGTAAAATAAAATAGTAGCGGGATACAGATGGCTAGGTAAAATATCACCCTAGGTGTATGAGATCATATCACAACTTATGAGATAATATCATATCAGTGGTGGTATAGACTCTGCACGTCGTATTCTAAGAAGGTACTAATATATCACATCAAATCGACTTATCTTCTCTATTCTTAAATTGTTTTGTAGCTCAAAAAGATTATATCACATCATATAAGATAATATCATATCAACTAATAAAAAATCATATCACATCAAATCGGTCTCACCAAATCTCCTTGAATAATGTGATAGTCTGATAAGGTCTTATTACGATATTACATCAAATCGATTCAACCTTTTAAAGTAACATCGAATTATAGATCATGAGATCATAAGATGATATCATATCAAAGAATAGTAGATTATATAACATTAGGTGTATTTTTTTTCAAACGAGCTTGAAGAAAACACTTCAACTAGCTAAACAGTTTCATTATGCCAAAACCATACAGATGGTGGAGGTTTATCAGCTAATTGTTACTTACTTTCGCTGCTATGACATTTCTACTTCTAACGCAGTATGTTTTTGACACTCAACCAGAGAATTACAAAAACAAAATACATGAAATGCGTGTGTTTGTTTGTATGTATGTCACCTTGCCGCCACCCTGTTATTTTGTTATTTTTGTTTATCTGCACATTCGTATGTTCATTTCATTCGCTCGATCACAATAGTGCCCTATTTTTGAATTTGCAACACTATACAACACTATCAATCAGGTCGACAATTACCTAAGCGGCTTCAACTGAAAGCGCTTAGCCAACTCAAATCGATTACTTTTTATTGTTGCTTTCCATGCAATTCGATAAGCTAGCTAGTGTTTTAATTGTACTAGCTAGCAACGAAATACAGCTATTGAATCGGTAAGACCTTGAATGACGTATCATATGGTCTTGCGATATCACCTCACATCCACTTATGTTTGTGAGCTGATATCGAATCTTAGTTCATAGAATCGAATCACATCATGTAAGATGATATCATATCAAAGAATAGTAAATTGTAAAACATTGAACCGGTTTCATTAAATCACCTTGAATGGCCTTATATGTTATATCCTAAGAAATTCTTGAAATATCACATCAAATCGACTTTTCTTTGCACGCTTCAAACGATTTATGGTTCGCAAGATCATATCACATCATACCGTAACATCATAAGATGTCATATCAGAGAATAGTAAGCGTATTACATTCAATCGGTATTACCAATCGCATTGAATGACGGTATTTTTTAAGAAGGTCCTACGATATCACATTAAATCGATTTATCAATTGAGGCATTCACATTAACATTAAACTGGTTTTGATTGAATCGATCTTTACAAATCACTTTGAAGGATGG
The DNA here is from genome assembly GCF_040869045.1 of Eurosta solidaginis. NCBI lineage: Eukaryota > Metazoa > Arthropoda > Insecta > Diptera > Tephritidae > Eurosta > Eurosta solidaginis. The sequence goes on from NC_090322.1 coordinate 255,602,923, forward strand.
GATATTCTAATAAGCTCTTGCGATATCACATTAAATATAATTATCTTTGTAAGAAGTCCCAAACAAAAAAATTTTTTTTTAATGTCATATCGTATGATATCGGCTAGAATACCACTAAAGTGATTTCATATTATCACATCGACTTATCATTCATCTTAAACCAAAAAAAATTATCCTAAACTTTTCAGTATTTAACACTGCTGTTATATTGCACAACACTGTCTTGCATGTACCTTCTTCTGTAGAGTGGTGCAATGCAAAGTATTTGTCATCACCGCTATCCTATCAGCGTGCACTTGGCATGAATACCATCATCATCATCATCATTATATAGTTATCTACATACATAATCAACTTACAAATCTTCATCATTACCATACCCTAGAATATGGATCATATGTACCTAAATACATTCAGTAAGTGCCATATTTGGACGTGTTGTTGTTATGGGTGAAAGTAAATTGTTGCCTTTTCAGTAAAGATACAACAATACAATATGAAACTACCTTTTTTTGTTCCTGCTGTTACTGCTAAAAGCTAAAGTAGGAAAACAAAAATGTTTAAAAGAGCTAACGGCACATCCATGAAGCCAGAAGTATACAACAACAACATTAGATACGATTTTGTTATTGTTTTTGTATTGAAATTAAGAATGCTAGGGGAATCGGTTGTCATTTTAACGCTGGTCGAGTATGAGTAGTTCAATGTACTGTACCCTGCTGCTCTGTTTCACTACTTACAACATCGCATGCATGCTTGGTTGCATTTTCTTCATTTACAAGTAATTGTAATGAGTTTTAAGTGAAGTTTGCACTCTTTAAGTTATTGCCTTAAAATGTGAAATTTTTCTGCGAATGCGAGTGCCTTTTGTTAAGTATAAAAATGGTGTGATATTCCTAGTGAATTTATAAGTCTTTTCAGAAATTACCTACACACTTAGTATGCCTAGCCGTTGGGTGTGTAAATCTCGAGTCGGGGAAGAGTTCGAGTAAGTCCTTTATGTACCAAAGTTTCTGATTCTCCATCTTCCTGTTATAACTAAGCTCATCTCTGAACAATGAAAATAATATCAGAAAGAATAACGTACTGAGGATGGCACAATGGCGCGTCAGACAACATAAGAGTAAGTACCATCTGAACCTCTGGGCTTTTGTACTCAGCCTTTTAGATAGGACTGACCAAAGAGTTCTGAAAAAATAAAATCATTTAAGAACGAAAAACAGCACTTAAGATGGCTCTGAAGTATTTCTGTGCTCGAGGCCTCTAGTTCTCTGCCCTCCACATATGGTTGATATTGAGCCTCATTTCAGAATGCTAAATGGCGCCGAGGATGGCAAAACGTAGACTCAAAAAAGATTTCGAATAAGTACCCTGTGGAGTACTGGTAACTTGTTCTCAGCCTTCAAGTATAACTGATCAAAGTTGTGAACGAAAAATTGGACTGAAGATGGCACAATGTCAAAGAAAGTTTTGTTTGCAAACCAAATTTGCAACCGAGATGGATGTATTATATATTATTATAAAGACCAAGATGCCGAACTCCAGTTACAAACATTCAAAGAAGTGGGGATTCGAACAACCTACTCTATAGCTCATTGGGTTGGTTGGTTAGATATTCAGAGCATTATTAATATGCTAGAACAGGTGAGTATAATCGAGTGTTGAAGTTAGGCTAGGTGAGCGGAAGCACGGCCAACTGAACTACCATCTCACGCAGATACTGAATGACCATGGCGGTTTCAAAAAGTATTTATGGAAGCGTAGGATAAAGGAAGATCCTCTTTGCCCAATGTGTACCACGGAACACGTCATGTTCCACGGACCCCGTTTCCACGGGGAAAGACTCGCCTTGCATACCTTGCATAGAGTCTTTGGGGAGGAACCCACCACGAGAAATTTAGTATCACAAATGTGCAACAGGGAAGAGTGCTGGACTGCAGTGAGCAAAATGGCATTTATAGTCATGACACGCCTGATGCTGAGAGGGAGCACAGAGAAATGCGCATGCAAAGCAGTGCCGATTAAATCGACACAAATAGCTGCAACCTGGAGGCAGGGACAACAGTAGGCTCTTAAAAAATGAGAAATATGGAACGCCAACCTGAAGTAATGTGAAAGTAGTGCCGGGGTTGGCGATGGTTCCAGAGCGGGGCTGTTTTTTAGTCTTCCGTCACACGGTTGCTGCGACGGCAGCAATTATGGTGCATTAGGCATTTTCCAGCCCTCTAGCCAAAAAAACAAAGGAAATTAGGATACTACTTCTTAATTAGTCTTCAACCACTTGTTCATAGGGACTTAAGTAGAACTCAAGCTGACACCATCAAATCTATGAAAAAAGTGTGAAAACTCAGTCATGTTGTCTACCAAAGAAAAGTCGCCGAAGGAAATGATAAATTTAATTTATCTCCTCCTCACTCGAACAGCTCCTGCCGGAGTAACTTGTTGATCTACGACACGACCGTCATGATAGTTATCCATCCAACACTTTTTTTTATACTCAGCTGAGCAGAGCTCACATAGTATATTAATTTTGTTCGTATAACGGTACCCCGTAACGGCATAAACTAATCGAGCTAGATATACATCAAAGTGATCTGGGCGAAAAAAGAAGTTCATTTAGCCATGTCCGTCCGTCCGTCCGTCTGTCCGTAAACACGATAGCTTGAGTAAATTTTGAGGTATCTTATGAAATTTGGTACGTAAGTTCCTGGGCACTCATCTCAGATCGCATTTAAAATGAACGAAATCGGACTATAATTACGCCCACTTTTTCGATATCGAAAATTTCGAAAAATCAAAAAAGTGGGTTGACCTTATGACGCAGAATAGAAAATAAGTAAAATCTTGGACAATTGGCGTGGCACCGCCCACTTTTATAAGAAGGTAATTTAAAAGTTTTGCAAGCTGTAGTTTGGCAGCTGAGTATGTAATGTGCGGTTACACCCGAACTTAGCCTTCCTTACTTGTTATATCCAAAGTTGGCTATAAGGAGCTTCAAACAACAAAATTAAAGCATTTCATCTATAGAAAGTTGCCTCCATAATTAATAATCATGTAGAAAAGCTTCTCACTGGACGCTATTTGAGAGGAATTCACCCCGTTAGGATGGGCATGGGATGCCCCGATGTCGCAGCCGCAGATGTTTTGAGTAGGGGAAGATCTCAGCGGCAGATGTATTGAGGAGGAGAAGATTGGCAGCATCTGCTATGTAAATATCGGGTCCTTAGTAAAAAGTTGTTAGCTACACTTGGTTAAGCGTATTCAATGATCTTACTGAGGTATACCAAATAAAGGTAGCACATAAATGACTCACCAATGACTTGTTTGGAGGCATTACGAAAGATTCATCCATGGTCTGCGCGCGTGTTAAGTAATTTTTTCAAGATCGTCCATTCATTTTCGATACAATTCAAAAACAGTCGTTTGAAGTGAATCCATTTGGATTCGAACACATTCGTGTTTGCACATCGATGACGCTCGCAAGACTTAGATATTTTTACGGTCAAAATAATTGTCTTTTTACGTACCTTCATTTGCGTTGTTATATTTATGAAATATCTTCAATAATCGACATATAAATTTTTGCGTTATTAATTGTAAATTATTATGTTGTTGTTAAATAGCGAAAATTGTATTAGAGTCGATTGTGGGTCTCAGTAGTCAAGGGTGCAGCAGTTGTGGTCAAAGTTGCAATGTTGGTGATTGCGGTTGCGGTTTTCCATATGTCCCATGAATCTTGTATGTAAGTATGTGCGAACAATAAAGAGATGTTGCGGAAATAAATTAGTTCGTGGTTTGCCTTCGGCTAATGAATTTCACATTTTGTCATGACAAAGCTGGTAAGGACAATGTATAAGGACAATGAAGCATGCTCTTGAAGAGGTGTAAACAATGCAATATGCGGCGAAATTAACTTTGTTACAATTCAAAGCAAACACTTGTTTGTTGAAAGGCCGAATTACAGCTGGAATTTGCAGTGTTAGACATCAAGGTCTCAGCTGGCTTAATAGAAGGTGGCTTCTCGTGGCATAAATTCATTTAAATAGCTTGCCGTTGGCTTTAGCGAGAAATAAACCGAAAACAGAAAACAGTTGTGTTCCTAACAACTACCAGGTTACGTTAGCCTGCATGAGTCCGTAGTGTTATCAGAGGTTTGCTTAACGACCTAGGTGAAAGTACCCTATGAAAAACCAGAACTTGCGTTGCAAAATAACTTTGTCAAACTCCGTCAAAATACTAAAAATTAACTATTATTTTCTGTGAGAAATAAAATCTCGAAAATAACTAAAGGAATAGAAATAAAAGACTCAAAAGATAACTGCTATATTCCGAGCGAAAAAAAAATTAACGGTTATTTTCCGAGTGAAATGAAAATCTTTAAAAATATGGCTAATTTTCTAGCGAAATAAAAACTAGAAAAATATTTGATATTCTCTGAGAAAAAGAAAAAAATTTATAAAAAGCTATAATTTTTTGGGAGAAATAAAAATCTTCTAAAATAACTGTTATTTTTTTACTTACTCACTTAATTTGCGCTTAACAGTTTAAATGGTTATGGCCGTCCAACAAGGTGCGCCAGTCGCTTCTTCTCTCTGCCAAGCGGCACCAATTGGTCACACCAAGGGAGCTTAAATAGCTTTCCACCTGGTCCTTCCAGCGAAGTGGAGGCCGCCCTCTACCTCTGCTTCCATAGGCGGGTTCTGATAGAAACTGTTTCTTGGCCGGAGCGTCATTTTTCATACGCATAACATGGCCTAGCCAGCACAGACGCTGCATTTTAATTCGCTCGACTATGTTGATTTCTGCGTAGAGCTCGTACAGCTCATCGTTAAATCTTCTTCGGTACTCGCCATCGCCAACCCGTAGAGGTTCATACATTTTTCGCAGAACTTTTCTCTCGAACACTCCCAGAGCCGCTTCATCTGATGTTGTTATTTTTTTAGCGATATAAAAACTTGAAATATAATTGATACTTTCTCAGCGAAATAAAAATCTCTAGAAAAAACAGTTATTTTCTGAGCAAGAAATAACTATTACGAGCCGAACCCGTGCGCATCTTGCGCAACCAATATAAAAGTATCTTATCAAATATCAACAGAAATCAGCTGTTCTATCAATCAATTAAAACTTACAGCTTGCGCTGCCATCTGGCGCATTTTTAATTAAATTGTTTATTTTCAACAAATTATTTTAATAAAATATAGTTAAACAAAAGCATTACGACCAAAATTGCCCAAAGCTCGCTAAGAGCCTGAATCTCCATCTTTACAATCCAAAACTTTATTTATAGATTTGGATTCCAAATAAGAGCAAAAAAGGGACCCGTACATAAAAACAGCAACTGCAAATAATATATATGATATTCGACTTTCATATCGTAACTCGAAAAAATAAGAATCAATTCATTTTTCGAAAGTCTATGTAACAAGTATAATTCGTGGCTTAGCCGTGCCCATTTCCAGAGCAATGGTAACAGAAACGCGCCCTGTGAAGTGCCTTTCAAGGATGTGCTCCGACCATACTAGCTCTTATGTTAGCGCTAGTAATTATTGCTCGCTGATCCGACCCTATCCAGTTCCTTATAGGATATTCAATATCAAGGGCATATTTCTTAAAGCCGAATATTCTTGAAGACTCCCTTTATGTTCAAGAAGGTAGCCAGACTGAATTGTTTCTTCACAAATTATGACAACTTGAACTTTTATACCCAGTGGAGTTTTTTGGAACTATGAAATCGTTCGTCAAAATGTGTGGAGGGGAAATAAAAAAAAGTGAAGTAAGATGCATCTACCAACAACGGCTTACCAAAAAGCCTGACAGAAAGGGATCAACTGCACAAAAGTATGCACACAAGAGCCCAGCGCATTGCTCTTACCTGCCACAAGACTGGTGTTGTAAAAAGCATCCAAGCAGCGACTATGTAATCGCTAAAAATCGCCGCATTATAGCAAAAATTATAATTATGTACTTAAGTTGCTGTTGCCTTCACCTTTTCGGGTAATGGCTACAAAAACCCACAAAGCGCAGGCCTTTTTATGTTGATTTGCGCGCAACCCAAAAGTGATCATCGGAAAGGAAAAATAGTCAAACGAACTGCAAAATCTACAACATTACCCTGATAAGGTATGAGCAGACAGAGGATTCAGCTTAAAAGAATAAAAAATGTTGCCTGCATTGTTGCTCTTCATTGGCTACAGAAATCTTAAGATGCCAACTAGTGCAGGGTACGCGCCACCACACCGCCATCGTCATCTTCAATATCAGCGCCATCGTAAATTGTCACTGTTATTGCAGGCTGCTGCGGTTATTTTGTTGGTGCTGATGTGATATAGACACCACCGATCTTTTTGTGTTGGTGTTAAGTCTGTTGTACAGTTGGAATCCATCAGCTGCCATTAGCAAAATCATCGACACCTGTTGGCCATAAATTAATGTCGTAATTGGCTGCAAAACCTTCACTTTGCCAAAGTCCATACACACAGACTCTTGTAGCCGCACCAACGAACACACAAAAGTATGCACTAACTGAAATTTACAGGAGCGCAGCAAGGGCTTGAGTAAAGTTGGGAAAGAGATTGGAAGTATACAATTTTCGGCAGGTTTATTGAGGGTTATTTCTAAGAAGCTATGTAGCAATACGTTTGGATAGCCTTAATTCTAAAAATATCCTTAGAACAAATAGGGTTTTACGTGCGTATTTGCCTGCATCGGTATTAGCTCATGTTGCTCCAAAGCACACAACCAAAAGAAAAGCTTGACCAGCGCGCTTTGTACCTGTTAATGGTCCGAAAGGACTGTCCCAAAAACATCCCCCTGTGGGTTAGGGGTTAGAATAATGCCCACGGTAGGTACACCGGTCGTAAAAGGCGACCATAATACCATGGCTAACCAATCCATGAGTAAAGTCATTTTACTCGAAAGGGAGCAGGGTGTACGCTGGTATCACCCTGTGGGACCCTAGGCATGGTCTTTATAAAAACTGCTACCGCGGGAGCAGGAAAAGCCAGTTGTGACCTGATGCACTGCATCGTTTGATACTTGTACTCAGATCTCATCTCCTGTCCTGGGATGGCCCCCTTGTGGGAGCATCGCGGTGGCTGTGGTTTCAAATAAGAGTTCATTTTATGACACGCTCTGAGTAGACTTGTTCTCCCTTGGGGCGTACAAACCCCGTACAACCCATGGAAATTCGGTCTCTTGCTTGTCACAATATACCCAATTTCATTTAAAATCTGACCCTGAGGGGCAGACGAAAGTGTTGGTCACATCCCATAATTGTGGCAACCGGAGTGTAAACCGTTGAGAGATGGTGAAACGTATGTCTATCGTCAGCCGAAAACAATCGATAATCGTACGAGTGGGCCGGTGCTTATCTTGTCTTTTGAGATGTTTGAAGCCGCTTTAGACTGCGTTGCGAATAGGAGGCGTTCGCAGAATGGATGGTCTATGGTTGGAAAGGTTGACCACAGTCCTAAATTGTGGATAAACGGAGCGTAATTTTGATGAATAAAGAGGAAGTTTATACAACAAGCGAGTTTATTGGAGTTGCATACCACAGTAGCATGAATATGTGGACACGTATAAGTAGAAAATAATGCAGATCAAAGTTGCAAATAAAACTGAATAGAACATTTGGCTGGGTTCAGTTGCAACATGATCTTAAATGCACAAGTACCTGTGACTAACGGGATGTGTTTTGATACGCAAGTGGTTTAGTACCATGATTAGTGAAGATGTATCTTGCGAGTGTTTGTGTCGTAAGTACTTGTGAGCATCACTGTCTGTTGTCCAAAGCAACAGATAGTTTTATTCACAAGGAATTATATGACGCTCTCACTCTATGGAACATTTAAGTAGCTATTCATGCTTAAGGAAAGACACTTGTGCTGATGGGTTACATCGGTAGTTGGTTAACAGCGAATGGGCGTTTTTGATCATAACAAGATGGTGCATAGCGTTGGAGGGAGGTGCCGCCTTCAAGCAATGTCTGAGCAAAACCAGCTCCGTCGCCAACAATGTATTATACATTGTTGTGACACTGCAGGACAGAAAAGGTTTGTCACATTCCTAAATTGCGACAAAAACACAAATATCAATCTGATTGACTCGTTAATCAGATGTCGAGATTTCAAAATCAATAAAAGAGGGGCACTGAGGCAAGCACGGAACTCGCAGTGAAGTTGCCGTGCAAACGGGTGCCATTAACCCGAAATGGAACGGGAGGGTGGATAGTCCTCCCCGGAAAAACCAAGGCTGGTCGACTGGAACACCCAGCTCACCGATTGGTACCAACTTGCTGGGCCGAAGATCAACGGAAATTGATAAGTGTTTGACAACGTGGGGTAGGTCTTCTTAGATAGGTACCCACGTTAAGCACTTATCGACTGTCCCAAAAACAGGTTGGCACAAGATTATGTTCCATATAAGGCCAATGAAGTGCCTTTCCCAAGAGAAGGTTTGACAAAAATCATTTTCCATATATAAAGACTACGGATGGAACTATGCGAGAAACCATGAGTCACTTCAATTGCCACACTTTCATTCACCTCAATCTTAGAAGCTCTTCTGCCTGTAAAGTAACTCCTTTATGGACTAACTCTGCACATGCAAGCTTAGCCAAACGCTCGATGAATCTGTCACATCGTAGATAAAATTAAAGCAACTTCGATAAGTAGAATAAGCTATCGGCGTAATGCCACCTCCTTTAATGGCTGGAGGTCATATATTATTGTCAGCCGTCCTTTGGCTCATTTAAATTCAGGTGAAGAAAAAGCGCGATTTTATTATAGTAGAACAAGAGAGAGAGTGCTGCTAAATGATCCGGTTACGTGAGTATTATCTATGAACGTAGGGATCCAATCCACATTTCAGCCTCCCAATGGCTACCTAAAGCTACAGCGCTGAGGAGCAAGGATAATCATTGAATAAATTTAGCTAATTTAGGCCTTGCCTTCGAAAACCCGAAGTTTGGCTGCAAACACAGAAGAGCACAGGATAATTTGTTGAACCACTTTTTCGGCTTCAAAGTGACACAATGACAAGTGGTGAGTGCTACGCTGTTGTTCTGTTTCGCGAGGTTTCAGAAAAGCCGTATTATTGTCCAGAGATTGCTGGCCTCAGAAGCTGTAGGTCTTCTTCCTACGTTTAAATGTATTTTAACATTCTAGGGGCAATCACGTTACATTGTTAGGGCAGCAAGTTGGTTTTCGCTGCCCTTCGATGTAAAGGATATCATGGTATGCTTAGTAACCTTTCTGAACTAAAGCTAGCATCAATGCTCACAGCGACTGCCTGTCCGGCATCTAAAAAATATTTAACAGCTACATAGTAGGTTTCTGTTTTGGCTTGGGTGGTTCTGCTCCTTATACATTATCACAACGCACTTACACTGACGACAACCAGTTGACCCGATCCAGAGGGAATAAAACTGCACGCCGCGGTGTGACCCACTCGGTGCACAATGACCCTTACAACACTTGGTTATGCCCCTGTGCTGATATATGCCATGATATTATTTTCGTATTTACTGTAAGTAGGTGCTGCGCCTAGGTCCTATACATAACTAAAACATCACTGCAGTTTGCCGTATGAACTGCTTTGTCTGTTTGCTTCGCTGTCGACCAGGCGGCGCATACCTGGCTTATTTGTCTTTCATTTCTTGAGTATGAAAAGGAAACGTGCTAACACGAATCGGTAGTCGGTTGTTGCATGTGGCGCCTATTGCAGCGTTAACCTTAACCAGTTTAAGCAAATACACCAAACACATACGTATCTCCTGCGAGAGACGTGCATGTGTGTATGTATGTGTATGTGTGCTTTTGGCTCTACATACATAAATATTTGTATCAAAATACCTATATTAACATGTTGCTAGTTATATAAACATAAGATAAAAATGTGACAAGCTAGTTGTAAGCAACTGTTGCTATCGCTTTTGATATCAAGCTTGTAGTGTATGTGTGTGTGTATGAGTAGCACTTTGTTGCGAACGTCTTATGGCGATGTACGAGTCATACAGCATGACTTCACCAGACAGCCGCTAGATATGTTAACTACCAAGAGCAGCTAATTTAAATGCACCTATCACTCAATGAAAATTTTTGTGAACTAACAAACCCTGCAGCCTTTAATCGCATCCTATAGTGGATGGTCAGCACTTGTTGGAGAGAGGAAAACGTGAATGAGACATTGGTGCTTTCTGTATCTCGTTGCCTCTCCTGAAATGTTCATATCAAACCTCTCTCGCTCTATCTCCTGTCTCCCTTCCTCAACTTTTCTTTCTCCGTCTCCATTTTCTTTTCTCTCAGTAACTAATTTTTCTCATCTCTTCTTATTAATCTGCTTCCCCCTTACCCCGATAGCTCTACCACTACTTCTACCTCTATCTCTGCATCTAACTCTACCTGGTTTTCTTGGACGTTGTGGTAGCGCAGTTCCCTCATATGATCCAATGAATCCAGGTTAATTCTGTTCATGTGCACACCCCGTGGGACCGTTGTTAGACACTAGATTATGGGTGAAAGAGGAGACTTAATCGTCATTGCTTCATGTGCGCATTTTCCTGCACTCCCTTCCAGCATCAATAACTGTGTCATAACTAAAAGCACAATTTTGCTCTCAGCCAATCCATGTGTTTGCACATTTGGGTAACTAAATTCCTCAGGGAAAGTTCCTCAAACAAACTCAGCATACAGTGGAACTTACGTCGAGAAAACGAGGGCAGTTCGGTGGGAAAGGGGGGAACACAAAATATCCTCCTCTGTCCTACATACACATTTACAAATACTACTTAAAACCGCCGTGGTGTGATGGTAGCGTGCTCCGCCTACCACACAGAAGATCCTGGGTTTACGCCCCGGAAAAAGCAACAACAAAAACTTTAGAAACAAGTTTTTTCAATTAGAAGAAAATTTGTCTAAGCGGGGTCCCCCTCGGCAGTGTTTGGTAAGCACTCCGAGTGTATTTCTGTCATGAGAAGCTTTCAGTCAGAACTTTTCTGCCTTGCAGATGCCGTTCGGAGTCGGCATTAAACAAGTAGGTCCCATCCCGCCAATTTGTACGAAAAAAATAGGAGCACGACGCAAATTGGAAGAGAAGCTCGGCCTTAGATCTCTTCGGATGTTATCGCGCCTTACGTTTATTTTTTTTTTACTTAAAACCACCATTCCTCAATTCCTTCCACCTTTTTCCACTTCGATTGTTCGTGAGGTTGGCTTAGGTACTTGCCAGTAGATCTACTGCGGTTGACGGTGATTCTTATAGCTGCTTTGCCTGGGCTGAAAGTGTTAGGCATGGTTCGCATGAGAGCGCAGCAACCTTTTGAAGCGATTGCCAGCTCAATATAACGCTTCTCCAATACAATTGTAAATCCCAACTTTCCTAAATAATTTTGTTTATCTAGCAATCGACGCTCTGCGGACCCAAGATTCACCCAAAAAGAAGGTGCTGGAGATTTTCGGGCTAGCAACTTATTGCAAAAGGATCATCAGCATTGTTCAAACTCCCCCAAACCTTCTGAGAGTCTCCTTATTGCTACAAGTAGAAGACTTGATTATTTGAGCCGATTGATCTTCCGCATGCGTTTCTCGCGCGGTAATATAAGTTCATTTAGTAACAAATATGTGTGGTCCGAAAAGATGCCGTTTCCATTTTCTTATTGTTTTTAGAGTTCATAGGGAAAGTGTTGGTGAGTGTTATCGATGTTGATAGTCTTTTGCTGAATGTAGATCCGCACGGTTCCGGTAACAAGCACCATTAAGGTACAAGCCCGACCATCTCGGGAACTATTTAATATGGCCACATTAATCCGCCTAGGTCATTTCGCCCTCATCCCCCAGTTCCATGAGGAACTTCGGGTTGCCATAGCTCGGCTGCTAAAGAAACAGGATTCGTCACGGTTAGGTGAGGTTAACAAATGGGTTGGAGAAGCCATACATTTCGCTGGCAACCTTTTGGAAGATTTGCGCTACACAACCCCTTGAATCATTTGGGTATTTTAGTCGCCTCTTACGACAGACATTCCTGTCGCGGATTATTTTCTAGGCCCCCTAACCCTTTTTTGTAGATGGTTTGAAGACACGGTTTAAATGGGCGATATTCAAATGCTCTCGACGCGTATGGGGCTAAATACAATATCTTATTTTTACTTTTAAAAGGCTGATGACACGATTGATCTATGAGAAATCTTTTCAGCCAGCTTCTAGGCACTGAATGATTTTCACAAATGTTGGTTCTATTTCTCGAGATAACTCCGGATAAATTCTACCGCGAGCAGCTATGAACTTAGACAGAATTTGTGCGTAAACTGAGCAGAATGAAGTGCCGTTGCAACAACTACAACAGCAACCAAGCGATGTATATTAAGAGCTATTAGCCGGTATTTTCCGGTATGTAACATCAGCGCTAATTGCATTCATTTGAGACTCGCCACTTTTATCCAGCCAACCAACACCTCAAATCTTCACGTATTCCATTTTCGGTTGCTCCCATTTTTAGGCACAAAACTGTTTCGTTTCTTTATTTTTAATTTCATTTCAATTTTTAGTTGTTGTGCTTGTACCTGCCTACTACTGAAGCCTATCCATTTGCGTTGTCGACGCAACAAGACGCGCCTGAGCCAAACACGACCGCTTACAACGCGCCTACGGCCTAATCGAGGCGTTACGCTAATTGATTTTCCCGCTTAAGTTAACAACGCGTAATTTTTGTTGAAATGCAATTCCGCCAACGCCGTCAGCTCTTTGCCGTCAAACACAAACTCAAACACAACACAACAAACAGCTTGCATGCTGCATCAGCTTTACACACGCTCTTCAACGTGCATGGACACAAAGCGTCCAACACCACCAGTCAAGTGGAGTTGCTGCATATTTAGCCGCGCCACTGATACACATTTGCTTTTGGTTTTGTTGTTGTTGTCCGAATGTGTTTGTTTGTTTGCGCAGATCAGAGCAGCAGTTGACCTCGTCTGTTGACAGCCAAGTAAGGAGGTGGTGGCCTTTTAGTCTTTAATGTAAGCATTACATACTACAATTGCATTGTTGTTGTTGTTTGGGTTGCTGTTCGTGTTGTTGTTGTTGAATGGCAACTAAAGTGTGTATTTTTGTTCGTTAAGTTGCTTGATTTCTTTTAAGCTGCCATTTTCGTTATGCCTTAGCATTGTTAGCTTTAGTGTTTTGTGATTATTACTTTTTGTTGTTGTTTTCAGTCGGTTGTGGCTCGTATTGTTGTTGTTGTTCTTTTACATTCCAGGCATTCACATTATCACAGCGCGTGTCTTGGCACAAACACGTCTATCTCAGCAACTCACTGTCTCAGCACATATTATACTTTTATGCCTTCACGCACAGTGGGCTATTTTCATGAAATTTGTAACAAATTTAAATGAAAAAAACCAACCTAAAAATCTTCTTTAAAACTTTCGAGGTCAAAGTGTAAAAAAAAAATCAATCGCTGTGCCACATGGACTATTATTTGAGAATCAGTTAATTTTTACAATAGGCAACACGGGGAACATGTCTGGGGTTGTGTTTGACAACCCCTTCAAATGGCGAATAGTGTTTATTTAGAGGGCGAGGAACTGTCTACCCCAAGTTACGCAGGGAATGAGGGGCTGGTTATCATTATGGGTTCAATGTGGTTATCGTTACGTGAATGATCGGGCTAGTATGCTAGTGCTATATTCCGGAACGTACAGGATAAATGTTCGGAAAAGGACCGTCAACATCTATACAACTCCCCAAAATCTTGCCCTTAGAAGGAAGAAGAATTTAAATGTACATCTTGTCTGCGATCTACTTTTTTTTGAGCGACATTCAGTGTTTTTGGACTGGGAAAGATGGACCTCAGGGGAGAGAGCATATCCAATAACGGTTCTATGCTAACGATTCCTTTCTCAAGCCAAAATTGGACTACGCCTGTACTACGATACTCTTCAATACAAGTTATAGAACATTTTTATATCAGCTTGATTGCGGTATTATAACATAGAAAACTATCACAACGTGCTTTAATTCGAGTACAACTTTGGACTGTCCTGCCTTAAGACTCGAATTCATGGACGGCGTCCAGGGAAGGAGAGATGGCCCTTGGAGCATTTGAGAGAAAAGTTTTACGGAAGGTTGATGGTGATATCTGTGATGGCGAAGAATATAAAGATAGTGCAGCGAAAAAAAGCACAAAGGCTCCGTTGACTAGGTCATCTTTTGCGAATAGACGAAAACGCTGCGGTGAAGCAGAGGCATAGGGAGACTTCTAACGAATTGAGGAAGGAAAGTGGATAAAGACTATACCTATCTTCGTGCTCCTAACTGGCGTTATCTATCGCGAAACAGGGATAGCTAATGTTATTTGTTATGAAACGGCCAAAATCACTAAGCGCTAACTAATGATGATGCGTCCAATTGTGTTAGCTTCGCCATGATGCTCACTTAAAGCAAACTATAAGAAGTCTGACAGACCATCTAATTGACAGTTCATTGGTGTGGTACACCTGCAATCAATTCATGCGTCATAGGTATTAGAGATGAAGTTTTGAAAGAACTTGGGCCTCAAAAACCATATTCAGAATGTACGTGCAGTTAGCGAAGAACCTTCGGTAGATCAAAAAAATTAACAAGTCGGTATCTTGCCGCAAATAAGGCGCCAATTAAGTGCGAAGAAGTGGCAACCACCGTGGTGTGATGGTAGCGTGCTCCGCCTACCACACCGGATGCCCTGGGTTCAAACCCCGGGCAAAGCAAAATCAAATATTTTAGAAATAAGGTTTTTCAATTAGAAGAAAATTTTTCTAAGCGGGGTCGCCCCTCGGCAGTGTTTGGCAAGCGCTCCGGATGTATTTCTACCATGAAAAGCTCTCACTTAAAACTCATCTGCCTTGCAGATGCCGTTCGGAGTCGGCATAAAATCATGTAGGTCCCGTCCGGCCAATTTGTAGGGAAAATCAAGAGGAGCACGATGCAAATTGGAAGAGAAGCTCGGCCTTAGATCTCTTCGGAGGTTATCGCGCCTTACATTTATTTATTTTAAGTGTGAAGAGAAAAATTTTGTTACTGTCTTGTCAGTACTTTTTCCTTGGGTGCTTCGGTACGTTCACGTGAAGTTAACGAGGCACCCTCGTAAAAACTGACTCGCTTATCAAAATGCGACTTATCTGGTATTTTGTCGCGTATTTGTTGCCAATAAGTTGCGAATGGGAAAGTTTTCTCACTCTCTTATTTTCTGGTTTGGGTGCCTTGTTAGAAAAGCGTGAAAATATATTTTTTCCTTTCGCCACCGAACCTAACATTACCTCCAAATATTTTACCTGAGCAGATATCAGAACTGTAACTCTCAATGGGCAGAGCTTGCCTCTCGATACTCAAAGCAATATTTTCTACACAAACTCTTCTGTGCACTACCCACTGTGCACCGCTGGACTGCGCTCTGCATTGCATGTGTACACGCGTCACGCGCCCATTCGTCGTCAAAGCGTTGCACATTACACATTGCACATGGCCGGCCAGTCAGGCAGTCAACTATCGGACATTGTTGGACGTTTCACATATATTGCGCATATGCACGTCATCTCGTCTCAACTTTATGCCTGTCCACATTTGTAAATGATCAGCTTCGCATTGCAAAGTGAAGGGCGGCGCGACTATGAGATGTGTTTGCTTTTACACTGCAACCACTATACACTGCCCGCACCCTCTTCTTCATGTATACGTAACACAAATACGAGTGTGTATATAAAAAAAAAACCAATGACATTCCCCTTTGTAGCACAAACGCTATCACCCCATCACTTAGCCACTTGCAGTGGCAGCACCGGCCTTAGCATAGCCGGAACCATTCGCTAAGTAATTGATGCCTGCTTAAGGAATTTTTCTGCAGTATGGATTTGCTATTAAGTAGAGATGGCATGCTTTTATGGTTGTTCGTTTGATTGTGTGTGCATGTGTGAATTGCGTAGCAAACATTGTTAGCATATTAAGCAATTTTATGATTCTTAAATGCTCAAATACCGCCTAAAGCGTAACCGTGAACGAAAGGGCATCGAAAGGAGTCGGATTGCAATGTTCAAAAACCTTGAAAATCGCACAAAGTCTTGTAGGTCTTATAAGTAGGGCGGGTAAATGAGGGCTGTGGGTGAGAACTTGAGATATGCATTACAATTAGTAAATATGGTTTGGAATAAGCAAATCACAAATATTGAATTTGTGGTACCTTTTGGCGCTACTTTTCACCTTGCACGAACTTTTGTAAGACTAACACCATGTTTAAAAAGACTTGATGTAAAGAGTTTCAGAGCTCCAAAAATATTATTGAAATGAGTCCCCTCAGATGCACGCGCCTTTAAAACGATGCGTATGTGGTACGTGGCAGCTTAGGTCTGGGCACTCCACGTCCACGTTACTCCTTTCAGGCAGTTTAAGCGGCCTCCTAGTGAGCATACTTGTAAGCAACGAAACGATATATATATATTGGAATGATTTTCCGTCCTCTCTTGTCAAACTTATTTTGGAGACAAATCGATATCATTTTTCTATCTTATCTGTGTTCAATGTTTTTGTAAGTACATGAGCAGCGGTTCCCCGCGATTCTTAGAATAACCCAACGATAAGGCATAACTGTTTTAAAGGGCAGCTAAAATTCAAATCTTTTACCCAGATTGTGAGTTAGAGTGGAGCCCACGACGTTAAAAGCATTGTACAAAAAAATATTGGGGGGGGGGGGAGGTATTTTACCGGCAGTGTATGGACCATTTCAGGGAAAATTAACGATGCCTGCCTGGTTGATGTTCTCCTGAGCGAATGCAGACATCACTTGATACAGTATATATAGATGACTGAGAAAGGAAGGCAAGTTGCTTTTGCGTTTCAAATGAAAATTCTCCACCAAGTATGCATCTTTCTTGTAGGGCACTGCATTGTCTCAATACTACATATTTCGACATCGAGTACTATTAGATGAACGACCAATTTACAAAGTAAGGCCTGCTAGTAGCACTGCTAATCGATTGGTGCTGCGCTCTGTTGATCCTTTGAGCGTGGTCGCTGTGTTAGTCAGCCGCTGCCACATGCCATCATACCAATTCCCAGCTTTTGCTGCTTCAACCGTTAGCTTCCCAGTTGTTCGACTAACTCCGCGATCTTCCGCTCAACTCTTGGGTACCACCTATTATCCCATTCTGGTAACAATGTTAGATACCGTCTGCCCCCGCACCTCTGTTTATCGTATACTGAAGTATGGAAAGCTGCTGACCTCCCAACATCTAAGCATGTGGGTGTACGTATGTGATGGATCTATCTTACCAAATATTTTTTCTCAGTGCGGGTTTGTGGGATCAAGTAGAAATTTCTCCGATTTCATAGTGGATTAACTCCCAACGGGCGGAGGTTGATCGATATTGCTGAGGTATATGATCATACGCAGCATCAGGTTTCAGCATAAAAAGTTACACAAAGCTAATTGGCAGTCTACAGATCGAATAAGATCACTTTGTAGCTGAAGGCTGGCAAAGATCCAGTTTTCTGAATGTTATCCGAAATATTTACATCATCGTACAAGCATCTGTGCAAAGGACAAAGTGCGATTACTGTCACATGGGAAAGTGTATCATCAAGAAGCTGCTCACCGAAGAGACAGCTCAATTACTCCACCTGGCTTTCACACCGTCTAGCTAATATCAGTCTGCGACCTTCCTACATGAGCAGCACATTTCTCGCTCTCTACTTAACGCCGCTGTGGAAATCTGCCCCAGAAAAAAAATAATTACTGGCACAAACTCGTGCCCCATTGGAATTAAAGTGGGCTCTTCCCAGCTACGGCCCAGAGCTAGTCTGCTCAATATTGCGTTTAAGGTTTTATCTACTGTATTGTTCGAAATATATAAGCCCAAAATCAGCGCATCTTACCTTACCTGGCCTTATCAATGTAGCTTCAGGCCTGCCAACTTTACTATCCACCAGAAATGCACGACACGCCAAATCCTGAAGAAGACTCACGATAAGAGAGTTCACAGTACACATCACCAGCTCCGTTAGGGATGGAAATCACTGAGCCATTTAAAACAAACTAGGCTTCAGACGCTTTTCAAGTCTCTTATTATAATTGGCCTGATGGGAAGATGGTGGGACTTGGAGGATTTTAGAAAAAAGTTGCATTGTCCTTTCCGTGGCTTATATTTTACAATCTTCCGTTAAGAACCAAACTCAATGAGAAATACAAAATTATTCATTAAATTTTTTTCTTTTATGTTCTTTGTTGACAGTACTTTTAGGAGGACGAGCTTTTGACCAAAAAAACAAATTTTCCTTTAACCTTTTACGCGCTTCGGTATATTTTGTACCTTCTTCAGTGATATCTGTTTGTCTATCTACAATAATTAAATGCTATCAGTTAAAACTATTCAACCAATTTCCCTACCCTTCAGAGTTCTAACATTTAATTTAGTGAGAACTTACGTAATGAGTCATAGCATATACATAGGTGATGGCCTTTTGTATTTGTCTTACCTGAAAAGAAATAAAATAAACAACTTATTATTTAAATAATTTCCAAGTCTTTTTAATCGGTGGAATAGTACAACATATAGAGCTTGTAATGTGGGGGAGCTTGGATATGCCAATTGGGATTATGGGAGTGCTTTCCCATTGACCGAACCAACGAACAAAAATGTGCTAAATAAGGTTTGCTTCCAGAACTGCCAGCGTATGACCCTCTCTGACGTCAGTATCCATAGGCACCATATTTCAGCAAAAATCCATGCAATAAAAGTCTGTGGTAGAGAATGTCTGCGGAGAGGCTCAGCATCGAAGAGCATCTATATTATGTCGGGCAGCCAGGCGGACCTGCGTGCCTTGCAATCCTACACAGTTACATCTAAGCTCAGGGACATGGAGGTAGTTAGCATGCAGATTACCTAGCAAAGCAGGGTGCTATAGCAATATTCTATGGTCCAGAGCCCTTTTCTGGACTTACAAAAACACACACCAGGGAAAGTAACTGGGAAACTAAAAAATTCAGACGTCACTGGATTGACTGCCCAGGGCAAAGACAGGCCATACTGTTTATACTTCCGGCAACGAAAGTATCAGCCAAATTCATTAATCCAAGCAGGGAGGATCTTAGAACTCTCATTGGGTACTATACGGGACACTGTGGTTCACGATATCACCTAAGTAAGTTAAATCTATCCGATACTCAAATTTGTCGTTTCTGTGAGCATTCTCTGCAAATGCATCGCGCTGGCTAGGTAGAGACTCTCCCATTTAGGTGGTGTGACTCTTAGTTCCTATGTGATATGGAGTAAAAAGCCTGGAGAGCTACTTAGATACATCAAAAGCCTCCAGATACAAAATTAGATTGAAAGGTCATGCACAATAGATCTGCACAAAGGTCACAGTGCTTCCAGACCTAGTAATAATAATAATAATATTTTCAAAAAATGCTAATTTTAATTAATATCAAATTTTTCAAGTCAAAGCATCATAATTTTCTACGTTTATTCCTTCGGGACATTGCATGCAGCGCACGTCATCTTCTAATTACTTAGCAAAAAAAAAAAGAATGAATAGAGAGAAGAACTATCAGAAATCACAGCATGTACAAATTATTGTTAAAATGAAATCCCAATCACGTTCATTTTTCTCATTATTTCTTCTAGCAATAAAACGCCAAAAATTCCACACCAGCAAAGGCAATTAGCTGCTGGAACTCTAAGAATCTGGATGGAAAATTTCTCCATTAACCAACATAACTTTGCAAAATGATTTCGAAAAATGTGAGACTAGTGCAAAAGAGGTAGCGTGCCGTACGTACAGAATGCACAATAACAACAACAAAAAAGTGAGCCTGCTACAAGAAACCGACAAAAGGCACCCATTTACAAAGGACTTGCATGCATGTAAGTAAGTAATTGTGCGTGTGTGTGTATGTGTATGTTCATGTAAGTGTTTGTTTGTTGTAAAAAACAAAATAAATATACAATAAAAAAGCACGTACGATTTGTTTGAAGAAAAGGCAAAAATAATCAACAACATAACGATAAATTGCAACAAAATTGTTGCACTTACAATACATTTGTTTGTGCATGGGTCATTCCAGTGCTAATCAATTGTTTTTTATGAAAATGAAATTTTTGTCAATATTTGGTTTTGCTCTTTTTTATTTTTGCGGTAATTTTGATTACCATTTAAAAATATTTTACTACTTCTTTTATAACTTCAAACTACTTTTATATTTTTTGCTGATTTTAAGTATCCTTGAGCTTTTACTGCCTTTTTAATGGAGTCATAAAATGTTCGACTTCTTTTTTAAAAATGTTTTCGTACTTTTTTCATTTTGTGCCGCTTTGTTTGACTCCTTGTGCTTTTACTGTCCTTTTTAATACCATCTCAAAATATTCTACTACTTTTATTACAAATTTTACTGGTACTTTACTGTTCACTTCTTTGAATTCTGCTGTAACTGTTATAAGGATCTCCAGATATTGTGCTACCTTTTCACAATTTGTTGTTGCTAACTTTTAGCATTCTTGTGCTTTTACTTTCCTTTTACTATCAAATTAAAATAATCTATTTTTTTCTTATTTTTTACTACTTTTTTATTTTCTGTCACCTTTTTTGAATATTCGCGCTTGAGCTGTCCTTTTGACTTCTATCCCAAACTCTAAACTATACTTTTTTAAAAATTTGTTTTTATTTTATTTTTGATTTGTTTGAATTCTTGTAATCTAACTGTTATAAGATACTATTAAAAAAAATTTACTCCTTTTTTATAATTTAAAATTTAATTTTTATTTTGTGCCGACGTTTTGTATGCTTGTGCTTTCAGTTTTCTTCACTTCCATATAAAAGCATTTGAATACACTTTTTATAACTAACTAAGCATTACTTTTGTATTTCCTTTACTACTTTTTTATTTTTAATGATAAATATTTCCACATTGACAGGTTTTCTTTAGATTTGCGTACTTTTTTCTTTTTTACTAGTTTTTTAATGAAGTTTTTCATTTACTTCTCTTTAAAATCGTTCTCTCTCGTCTTGCTGTTATTTAAAAACTGCTTTTTTTTAATAATTTACTTTTTCTACCGCTCTCTTAAACCATTTTCTTCCTCTTACTACTATTCAAAAACTACTACTTCGTTATTCATATTTAAAACAAAGTCCTTGGAATCCAGCTGTCTTATTTTTATGACTGTTCAAAATGGTATTACAACTGCTTACAAATATATTACTCCTTAATCTCCTTTTAACAATTCCTTTGACTGCTTTTAAGCTAACCTACTCCTTTTTTCTATATATCCTGAACTCTTCATTTTTAATTCTTTTCTCCTGTACTCTAACTACCTTTTTTCTGTGAATATATTGTACCGTTCTTTAAACCATTAAAAATACTTTTCTCTACTGTTCACTATTTTAAAAAAATTAATACTAAATATTTTTTTTTTCTGAAACATTTTATTTTTCACTCTCTTCCTTTCTCTTGGTTTTCCTTCGCATTTTAGCAACTTTTTGATATCGTTCCTAGGAAGGTAAGTAGGTAGGTGAAATGGCTGCGACTCTGGTTGTCCAAGTAGCTATTTAAAGCCGTTTTGATGCCATGTAACTCGTCTAAAAACCTACGGAATGATACGGTCAATGTATTACAACCAGCCAGAGTTTTTGATAAAATTAAGAATATTCGGGATTGTTTTCACAGATAACCCTCTGAGGTCTTCTAGAAACGGGGTTCCAAGCAACCTTAGCCGGCCTATAGCTAGAGCCGGGCATTTACGCATAAAGTTTCCTAGGAAACTTTCTACCCATTTTTGTTAAAGTTCAAAATGCCACTTTTCCTCTGGTTCGCTACTTTTTCATAAATTAAGTAATATTACGAATTTCATTGAATAAGCGTTACCTCTTATCTGATTCCGTTTTTCTACTTTGATTAATTTTCATCTATATATCGAGCCCTTCCCGCAATTTAAGTGTAACCAACAAAAATACCGATATTAATTTTTTGCTGAAAACCGATAGTTTTGCATGATTTGAATCATCTCATAAATTTTTATCATAGAGAATAGACCCGTTATCAAGCTAAATCAAAACAAGTAAGGAAGGTTAAGTTCGGGTGTAACCGAACATTACATACTAAGTTGAGAGCTATAGTGACAACATAAAGGAAAATAACCATGTAGGAAAATGAACCGAGGGAAACCCTGGAATGTGTTTGTATGACATGTGTATCAAATGAAAGGCATTAAAGAGTATTTTATGAGGGAGTGGGCCATAGTTCTATAGGTGGACGCCATTTAGGGATATCGCCATAAAGGTGGATCAGGGTTGACTCTAGAATTTTTTTGTACGATATGGGTATCAAATGAAAGGTGCTAATGAGTATTTTAAAAGGGAGTAATCCTTAGTTCCATAGGTGGACGCCGTTTCGAGATATCACCATAAAGGTGGACCAGGGGTGACTCTAGAATGTGTTTGTACGATATTGGTATCAAATTAAAGGTATTAATTAGAGAGAAAAGGGAGTGGTGGTAGTTGTATATGTGAAGGCGTTTTCGAGATATCGACCAAAATGTGGACCAGGGTGACCCAGAACATCATCTGTCGGGTACCGCTAATTTATTTATATATGTAATATCACGAACAGTTATCCTTCCAATATTCCAAGGGCTTTTGATTTCGCCCTGCAAACCTTTTTCATTTTCTTCTACTTAATATGGTAGGTGTCACACCCATTTTACAAAGTTTTTTTCTAAAGTTATATTTTGCGTCAATAGACCAATCCAATTACCATGTTTCATCCCTTTTTTCGTATTTGGTATATTATTACGGCATTTTTTTCATTTTTAGTAATTTTCGATATCGAAAAAGTGGGCGTGGTCATAGACGGATTTAGGCCATTTTTTACACCAATATAAAGTGAGTTCAGATAAGTACGTGAACTGGGTTTAGTAAAGATATATCGATTTTTGCTCAAGTTATCGTGTTAACGGCCGAGCGGAAGGACAGACGGTCGACTGTGTATAAAAACTGGGCGTGGCTTCAACCGATTTCGCCCTTTTTCGCAGAAAACAGTTATCGTCCTAGAATCTAAACCTGTACCAAATTTCACAAGGATTGGTAATGTTTTGTTGTTGTTGTTGTTGATGTTGTAGCAATGCTCGCCCCACCTAATAGCCGCGACCGATCACAAATTGTCATCAATATCCTCTAACGGGAGTCCAAGGAAACTTGCCGTTTCAACAGGGGTGGACCATAAGGAAAGGGGTGTTAGAGGCGTTGGTTCCACATTACAATTGAAGAGATGGCTGGTGTCATGTGGGGACACATTGCAAGCGGGGCATACATTTTGTATGTCGGGGTTGATTCTGGATAGGTAAGAGTTTAACCTGTTACAGTATCCAGAACGAAGTTGAGCAAGAGTGACACGCGTTTCCCTGGGGAGTATGCGTTCCTCTTCCGCAAGTTTTGGATAATTTTCGTTAAGTATTGGATTCACCGGGCAATTCCCGGCATAAAGGTCCGACGCCTGTTTATGGAGTTCACCAAGGACCTGCTTGTGTTTTTTCACTTCATACGGCTGGGTTCTCAGGTGCCGTATTTCCTCAAAAGGCTTACGGAGATGACTCCTTAAGCCCCTAGGCGGTGCTGGTTCATCAATCAGATGTCTGTTGGGAAGCACAGGTTTCTGGGTATTCAAAAGGAACTGTTTGGTCAGCATTTCATTTCTCTCCCTGATGGGGAGTATTCTCGCCTCATTATGCAGATGGTGTTCTGGGGACATAAGAAGACAGCCCGTGGCGATTCTGAGAGCAGTGTTTTGGCAGGCCTGTAGTTTCTTCCAGTGGGTGATTTTTAGGCTTGGCGACCATATGGGTGACGCGTAGCACGTAATCGGCTGGCTAATTGCTTTGTATGTAGTCATGAGCGTTTCTTTATCTCTTCCCCAAGTACTGCCAGCGAGGGATTTGAGGATTTTGTTACGGCTCTGAATTATCGGAACAATTGCGGCTGCGTGCTCACCAAAATGTAGATCCTGATCAAACGTCACACCCAAGATTTTGGGGTGTCGGACAGTCGGTAGAGTAGTGCCATCGACGTGGATGTTCAAAATGGTCGACATTTGGGGCGTCCATGTTGTAAATAAGGTCGCGGAAGATTTAGACGGTGATAATGCCAGGTTTCGCGAGGCGAAAAAACTGGAGAGATCAGGGAGGTAGCCGTTTATTTTATTGCATAGCGCATCGATCTTTGGGCCTGGGCCTGTGGCCATTATTGTGCAGTCATCGCCGTAGGAAACGATTGTGACTCCTTCCGGTGGTGAGGGTAGCTTAGATATGTAGAAATTAAACAAAAGTGGGGATAGGACACCACCCTGTGGTACCCCCTGTTTAATTCTCCTTGGTTTTGATGTTTCGTTTCTAAATTGCACCGATGCCTGCCGACCACCCAGATAATTTGCGGTCCACCTTTTAAGACAATGGGGAAGGGTAGACCCTTCCAGGTCCTGCAGTAACGAGCCATGGTTGACCGTATCAAAAGCTTTTGATAGGTCTAGCGCTACGAGACTGTTCTATGGTGGGGGTATTGATTTAAACCGCAATTTATCTGGGTGCTAATGGCATTTAGCGCGGTGGTAGTGCTATGGAGTTTTCTGAAGCCATGCTGATGAGGGGCTAGCTGCAAATTTTCTTGGAAATAAGGGAGCAAAATGGCTTCAAGCGTCTTTGCCACTGGCGATAGGAGAGATATCGGACGATACGACTCACCTATGTTAGCTGGTTTCCCAGGCTTTAGTAGCGGGACCACCTTGGCCATTTTCCATTTCTCAGGTATGACAAAGGTGGAAAGAGACAGGCTGAAGACATGCTCTAAATATTTGAAACGCTCTTTCCCTAGGCTTTTTAGCATCGGCATGGCTATGCCGTCTGGGCCCACTGCTTTGGATGGTTTAGCACGACCAATGGCGTCCTCAACCTCTTTAGCGGTGATGGTGATTGGTGACGCGCTGAATTTGTGTTTATGTGCACGTCTATTGGCTCTCCGTCTATCTTTGTCGACCGTAGGATGCATTATATATTGTCGGCAGAAAACGCTCGCGCATTTTTTCGCGTCCGACAGCACTTTGTCGCCAAAGGCGATGGAAACTTTGTCTTTCTGCTTAGTCGGATTCGATAGGGACTTTACGGTGGACCAAAGTTTACCCACACCGGTAGAGAGGTTACAACCTCTTAGGTGCTCCTCCCATTTCGCCCTCTTGTGTTAATCTACAAGCAATCTGATGCGTTGGTTTATATCCCTTATTTGGGGGTCGCCTGGGTCAAGCTGTCTTATAAGGTCACGTTCTCTCGCTAAGTTTACGGCCTCCGCCGGGAAGTGGGGCCGGATTTCGGGAATTCTCCCGGCGGGAATGAAATGTGCCGAGGCGGATTTAATGACCTTACGGAAGGCACGCTCCCCCTTGGCGGGCATCAGTCGGGATAGGGAGGGCAGCTAGGCGGCTGTCTGTAAAGGATTTATATTCTTCCCACTTTCCTTTTTTGAAGTTTATGAAAGTGCGTTTTTCAGTGACGATGAAGTCGGCGTTACACTCAAGCGAAATAAGTATGGGCAGGTGGTCGGATGCCAATGTTACCATCGGCTGCCAGTTGACGCAGTTTACGAGTTCTGCGCTCACGATTGAGATATCTGGCGAGCTTAGACGTAGACTACGGGACGCCCTTGGGCGTGAACAGCAAGGAGCCACAAAAGATTTATAAAAGTTACGTGGACGTCGGGTTTTGGGATCAAGCCCAGAACAACCTGTCCGATACAACCATCCCTTGCACGAGACACACTGAACAGAGTATGACCTAAAAAGATTCTTTTCCGGCAGATGCAGCAAAACCATTTCTCAGGACCGGGGTCAGGAGACGGACCCTGATTGGATTCGATGCCTTCCCGGAGTAAGAGAATATGGAGCAATCCAGCTGCAAGGAGCTGCTGGGAGGATGACAATTTGTGGGAGGGACGAAACAAATTAGATGGGGTCACACTGAAATGACAGTCCTTGGTCGGGAAAAATCCCGAGTCGCTCCGGTACATAGAACCGACTGCCTTGTGAAGCGAAATGTTGTAATGTAATGTAATGTTTTGTTCGACATATGGCATTAAAAGTATCCTAGACAAATTAAATGAAAAAGGGAGGAGCCACGCCCATTTTGAAAATTTCTTTTATGTTTGTATTTTGTTGCACCATATTATTACTGGAGTTGAATGCTGACATAATTTACCTATATACTGTAAAGATATTAACTTTTCTTTTAAAATTTGACTTAAAAAAAATTTTTTTTTTTAAAAAGTGGGCGTAGTCGTTCTCCGATTTTGCTAATTTTTATTAAGCATACATATAGTAATACGAGTAACGTTCCTGCCAAATTTCATCATGATATCTTCAACGACTGCCAAATTACAGCTTGCAAAACTTCTAAATTACCTTCTTTTAAAAGTGGGCGGTGCCACGCCCATTGTCCAAAATTTTACTAGTTTTCCATTTTGCGTCATAAGTTCAACCCACCTACCAAGTTTCATCGCTTTATCCGTATTTACTAATTAATTATCGCACTTTTTCGGTTTTTCGAAATTTTCGATATCGAAAAAGTGGGCGTGGTTATAGTCCGATATCGTTGATTTTAAATAGCGATCTGAGATGAGTGCCCAGGAACTAGCATACCAAATTTCATCAAGATACCTCAAAATTTACTCAAGTTATCGTGTTAAGGGAGAGACGGACGGACGGACGGACGGACGGACGGACGGACATGGCTCAATCGAATTTTTTTTCGATACTGATGATTTTGTATATGGAAGTCTATATCTACTCGATTCCTTTATACCTGTACAACCAACCGTTATCCATTCAGAGTTAATATACTCTGTGAGCTCCGCTCAAATGAGTATAAAAGAAATTTTAGTGTAAGTGAATTTTGAGGTTTGTTTACTTTTTTTGTGACCGCAAATTGCAACTTACCTCAAAAGTGCTTCTCTGTGGTATCTTACGAGTAATATTTATTTTCACTTTTATCGTGTATATATTTATATTGTTCGCAAAAGCACTTGTTGCAATTATTATATGCACGATCTAAGCAACCGTTTTGCAAAAAGAAAAAAATATGGCTGAAAACGAAAATATATATTTTAGTTTTATGCAAATCATTTCTGCTTAAGTTCGTGAAATCCAATAAAATTGTTTTATTATTTTAATATGGAGCTTTTACAAAATAAGGTGATTAATTATTTTATATTATCTTTAAAATAAAATAAAAAACTTTGTTTTTATACCAATGAACGACCAAGAATAACTCACTGGTGCCATATAGCGATACTGAGTCTGAAAAGACATAGTTTGGGAAATTAGAAAACGAGATATGCGTTGGAAAAAGAGGGCACAAGAAGAAACGAAAACTTCCTAAAAGACTTCGGGGTAAAAAAGCGAAAGCTGTATGAAGTTAAACCAAATCCCTGCGTAGGTAAAAAGTGTGGAAACAAGTGTTGTGAAAAGCTTAGTGAGCAAGATCGGTTGGTGCTAAATGAACACTTTTGGGGTTAGGCAACAAGATACGGCAAAGAGATTGGCTTCTATCGTGCATGACCCGGAAATGCGTTCAAAGGAGAACATCAGACAGACTTAAAAAACAGTAGAGCTTTGCATATTTCATTACCTATAACGGAAAGCGTTTTAAAATTTGTCAGCAGTTTTTACTGAAAACACTTATTATTTCCCAAAACACGTTAATATGTGTTAGAAAAAAACATAACTCTTCAAATACCTCTTGCCTGACCAAAAAAAGACCTCCTCCTCATAATAAGTCTGATGAATTAAATGTGGCTCTTTTGAAATCATTCATTGAACACCTACCAGCAGTTCCTTATCCCGTTCTGGCTAGGGTCTTGAGATTTAAACGTGGACCTGTGTAATCCTGGGATGTGTTTGTATAGTATGGGTATCAAATGGAAGCTGTTTATGAGTACTTTGATACGGGGTATTTTTCGTACCCCTGGGTGACTAGGATCTCGATATATAGGCCAAAACCCCTAGAATTTGTTTATAGAATATGGATAACAAATGAGAGCTGTTGATGATTGATTTAGTACAGGGTAATTTTCATACCTATTTGTGACTAAGGTCTCGAGATATAGGCCAAAACGTGGACCCGGGTACCCCTAGAATATGTTTGTAGAATATGGATAACAAATGAAAGCTGTTGATGGGTGGTTTAGTAGAGGATAATTTACATACTCCTGTGTGACTAGGGTCTCGAGATATAGACCAAAACGTGGGCCCGCGTACGCCTAGACAGTGTTTATACAATATGGATAGCAAATTAAAGGTGTTGATGAGTGCTTTAGTACAGATTAATTTTCATAACTATTTGTGGCTAGGGTCTCGAGATATAGGCCAAAATGTGGATCAGGGTAACACTATGATGTGTTTTTGCATTATGGTTATCAAATTGAAGTTGTTGATGAGTGCTTTAGTACAGGGTAGTATTCATACCTAATGGTGACTAGGGTGTCGAGATATATGTAGGTCAAAACGTGGATCAGGGTAACACTAGGATGTGTTTTTACATTATGGGTATCAAATTGAAGCTGTTGATGTGGGGTTTACTGCAGAGTGACTAGGGTTTCGAGATATAAGCCAAAACGTGGACCCGGATACCCCTAGAAGGTGTGTGTAATATGGATAGCAAATGAAAGCTGTTGCTGAGAGCTTTAAAGAAATTTCCATTGTCATACTCGATTTAGTTGCATCAACTTGGCAGAACTGATAAGTAAGCATGCGAAACCGAAATAAAGACATGAATTAATAATACCCACATACCTATATACATATGTACGTCCTGTTCGATTTTCCTGAAATTTGGTGTATTAATTTGCCTGTATTAGTATTTACGATAGGACTGGAACAAAATACATACCACCCTCTGGGACTGGCAATAAGGGATGAAGAAGAATGAGAAGAACTTTAGAGAAGAGAAAAGAGGGAAGGAGAAGCAGCCTGAGAAAGAGATAGAGTGAGACGAAATAGAGATAGATGAATCGAAAAAGACGGAGGGAAGAGTGAATAAAAGGATTAAGAAAAATATAAGAGGGGGGAGGCAGAGTTAGACGGAAAACGCTTATTAAGGTGTATGCAGATAGACCAAATTTAGGGCAGAACAACGTCTGCCGGGTCTGCTAGTCTATTTATAAAAAAAATATTTTAATAGCTTACGCCCTTTTAAAAAAGGAGTTTTTTTTATTTTTTAATGACTGTTTTTGTTATTTTTCTTATTAACATTTAAATAATTTTTTCATATTATTGCTTACTTTTTTTTAAATAGGTTTTTAATAATTCTTTGTTTGTTATTTTATACTACTTTGTAATAAATTTTCATTAATTTTCTCTTCCACTGGTCTTTTTTTGTCAATATCTTTTTCTTGTATTATTTTTTACGATTTGTTTTTTTTTTATGTTTTTCCATATCTTCTTTAGTATTATTTTAATAAATTTTCAACCATTGCCTTCCATATTATTTTTAACTTTTATATAAATTTTCAGCACTTTGTTGTCATATACGTTTAGCTACTTTTCTTTAAATATACTTCCAAAGCTTTTCTCCGGCATTATTTATTACTACTTTTTGTATTATTTTTCACTTTTTAATATATTTTCAATAACTTTTTGTTGCAGTATTTTTAAGTTTTCTTATATTATTCTCTTGTGCTATTTTTTACTATTTCTTTTTTAATTACTTTTATTACCTTTTTGGGTTATATTTTTTACTCCGGTTTCAACTCCCTTAGAATACCCTTTTCCTTATTATTTTATTTTACTTTTTTATTCAAAAGTCAGAACTGCTACAAAGATCGGTACCCGACCTGTTGGTGCGTTCGTAAATCGACATACACATCTCTTCCTCACCTGCATGTGTGTAGAATATCGCTCGTCATCCATTTGAGACATGTGCCATTTCACATGGAATAACCCGCATGCATGTCAGGCTACAGATGTGAATATGTATACTTAGAGTGTAGGTAAGCGTACAACAACGGCATTCCAACGTGAACGCACCAAGTTACACGTTAAGTCAATTAAACTTTGCTTCCGTCTCGTCAAACACACAAGAGAAATACTTGCAGCACAAAGAGGCACACACCAACACACAAACATACATATATACATATGTACATTGGGCGGCCCAACACCAGCAGTGGCAAGTGACATTTATGCTTGATGTTGCTTTAAAAATCCAATTGGTGTTGATGCTGTTGACTTCTCTCTTGGCTGTGGCTATGTTTCGACTTGACTTGACTCTAGTTGACTTTGACTCGGCTTGACGGCGCGTACATGGCATGTGAAACGTTTTTGCAGTTACAACAAAAGTAGTAAACAAAACTACCACAACAGCAAGAGTAAATAGAACAAGAGAAACTGCTACCATAACAACAACAACAACAACAAATGGAAACTCTTTTATTGTAACATCAATAGCTCATACTAAGTACTCATCCTAGATCTCCAACCTCTGCACACCAAAACAAGTGTCGATGGAGTGTTTATTACGCACATGCCAGTGCAACACTTCGTCCAAACATTCTTCAAATTGTCGTGGCTGTAAGAATCCGCAATGATGTAACACTTTAGTAAACTTTAGCACCAAGCGTGCATCACCGGCAGCAATAATAGTTTTGTAAGCGCAACTATTCAACTTTTTAATATGCGGTAACAACCACAATTGCAACAACAACAGTAAGCTGCAACAACAACAAAGCAAAATGTTGAGTATATAAAAAAACAACAGCAAAAGGCAATAAGTAAGATAGTGCATGTTTGGGCAGAACCGAATGATATATACCCGGGAGGGAAGTAGCCTATCATCATTCCAGTCATAGTTATTAAACATAGTCCTCTAAGCCAGGGTGTTGTATTTTTTCGATAAACGATGACTTAGACGTGGAGAGCGATGAAGCTCGGTGAGGAATCTAAATACGAGTCTAAACCGAGTAAAATATATGGAAGGGGGATTCAAGGGGTTGTGTAGCGCAATATATAGCTTCTCCAACCCAATTGTCAACCTCACATTCGAGCGGCGAATCCCGTTTCACTAACAGACGAGGCTCTGGCGACCCCAAGCTCCTCATGGAACTTGGGGGTGGGGAGGGAGGGATGGCCTGAAGGTTCAATGTGGCCATATAAATCGTTCCCGAGATGGTCGGGCCAGCACCTTAATGGTGCTGTGTTACCGGAGCGTATCGGATCTGTATCCGACAAAGGACCATCACATCGATAACACTCCCCAAAGCCTTCGGGGAGTAACCTAATCGCTACAACAACAACATATGGAAGGGTACGAAGGAAATTTCAGTACCTTAATGGTGCTTGAACATTCAAGAAACAACAAGTCAGATGGTCCATGTTTCAGTAGCATCTCATAATTACATTCACGGCTATTAAACATAATCCCCTAAGCTAGGGCCCGTAGGCCCGTATTACGTGTTGCGATCCGTGATCGAAACACATTTTTTAAATCCCAATGGCTCTGAAATGGTGGATCGGGTTAATGGCATATTTGAACTAGTGACAAATAGTACTCGTGATATCCATAACTTATTATTATTTTTAGGAAAAGTTTGACAGTTCCATAGTTATCGCTTCGGTGAAAATGCTTTTCAGTCACTGATCGTAACACGTAATACGGGCCCAGGATGTTATACAAACCGTGTCCATTCGATGTTTTGCAGTCAGGCGGTATTTAAGCGTCCAAGATGAATTACACATGAGTTTATAAAGGGGATAAGTCGAGGAAGAATAGGGTCGCACACAGGATGAATTGCTTAGTTAATACGATCATTTAAAACAATCAAAAATACTTCATGAAAATGCGTAGAAGCAATTTAAAATTACCCCTCAAATAGGACATAACAAATAAATTTCGCAAAAAGTATGAAATGACGTCTCTTATTCTATCTATCCTCTCTGGTACTGCTATAAGGCTAGGGCTATAAGCAATAAGCCTGTTTTTAAGAGGTGGGTACGACCGAGGCCCAAATCCATTCGGCATTATCGATCAGACGCCCAAAGGTAAAAGAAAGCAAGAGGTACCTCGAAGGTTGCAAGTAAGAAAGTAATGGTGAAATGGCATTAGCAGATAACACGGCTTATGTGGGTGATAAGCCCAGGGGAAGAACATCAGAAATACGGCTTTTCCAGAGCACCTGAAGGGAGGTAACGCTGTGATAGAGGGATGTATGCTATAATCAATAATAGGGACAGATATGAGGACCATCAGAGGTGCAGGATTTGAGGTGGAATATAAAGAGGGCGGACGAGGGGGCTAGAGTGAGGGACGTAAGGCCTGATGGAATGATGCAAAAACTTGAAAATATAAGGGGAGAAAGAGGAACAGTATGAAAGACAGCCAAAAACGAAATGTAGGGAAGAACTTAAACCAGACAATACGGGAAGAAGATTGGTAGATTCTTAAACCTTATTATGAATAGAAAGGAGTACATGTAATATACTGTAGGGAAGCTTAAGACGGAAGGAAAGACGTGAAAACGGACTCATATAAGAGCAGATTGACGGAGCAGCCAAAGTATAGGAAGTAAGAACCGACGAAATGATTCAAAAATGGGCAAATATGGACAGTAATATGTGTGGTCGGTTCGGACAGAAAGAAAGAAGACAGGAAACAAACAGCTGGGATGGACAATACACATAACGTATGAATTGTGGGAGAAAAAAGTGTGACGAGGGGAGGGCGGACGATCGGATGTGAAATGTTACATCTAAACAAACATCAACGGTTTAATGTTAGGGTGGAAGGGAGGTACTGACGTTAGGGGATGTAAGGGTTGGGATCGGGCCTCAAAATGAATCGAAGAAGGAATGACTTACGAATAGAGGAGAGCTACGAGTTGGAAAACTAACACACATATGAACTAAAGAACGGAAAGGCGGCAGGAAGTATGGACGGACATTCAGGTTTAACTAAGGCAATGAAGGTTGGGTTAAAGTTGGTTTAAAAGAAAAACCTTGAAAAGGATAGTAAGGACGGACGGATGGTTGGAAAACAGTCGAATCTAAAAAAGGTAAGACTAACAAATGGAGGAGAATAAAAGAAGGGAAGGACTAAAAACTGAATGAAGCAAAGAATGGAAAACAAGATTGACATAAGACAAGAAGTATGAGAGAAAATTTGGGACTAAATGAATGTATGGAAGGTTGGGTTAAAGAACTTATTTAAGGAAAAAATTGGGAGAAAGACTAAATATGGTAAGAAAGGTTGGTTTAAGGATTGACTTTAAGAAAAGGCTTAAGAAATTTAAGTTAAGACGGACGGAAGGCAGTCGAATAAATAATTTTACTGAAGGAGGAAAGACGAACAAACGGAGCAGAACTAATAGGAGGGACCAACTAACAGGAAGTATGGACGAATAATCGGGATTAAATAAGGTTGGGTTGAACACTGATATTAAAGGAATGCTGTAGAAAGGGTAGTTTATACGGACGGATGATTGGAAGGCAGTTGAATCGAAAAATGGTATGAAGTAGGAAAGACTAATACATGAAGGGGAATATCAGGAAGGAGGGGCTCACAAATGGATGAAGCATATAAGGGAAGAGAGGACTGACATAAGGCAGGAAGAATAGACAATACCTAGGAAGAACGAATGAGAGGTACGAAAAGGCGAAAAGTGTTAAAAAGCACCCAACTTTAACATAAATAGTAGGAAGATAGGGTGAAAGTCAAGAACAACTTAGAGACGAAGGAAAGAAAGGACGGCACAAAGGGCGTTTAAATGAACAAAACTGATTACTTGGTTTACATATAACACAGCTGGGTATAACTAGGAAATAGAAAAAACACAACAACAATACAAAGGAGTCAACAACTTTAACTATAATCCACACAGTAGCCGCGCAAAAGCATTCAAAACAAGTAAGGAAGGTTAAGTTCGGGTGTAACCGAACATTACATACTCAGTTGAGAGCTATGGTGAACATAAGGGAAAACAACCATGTAGGAAGCTGAACCGAGGGTAACCCTGGAATGTGTTTGTATGACATGTGTATCAAATGAAAGGTTTTAAAGAGTATTTTAAGAGGGAGTGGGCCATAGTTCTATAGGTGGACGCCATTTAGGGATATCGCCATAAAGGTGGACCAAAGGTAACTCTAGAATGTGTTTGTACGATATGGGTATCAAATGAAAGGGGTTAATTAGCATTTTAAAAGGGAATGGGCCTTAGTTCTATAGGTGAACGCCTTTTCGAGATATCGCCAAAGAGGTGGACCAGGGGTGACTCTAGAATGCGTTTGTACAATATGGGTATCAAACAAAAGGTGCTAATGAGGCTTTTAAAAGGGAGTGGTGGTAGTTGTATATGTGAAGGCGTTTTCCAGATATCGATCAAAATGTGGACCAGGGTGACCCAGAGCATCATCTGTTGGATACCGCTAATATATTTATATATATAATACCACGAACAGTATTCCTCCCAAGATTTCAAGGGTTTTTTATTTAGCCCTGCAAAACTTTTTCATTTCATTCTACTTAATATGGTAGGTGACACACCCATTTTACAAAGTTTTTTTCTAAAGTTATATTTTGCGTCAATAAACTAATCCAAATGCCATGTTTCCTCCCTTTTTTCGGATTTGGTATAGAATTATGGCATTTTTTTCGTTTTTCGGAATTTTCGATATCGAAAAAGTGGGCGTGGTCATAGTCCGATTTCGGCCATTTTTTACACCAATATAAAGTGAGTTCAGGTAAGTACGTGAACTGAGTTTAGTAAAGATATATCGATTTTTGCTCAAGTTATCATGTTAAAGGCCGAGCCGAAGGACAGACGGTCGACTGTGTATAAAAACTGGGCGTGGCTTCAACCGATTTCGCCCTTTTTCTCAGAAATAAGTTACCGTCCCAGAATCTAAGCCCCTACCAAATTTCACAACGATTGGTAAATTTTTGTTCGACTTATGGCATTAAAAGTATCCTAGACAAATTAAATGAAAAAGGGCGGAGGGAGGCCCTTTTTAAATTTTCTTTTATTTTTGCATTTTGTTGCACCATATCATTACTGGAGTTGAATGTTGACATAATTTACTGATATACTGTAAAGATATTAAATTTTTTGTTAAAATTTGACTTTAAAAAATTTTTTTTTTTAAAGTGGGCGTGGTCGTTCTCCGATTTTACTAATTTTCATAAAGCGTACATACAGTAATAGGAGTAACGTTCCTGCCAAATTTCATCATGATATCTCCAACGACTGCCAAATTACAGCTTGCAAAAGTTTTAAATTACCTTCTTTTAAAAGTGGGTGGTGCCACGCCCATTGTCCAAAATTTTACTAATTTTCTATTCTGTGTCATAAGTTCAACTTACCTACCAAGTTTCATCGCTTTATTCGTCTTTGGTAATGAATTATCGCACTTTTTCTGTTTTTCGAAATTTTCGATATCGAAAAAGTGGGCGTGGTTATAGTCCGATATTGTTCATTTTAAATAGCGATCGGAGATGAGCGTTCAGGAACCTACATACCAAATTTCATCAAGATATCTCAAAATGTATTCAAGTTATCGTGTTAACGGACGGACGGACGGGCATGGCTCAATCAAATTTTTTTTCGATCCTGATGATTTTGATATATGGAAGTCTATATCTATCTCGATTCCTTTATACCTGTACAACCAACCGTTATCCAATCAAAGTTAATATACTCTGTGAGCTCTGCTCAACTGAGTATAATTACAATCATTGGCTTTGTAGAGGAAGAAGTGTGAGAGGGGCGTCCAACTACTACAAAGACAACATTTTAAGCATCCCCCGAAAGCCACAAATATGACTATGCCACTGAGAAGCGTCACATGTACGTTGTTGGTTTGTTGTTGTTAAGCTCTTAGAATTCATATGCGAAATATTTATGAGGCTCACACATACACATACACACACACATTTACACAAATATTTGTTGTGTGAGCCAGTATATTTACATTATTTAGTTTTAACTATAATTTACAATTTGATATTGCAGCCACAAGCGACGGATGAACGACACAGACACTCTGCTGACACGTTGAGCTGATACGTGCGGTGAAAGTGAATGAGAAAATGCTGCATAAGCTGCTAAAGACTGCTTCGGCAATGGCAATGATAACGTCATGTAACCTTATAGCATTTTAGTTACAATTCCATAAACCCACAGACCGACAGTTCATACGTTTCAGCGCTTTCCCTTACGTCCCTATGTCTGTATGTCCTACGATTCAAAATGCCGTATTTGATGCTGGAATTGCTTTGGGATTTACTTTGACTCCACTTCACTTGTGCTGCCTACTCATCAGCGTACCTACTCGCCTCCTTACCGCGCTTGCCTTCGAAACCACTTAACTAACGTCGTATTCCTACTTGCAAGTCATTCCAGATCTTCGCGTGCAGGCAACACTTCAACTTGAAATCGAACTACTTGTACACGTACTATTCAGTAGATACTCGTATCAACTACTACTAGGCACTCGAAAGTTGCAACAGCAATCATACTTCACATAATTATTGCCACATCAACTGCCACTCGGTTTTGTATTCTTCAAGCGTCTTTCTTCCTACAAAAAATCTTTCTCAAGCCAACAGTTGCCGGTCTTCTATGAGCAAAACAAATTTATAGCGTATTAGAGTTTCTTTGTTGCATGTAGAGCGCGTTGGTTGTTGATCTATTGGATCGTTGTTTGTTGTTATAGTAGTGGAATGTGGTGGAAAGTGGGAAACTGCAAAATCATTGCCTAATTGTTTAATGCCAGGGTCGTACTTCTTATGACAGGCGAGGTTGCCGAAAGCCATCAGAAAACTCTTCCCTCACAGCTTCAACAACTTTGGAGCATAAATATGTACTGTATGATACAAAGATATCACTTCTTTGGAAGATATCACTACTTTGTATCCTCACAGCTGATCTATTCAGATATCGTCATCACGAATATAAGGATTTATAAACGGAACAATCTATAAACGGGCAGTTTTAAATAGGACAAGTACAGACGGATAAGGATCTAAAAAAGAACAGATGTACGAATAGTCTAAAGTTTGGGAAGATACGGCGGACAGTTGTATGTAAAAACTAAGCATTAAAAAAATCGGACGGGTGGACCACAATGAGGGAGGTAGAAACGATCGGAAAGATGTAAAAACAGACAATTATATAAAAGATAAAAGGACTGTAGAAGGGAAGAGGGATGGGTTACAAAAACAACGGATAAATTTGAAAGTAACGTAAAGAGGGAAAGACGGACGGAATTTTGTCAAGATCCAGCGCTAGACGGAAAGACGGTCGGGAGGTCTTAGACCTTCAGATCTGGAAATCGCTTTTTCAAGTATTTAAAAAGTTTCCCTTACAGATTGATCCTTAAGTATATTTAAGAATCCTTTTGATGGTAATTATTACAAGTTATTAGCTGTGTTATATATCTAGGTCTTCTCTTATTTTAACTAGGCCTTCTATCATCAACCTCCAACGGTCTAGAGGATGACAGAGCGGAAAACCAAAACAACAAGAACAGCTATGTGACATCGCAGCCTAGAGTCAAGCGTAGTCCAATAGTTAAGGCCAGCTCCGGCTTTCGGGTAAATATCTGAAAACTTTACAAAGAAACCGATATAAAAGGCCTACTATATCAAGGCTACACAACATGCGGTGTCGACAAATCCACCAAAGGACTGTAACCTCCTGAGGCTGCCGTTTGGAGATCTGTGGCTCACTAGTGTACGCGGTGTCACCCAATACTGCTATCAGAAAGTATAAAAGGGTGAAAACTGAGACACCATCAGCTATACAAAAGTCCGAATAGCACCCAATAGGATTTTATTTACTGAATTATGAGCCGTTGTTTCTTGGACCCAGAGCCATAATATCATTGCCCCTGGAAGCGTGCCGAATATCTCTCACGCGGAGGTATGCACAATAAGCTAATGGGCTGAGCAAATATCACAATGTAGTTATTTCAATGAGACCGTA
Organism: Eurosta solidaginis; assembly: GCF_040869045.1. Lineage (NCBI taxonomy): Eukaryota > Metazoa > Arthropoda > Insecta > Diptera > Tephritidae > Eurosta > Eurosta solidaginis. The sequence continues at coordinate 255,640,944 of NC_090322.1, forward strand.
CGCAAGGCCGTATTGTCTTACGAAATAAAATCATAGCTAGCCCTAGAGTGCATTGGAAAGCTGAACCGTCTAGGGGCCCACAATGCTGCACTGCTTGTCTTTGCTCCAGGCCACAGAGGAGTGCAAGTTGTCGGTGGAGAGCTTAATAAGGAACGTAGCAGCTGTTTGGCACAAACGCGCCTGTCAGTTGGTCCCTCAACAATAAGGAATCTTAAAAACAGAAAGTGGAAAAGAGGAGAGTATAGTTCCGGCACAAAACGCAAGTTTTAGGAAAACCAAATTAGTTATTGGGGGTTATAATACAAAACGCTGTTGAGCGATCGCTCCTTAAAAAGTATTTTAGGAATTCATTTGGACTTAAAAAGCTATACAAGGACCGGAATGCCAGTACTAATAACAGCAGATTGGGATATCTCAGCTTCTCTGGACTAATTAAATCGGCTTTTAAAGTATTTCTACCGACTCCAAGTGAGAGTCGGTTAAAAAAAAAAAATCAACAAAGCGATCACTTCTGGTTCCAAAACTTCCGTATCCCTACGTGTGAGCACACCAGAAACCCTTTACTGCATTGGCACCAACTGCATATTAATATCGTCACCTATTAAATAGTCCGTCCCTCGTCGCAGTATTTAGTTTTGTGGTTAGTTGATTATTTACTGTGTATTCATATGCTGCACGGTATTTATGTACTTTTGAATTGTTTTTGTTTATGGGGCGACCAAGCCAGCATGGCAGCAAGTCTCAATAATACCAACACTACCAGCAGCAGCTAAAACCGCAACACAACACAAGTTGAACGGCTTAATTGGTTTCCAATTAATTCCAAGTCCATGTTTTATTGCGTTGCATCACCCAACCGATCAGTGCATTATAGCCATTAGCTATATTGAAGATTTCTTTCTTCTTTTCTTGTTATTGTTCTCTTTTATGTGTATTTTGTTTCATTGGATTTTTTTTTCCAATCTACATTTTTTTATACTCAGCTGAGCAGAGCTCACAGATTATATTAATTTTTTTCGCATAACAGTACCCCGTAACGGCATAAACTAATCGAGATAGATATAGACTTCTATATATCAAAATGATCTGGACGAAAAAAGAAATAAATTTAGCCCTGTCCGTCCGTCTGCCCGTCCGTATCAAAATATCGAAAAACGGAAAAAGTACGATATTTACCAAGGACCGATAAAGCGATGCAACTTGGTAGGTGGGTTGACCTTATGACGCAAAATAGAAAATTAGTAAAATTCTGGAAAATGGGCATGGCACCGCCCACTTTTAAAAGAAGGTAATTTAAGACTTTTGCATACTGTAATTTGGCAGTCGTTTCACGATGAAATTTGACAGGAACGTTACTCCTATTACTATATATGTTCTATATAAAAATTAGCAAAATCGGATGGCGAACACGCCCACTTTTTAAAAAAAAATTGTTTTTAAATCAAATTTTAACAAAAAACAAGTAAGGACGGGACTTCATACCTTTCATGAATGGGGCTGAACAATAATCTTATCCCGTTAGTAATCTCCAAATAATCGGATGTATAAGATGAGAAATATATAGTGAACAGGTGTACATACCTAAACGATTTTTAAGATAAATATAAAATAAAAAATGGCAAAAAACCCCCTTAACTGAACGATCGGTTGTATGGGATATATATTATATATAGCTCAGATCGAAATGATTTTTACAGGAAATCCTCTATGATATATTAGAACATATATCACCAATTTTCACGTTTTTATATCGGAAATTAAGGGAGAAATTGCCAAAAATCTTTCTATTTGTACGATCGGTTGTATGGTATATATATTATACATAGGTTCGATCGAAATGATTTTTTCAGAAATTCTTCTATGGCATATTAAAATATATATCACCGAATTACACGTTTATACTTTCTACATTAAGGGAGAAATGACCAAAATCGTCTTATCTGAACGATCGGTTGTATGGGAAATATATGTTATAGTGGTCCGATCCTACCGGATCCGACAAATGTCTAATATAATACAAAAATACATACTTGTGCCAAATTTCATTGAGATATCTCAAAATTTGAGGGACTAGTTTGCGTTCAAACATACAGACGGACGGACAGAGGGACATGGCTATATCAACTCAGTTCGTCGCCCTGATCAATTTGGTATACTTAATGGTGAGTCTATCTTCTATATTTCTCGACGTTACAAACATCGGACCAAAGTTAATATACCATTTCATGTTCATGAAAGGTATAACAAGTAACGAAGGCTAAGTTCGGGTGTAACCGAACATTACATACTCAGCTGAGAGCTTTGGAGACAAAATAAGGGAAAATCACCATGTAGGAAAATTAACCTAGGGTAACCCTGGAATGTGTTTGTATGACATGGGTATCAAATGGAAGGTATTAAAGAGTATTTTAGAAGGGAGTGGGCCTTAGTTCTATAGGTGGACGCCTTTTCAAGATATCGCCATAAAGGTGAACCAAGGGTGACTCTAGAATGCGTTCGTACGATATGGGTATCAAATGAAAGGTGATAATGAGTATTTTAAAAGGGAGTGGGACTTAGTTCTATAGGTGGACGCCTTTTCGAGATATCGCCATAAAGGTGGACCAGGGGTGACTCTAGAATGCGTTTGTACAATATGGGTATCAAACTAAAGGTATTAATGAGGGTTTTAAAAGGGAGTGGGCAGAGCCACACCCATTTTGAAATTTTCTTTTATTTTTGTATTTTGCTGCACCATATCATTACTTGGGTTGAATGTTGTCATAATTTACTTATATACTGTAAAGCTATTAAATTGTTTGTTAAAATTTTACTTTTAAATTTTTTTTTTTTAAAAAGCGGGCGTGTTCGTCATCCGATTTTGCTAATTTTTATTTAGCTCACATATAGTAATAGGAGTAACGTTCCCGCCAAATTTCATCATGATATCTTCAACGACTGCCAAATTACAGCTTGAAAAACTTTTAAATTACCTTCTTTTAAAAGTGGGCGGTGCCCCGCCCATTGTCCAAAATTTTACTAATTTTCTATTGTGTCATAAGGTGAACCCACCTACCAAGTTTCATCGCTTTATCCGTCTTTGGTAATGAATTATCACCCTTTTTCGATTTTTCGAAATTTTCGATATCGAAAAAGTGGGCTTTGTTGTAGTCCGATTTCGTTTATTTTAAATAGCGAGCTGAGATGAGTGCCCAGGAACCTACATACCAAATTTCATCAAGATACCTCAAAATTTACTCAAGTTATCGTGTTAACGGACAGACGGACGGACATGGCTCAATCAAATTTTTTGTTCGATACTGATGATTTTGATATATGGAAGTCTATATCTATCTCGATTCCTTTATACCTGTACAACCAACCGTTATCCAATCAAAGTTAATATACTCTGTGTGCAAAACACGATGAGTATAATAAATATTTTTACAGTATATAAGTAAATTATGTCAACATTCGACTCCAGTAATGATATGGTGCAACAAAATACAAAAATAAAAGAAAATTTCAAAATGGGCGTGGCTCCGCCCTTTTTCATTTAATTTGTCTAGGATACTTTTAATGCCATAAGTCGAACAAAGATTTACCAATCCTTGTGAAATTTGGTAAGGGCTTAGCTTCTATGACGATAACTGTCGGTTGAAGCCACGCCCACTTTTCATACACAGTCGACCGTCTATCCTTCCACTCGGCCGTTAACACGATAAATTGAGCAAACTTAGTTCACGTACTTATCTGAACGCACTTTATCTTGTTATTAGAAATGGGCGGGAACCGACTATGACCACGCCCACTTTTTCGATATCGAAAATTTCGAAACATGAAAAAATGCCATAATTCTATACCAAATTCGAAATAAAAGGATTATAAAAAAATTTTAGGATAAACGGTTTTATTGAAAACAATAATTACATGAAGCAATAATAAAACTAAAAGCTAGAAAATAATCGGGTAGGTCCTAGATACTAGTCATCACACTCCTCATCAATATAGGGCGTTAATCAGACAATTAAATAAAAGCGTTGGGCGCGTGAAATTTCTAAAAAAGTGAGGTGTAACATAACCTGGTTAAGGTTCAGTTGGTCTGACTTATGATTATCAATAGGAATTTTACGCGTCCAACGCTTTTATTTAATTTTCTGATCAACGCCCTAGATTGATGAAGGGTGTGATTACCAGTAATATTTATTATTATTGCTTCATGTAAGTATTGTTTTCAAAAAACCGTTTAACTTAAAATTTTTCTTTTTATTATTTTTTTTTTTCAAGTTTTTAGTCTTTATTTAATTGCCTATTATTTCTCATTCTATTTAGTTCATTTAGTGACTTATTATTACAAGGAATCTTTCCTGACAATTTTTTACAATCTAAGTCCTCAATACATAATCCTTCCAAAGACTTTGCTCGACCCTGCGCCACGTATGCTTGTCCCTCCTCCAACTCCAAAATATTTTGATGTCACTTCTACCGGACTGTATGTAATATTTGTTCCAAATATTAACCAAATCGGACTAAAAGTACGATTTTTTGAAATATTTCGATCCATGCCCCACCTATCGGATAGGTTTTCTTATTATTGCATTGCCATCTGGTTCTGAACTATATTCCAAGTTTCGAGCTTGTAGCTTATCGGGAAGTTACTTAAATTTCAATTACAAAATTCGTGCCAACCAGCCAGCCTGTCAATTCAAGCTAAATAAAGCCATTTAATAACAAGTAAGGAAGGCTAAGTTCGGGTGTAACCGAACATTCCATACTCAGCTGAGAGCTTTGGAGACAAAATAAGGGAAAATCACCATGTAGAAAAATGGACCTTGGGTAACCCTGGAAAGTGTTTGTATGACATGGCTACCAAATGGAAGGTATTAATGAGGGTTTTGAAAGGGAGTGGCCCTTAGTTGTATATGTGAAGGCGTTTTCGATATATCGACCAAAATATGGGCCGGGGTGACCCAGAACATCATCTGTCAGGTACCGCTAATTTATTTATATATGTAATACAACGAACAGTATTCCTGCCATGAGTCCAAGAGTTTTTGATTTCGCCCTGCAGATCTTTTTCATTTTCTTCTACTTAATATGGTAGGTGTCACACCCATTTTACAAAGTTGTTTCTAAATCTATATTTTGCGTCAACAAACCAATCCAGTTAGCATGTTTCATCCCTTTTTATACTCAGCTGAGCAGAGCCCACAGAGTATATTAACTTTCTTCGCATAACGGTAATCTGTAACCCAAATCGTACAAACACATTATAGATTCACTCCTGATTCGCCTTTATGGCGATATCTCGAAAAGACGTCCACCTATAGAACTAAGGCCCACTCCCTTTTAAAATACCCTTTAACTATTTTAAAAAAAATATTCTAATAAAATGAATTGATAGCTAAAGAAAGATAGCAAAGGCAAGTTGCTCCACTTTTTAGTATTACCATTTGTATGTATCCATGAATAAGACAATTTTGTCTTCAAAGCTCTCAGCTGAGTATGTAGTGTTCGGTTACACTCGAACTTAGCCTTCCTTACTTGGTTTTTTTTTCATTTTTTTTTAACCAATTTTTGCTTTAACGCTTACCACTTGACCACCAACTACAACAACAACAACAACTGCGTATATACAGCACGTAGCACGCTGCACAACCACATCCACTGCTGCCACTATGAGCCAATTGCAATTGATACCTATCGATAAATACCCACTGCCCGGCACCCGCACTCAACCCGCACTCTTCAAATGCCATGACATGGCTGGACGATAAGAGACCAACTACAATTCTTGCTTACTTTGAAAAAAACGAGTGAAATAATAAACTTGCAGCACATGCAATTATTGGAAAGTTGTTAGAAGTGGTTGAAGTCAGGAAGAAGAATAGGGTGTGCTGCTGTTGCTTTTGTTCTTGTTTTTATTTTTGTTTTCAACATTTCTTGTACTTACTCGGTGTTTATTTTATCCGATTAATTCGTGTGACGTTAAACATGATTTTAAAGATGGCACTGACGATATTATATGACAACATACAACGTTCGGAAAATTGTGGCTTGCGACTTCGAATATTCATTTTTGTTGCGCTTCCGGTTTTTCCAACGTGCCAAGGGTGTTGGCATACTCGCAGTGCCTAGGGCACGCAGTCGTAGGTGAGGTGTGGTGTACGCCGCACAGTGGGGAAGGCCATTTAAATTTTACTCAAAAAAGAATTTGAAAAGTCTGGTAGAGCTTTTGATATTTGGGTAGTGTTTGCAACTTTGGTAAAGATGTGGTGTGCTGGCCTACAAAACCGAAGGTCCTAGTTTTAAGTATAGGGTAGTAACAGAGGAGGGAAAATGCGTATAATACCAGAAATAAATAATAACGAAAATGACGATGAAACCTATAAAATAGGAGTCTCAGGGAAAGTACATGATCAATTTAAAAAGAGTGGGTATGGAAAAGGAGACAGGGAGAGAAAGCAGGCAAAAAACCAAAAAGCGAGAGGAGAAGTGACGGGGAGAAAAAATAAGATAAATAAAAATAACAATAGAAAAGGTCATATAATAGAAAAGAAAGATGACAAACAAGAAATAGACAAATGAAGAAAAAGGGGGGGAGAAGAAAGATGGGAGGAAAGAAGTGATGAAAGATGGGAGGAAATAAGAAATCAGAAAAGGCTGTGAGCGAAACGTAGAAGAAAAATAAGAGGAAGGACACCACTACTAGTTCTTGTCCTAGTTTAAGCATTCCTGGAACAGTTCCAAAGTAACGACAGTCTCTAAATGGCCACCACAATGATCCCACAAGACAACGCATATAATGCGGAAAAGATATATAATTAGTTTTGGAATCAATCCGAAAATCGTGCAATACTATTTCGGAAGAGTCCCGACTTTCTCTTCGAAATGGTCTTGAAATTATTACCAGATAATGCCATAATGATCACGAAATACAATCCTGAATAGTCTTATTTTGAAATAGGCCCTATGTTATCTCCAAGTGGTATTGAAATGATTTGACCCGCTACCCTGTGCATGCGAAAAAATGTAACATAAAACAAGTAAGGAAGGCTAAGTTCGGGTGTAACCGAACATTACATACTCAACTGAGTGCTTTGGAGACAAAATAAGGGAAAACCACCAAGTAGGAAAATGAACCTAGGGTAACCCTGGAATGCGTTTGGAAGGAAATAAAGAGGAAGGTATTAAAGAGTATTTTAAATGGGAGTGGGCCATATTTCTATAGGTGGACGCCATTTCGGGATGTCGCCATAAAGGTGGACCAGGGGTGACTCTAGAATGCGTTTGTACGATATGGGTATCAAATTAAAGGTGTTAATTAGTATTTTAAAAGGGAATGGGCTTTAGTTCTATAGGTGGATTCCTTTTCGAGATATCGCCATGAAGGTGGACCAGGGGTGACTCTAGAATGTGTTTGTACGATACGGGTATCAAATGAATAGGTAGGTGGACGCCTTTTGGAGATATCGCCATAAAGGTGGACCAGGAGTGACTCTAGAATGTGTTTGTAAGATATGGGTACAAATGAAAGGTGTTAATTAGTATTTTAAAAGGGAATGGGCTTTAGTTCTATAGGTGGATGCATTTTCGAGATATCGCCATAAAGGTGGACCAGGGGTGACTCTATAACGTCTTTGTACGTTATGGGTATCAAATTAAAGGTACTAATGAGGGGGTGGCCCTTAGTTGTATATGTGAAGGCGTTTTCGAGATATAGACCAAAATGTGGACCAGGGTGACGCAGAACATCTTCTGTCGGGTACCGCTAATTTATTTATATATATAATACCACCAACAGTATTCCTGCCAAGATTCCAAGGGCTTTTGGTTTCGCCCTGCAGTACTTTTTCATTTTCTTCTACTTAATACAAAGTTTTTTCCAAAGTTATGTTTTGCGTCAATAAAACAATCCAATTACCTTGTTTCATCCCTTTTTTCATATTTGGTATAGAATTATGGAATTTTTTAAATTTTTCGTAATTTTCGTATGTTTGTTTAATGGTGTGTTCAGTTTATACTTATATTTAATAATTCATGAGCTTAACACCGGCTTATAATAATTGAATTTCAATTATTATGTTTTTATAAGAGAAACTGAAAAGAAAGAAACATTTACTGGCATATTGCGATGGACCCATTTCGAAAACCGCCAACGTAATCATCATCAGGCAATTTTGTAATGTTATCAAAGGTTTTTCTAATTTTCGATATCGAAAAAGTGGGCGCAGTCATAGTCGGATTTCGACCATTTTTTATACCAATATAAAGTGAGTTCAGGTAAGTACGTGAACTGAGTTTAGTAAAGATATATCTATTTTTGCTCAAGTTGTCGTGTTAATGGCCGAGCGGAAGGACAGACGGTAGACTGTGTATAAAAACTGGGCGTGGATTCAACCGATTTCGCCCATTTTCACAGAAAACAATTACCGTCAAAGAATCTGTGCCCCTACCAAATTTCACAAGGATTGGTAAATTTTTGTTCGACTTATGGCATTAAAAGTATTCTAGACAAATTAAATGAAAAAGGGCGTGGCCACGCCCAGTTTAAAACTTTCTTTTATTTTTGTATTTTGTTGCAACATATCATTACTGGAGTTGAATGTTGACATAATTTACTTACATACTGTAAAGATATTCAAATTTGTCTTAAATATTTGACTTTTAAATTTTTTTTTTTAAGTGGGCGTGTTCGTAATGCGGTTGTGCTATTTTTTTTTTTTAGCACACATATAGTAATGGGAGTAACGTTCCTGCCAAATTTCATCATGATATCTTCAACGACTGCCAAATTACAGCTTGCAAAACTTTGAAATTACCTTCTTTTAAAAGTGGGCGGTGCCACGCTCATTGTCCAAAATTTTACTAATTTTCTATTCTGCATCATATGATCATCCCACCTCAAGTTTCATCGCTTTAGCCGTCTTTGGTAATGAATTATCGCACTTTTTCGGTTTTTCGAAATTTTCGATATCGAAAAAGTGGGCGTAGTTATGGTCCTATTTCGTTCATTTTAAATAGCGATCTAAGATGAGTGCCCAGGAACCCACATACAAAATTTCACCTCAAAATTTACTCAAGTTATCGTGTTTACGGACGGACGGACACACGGACGGACGGACATGCCTAAAATAATTTCTTTTTTCGCCCAGATCATTTTGATATATAGAAGTCTATATCTAGCTCGATTAGTTTATGCCGTTACGGATTACCGTTATGCGAACAAAATTAATATACTCTGTGAGCTCTGCACAGCTGAGTATAATTATTGCGATGTAGCCTCGATATAATCCTGAAAACAATTCCGAGACATTGGTTTGCTCTCCTTTTCCTCTCCCTCGCCTTCTTCCTCTTATCGCTCTCCCCTATGTAAATTTCGGGCAAATATATGTTATTTTAAGGCTAAAGTTAGTAAAATTCGGCTGTTTTACTCAAACGAAATTATGACTCCAAACTTGAATTGACGAAGAATACACAAACTCCTTGCAAACTCTTCCACAGTGCGAAGCAGCTGCTATATCTGGAGGGCTTAAATATTCTAACTATAAGAGACAATAAGTACCTATGTACATATAACTTTAGTACGTAAGTATGTAAGTACGTACTTGCAGATAGATAGATACGCTTTCATTGCTTTATGGTAGTAAAATTCACTTTATGGCGTTTAAATGCCCACCAATTAGAAAACTTGAATTATGGTGCACTCTCGTTGAGGTGTTTACCGTACAATTTTACTATCATTTTGAATGATTTTATTGGTCGTCGCAATTATTTTGGCGCCCCGGTGGCGTGATTTCTAACGATGCTAAGTTGAAAAATTTATTGGTAGCAAAGTAAATATATTTGAGAACGTGTGCGCAAGCTAAAAAATAGAGGCAGTGGAAGGGTTAATATGCGTATATAATAAAACGACTAGAATAATAATTGTTTTGTTCAAATCTATTTTTATTGCTTTGTTTACCTTTTTCTCCCGGAGATTAAATTATGAAAGCAATGACTAATTTTGGAAGGGAGGGAGATTTCAAAAATGTTTGTGTGTATTTATCGGAGCAGAAGTAAGACTTATAGGTAGTGTACTGAACTCGCACTTTTCCAGTTCTACGTGGGAAGTTTGCCGCTCTAGAATCTGGAGTATATACTTTAGAGTATAAAAGCAGTTCACTGGGAATCCGACGCATGCGTGTACACTCGAGAGTTCATTCGCAATGATACTCAATCTTCTCGAGGACCGAGAGAGACGTTAATGAACTCAGTATCTTACGACATGTTAGCAATCATATTTTAGAGCATTCATAGCATTATTATCACCAGAGAAAGCTCTACCTATAACTTTCCGATTGAGTTTGTGAACACTTATCGACGCAACAAACTTTTACAAGGCTGTCTGGAAGTGCTTCGTTGAACTTTAAGAATACACGTCGCTCTACTTCTTAGCTCGATGGTCTATATATCAGTCTCGTTGCTGCATCGGATAAATTTCCCTGAAAATTAGATGAAGTACTAGAACAAGCTTCTTGCTTGGACTGCCACAGACGAACATAATTTTTCAATGTGAATTTGGTACAAGAGCAAACAGCCCTGGAAGTGGTGACAGTACCACTAAAGTCGGGCCTAGTTAACGCACTTAACATAATAATGTAACGAATATTAGCAACACTAAGGGATACTATCATCTCTAAGCCGATACTAAGAAGTGACTTGTATGCACATCAACAAATCAATCATTATGTCTACCCATATGTCCATACAAGCAGCGGAGAGAACTGCACAAACACATGCATACATCTGAGATACTCCCAAATGTAGGCAATCATCGGTGGAACAATCATTATGTCTAGACATATGTACGTACACGCAGCGAAGACAAACGCACAAACACATGCATATATCTTATCTGAGATGCTCACAAAAGTAGGCAATCATATACACGCGCATATGAGAAGCTATAAACGAGCATTGAGAAAAACTAGCTCTATACCGACGGCCTTCATATCAAATTAAGATCACTCTATAAGGCCGCCTTCCTTACTCGTCTTACCAAGCAGAAGTACCAGGTATATAAAGGGCCTGTGCATTTTTGTAGGATGAGTCATGACGTTCTTTAGAAGTTTACCCTCATGATCCACTGTTATATTCTAGTTTCTTAAATAGGTCACCTTTTTTGAGTGGAAAATATCTTGCAAGAGAGCTGATAAGTTTCAGCACGATGACATTGCTTCCAGAAAGAAAAACCCCATCAGGAAAGTGAAAGGCTGCGAAAGCCTATAAGAAGAAGATATATGCACCGGAAAACTTCAACCCTTAAGTGTTTGAGGGCTGGCTAGTTTAGTGGAAGTATTGCCGTCACAAGGCTTGTCACCTTTCACTTTGCTAGCACAACATGGCCGGTCGCTATTAGATTATATTTATCTCTCAGTCCATACTGCGAAGCTCGAAAAAGCAACGGGCGGCTCGCTGCCCTATTACTAAACACCCATTTCTGTCGGTAGGTAACAAAAATTGGGTTCGAACTGTAAAAAAAAATCATTCCTGCGACGGACGCATTCATAACAGCAAACCACTGCCCGACAATCGTTCTCAAGAACCCCACCACATCTAAAGCAGCGCTATTGATCGTAAAATCCGACGCCCATCGATGCGGTGTTAGTATCTAGCTTTGATGGCTCGCATGTGCAAATTTCTGACGCGAACACATTTGTCCTCGCACGTAGCTTAAATGTATACTCTTTTAAGCTACCAAATACTTCTCCGGAAGAAGTTGGGAAGTCGTACACCTTATGAAGAGCTTATTAGCAGTTTCTTTAATATTCCTGTAAAGCGGATACCGAAGTGCTTTAACATCGCAATGCGCCAGAACTGCGGCATGCAATGATGGCATTTGAGCTGTCGACACATGAGCCGAAAGATATTAGTTGTAATCAAACACTCATGCTAAGAGTGTTTTAAATGTGAGCAATTTATTTCGTTTTAATAGTTTGTTATAAATTGCGTGATGTTTTCATAACATATTTACGAGTTATTTTTTGAATGGTAACAAACATGCGTGCGTACGTCTTGTATTGTTGCTCGTTAATGAACGACTAATATACTACCACTGGGATGATTTTACTTTTACTAATACAGCCACAGCTTCAATTTTGATGTCCACTCACTTTGAACTGTGTAGTAGTAAAGAACAATTAGTTTCCATATACATGCCAACCGCATATTTTGTAGCCTTCTTTTAATTTATCTCATTCTGTGACCTTTCAGAAACTTACTAAATAAGCAAAATGCAAAAACTTTACAAAAATTATTTTTATATTGCTGCTCTTGTAGAAAATTTTTAAATTATTAAATGTATGCAAAAGTAAACTATTTGACTATGCACACATGCATGTTCATATGTGTGTGTGTTAGTGGAAGTGTTGCAAGTTCATGACATTCAAAATATTCCATGCATATTTGGTGCTTCGTTAAGCACAACGTCTACACTGCCATACAAATGCAAATAAGCAAGCAAATAAGCTCATGTCATTACTATAGCAGCGACGAGATTCGCTCTCATCTTGCCGCGGAATAACAACAACTATTGCAAATTTTATTCATCACAAGTAAACGCGTGTCAAACAAGAGACCTCACTGATATTGCCACAGAGTTATGCAAGCAAAAAATGTTTGCAATTTATCAACATATGCAAGAGGACTTATGTATGTAGGTAAGAGAACATAATTAAATACATTAAAACATACATACTTAGCCAAGAGCATAGAGTTTTTTGGTGGTGGTATATCAAAGCTCATTTCCGCTAAATAAATGTAATAAAGCCAAAATCACATACACGCGTGTCTCCTCCTGCTTAATGACGTAACGCAAACTAGGCAAGCAAACACCGCACAGCACAGCACACGCATTACACACCGCTTTTGCATCTCAACGCTCAACGCAATGTTGCAAGCTTCTATATGAGCGGAACAAATTACACTAATATGCGTTTAAATAAAACAAAAGCTAAAAAATGGTTAAAAGAATAAAAAAAATATTTCAAAATAGAAAAATTGTATGGGCGTTGAAATACCCCAGTTGCAGCTGCAGACGTTTGGAGAAAACAGATTTGATTTAGCAGAATTTTTGGCCAGAGGCAAGAATGCCGCGTTGCAGCTTAGATGAGGTGAGTGTTCTTAACAAAACTGCAAGTGTCAGAATTCTGACAGATTTCGACAGCCAACGTTTATTTGGCATACGTGCAAGAAGACTTATATGTGCACATTAGGGTGATTGAATATTAGGCAATGTTTTTTTTTCTTCGTATAATGTAGTGTTCACATTACATCGAAATAATTCAACCACTCTCAACAATCGAGAAACAACTTCTGTGAGCTCTTCAAGATTATTGCCGCACCTACTAGAGTTCTTCATACATTTTTGATTTGTAAAATTGCTCACGGTATATACATAAGTTTATAATAAGTGCGGCTGTAATGTATGGGAGTAGTGTACTTATGGGGAGATACAGAATGTAAGTGCAGGGTAAGTGTGGGTGGGTTATCAGTATGTTATCTGTTTGTTTTCGGCGTTTGATAAAGGTTTTGTCGATGAGTTATCGGTTTGTTATCGGAAATATTTCGATTTCACATCGAAAAGTTATCGATTCGGCATGGAAAAGTTCGCGACTTGTTATCGATTTTAAAATGTAACAGATCTGCTGCTGACGAGTAGCAGTGTGATTCAGTATCAGTAGGGTGTGTTTGATTTATAATCGAAAAGTTCTCGGTTCTTTATTGAAGTTGCTGCGACATTTTAGTAAACTTCATAAACATATAGAGAAGGAATAGATTCCTCATAATTGATGACCTCAATGAGAGTGAATTAATCGCGAGAGAAGATTCGCACTCAAAATTTTGCATAGCTTTAGACATAGTTCAAGACGTAATTTTAGAATATATAAAAAATGTAAAAATTATGTATAAAAGGCGCCGTATGGACATCATATAATAAGGCCTAATCAGCATAACAGCTGAACAATTTCGCTTTCTTCGCTAAACAAACACTTTTTCTACTTAATTGGCATTCGGGCGATAACAGCTTGCTACGTATGGTACGAAACTTTTTTTTATTGATTCATGATTGAGGAGCTAGAACGGGCGTCAATAACCACCCAATAATTCCAACGAATAGGAACTCTAATGCTGCGGAGCTCTGTGCAGCGTGGAACTATTACATTGGTACTGAGGATGATGCTTCTGGCGTAATAGAGTAGCGCAACGGAGTCAATAAGTCTAAAAGCTTATGTCAATCAGGGTGATGCTACCTGAGCTGACGAGCTATCTATTCTCTATTAATACTGAATAAGGCCAAAAACTGGCATGACGCCATCGAGCTAACCTATCCTACTGAGTAATGCGCTTAGTGTATAAAAAAAGTCCAAAAATTACCACCTTACGAAACAATACTTCTCCGCTCACGGAACCGTTGAATAAGAGTGATAAGCACCGGAATATAAATGAATCTCTCAAGTTACTGCCAGCAGCACTTGACAAAAAGATCCACCCAGCGGGTTAGGGGGTTTAGAATACACCCGCGACATGTATGCCTGTTGTAAGAGGTGACTAAAGTACCAAAATTGTTTAAGGATTTGTGTAGCGCAACCCTTTCGAGGGATTTTCCACGCAATTTACAGCTTCTCCAACCCAATTGTCAACCTCAGCGACCCGTGGCGAATTTTATTTCTTTATCAGACGAGCCTCTGCAGATTGGGTAGCGGAATGATCATGAAGGTTCATTGTGGTCACATTAAATCGTTTCCAACATGGTCGGGCTTCCACCTTAATGGTGTTTGGTACCAGAAGGGACCATCGGCATCGATAATACTCCCCAGAATCTTTGGAAAATGTTTGTATCACACTACCTGGGCAAAAATAAGACGATAATGCTGGCAACCTAAAACATAATCCTCTGGCCGGCTAGGAGGATAGGACCGCAACTGAAGAGAAGAAGAGAAATAGATTAATTTATTAACGGAAATAATAGTCAATAAGTGAGCGGATAAGGAAACGGAAGGAAAGGCGTGAGAGGAAAAATAATAGTAGAAGCCAGAAGAATCTGAGAATAGAAATAGGAGCTATCTGTAGTAGGTTTGACTATTTGAATTGGAATCAGAAGCTACTGCACACAGCGCTGGCCATCTTTGTATTTTCTAAACAACAAAAAGTGGGTGTATGTAGACTTTTTTTCGTCACTGTATATGTTTTACAAACAAAATTTTCTAATATTCCAAAGTACAGATAACGGCGACTCCCACACACAGCTCGTTGCTTGTAGGGACTCAAATCATAGAAAGTTGTACAGGATAGCTAAATGAGCTAAGAAATTCATGCTTCGTCCCAGAAAGTTCGCCAAAAAAGGGACACGCTTATATACATACATAGTTCAGAAGGAACGTGCTACAAAATGCAACGCTACGCGTAAATGTGTGCGGTAAAACGCTTTGGGAACGTAAAGCCATTGCCAAGCACGCAAATTATACCCGTTCAGGGCACTAGCATTTGTATATACATATGTATGTGTATATGTAATTAAGTATATAGTGTGTAAATGCAACTTGTGGCATGCGTTTAGAGTACTTTAGGCAGTCCAAGTGTTAATATTAAGAAAGTTTAAGTGATGGCGGTGAGTAGCAGCTGAAAGGTATATTCACCACTTCTCTATGATTTTGCTCGTTTGCTTGCACTTTATATTTTTTAACTTTACGCTATGATTTTGTTGTGATTTTGGGGGAATTCCATGAACGATGGATGGTTGGATTGTTATTGTAGAGTAATCATTTTTCTTTCGTGCTATTGCTTAGACTAACTAGAATAATTTACACATTTTTTTGTATTCGAAAACCTACTTTTTTATACAGAAACCTACATACGTACATTCAATAAGTTGGTGTCCCCCACCTAACTATAAATCGCTTCCCTAACTCACTTTTAATACAAAAACAAAAGGAATTCAGTCAAGTGCGAACCCGATAGGATTAAGCGTACGTCATAAAGCTTTACTTGCTTTTTATAAATTCACTACAATATTTATGATGAGGAAAGATAGTGTCATCAACAAAAGTGAAAGTAACGCTCACACCAAGCAAGTAAAAATTGAAGGGATCATCAAAAAAAGAGTGACAATAAAAATACAAAGGAAACCCTTCACATCAATGGAGCTGACAAACTTAGTCAATTGTGGGAAAAACAATTAAAATGTTAAGAGAAACAGAAAAATGTGAAAATGTATACTCAAATTAAAAAAAGAGGTCAACAAGAAAATAATTGAAGGGACCACAATAATAATAACAATTAAAAAGAAACAACAGCTCAAAGGGTAAATAAATAAGTAAACAAAATGAAATCAACATAACAATAAACAAATAGATAACCAAAACACAGAAATTTGACATAAAAAAATAATAATGTTTTAGGGTGCTGCTGAAATGGTTAATGTAATAGGGGAAGGGTAAAGATGTTTGTGAAAACATAAATAGTCAAAGAGATGCACTAACAGTTTTATATATGAAAGTGTTAGATAAGTTGTGAGACCAATCAGTTGTCGGAGTCGGTTGTAAAGTCAAAGTATCTAAACCTTGCTATAGTATCGAGCTGGGTGGACGCTATCGCGAGTTGAAAAAGGAGGTGCAACGATTTTACTGAAAACAAGTAAGGAAGTATAAGGCCGGGTGTAACCGAATATTACATACTCAGCTGCCAAATTACAGCTTGCAAAACTTTTAAACAGAGCTGGGGAACTTCGATTAGAATTAGAAATCATTACGATTAGAAAAATAAAATAATCTAATCATTAGTTTTTTTGATTCTTTAATATTTTAGATTACTTATTGATTAGATTAGAACTAATCAAATATCTAATGGCGATTAGCGTCGAAGAGCATATCTAATCAAAACTAATCAAAAAAAAATTTATTAGATTTCTCGATTGGTTTTGATTAGATTTGATTAGATCAACTATTTTGAAATATTATTGTTTTTTTTTTTCGTTTAATTCATAAAGTAACAAACTTAAAAGAACTTTTATTCAAAATTTCACTGTAAACATAAGTCTTATTAAACAAGTAAGGACGGGGTTGTCTTCGGCTTATAGCCCTGGTCATTTCGGTACACTTATTGATGGGTCTATCTCCACTTTTTCTCATACTAGTTGTAGTATAAAAATTAAAGGCACGTTCTGAAAAAAAAAAAACATGAGATTTTCGACGCTTTAAATGTATGTTGATTTATATTACATATGTATCACAAAAAGTTTATATTCGACTTCATTACTAACAACTTTTCAAAAGAAAATTCAGACAATTAATTCCGTCTTGGGGTATTGACTATTCCAGCAAATGAAAACAGCCTTTCGACGGGCGCTGATGACATAAGCGGGGTATTGAACGCTAGACGTGCTTCCTTCAGTGCACCATATTTATTCCAAATTTCAGGACCTGGTGTCGGGTCATTCAAATAAGCATATAGCTGATTGTTAACCACTTCTTTATAACCGTTTGACTCGTTTGCTGAAATTGTTCTGGGAATTAACGCCTCCTAATCATGTTCTGGAACCAAAATAATATTTAGTTTGAAAACTCATATAATATAGATGAAATTAGCTTCATCATTGAAATCATGAAAAGAGCTTTCATAGTCCAACTGAGGCACGTCCGTTTCAAAACATTTTGGATCATTTTGGAAGAAAGTGCTTATTACTTTTCATAAAATGCATATTGCGAAGACGAAAAATTTCGTGTAGGCAATGGTAGCGATGATATATTTTATAGAGGGGGCGGGAACAAAAATTATAATCAAAAATGTTCTATTCTGAATATCTAACAAAAAAAAACGAGAGTATATACAAAAATAAATAAATTTTTTTTTACAAAAATATTTCAAAATAGTTGATCTAATCAAATATAATCAAAACTAATCGAGAAATCTATTCGAATTTTTTTTTTTAATACTTTTGATTGGTTTTGATTAGATATGCTAATCGTCACTAATCGCGATTAGATTTTTGATTAGTTCTAATCTAATCAATAAGTAATCGATTAGTATAGCCAACTAATCGTAATTAATCAATTATTCTGCAAAATAAAAGTTTCTAATCCGATTACTAATCATTATTCCCCAGCTATGCTTTTAAATTACCTTCTTTTAAAAGTCGGTGGTGTCACGCCCATTATCCAAAATTTTACTAATATTCTATTCTGCGTCAGAAGGTCAACCCACCTACCAAGTTTCATCGCTTTATGAAGGTAATGAATTATCGCACTTTTTCGGTTTTTCAAAATTTACGATATCGAAAAAGTGGGCGTGGTTATCGTCCGATTTCGTTCATTTTAAATAGCGATCTGAGATGAGTGCCCAGGAACTTACATACCAAATTTCATTAAGATACCTCAAAATTTACTGAAGTTATCGTGTTTACGGACAGACGGACGGACTACGGACATGGCTAAATGAATTTCTTTTTTCGCCCAGATCATTTTGATATACATCTATCTCGATTAGTTTATGCCGTTCCGGCGTACCGGTATGCGAACAAAATTAATATACTCTGTGATCTCTGCTCAGATGAGTATAAAAACCAGAGGCGTAAGGCGAGGGTGCGAGGTGCTTGATATGCTAGCCACTAGAAATAACGCACGTAAATTTAACCAAAAATTCGGCGACTTACGAAGGGTTTTAAGTCCAGGGGAAACTACTGTAAACCGCTGACCTTGTAACAGATATCCAGAGAGTACTTAGATTACGAAGGGAACACTTCTTTGTTTTCCTAAATAGAGACAGCGATGTACCGCCCAGGGATGACGAACCCTAGCCGGCAACTTATGATGATCGAATTATTGTCCCCCAACCGCTTATGACGTAGTCAGACTAGCAATCATCAGATTAAAAACAACAAGGATAAGGGAGTTAAAGAATTTCTTGCGGAGCTCTTCAAATACGACGGCGAGAAGTTGGTAAGGTGCATGCATCAGGTTCTTTTTGCAAAAATATGTTCGGACGAGTGCATGCCTGACAATTGGAATCAAAGTGCTCATTTACCAGCCCTAAAGAAGAGAGATCCTGCAAAACTGCACCAACTGTCGCGGAACCAGCCGTCTTAGTATCACCTAAAAAGTCTGTTCAAGCGTTTTGTGCAAAATATTGAAGCCCATTGCGAATCGGCTGATTGGACCTTATCAGTGCAGCTTTATTCATCATCATCGTTTCATAAGAAGTTACGCCAGCTATCCCCGTTTCGCGATAACTAATGCCAATTGGGAGCAGCAAGGGAGGTCAAGCCCTTCTCCAACTGCCTCTCCCAACTCAGTGAAGATCTCCCCCTTCCTCTGCTTCCAAACTGCGGTGTGGACTAAACGTAAGATTTTCGTTCCCCGAGAGGTGACTTTACTTTGCAATTGCCTATTCAGTCCGAAGTAGCACTTGTTGACAAGAGTTATTCTCCGTTTGATTTCTAAGTTAACATTGTTTTTTCTGTTCATGCTGGTCCCCAAAATGGGAGGCATCTTTTCCTTCCACACGCAGCTAAATTTCTCTCACTCAGCAGTCAATGAAAGAAATTCAACTAGATCCTCTTCGACTCGCAAAGCCACCAGAGCTTATCGTTAGCCCCGATCGTGCCTTCTATAATGCTCCCTTAGTGTATATTTCGTTCTTTAAATGTGTTGGTCTAGAGTAAACTGCATATACATAAATGAAGAGCTTATTCACGACGCCTGAAATACCCCAACGTAACTACAAATGAGCCTCACAACACCTCCTGCAAAACTCGTTACGAATTCAATTCAAATGTGGTAAATTTACTTTTAGTACTGCGATTTTTCATAAAACACACGCAGTCACATGCACATTCACATGTAATCAACATTAAAAGTAACCCAGTCAAACAAAAGCGGAGTGCTCAGGGGGTGTAGTAACTACATAGTAACTACGGTTTGCGAATTTTCATTTACCAGCGATTTTGTCAGAGCGACTGAAAATCACAGAAGACCACAAAGATAGTTGGAAGATATCACCAACTTGCTTATCTATAATCACTCTCGTCACAGGAACAATTAGCAGCGATAATATGATTCAATAATCCCTTGATTTGTGCTACGATGGAGTAGCGGTAAATATTCCGACTACAACAACTATCAGTAGACAGCAGCTTACTGTGATATCAAGCGATGGAAACTAGCTCACGAAGTCACTGATACATATTTCCAGGTTGAATTTTTCTGTTCTGAAGAGAGTTGAACTTGTATCTATGACCACGATTACTGGAAAGCGTGGTTGTAAACTGCAATTTCGATCATATTATCAATGTAACCAATGTTCATTGGCAGTCACGGCTCAAAATCACAGCGACTGGGAAGTCACAATTACATATCACAATGTTCCTCAAACGCCCGCAGGCTCAGTCGAATAATTAAAAATGCCGGGACGACAAGAATTTATATCTGTTTCTGGACTCTTATTACAGCGTCAATCATCAAAGGAAGTATCCTCTTTTTTACAATAACAACTATAGCAGGGTCTTCCACATCGAGTTCCCTAAGAAGCCCTCCGAATAAGGAGTAAGAACTTAGTGCGGGTTCGTTCCGGAATTAGGTTGTGCCTCTTTGAGTGTTGAAAAATGAATTTCGAGGAAGCCGACTCAGAGAAATTTGCTGAAATAAGGCCTTTGACTGTTGCATAGTTACGTCGAAGTTTATTTCTCAATAAAAGACCAACATTTTAGCTTCCCTTCTAATATCCATTGCGGTAAAAGTTTTCATGGTGACGTCTACTTCTGGCTGCGCGGGACCAAAAATCAGCTGTACCTTCTTCAGCATGAGTCCGGATATTCTAGGTACATTCGCTCACATTATGGTCCTTGAAACGTTTGTCGTGATCTTCATCAGAAACAAATATCATTCATGTTCGGGGATAAGGTTAAGTGGGAGTTCCCCACACTTCTACTAGGATACATGTTTGTATATTGTAAGTGCCCAGTGATAGCCGGGTAGCGGCACATGCTTACAACCAAATTACTTTGTAGTGGTCCTCAAAGAACCACTTGCTTTCTCTGATGAAGTAAAAGATTCATCTTAACAACCTCCACCAAACTGTCGAAAAACCGTATGCCCAGAAATCTGAGTCGTCTTGTTTACAGTCCTGGACATTGGCAAAGAAATCGATGAATCGATTCCTCTTCCTTCTTAATCTCACAGCTTCTACTGAGGATGCTTGTTAATATGCGCTACCGCTGTAGCATCGATGCAATAGGGCAAAGACTTTTGATGTCACCCGTATGTACTCTCTCTGCCGATTTGTCGAGTTTAAGACGAAAGCTAGTTTCCTTGTTATCCAAACATGGCCATAAGGACATAGAGACCCTGCAATCAACTCGGTTGGTCCATAGCAAGTCTGTTTCTCTAATCTCATCTCGATTTTCTTCTCGATACAGTCCAGTGATCCAGTCGTACGGAACTTTCCGTCTCGCTTCCCGCCTTCTCATTCTCTTCAATAATAGGGACCCAGCAAAAGGAGACAATGAGATACCGTCTCGACGCCAGCCAAGCTCGACACCTCTGCACGTTATTCGACTTTACCACGTTGTTATTTGATACCTGTAAGGTGGCTTGGCTGTCGACAAAGATCGTTACGTAGGTGTCTGGACCGTACTGTCTTTGAGAAATCCGTCTGCTCTCTTCATGGTATAGACTTTCACCTGGAAGATACAGCAGTCAGAAGCCGTAAATTCCGGCTTTAGATCGCTTTTACATTTTCGAGGCGTCTGTGTAGATCTTATTCGGGTTGACTACCTACTTCCTTTAACGGGGAAGATTCCTGCCGGCGAAAAAATTACCTCACAGAAGAGTGTTTGGGGTTCCCTAGAAGGATCGACCTGATATATTATTACCAATATGATTGCGATAGTTTATTAAGGTGGTAATTACTGAAGCCAATATCCCGCAAACGATCATCAACATCTATAAGACTCTACGAAACCATCGTGGAGTGTCTTTTTCGCTGCAAGATGTAGAAGCAGAAGAGGAAGACGCCATGGCTCAGGAGGAGCTATTGACACCAGGTTTTTAGTGGCAGACGGAGGAGACGCCCGCTACTCAGTTCCGAGGGAAGCTTTATTGTGCTCCTCCATAAGCGTAAGTCTACTGCATAGTCCATACTTTTGCTGGTTGGCTGGGCAAATATATTGCAGTGATTCGCTGAACTGTCAGAACATTTAAGCTCCATACATACATACTCATATATTTCAATGTTTGTATAGTAAGATTGTACAAATACGCACCAATAAATATACAGAAATCATTTAGTCGAGTCTTTCTTCTCTATAGTTATTTGCTTTTGTTTGTTTGTTAGCTTCCTTGCCAATGAGGAAGTTGAAGTTGAGGAATTTCATTTGCCTTTGCGCATTTATTTTTAATTACTTAATTATTGTACTTTTGTGTAGCATCGACAAGCACGCATTTGGGAATTTGGTTGATGAATGCATTTTATTACAGAAGAAGAAGCAGCAACTCACCAACCCCACCAACCGCGACACCAGCACCCGCATCTTAGCAGCAACACCAGCCGGTGCAGTCATTGCACCACAAAACTCAACCAATGCTGTCTTTATCATTTTCCCTCACAATCCTCCCCTCCACTTAAGATTGGCTGTCATTTTGAAATCTTCGGTATGGCAATCTTTTAGTTTTAGAGTTGCCCATTGCACCATATTTTGGGTGGTCGTAAATTAAGTTCATCCTCGTTAGTACATTTGACGCCTCATATATAAATAAAAATCGGTGTTGAACATGCAACAATTGCTGCCGCAAGAACAATAAGTGGTAGTGCAACAAGACAAGCGAAAACACATATGCACATATATATATGAGTACATAGCACACGCACAAACACTCAGTAAGTTCTCGCGGCGGTGTTAAACTTGATTCGCTTCCTTCAACATAAGTTCTCATTGGGGCGTGCATTCAGCACCACAAGACATTGGCTGGCAGCAAAGCGTTTTATATCAGCAACGCAAAAGTACCATTTTGTGGCATAGCGTGCTTTGCATGAAACCCCAGCATCGAGCCAAATAACCACATTTCCGCTCTTGCTGCAGCAGCGGTGAAGGCGCGTGAGTATCTGAGCTGGTGCTGATGGTGTGCTTTTGTTATTACTTGTTTTTGTTGTTCGAATATAATTCATACGTGGCACTCTAGCAACAAAATATTGTTAAAGATCACAAATCGCTAAAATATTAATTCGTGACGTATATTTTTTTGTCGACTGCTTTTTCTGTATATTTGGAATGAGTTTTGCTGTGCCCTCACGCCAGCCCTTTTTTCACTGGATATATTTAATTTTGATATTTTTTGCCTATTGCCGATTTGCCTTTGAGCTTTGGTAGAATTTCATTAGCGCACGCTCATAATGTGCATTTAACACCATCTCATGACCCTACAATTGCCCCGAACCGTCATGTGCACAGTGTTCTCTTTTGATAATTCGTTTGAACGAAAGATGGATGTCAGTTTGATTTTCAAAAATTATTTCATTATAAGTAGCTAGTAAGGGTAACAGTAAACGTAATCGTTGGAGTTAACGAAACCGTAATACTAAACGTAACCGTAACAGAAAACGTTACAATAACAGTAAACGTAATCGTTGGAGTTAACGAAACCGTAATAGTAAACGTAACCGTAACAGAAAACGTTACAATAACAGTAAACGTAATCGTTGGAGTTAACGAAACCGTAATTGTAAACGCAACCGCAAGAGCAAACGTAACGGTAACATAAAACGTAACCGCAAGAGCAAACGTAACCGTAACAGAAAATTTACAATAACAGTGAACGCAATCGTTGGAGTTAACGAAACCGTAATAGTAAACGTAAACGTAACAGAAAACGTTACAATAACAGTACACGTAATCGTTGGAGTTAACGAAACAGTAATTGTAAACGTAACCGCAAGAGCAAACGTAACGTTACCATAAAACGTGACCGCAAGAGCAAACGTAACCGTAACAGAAAACGTTTCAATAACAGTAAAAGTATCAGTTAGAGTTAACGAAACCATAACATTTAACGTAACAGTAAAGGAAAGTGTTACCGTTGGAAAAGTAAACGTTAGAGTTAACAAGACCATAACAGCAAACGTGGCCGTAACGCTCAACTTATTTGTAACCGTGACAGTAAACGTAAACGTAACAGCAACAGTGATCGTGACCGTGACAGTAAGTGTAACAATAACAGTAAGCGTAACCGTAACAGTAAACATAATCGCTACGGTTAACCTAACCATAACAGGAAGCCTTATCGTAACAGTAAAAGAAAACGTAAACGCGAATGTTACTGTTATAGTAAACATAACCGAAACAGTAAAAGCAGTCGTAGTAGTAACCGTAACCGTTACAGAAAACCTAACCGTAACACCAAACGTAACCGTGACAGTGAACGGAAACATTACCAAAAGTGTTAACGTAATCGTAAAGGTAACAGTTAGCGTAACCGCGAACGTAACTGTTAACAAAATCGTAGCATTAAGGTGCAAACATGGCCTTAAAAAGCTTGGAACCTTGCAATCATCACCGGTTGGATCACATCAAGTGTTTTGGCGTAACGGTGTAATGCATGGCTTTTCTTGGGAGATATTTTAATGTTCTGTCCGCAGATACCGAAAAGGGAGACCTTGAGACACTGAAATGTTCTATGGGTACAAGCGAGTTTCGAAACCTTCACTTTATATTTGATTGTATAAAGTTGGATTAAAGCCTTTAAAAAAGCCCGGTTGTCAACAAAGGTCGTTGAATTGGCTTCCGAACCCTGCACTGTTCTGAAGCAGTCTAGCCGTTATCGCTATGGCATAGAACTCTGCATAGGCGATACTGCAAGAGTTTGGAAGTCGGTAGGACAAATTGACCGGTGCAGTTACTTCGAATCTAGTCCCCAGTTTCCTTTTTCATTTTTGAGCCGCTTCTGAAAACTGTTATAACCCTACTACTGGCTTAGCCCAACTCCCAGCGCTCCTTCTGAGAATGCCTTATGTTTTTTATCCCCAAGTTAACAATTGCCGTAATATAGTTCGCTTACGCCCGAGTCGTACTAGCCACAACTGTGAAAGTAGCGTTTTCCCAAACTGTACTTGCAACAGCATTGTTTCCATCTACGTCTACGCTCTCGTTTACATCTATATCTTCGTAATATTTTTAGTTTTCCTATCTTTCACATTCACCATCATCACCGTCATAAGAAGCATTCGTTTAAGTCGTCTCCTATTTCATCTTTTTCTCTTTTTTTCTTTAAATTTTCCATGCCTTCTTCGCATTGTTTCCATCTACGTCTACGCTCTCGTTTACATCTATATCTTCGTAATATTTTTAGTTTTCCTATCTTTCACATTCACCATCATCACCGTCATAAGAAGCATAAGTTTAAGTCGTCTCCTATTTCATCTTTTTCTCTTTTTTTCTTTAAATTTTCCATGCCTTCTTCGCGTGGTTAGAAGGCTGGAGGCAAAATTTATTGACCGACCAGTTGAACCTAACCTAGCCTTCCGTTTTTTATTTCCTTTAATTTCGCATCCTTTCCCTTTCTATTCCCATATCTTTCTTTCTCCATTCCTCTCCTCTTTTCCTTTTCCGCATCTCGTTTGATACATTCTAATTCGGGTTGGTTTTTGTCGACTTTCTGATTATTTTGCTTACTTAATTTTTTACAAATGAGCTCAAAGTGGTAGTGGATTGTATGAGTTTCTTTAAGTGAATTTGTGAGGAGATTATTCGTACGGGGAAGGAGCAGATTATTCGTATGGAGGTAAGAGCTCATATTTTTAGTTGTTTCGGCACGATATGTAGCTGTCTGTAGTTAGTACGATCAAGGCATCGTTTCAGAAATCGGTGCAGACTCAGGCCCACATTAATTTCATAGGAGGTCGAGCCCTTATCACCTCAGGAAGCGCAGTGATCCGTTGGCAGGTTTTATCTTTATCGAGCTCGTAAATACATAATCCTCCCAGAAACTTGACGCGTTGAAGTGCCCACGAAAAAGGGTAAGATAAACTGGTGACTAAATGAAATGGCGTTCCTCTTTTGAATCAGATGAGACCCAGTCACATAAAGTAGCTGCAGGGCCTTCCGTATGGTCTGGAAACATATTAATATAGTTTAAAGTTTGCAAACTTTGAGGAGTGGCTACGGGTCCTCCACGTTCCTCTTCACTGTTTGTTCTATATAACAACTTTAAGAGTTTCTGATGCGTTCATAGGCCATAGCTTTTTGCTTTCAGAGACGGTGTCTTACTACTAGATATTAGGATTGTCCCAATTGTTGTAGACGACAGCATTTATGTTGGCTCATCAGTGCGTGCTTTGAAGATCTCAATAGTTTGAATTAACGGTAGCACTTTCATACACATATATACATATATGAGAGGTCATCGAACTATTCCAACCGATATAACCCCTTTAGTGCCATGTCAATCATATCAAAGAAATAAGAACTGAAAATCCTCGGATTACAAAGGATTCAATTCCAGAATGGCTGTAAAAAAGGGCAATGAACGTATCTAAGTGCACTTTTATGAGATCTAACGAAGTGGCTACTAGTGATGCAAGAAACCAATTTAGTTGCAATCAATTTTTTCATCATTTACGCTCAACGAATGGAACAACTCTGCGTGCAACAGCTTGTCAATGATATCCAATTTATTTAGCAAAAGATGAAGTTTAGTTCGCGTAGAAGTACGAGAATCATCAACAATAGGAACAAGAAGCAGCAGCGGTAGTTAGTGATGCATGGAAGCAGGGATCTATTTGGATCTGAAAAACTCGGTGCTTTAACGCAAAGACGGTTATGTGTTTTAGCTGGAAACAAGTCTAATGGAAGAAGAACTGGAACGCAAGAAAAACGGAAGGCAATTGCTTTTGAACGCGAACGGTTCTATAAGGCTAAAAGGGTCCTGCTTAGGACAACGAATCTATGGAAGGATGCCCTTAGTATTATAAAGCAACTCATAAGAACAAAAAGTGCCTTCCTAAAAAAAACTTGGAAACATGTTAAGCTATTGCAGGAGTCTTCATGAAGCTAAAAACCAGATGTTCAGCTATTTTAGTTATCCTGAGTATCCTCAGGAAACTCGAAACTAGTAAAATAGCTGTGGATCTCAATAGAATCGAACTTGTGGATAGTTTAATAGCCACGGGTACGGCTCTCTGCATAATTAATCTATGCTGATGAGTAGTGGGTCGAAAGTTGGAAGAATGATACCAGAACCGCCTCTAATGATGGGCTGTACGAGCTTTTCGTAGGCATAGTTCAACCAATATAAATTCAATATCCATACAGGCTAGGCCCGAAAATAAATTAAGTAAAAGTTTCTTTCCAAACCCAAAAGCATGGAAAGAAAAGGCCCGAGCTAAGTTAGGAACCTCAAATAGAAAATAATATGAGCTTCCTTGCTACTATCGCAAAGAGAAAATGATTGAAGCGTAAAAACCTCCAAGGCTGTGATGCATCCATGGGAATTGAAGAAATCCATCACCTAGTGCCCCCACCTTGAACGACATGAATCTGTTTGGATTGCCGACTACGGAACTGGGGCCAATTTTTTACTATATTTTAGGAATGGCAAAACTGTACAACGGAAATATGCAAACTTCCTTCAAACAACACAATATCACGGTACATGGATGTTTCAGAGTTTTTAATGCTTTCTGGGACTTATTTTGGGGTTAGTTCGAAAGTAACATCATCTGAATAGATCCACGCAAATAGGTCAGAGATTCGTTCGTTCGAGATCTTCACTGAATTAGTAAGGTTAAAGGTAATCAGGATAACAAAAAAACATGAAAACATGTAAGAGCGATTTGATCATGCCCTGTAGAGGTCTGTATACAACGAACTATTGTCTTGTTGACATTGTTGTTGCAACCTGTAAAAATGTCACCAGGGGGTATATGGGTGTGTTACAGATACACGCCAACAATTGCCGTAAATGAGTTCGGTATAATCCCGTACTACCACCTTGCCGCACAAGCCCGACTGCGGTCGAAGCGAGTTTTGGACCCTTCTAATATTCGAGTCAGTAAATTTTAGTCGCACCGTATGCCAGGTATGCCTTATAGCAGGTATATTCTGAAACGTATACCAGAGCATAAAGACGGATATATTCAAACAAAAATAGACTACATCTGTACCGTCCGTCAGTTTTCGATGTAAACTAAAGGATTTGCCTTTTAACTGCGAATATTCGGTAGTAATTAATGTTGTTCGAATATTCGAAAATTCAGTTTACGAGGACTGATCTTCAATGGTCGATGGAGTAAGAGCATCCGGTCCGTCTATAACAAAGAGGTTATGCGGATTCAACGAGCCCGTAGGAATCAGCTGTATTATATGCTCCTTAATGCCCACTGCAATCATTTAAGACAATTTTTCTCGAGCCTTTCAAAGCTTAAAGTTATTCGGCCTAGGAAGCATATTAAATACTAAAAATAGTTCACTAATACTCGTAATAGTTATATACTCAGAGAGTACATCTCCATTAATGATAGGTGTAGGAGCTGCGGCCAAGTGAAATTGCAAAACTATAATACTCTTCCGCCTAGCACTCAGCCTCTCGAATAGGGCAGCACAGCAACCAACCAACCATATAGTTTGGTATCAAAGCTGTTGTTGTTGAATCTGGGTTCTGGGGACCAAGACGCCCGCCTCGATGCCCTTTGGTGTCTTCGAAACGTCGGTGGTGTGCCGTATGGGAGTGTGGTCTTAGCGGGGCGCCTCGACCCGTATTTTTAAAAACAAATTACTTACTCCGAAGATATTTGGGCCGAGCGTCTCTTACAGTTTGCCTTATGCTCCCTTTTCATGCAATACACTGAGAGTGTTTGCCAAAACACTGCCGAGGGGCGACCCCACTTAGAAAAACTTGCTTCTAAACTTCTTCGTACTGCTTTGCCCGGGACTTGAACCCAGGACCTACGGTGTGGTAGGCGGAGCAAGCTGCCGCCACACCACGGCGATTTATTTCCTATTAGGTCCTTGGGTGTTACTGCTTATTTTGACTCAACAAAACGGCTGAGTCACAACGGTACCCGCACACATCACTAGCAGCAGATGTTACAGATGTTGGATGTTACCGTTACTGTTACAGTTGCTGCTTCACGCCGTTTTGATGGCAAGAGCTTTTCGAGTGCGAACGATTTGCGCCAAATCGTTTTTCAATACTTTTTCGACAGATTTTCCGCTGCAATTTTGCGTTCGTCGTCGATTTTTTTTTATTTCGCGCGCAAGATAACGCAAAAACGATTTTTCTCACATTTGTGTGTGTATTAGATTTAATATTTCGTTTAGAGTTTTTATTTGATTTTTTTTTTTAATAAACAGCCATACAGAAGTACGAGATAACATTGTCGCTTAAGGACTGTTGTAGCACATTACCTTCCGTTACTTCCCGCTGCTTAGCCCCAACGTAACTGAAGCTTAGCGCGTGTATGAGTATGTGTCTGGATGTACGCTTGATTGTGTGTGTGCGCGTAGATGATTTGGAAGTTTTCCCTAAACGATTTTTGTGTGCGCATTATCCCGCGTTGTTACCCAAACGCCCATTCCTCTTCCCCCACCGGTTCATTGCGAGTGATTCGTGTCATAATTCATGCGCAGCAGCAGCGATACCAACAGCGATTACCCACAACCCACATCAGGCTAAAGTAACAATAATGAAAAGAATATCCAACAATGCTAACAACAATAATAATAATAATAAGAGGCATCATTGTATCGCATTGTATCGTATGAATACTTTCCACAGGATGCTACAAGCAGATCATCATAGCCATCTTTAACGCCATTTATGCCACGCAATCAGCCGCACGAACAGAGTGCTAGTTAAAACAACAACAACAAATATTAAAGTTGGTTCTAACGTTGTGGTTGCGAGCAATACATAAATTCCGAACGGCCAAGAACTAAACTCAGTTCGGCATGATGCTGCAACTGAAATATAACAACAACAAAAACAAGTAAGGAAGGCTAAGTTCGGGTGTAACCGACCATTACATACTCAGCTGAGAGCTTTGGAGACAAAACAAGGGAAAATCACCATGTAGGAAAATAAATCTAGGGAAACCCTGGAATGTGTTTGTATGACATGGGTATCAAATGAAAGGTGTTAATGAGTATTTTAAAAGGGAGTGGGCCATAGTTCTATAGGTGGACGCCATTTCGGGATATCGCCATAAAGGTGGACTCTAGAATGTGTTTGTCCGATATGGGAATCAAATGAAAGGTGTTAATGAGTATTTTAAAATGGAGTGGACCTTAGTTCTATAGGTGGATGCCTTTTCGAGATATCGCCATAAAGGTGGACCAGGGGTGACTCTAGAATGTGTTTGTACGATATGGGTATCAAATTAAAGGTATTAATGAGGGGTTTTCATTTCCTTCTACTTAATATGGTAGGTGTCACACCCATTTAACATTTTTTCATTTTTCGTAATTTTCGAAATCGAAAAAGTGGGCGTGGTCATAGTCGGATTTCGGCCATTTTTATACCAAGATAAAGTGAGTTCAGATAATTACGTGAACTAAGTTTAGTAAAGATATGTCGATTTGTGCTCAAGCTATCGTGGTAACGGCCGAACGGAAGGGCAGACGGTCAACTGTGTATA
The DNA here is from genome assembly GCF_040869045.1 of Eurosta solidaginis. Lineage (NCBI taxonomy): Eukaryota > Metazoa > Arthropoda > Insecta > Diptera > Tephritidae > Eurosta > Eurosta solidaginis. The sequence goes on from NC_090322.1 coordinate 255,671,583, forward strand.
AAAACTGGGCGTGGCTTCAACCGATTTCGCCCATTTTCACAGAAAAAATTTATCGACATAGAATCTATGTCCCTACCATATTTAACAAGGATTGGTAAATTTTTGTTCCACTTATGGCATTAAAAGTATTCTAGACAAACTAAATGAAAATGGGAGGAGCCACGACCATTTTGAAATTTCGTTTTATTTTTGTATTTTGTTGCACCATATCATTACTGGAGTTGAATGTTGACATAATTTACTTATATACTGTAAAGATATTAAATTTTTTGTTAAAATTTGACTTTCAAAAAATTTTTTTTAAAAAGTGGGCGTGTTCGTCATCCGATTTTGCTAATTTTTATTTAGCTCACATATAGCCATAGGAGTAACGCTCTTGCCAAATTTCATCATGATATCTTCAACGACTGCCAAATTACAACTTGCAAAACTTTCAAATTACCTTCTTTCAAAGGTGGGCGGTGCCACGCCCATTGTTCAAAATTTTACTAATTTTCTACTCTACGTCATAAGGTCAGGTCAACCCACCTACGAAGTTTCATCGCTTTATCCGTCTTTGGTAATGAATTATAGCACTTTTTCGGTTTTTCGAAATTTTCGATATCGAAAAAGTGGGCGTGGTTATAGTCCGATTTCGTTCATTTTAAATAGTGATCTCAGATGAGTGCACAGGAACCCACGTACCAAATTTCATCAAGATACCTCAAAATTTACTCAAGTTATAGTGTTTACGGACGGACGGACGGACGGACGGATATGGCTAAATAAATTCCTTTTTTCGCCCAGATCATTTTGATATATAGAAGTCTATATCTATCTCGATTAGTTTATACCGTTACAGGGTAACGTTATGCGAACAAAGTTAATATACTCTGTGAGCTCTGCTCAGCTGAGTATAACAAAAGCAAACAAGAAAATATATTCTATGGTAATGGTATGTAACCAATAAGAAAATAAAAGAAAGGATATATTAAAAAATATAAAATTTACAATAAAATGTAAGTTTGGTTAAAGCGAGATATTATATACCCAGTAGCAAGGTGGTGCAATGGGTGAAGCCATGCCCGTTTTAGTAAGACTAAAAAGAACAAGTAGGCTAAGTTCAGGCGTAACCGAACATTACATACTCCGCTGAGAGCTTTGGAGACAAATGTTGGAGTTGAATGTTGACATAATTTGCTTATATACTGTAAAGATATTGAATTGTTTGTTAATATTTGACCTTTAAAAAATTTTTTTGTAAGTGGACGTGTTCGTCATCCGATTTTGCTAATTTTTATTTAGAACACATATAGTAATAGGACAGGAACATTGCCAAATTTCATCATGATATCTTCAACTGTTGCCAAATTACAGTCTTCTGCGTGATAAGGTCAACCCACCTACCAAGTTTCATCGCTTTATCTGTTTTTCGCAATGAATTATCGCACTTTTTCGGTTTTTCGAAATTTTCGATATCGAAAAAGTGGGCGTGGTTATCGTCTGATTTCGTTCATTTTATATATCGATCTGAGATGAGTGCCCAAGAACTGACATACCAAATTTCATTAAGATGCCTCAAAATTTAATCAAGTTATCGTGTTTAGGGACAGACGGACGGACATAGCTAAATGAATTACTTTTTTTGCCCACATCATTTTGATATGCAGAAGTCTATATCTCTTTCGATTAGTTTATGCCGTTACGGAGTACCGTTATGCGAACAAAATTAATATACTCTCTGAGCTCTGCTCAGCTGAGTATAAAAATGGTAATTCTATACGACAGCATAGACAGTTGTTGGACCCTGATCCAAAACGGGTATTTTGACACCGCTCCCGATATTTTTGGACGTGTATTGAGAGCGTCATGCTATCCAGTGGGTTAGGTTAGGTTGAACTTGCTTGTCCGTGAGAACTGCACATAGACTGAATGAGTCCATAGTGTAACCAGAAGTTTATTTTACGACCAAGCTTAAAAACCAGATCAAAAGCCAGGTTCTATTTTATAAAATAACTTCGTCCTCTTGGCAAATACTAGAAGCTTTCTGTGACCTATGCCACTTATTGCTCCTAGATATGACAGCTTTATCACACCTAATCAAATAAAAATAAATGTAAGGCGCGATTTCCTCTGAAGAGGTTTTAGACCCAGCTTCTCTGGGTGTTTGCCAAACACTGCCGAGGGGCAACCCCGCTAACACAAAATTTCTTCTTGTTTCTAAAATTTTATGTTACTTTTCCCGTGGCGTGAACCCAGGATCTTCGGTGTTGATGACGCAGCAAGCTATCATCACACCACGGCGGCCACTCCGCCGCTGGAGTTTTTTTCTGGCAAGTGCAGGGTACGAGTAGAAAACGTGCTAGACTGTTTCCTCCTCCAACCTGTACTTTATACATCTCCTATCACTGACCAAGCCTTATTTAAAGGTATGTGCTGCCAATAGACAGTGTCTTGTCAGAATACCAGTCATGAGCCTACAGTCATTTCCTTTTAATGGTAAGATTAAATTTGTTAGTTTACGGTTGTAGGATCTCTACATGATCTTCGACGCTTTGCAGTCCCCCGCTGTGGTTCACACCTCTCCTACTTGGTCGATCATGTGCAACTCTAGGCTTCTCTTAATCTCTCTCTCGATCTGATTGGAACGTCCACGCAGCAAGCTTCGAGGGATGCGCCCTTTTTAGCAAGCTCATCCTCTATTTGATTCCCATCTGTTCCCATATGCCCTGGAACTCAATATAGATGTACGCTTATCCCTATCCCGATTTTTTAAGGCTAACACATTATAAGATATTGTGCTATGCGTGGTTATTACCTTAGTTCCTGCTTGGCTTTCAATATAAAAGTTGATGCGGCTCTCGTATCAAATTGCCGGAAAAATATTTCTCACTATGTCCGGTCAGCAGATGTTATCTTCCTAATTTTTTTTACTTTTCCTCTCCATCCTCCTCCTCCACATCTTCTAACTCTTACTTTTCCCTTTCTTTCCTTTCCTGCCATCTTAAAAAAGTCGTAAAAAGGAAAAAATTGGAAAATCGTTCCTAGTGGCGTTACAAATCAGCTTTGGTCTACTATTGGGTATAACAAAAAGCTCATAAGAAAAAATTCTGTAAAAAAATATTACAGCAAAGAACAAAAGTAAGCAAAAATAAAATAAAACCTAACTGGGATTTATTTATAACGGTTCTCAGTTGTCTTCGCCGTAATTGTTTCCTTTATATATCCGCCATTTGTTGCTTCGCTGCTTTCCTTTGCCGTTACTTTTTGGCCAGTTTAGTTACTTTTTATTGTGCCTCACATCAGCGAATGCATTGAATTCCCAAGCATGACACTCTGCTCGCTCCACAGCATAAGCGCCGCGCGCCTTTGGTCGCCACCAGTCCCCAGTGGGTTAAAGCACAACTTTGCTGTTTCTGTGATTTTGGTTTTTGTGTTTAACGATTTAAAAACTTCGTTTTTTATATTCATTTTATTCTCTTCACATATTTTTCGTTTTTCTTTGTTTTTTGTGGATTCGCTTCCACAAGCTAACGAAAAACGTGAAAATCGTCCAAAATTATTAAGGTATTATAACAAAAAACCGAGAGACTGCAATATTGCAATGCGGCAAAACTTGTTAGCAATGTGGGCGGCGGTAAGCTTTTCGCTTATAATTCCTTAATCGCACGCTTTTTTTTTTTTAGTGGAGCGTTTCTTATTCTGTCGGCGAACTTTTCAACTGCATAATTTCTACTACGCTATATTGAATAGAAAATTAAGCCGCTTTTAGAGCTAAGTAAGTAGACATGTAGGCTTAACATTTATTCATACATTATCTGTGTGTGTGTGTAGGCTAAAAGTGTACATAGGGTTACTGCTCAAAATTTAGATGAACTTATTTCTTTAAGACGTAGCTGAAAGGTTATTCATGTGATTGTCAACACTTAAGCCAGCAGACTTTTATCCCCTTTATACAGTCTTCACATAATAATCTCCATCATTCTCTTTCACCTCTCTTCCTCTTTGTTTTTCCCTCACTGTTCTCTCTTAGCCTCACCCTCAGCCTCTCTCTATTCCAGTGACTTTACTACTGTTGCTCTTCTTCCCATTCTCCTTTTTACTATAGTTTGAATTATATTGCTATACCCCCACCATCATTTCTTTCCTGCTATTATTCCCCTTAGTTTGCGTATTCTTTTCTCTGTCCATCATATTGGATTAAAACGAGGCATTTGCAAAGAAAACACTAGATCTTTTCCTGGTATTGAGATTCGACAAATAGTATTTTTTAAGTGCGAAGATCAAATTGGCCAGCCAGGTTTTCTCAGCGTTTCTCTTTCATAACCGGTATGCCAGATTATGGGCCTCGCTATAGAAGTCTTCAAAATTTTCTGCGGGCTGCAGTTTTCTTCCTATGATTCCAATGAAAATTTCATAATGGAAATGGTCTTAAAGAATCCGCCGATTAAGATACTGCCGAAGACCAGAAAACGAATGAGTGAGAGACAAACATATTGTAACGAATTTATTTGTAAATCCTCTTATTTGCAACCTTCTGCTAAGTTCGAATCACTAAACTGTTGACTAACTAACTCCAATATTTAATAATGCAAAATGACCTTTATTAGACTACTTTCAAAATAATACTTCTATTGCTCGGCAGATAGCGTGCTTAATCAAAACTGATTGTAGCGCCTCTACTATTGCTGCCTTTTATACTCTTTGATTTCCTCGTTGCATCTTCTAGGCGCTTCTGTTCTAGAATCTACTAGTTGGTTATCTGTTATAATTATAACTACAGATGTACGTGTATAGCTCTCATATGCGCGTGTGTTTGTGAGCGACACTTCCACAATTATAAATGCATATCTCAGATAAGATATCTGCATGTGTTTGTGCGTTGCTTCTCCGCTGCGTGTATGTACATATGTGTAGGCCTAATGATTGATTCGTTTATGTAGATACATAATGATTGATTTATGGATGTGCATACAAATCACTCTTAGCATCGGCTTAGAGATGACAGTACCCATTAGCGTTGCTAATATTCGTAACAATACCTTCGAAAGAAGGCACAAGCTCTGGTTATCTTACCTGTCATATCATTGTCGTCGATATTGCTGTGTCTCGGGACCGTGAACAAGCAATTTTCCATTTCATCATTTTACTTGTCAATGCATTCAATGTAGATAGTCAGGCTGACGATAGAAATCACTAAGTTGTTCCCAGGGGTTATCCGCGTATAGTTCAGACTTGCGCTTGGAAGAAACTGAATGCATTAACTGCACCGAATTCTATATGAAAATTTAGATTAAAAAAATATTTCGCTATGCTGGCGATAGACCTGAGTAAATCCTTTGACTCCGTAAACTTAAACATCTTTGTACAAAAGCTCTATGAACTTAAATTTGACAAAACTGCTATAAGCTTCTTCCAAAACTTTCTCCTAGATAGGAAGCAAACCGTGCAAGTAGGAAAGATCAAAAGTAAATTAAAAGCGGTAAAAGTAGGAGTACCGCAAGGTTCCAAACTTGCTGCAACATTATTTATAATCTTTTGGTAATTTTTATAGCCTTATGCGTTTACGTTATGTTAAGTCAGTCGATAAAGAATAACCACAAGTGTAAGTTGTGTCTCGTTTATATGTATACCTAGTTGCATAACTCCTGAAGATGGCTTCAGACTGAAGCCGAAATATTGACAAATTAAAAAAACCAATGAAATTTTAAACATTGTGTTTTATTTAACCACGGCCTTTAAGCTCATTATTATTATTTATAATCTATATAAATAATGTATTGAAACTCGGTCTGTACGGAGTCCCACAGTTCTATTCTGATGATGGTAGTTTTCTATATACTACAGATACTCTGGAAGAATTAATCAGTTATATTAAAGCAGATTTGCAAGAAATTTCAAAGTGGTTTGCCAGAAACCTCCTGCAAATAAATTTCACAAAAACTAATTTTATCATTTTCAACAATTTTAGAAAAATTCCTGATAAAAGTGAACTTCCTGGGATAATATACAACGGTAACTTTATTTCAAGAGCAGACAACTTAAAATACATGGGTACTTGGTTCGACGAAAATTTGAATTGGAATGAACAGATTCAAAAAATAAAATTTAAACTTTTTCATTTATAGAAACCGTAACAATATTCCAAAGAAGCAGCTATGGCTTCTAAACAATTCCTTCTTTCTCTCGAAAATAAATTATCTAAACCCAATTTGGAATAGATGTTCAGAAAAAAGATTAAGTGAATTACAAAGGCTACAAAATAAATTAATAAAAAATATCCTTGAAGTCCCGCGTACAACGAGCACATCCAATCTATATGTAAACATACTTGATATCCGAAAGTATTCAGCTCTTCAAACTATTATGGTCACATATAGAAAGCACTGATTACAACCTACGAAACTCTCAGAACATCAGGACTCACTTTTTTCGAACTGAAAGATGCGCTAGATCTATTAGAAGCTACGGTATAAGAATATTCAATAAATTACCGTTAGAGATAAAAAATATAAATAACATTCTACTATTTAAACGATATGTAACAAACTTACTACTGTCTAAACATATAAACATATATATAACCACATACTTAAAATATTTATGGAACAATCCAAATTATTTTCTCCTCTAATTAGGAATATGATTGATGCAAATTGAGAAAAATGTATTCGTTATCTTCTCTCACAAAATTTTATATTTTTTGAGAAAATTGATGTATGTATATATATTTTATATCAAAGTTGTTAATAAAGGCTTTTTGTTTTTCCACTATTTGTTTCTGCGTTTCTTTATCAGTATCAGTTTCTCTTCTAAGTTTTGATCGCTCCAGTGCATGGCGGAACGATACAAGGTGGCAGCACGTGACAGCTGGTTGTAAACTTTTTTTATTTGATTTGATACATCAACTTCCGGCGCAGTACGATTTTGACACTTGTCCATCGAATTTACAAAAACAAAGTACATGTCACTTTTATTTATGTTTGTAGGTATGTCACCATGCTGCCACCTTGTATCGTTCCGCCATGCTCCAGTGTTTCTGTTTATGTGTTCCCCTTGTTTTTCTCTTTTTGCTTATCTGTCTTGTTTTTTTAAGTTACTTTTTTTTCTCAGATTCCTTGTTTCAGTTTCTGCGCGTCCTATTTCAGGTCTAGGAAATCCTCTTATAATTTTTTTTCTTGCTTATGACATTCTCTGTTTTTGCGTCGCCATTTTAGTCCCAGTTTCCTTAGGAATTTATATATATATATAATGCCATTTCTAATTTTATATTTCTCTGTTATAATGTTTGTGTTTTTGTGTTGCCCTATGCAGGTTTCTATTTTATTATATGGTTTTGCTTCATTGTTTATGTTTAATCACATTCGGATTTTTATTTCATTCAGTCTCAGTTTTCCTTTAAAGGTTTTCTGATTCTTTGTTTCTAATTTTGTGTTTCCCTATTTCGGTTTCTCTGCCGGATTGTGCTGTTTTGATTCTCTGTTTATATTTCTTTGTTCCTATTTTGTTGCCCTCTTTAGGTTTACCTATTTTATTTCCTTGTTTTTCTTCCCAATTTATATATATTTGTTTCTGCCTTTCTATTTAAGTCTCAGTTTCACAACCAGAGTTTTCCCGTCCCCATTTTTTTGTTTTTGTATTCCGGTTTCTTCGTTTCTCTGCCATTTTTAGTTGTTTTGTTTCTCTGTTTTCTCTTTTGTGTCCCATTTACAGTTTCTGACTTCCGGTTTCTGTTTCTGAGTTTACCAGTTTAGAGTTGGTATATCATTTAATAGCTTCGGTTCTCTATTTTAGTTGTTTCTTTGTTTATAATTTTCCCTAAAGTTGTCTTGCTATTGTTTTGATGCCTCATTCCTTCATCTCTGTTTTCTAGTTTCTGTTTCTCTATTTCTCAGTTAATTTTTCTTGTATACTTTATTTATTCCCTTTCTCTAATTATTCTAATTACCTTGCTTCCCTGTTACTAGACTCTGTTCCTTCAGTTCTGATTTCTTTTTTTGGTTTCTCTGTTTTTCCGTCTAGTTTCCTTTTGTCCTTTAATTATTTTGTTTATCTATTTAAAATTCTCTGTGTTCGTTTTATGTCTGTATTTCAGTCTCCCTTTCACGTTTCTCCGTTCTTGTGCTTTGTTTCTGATTTTAAGTTTCATTTTCTTTCTTTCGTTATTAAAATGTGTCTGTTTTTAATTTTAGAAGCAAGGTTTTTCAATTAGAAGAAAATTTTTCTAAGCGGGGTCGCCCCTCGGCAGTGTTTCACAAGCACTCCGAGTGTATTTCTGCCATGAAAAGATCTCAGTGAAAACTTATATGCCATGCATACGTCGTTCGGAGTCGGCATAAAACAAGTAGGTCCCGTCCCGCCAATTTGTAGGAAAAAATTAAAAGGAGCACGCCGCAAATTGGAAGAGAAGCACGGCCTAAGATCTGTTCGAAGGTTACCGCGCCTTACATTTATTTTTTTTTTATATATTTATACTTCTTTTTTTTCTGTTTTCCATTTCATTTTACCGCGCCTCTCCTTATATCACTGATTGTTTGTATCTGTTTGAATTTCTCGATTTCTGTTTCTATTAGGTTTTCGCTGTTCTTGTTTCTGTCCTCAAATTTTTATTTATTTGTTTTGTGTCTCCACAAATTTTTATTTCCAAACTGTACTCTCCAATCACTTTGTTTATGTCGAATTTATTTATTTTTTGTTTCCACTATTTGTAGTTACTTATTTGTGTTTCTTTTCGGTGTCTAATTCTACTACTTTTTTTGTCCCTGTCAATGTTAGTGCTTCCTAGTCTGGCACGTGCTTGCTTTTCTGCTCATCGTTTTCCCTTTTTTCATGTTGTATCTTTTTCTGTTTTTGTCCCACTTTCGGTTCACGTTTTTCTTTCACCTATTTTCCGTTTCCCTACCCTTCTTTTAGACCTGTTTATATCTATGTTCTATGTTCACTTTCCTTGTCCTGCTTCATTTCCTGTTCTGCGTTTACTTTTGTAGTCTTGTTTTATTGACTGATCTGAGCTAACGTCCCTGTTTTTGCTCCACTTCTTTTCTGTTTCTTTCCCATCTTCGTTTCTATCAGTTTCTGTTGTATTTTGTTTCTTGCTCTTCTTTTTTTTTTGTTTCTGTGATATCTATCTCTTTTAATCAATGCCTTGTTTCTATTTATAATAATCGATATCTTACAACCACCCTGTATTTCTAATAAATTAGTATTAAACGCACACCAGTTACCCATAAATTTGTCAGTGAGTACGTGTAATCTTTTTGTGCTCACAAAAGCCAACGCAAAACTTAATACTACACTTTAATGCAACACTTTATGTTCTCAATTGTAGATACTAATTTTTGCCATGTTCGCTAAATTACCGTGCAATTTGATGTTTGCCATACAGAATTGCAAATCTTTGTGTTTCCTATTGTGTTTGTGATTTTGCTTTTAGTATAACTTTTTTTTGGTTTTTTTTTTTTGTGTTCTTCCAAAACAAATGTGATAATTCAGGACAAAGTGAAGATTTTATCTGCCATTATTGAATGAGGAGCGAAGAATAGTCGGCGTCCTAGTGCGGGGAAATGGCCTGTTTGATTTGATTTAGTGTTTGACATACTTGCAGGGATATCTTGAGTGAGTGTTCTGCAGAATCACCACCACCAATGTGCTATAAATTTGAGTGGGAATGTTTATTGTGAATCTGTGCGCAAAATGTTTTACACTTTTATGCATTCGCAGTGAATTGGATGTGGCGTGGTTAATCACGAAGGTAATAAGGAAATATTTATGATTTGAGATACTTAAGTTGATGAAATTTATGACTTGATAAAAGAAGAAAAAAGAATAGAGTAGTGTAATATAGGGGGTTAGCTATACAACTTAATTGCAGCAACAAAAATAACACGCAGGTTTAGTTGGTTTGGCATAATACGAGTATATGAATTGATAAGGATGAGGAAAACATATATATATACCATGTACCCATATTAAGAGAATGTACACTGAAGTAAGCTGATCCTGTAAGTCACCACTTTGTCAATTGCTTCTAGTTCCCTAAGAAGCACAAAGTGTTTAAATAGTTTAAATAATACAGTTGGGCTCTCAATTACAATCACAAGCCTATCATCTACAGCTGAGAGACAGTTGTATAGGTGAAAACCTCAAAGTAGCTACCTATCTTCTAGCTCTGTGAAGTTGGCACCTACTTGGTCGAATAATTAAAAAACCCATATCTCATTCGTTTGTCCACCTTTTGTTAAAAAGTTATAACAAAAACATTTTTTTTCGAAAAAACCCAAACAATTTTTCGTTTCGCTTTATTATGCTAAATCGTATGTCCACCGTTTGTCCATGTTTGTCCAGGAAAAATTTTCGTTTGTCCACCTTTTGTTAAAAAGTTATTTCAAAAAAAAAAAATCGCGTGTGAAGTTGGCACCTCCATTTGCGAGTATTTAAAAAAACTAAATGCCATTCGTTTGTCCATCGTTTGTCCACGTTTGTCCAGGAAAAATTTTCGTTTGTCCACCTTTTGTTAAAAAGTTATTTCAAAAAAAAAAAAAAAAATCCCGTGTGAAGTTGGCACCTCCATTTACGAGTAATTAAAAAAACCAAATGCCATTCGTTTGTCCATCGATTGTCCACGTTTGCCCAGGAAAAATTTTCGTTTGTCCACCTTTTGTTAAAAAGTTATAACAAAAACATTTTTTTTCGAAAAAACCCAAACAATTTTTCGTTTCGCTTTATTATGCTAAATCGTATGTCCGTCGTTTGTCCATGTTTGTCCAGGAAACATTTTCGTTTGTCCACCTTTTGTTAAAAAGTTATTTCAAAAAAACAAAAATCGTGTGTGAAGTTGGCACCTCCATTTACAAGTAATTAAAAAAATCAAATGCCATTCGTTTGTCCATCGTTTGTCCACGATTGTCCAGGAAAAATTTTCGTTTGTCCACCTTTTGTTAAAAAGTTATTTCAAAAAAACAAAAATCGTGTGTGAAGTTGGCACCTCCATTTACAAGTAATTAAAAAAACCAAATGCCATTCGTTTGTCCATCGTTTGTCTACGATTGTCCAGGAAACATTTTCGCTTGTCCACCTTTTGTTAAAAAGTTATTTCAAAAAAACAAAAATCGTGTGTGAAGTTGGCTCCTCCATTTACGAGTAATTAAAAAAACCATATGCCATTCGTTTGTCCATCGTTTTTCCATGTTTGTCCAGGAAAATTTTTCGTTTGTCCACCTTTTGTTAAAAAGTTATAACAAAAACATTTTTTTTCGAAAAAACCCAAAAAATTTGTGTTTCGCTTTATTGTTCTAAATCGTATGTCCGTCGTTTGCCCATCGTTTGTCCATGTTTGTCCAGGAGAAATTTTCGTTTGTCTACCTTTTGTTAAAAAGTTATTTCAAAAAAACAAGAATCGTGTGTGAAGTTGGCACCTCCATCTACGAGTAATTAAAAAAAACAAATGCCATTCGTTTGTCCACGTTTGTCCAGGAAAAATTTTCGTTTGTCCACCTTTTGTTAAAAAGTTATAACAAGCATATGCCTATAACAAAAATATTCTTTGCAGCGTAGGTAAATGCAAAACTCTAATTCCACGAATCTTCAAATGACTTGCGCGCAGGATTTCTGATCTATTGAGAGCTCACCAGATACAATCCGTCACGACGTACACCATTTTCCACTGCCAGTACGTGCGTGGTGGAAATTGAGACACAAAACGACTCTTAAAGTATAAGGCCGGGAAAAAACAGTTTGGTCTGAGCATATAACCATTAACATCTTTCAACTCAAAATCGCAAGCTTCGCCGCCGGTATACCCTGTGGATCCTACGCCGCCGCCAAAAAAGTGATCAGCGTAAACCTCTAACTCATACTCATTAAAAGTATGTCATCAAAAATAAAAAAAATTATTTTTATTTTAAAATGAAGTCATAAATATAATTCCTTGATATTTTAATTTTTTCAGAGTAAAAAATAGCTTAGAATATTCAAAGCGAAATATGACAGCGATATTTAAAAATTTTCAAATACATGACATCTGCAATTGTTACACATAAGGGTTTCTATACAAAGCCCATTAATTTTTTAAAACTGTTCAGAATTCAAAGTTTTTTACATTCATGTTTTGCATTTACAGACAAATTATTATCATTATTTATAACTAATTTGTTGTTAATTATTGTCCATGTGATGTATGTAACTCAAAATTTATTTTATTTTTTGAGAAAACGCAAACAAATTTAATTTTTTTCGTACTTTCGTTATGAAAATAATATACAAATACACATCCACTCTCCAGAGTTTTAATTGATTTATTAACAATTTTCACTAATAAATACTTCAGCTAAATTTATGGCGATTTTTTTCTATAACAATATGTATCAATTCGTGGTAAAACCAATGTAAATGAAGTTTGGAAATATGAAACATTATTCCATATAACATACATTTTGAGGTCCACATCAAAAAGAAACATTTCCTAAATGCAACCAAGCCTTCTTGTTTTATGGTAAAGATCCCTATAAATTTGAAGAAAAGTGCTAACATCAAAAAAAAAAAAAAACAGAAACAAGATATACAATGTAAAGCTAGGCCAGTATCGTGTTGTATGATCCATGATTCAAATAAATTTTTTAAATCGCAATAGCACTGAATTGGTATATCGGATTAGGAAAATATGTGAAATGGTGGCTACCTGTACTCATAAGATCTATAACTTATTATAATTTTTACGATTTTTTTGGCAGATTTATATTTATCGTTTGAGTGAAATTGCTTTTCGATACGTGATCGTGCAAACGTTATTGGCTCATGCTAACACCGTAAATTTTATGTACAATTTAAAACTTTCCGTGTAGTTTAAAAAAATTGTATTTTCGTTGAACTGTAAAATTTTGTTTAATGGAGGTAGCACCACAATACAACTTTCACTAGAGATCAATGGAAATATTCTTTGCCAAAATGACTTATGGCTGAAATGTTATGTTGTGATGTGGAAAATGGCGTACGTCGTGACGGATTGTATCTGGTGAGCTCTCAATAGATCAGAAATCCTGCGCGCAAGTCATTTGAAGATTCGTAGAATTAGAGTTTTGCATTTACCTACGCTGTAAAGAATATTTTTGTTATAGGCATATTTTTGTTATAACTTTTTAACAAAAGGTGGACAAACGAAAATTTTTCCTGGTAAAACGTGGACAAACGAGGGACAAACGAATGGCATTTGGCTTTTTCAATTACTCGTAAATGGAGGTGCCAACTTCACACACGATTTTTGTTTTTTTGAAATAACTTTTTAGCAAAAGGTGGACAAACGAAATTTTCGCCTGGACAAACATGGACAAACGATTGGCAAACGATGGGTAAACGACGGGCATACGATTTAGCACAATAAAGCGAAACAACAATTTTTTTGGGTTTTTTCGAAAAAAAATGTTTTTGTTATAACTTTTTAACAAAAGGTGGACAAACGAAAATTTTTCCTGGACAAACGTGGACAAACGATGGACAAACGAATGGCATTTGGTTTTTTTAATTGCTCGTAAATGGAGGTGCCAACTTCACACATGATTTTTGTTTTTTTGAAATAACTTTTTAACAAAAGGTGGACAAACGAAAATTTCTCCTGGACAAACAGGGACAAACGATGGGCAAACGACGGACATACGATTTAGCACAATAAAACGAAACAAAAATTTTTTTTGGGTTTTTTCAAAAAGAAAATGTTTTTGTCATAACCTTTTAACAGAAGGTGGACAAACGAAAATTTTTCCTGGACAAACGATGGACAAACGAATGGCATTTGGTTTTTTTAATTGCTCGTAAATGGAGGTGCCAAGTTCACACATGATTTTTGTTTTTTTGAAATAACTTTTTAACAAAAGGTGGACAAACGAAAATTTCTCCTGGACAAACAGGGACAAACGATGGGCAAACGACGGACATACGATTTAGCACAATAAAGCGAAACAAAAATTTTTTTGGGTTTTTTAAAACAAAAAAATGTTTTTGTTATAACTTTTTAACAAAAGGTGGACAAACGAAAATTTTTCCTGGACAAACGTGGACAAACGATGGATAAACGAATGGCATTTGGTTTTTTTAATTACTCGTAAATAGAGGTGCCAACTTCACACACGATTTTTGTTTTTTTGAAATAACTTTTTAACAAAAGGTGGACAAACGAAAATTTCTCCTGGACAAACATGGACAAACGATGGGCAAACGACGGACATACGATTTAGCACAATAAAGCGAAACAAAAATTTTTTTGGGTTTTTTCGAAAAAAATTGTTTTTGTTATAACTTTTTAACAAAAGGTGGACAAACGAAAATTTTTCCTGGTAAAACGTGGACAAACGATGGACAAACGAATGGCATTTGGTTTTTTCAATTACTCGTAAATGGAGGTGCCAACTTCACACACGATTTTTGTTTTTTTGAAATAACTTTTTAACAAAAGGTGGACAAACGAAAATTTCTCCTGGACAAACATGGACAAACGATGGGCAAACGACGGACATACGATTTAGAACAATAAAGCGAAACAAAAATTTTTTGGGTTTTTTCGAAAAAAAAATGTTTTTGAAATAACTTTTTAACAAAAGGTGGACAAACGAAAATTTTTCCTGGACAATCGTGGACAAACGATGGACAAACGAATGGCATTTGGTTTTTTTAATTACTTGTAAATGGAGGTGCCAACTTCACACACGATTTTTGTTTTTTTGAAATAACTTTTTAACAAAAGGTGGACAAACGAAAATGTTTCCTGGACAAACATGGACAAACGATGGCCAAACGACGGACATACAATTTAGCACAATAAAGCGAAACAAAAAATTTTTTGGGTTTTTTCGAAAAAAAATGTTTTTGTTATAACTTTTTAACAAAAGGTGGACAAACGAAAATTTTTCCTGGAGAAACGTGGACAAACGAATGGCATTTGGTTTTTTTAATTACTCGTAAATGGAGGTGCCAACTTCACACGGGATTTTTTTTTTTGAAATAACTTTTTAACAAAAGGTGGACAAACGAAAATTTTTCCTGGACAAACGTGGACAAACGATGGACAAACGAATGGCATTTAGTTTTTTTAAATACTCGCAAATGGAGGTGCCAACTTCACACACGATTTTTTTTTTTTTAAATAACTTTTTAACAAAAGGTGGACAAACGAAAATTTTTCCTGGACAAACATGGACAAACGGTGGACAAACGAATGAGATATGGTTTTTTTAATTATTCGACCAAGTAGGTGCCAACTTCACAGAGCTCTATCTTCTTCTTCTGACAGTACATAAACGACAGCACATGAGCACAATATTGTTCCTAAAATGTCTATAAGATACCTCTTGGTTGGTGCGTTGTTGTGTTTTAACGATAGGTCCTGACTTGTACTTCCAAAAACAGAAAATGTGAGTATAAAGTTTAAATTGGTTTGATCTTTCTAAACTATTTTGAGGACCACAAAGAAGCATAGTTCCTTAGATCAGAGGTAGGTTATTGAAACCCAAAACTCAATTTAACACCTGTGTAATGACTTACCAAAGTATCTCTCTCGCTTACATTTGCTTTATTGTATATTTTATCAATCTCTGCACCATGTAATAATATTCAGCAGCGTAGGTCAAGTTCGGCTGGCTGATCATCGCGGAGATATTTTAGTATACATGGGTACAACTGATACGGGATGTATAATTAGATTGGCCACAAGGTCGTCAGAAAAGCATTATGTGGTCGAATCGCCGAACGATGGGAAATATAACTTAGGATGAGGATATTGCACTAAAAACGAGGCTATTATAAAGCAGTTTCTCCGAATGCCTTTATTCTCTAAACACATTTTGGTGATATCCTTGTCCCAAATTTGGGGTCAATATCTCCCAATGAAAGTAGTGTCGTTTTCTCTTCCGAAAACAATGTCGCCTGCTGATTCATTTCAGCCCTCTTGTATGTTATATGTTCGTTTCACAAAATATTTCCCACAAATTAAGAAAAGTTAGAATTTGAGAGCGCAACATGAAAGTAATATTTTTTTCCAGAAAAGAAAATGCCATAAGATATTGAAATAAAAACCATCATTAATACACCTGGGAATACGTTTCATTTAATACCCTTTGCTTTGTAAATACATTCAGGGATACATCTGTTCCAAATTTTGGCTCATATCTCATAAACGGGCTAACATATCCTAAAAAGTTCACTTTTTGGTTAAAGCTCTCATCAGAAGCTTTCATTTGTATACATATTGCAAAAACGCACCCGAAAGATACCCGTACATTGGGTCTCAAGACCCTAGGCCCTAGACATAAAACTTATCCTTAACACCCCGACTCTAGTGTGGTAACAACATTCTTCTCCACGGTAACGAAATCTCTACCCGCGAAAGTAGCCGGATAATTTTTTACCTACTAAAATAGGTGGTTATATCGAAAATTGCCACACCATGTTTTCATTTGGGACCAAAATTCATCGAAAAAAAGGACCAAATTTTTGTTTTATTTTATTAGTATAAAATACAAATGTTAGGATGTTTCCATATAAAATTTTACTAAGCATAGTGAAGACTTTCCTTTAATTCAAGCTGAACAAACAAATATATGTGCAAGCAACCAAAAATGGTACTATATTTTGATATAGGATAAGTCTATGTCTTTCCCCAACCAAACGTTGTGAACCTAGTTTTGGTCACAAAGCTCTTGGTTCTAGCATTATTTTGTTGATTGCAATGAAATAAAATGTATAGTGCAGTTAGGTTTTAGTAAGAAACGGTTCAAAATTTGAGTTCTGGTGTTGCCAAACTATGTATGTGGAAAACTCAATAATTCATAAATGAAACTAGGCAATTTTGTTAGTGCTATTTTTATAGATGCTTACTTTTCCCCTTAACGCTTAAACTTCATATCAGAGCCTAGATTCAGTAAGTGTGAGTTTTGATCCCAGGCCTCAGGGGTTCTGCTAGGACCTACGGGAATAATTTTATACAAAACATTTCTTCCGAAATCAAATCTCTTTTGCATTTGCTTCCTTCTGTCTTCGAGTTAAAATATTTCTTGTACCAGGATACTTAGTTTTCAATTACCTTGCGTGGCTTAACACATGCGCGGTTCCAGGGGAGGGGGGAACTTTTTTTGTATTGAATGTAGTGAAGTATATAATATTAATCTACATAGTATTTTCTTATCACACAACGGATTTTTACTAATAATTTAAAATGTTTCTTGATTTTTTACGTTATTATTATATATATTTAAAAAATATTCACCTCCCCCCCCCCCCCCCTTCTTTAAAATTTGTTATTTAGGAAGCCTTTCTTATAGGATAATATTTAGATTACTTTTCCTACTGGGAAGCTAACTGAATATTTGAGAGCCTACGTTCCGGAAGGTGGAACAGGACCATACCTATTCTAGAAAATCTTTTATGTCGCGATGGACCAAGGCCAGACCTATTGTTATAAATCTTATTTATGGGGCGATTTGTTTAAAATTCTTCATACAGCCAGTCTTTCGACAAGGTTGATGGTGGACGTATTTTGCCTTCACAGATGGTCTTCTAACTTAATACAAGGAGAGCATTCCAACTAGGGTAACATTTGGGACTATTTTTCGACCAATTCCAAAACATCTTAGTCAGATGTGATTTGAATGAAATTTGATAAATAATTTGAGATACTTTTTTTGGGAAGTAGGCGAAGTTGGCCTTTTTTGAAAAAAAATGCTACGAATAAGATTTTCTACAGGGCCTCTACATCGCCCTAGGCAGCAGCAGGGGGACAAATAGGTGGAGAGGTAAGATAGGAGGATATACAGGGATAGTCAAGGCATATAGTCAGGGACGAAGATAGGTACAGGCATATGGGAAGATAGAGGCAGAAGGACAGAGAAGGATAGAGCAGGGATGAGGATAGGGAGAAAGAAGTTCAGTGGAAGAAGAGGAGAGGGAGGAAGGACACAGATAATCAGGTGGAGAGCAATTGACAGGTATAAGAATGAAGTAAAGTCAAGAAAAGACAGAGGAGAAGTGAGAGAAAAACAGGAGAAAAACGGGAGGTAGGTAAGTGGCCGAGGGTAAGTAGGAGAAAGCTGCGGCAGCCACGCCTGGAATAAAAGCTTGTATACATATAAAATATGAATATCTGCATACTTTCACAAATATTTAGTAAGTATTCCTTACCGGATGGTTCTTAGTGAATATATGTATATATCCTTTTGCATGCATACTACGTTCAAATGTAAATCTGCAAAACTTGCGATTTCTTAGAATCCATGTGACTTACCTGCAAAAAAAAAAAAAAGAAAAAATACAACGATTTATGATTAAAATATTTTGTAAAAACTAGCTCTATATTTTAGAAATGCATTGACAATATCAACGATGAACTGAGGTCTTATACAAAAACCGTTCTTATAATGATCCGAATTTTCCCTTATCACTACCGAAACCGCTAGGCGTTGTGCCGCTCGAAAATTGATTTTGCTGCATTTAAAAAAGGGTCCCCCAGCCTCTTCTATTTTTTCTTCAATTTATTCTTGTTTTCCTGCCAATTTTTCGCTTTTTCTCAATTCCCTTCACATTCTACTCCTTCCTACCCCTAAGGCCAATAAGTACTCCCATTCCCACTCCCAGTGCTGCTCCAACTAAGAACGACACCCACTCCCACTCCCACTCATACACTCCCATCCCTACTTCCTCTACATTTCACAACTCAATTTCCTTATATATGGAATCTCTTTACTAAATATTGGAACTCTGCTTCAAATTATTGCGAATATATAGCGAATTGAAATTGGTCCATATAGGATGTGGGGTACTGCCAAAATTCGTACAGAAGGATATTTAGAGTATGCATACTGAAATATGAATGGTTTGAGCAAAACAGACCCGGATTTTCGGCAAAACCTGTGACGTAGCTACCCCCACCACCATGAATACTTAGTTAAGTTCGGTTGAGTACTTTGAACGTCCGTATGACGCATTAACACACGCATTTTGAAGAAAGATCTCTCGTGCCTCCTCAAAAAGCGGGAGTGGCACATAATTTTATTTACTTTAACCTTTGTTAACATAAAACGGTTTCTCGAGAAATGGGCCTGTAACTATTCTATTCAAATAATTCATATTAAGGATATGTTTTGCCAGCAGTTCGGAGAAAGAGGAAGAGGGAGATGTAGTGTAGAGAGCAAAAAACTTCTTGAAAGCTTCTTAAAGTTATGCAAGTAAATGAAAGTTCGCGCGGCAGAACACCTGCCAATCATTCATAAGGTTTGTTCACACCTCAACCTAGTTCAAGTGCCCTAACGAACACACCATGTCATACAGATGAATAACTCACTGCCTCCCAGAAAATATTCCTATTGATAGCAGCTGGTGACAATGCTTTTGCTTGCTTCACTACTTTTAATTGGCGTCAGTTATCATGAAGAAGATACGACTGTGGTATGCTTTGATGAATTCATCAAAAATTGTCTAGACTATGAAGCGCAAATTCCAAAAAAGAATTCATATTTGTGTAAGTATGCGCAAACATTTCGCATTCATCAGTAAGCGGCCAAGTTCTCCTTCCAGCAAAGCAGTTAATCCTTCAAGACACATTTCGTGCAACCCACTCAACAAACATCATTATTTTTAATGATTTTTGCTGCTTTATACTGCTTGAGACCTTAATTAATTTTGGTATTTTTGGTTGGTACATGGAATGTATTTTTTGGCAATATTTCAAAAATATTTCACTGAACGAGCGGATAAGCGTCCAACTAAATGGGCAACCAACCGGTTTATCGAAAACAGAAGGATTACAGCAACAGCAGCGGGACCAGAGTAGCCTAGCGGCTTTACAATAACCGACAAATCACCTGCTGCTTCTTCTTCTACTTCTTCAACATCTTCTGCTTATTATAGCACAGAGCTAAGAGTCTGATTCTTCATCTTTTCTTTTCATCTTGTATTCTTCTTCAAGCTATCATGTAAGATGACCATTTTTGTGCTTAAATAATCCTGTTTAAAGCATTCTATATACCAGAAAAGAAAATTTTGGACAGCATTCACTTGCAACTTATTTATCTTTGGAAACGTTTAAGAAAGCAAACCATTTTTTTGTTGCTTTTGGTTGCCCCACATGTGAAATTTGAGCTGCGCCATGCCCGGCCAAGCTGTGCTGAGGAGCTCTACAAATGTTTGGTTGAAGAAATTCAATGCATAGCAAGTGGCAAATGGCAAGCGGTAAGGAATTGATTGTGAGTTGGATGTATGATGGAGAGGTAGAAGTGGTAAGCTGCGGGCGAGCGTCCACTGGCAGACAACATCTGTGAGCATGCAAGGCACAAGAAAGTCTTTAAACATGGTAATGCACTAAATTTTAAATAAACATACAAACGTTTAGAGAATATAATTGGAAAATATATCTGTACTATACTCAAGTGTCTACCGACAGAGCATCGAATGTACGAGATCCTGTTGAAGAATATTGACATTAAATTTAAATTAAATTAGAAATGACCCAAAAGCAATCCCAATTGATACAGCGTTAGCCAAGAAATAGTTCCAAATCGTTCTCGAAAACAAACCCGAAATGTTCCGAAAATAATGCCGGAACTATTTCGAAACTGTCCCAAAGTGGTGCCAAAAGTTCTTTAAATAATCCCGAAATGGTTCCGAATTGGTTACGAAATGGTCCCGAAAATTATCCTGGCTTTATTCCGAAATTGATCCGGTGTAGGCCTGTAATGATCCTTAAGCAACCCCAGAGATAGCACTGAAATAGGCCCGAAATTTTCTTGGAAACAGACTCGAAATTCCCCGAAAATAGTCCCGAAGCTTTTTCGAAGTTGCACCGAAGTGGTGCCATTTTTTTTAAATAATTCCGAAATAGTTCTAAAATAAGCCCGAAACTGCTCCGAAGTAGTCCTGAAAATATCCGCAAGCAAAGCCCATTTAGTTCCGAGCTGATACCGAAAGCGCTCTTAACATAATCCCGAAACGGTACCGAAAAAAACCCGAGAACAATACTGAAAAGATTTCCGAAGTAAAACGATTCCGATGTTATCCCGAAACAACCGCGAAATAGTCGTGAAACTATCCTGAAAGTTTCCCAAACCGCCATTAAAATGATCCCGAGAAATATATTCAATAACCAACAGTTTGTAAACTGAGCAGTTTTAAGTAAAACCTGACAATGTCCTTTGTAAAAAAAAATAAAAAAATAAATGTAAGTCGCGATAAACTCCGAAGAAATTTTAGGCCGAGCTTCTCTTCCAATTTGCCTCGTGCTCCTCTTATTTTGACCTCCAAATTGGCTGGATGATTCCTACTTGTTTTATGCCGACTCCGAACGGCATCTGCAAGGCAGATGAGTTTTCACTGAGAGCTTTTCATGGCAGAAATACACTCGGAGTGCTTGCCAAACACTGCCGAGGGGCGACCCCGCTTAGAAAAATGTTTGTTTGTAAGAATATTTAATTATATATCAACTGACATCTATGTCTCTAAGGGTGCTAAGGAATATAAAGGATCTATTTTTATAGGGAAGTCATGTGAGATTGAAGCTCATTGGCTTTATCGCGAAAGATTTTGGAATAGCTTCGAACAAGCTTGTTCTATAGGTATGCGCGAAAAAATTCTAGTTTTCAAGATTGACCTCCGAACTAGGCGACTGCACCCTTTGCTGGACAGCTACTTTAACTTGTAAGCATCTATCCGGGCCCGGTGGTTATTCGGTATTTGTATAACAGGAGAAATAAAAGCTCCACCCAAAGCTGTTGCAAAAAGATATTAAGCATCGCCGGCCGTGTACAAAATGCTTTCCATGCCACCCTGCATAAGTACCGGAAGGCTCTGGATTTACAACGATACTGCAACTCGAGGGACTCATCTAAGGTTTTATGTCTTCACTGCCGCAAAATCGCCTCAAAGCTTAAAGAGAACGTCACAGATATGAACAGTTCGTTTTGTTTTGTATACTGGAACAATTTTCTGTCCTACTTTGTCAAATTTGCTTTAAAGAAACCCGGTCTCAGGGTTGCGCCATCCTCAGTGTCATTGATAGTTCGCAAATAGTACAACGCTGGAACTTTCGTGCTTACCCCCAGATTGACCGGGATAACTGAAAAATTTCACCAACAAAAGGACAGCTTGATATGAATCCGACACTTTTCCCATATGCACATCACGAAGCCCAAAAAGCACAAGCCCGAGCGGGTGCAGTACATATACAACAAAAGGTTGAAATTAAGGATCTTCTACGACTGCCATTGCCTTTAAGGCCGCTATGGATACTCGATACGGCTCGAAAAAAGATAGCATACAAGGAAGTTGGAGGCTCCACCGACAGCATGGCTTTTACACTAAAAGCCATCATCGAAGTTACAAAAACTATAAGAAAAAGTCGAGATGATGTGCCAACAAACAAAACCGATAGTCTTATTGAACACACTGAATGCCAGTTCCTTCAACTCCGTCAGGAGATCTTGTTGTAATACAGGCACGAGAGGCTACGATCTGATGAAACAGCTATTAAGCTGTAGTGCTACAGGAAAGTGAGCCTTGGAACTAATGCCTGAGTTAAAGCAATGCTTTGAGAGGCAGATCCCGAAGTGAAGAAATAAAAATTGTTCCCAAATAATCTAAAACTGGTTCTGAGAAAAATATTGGAACACTCCTAAAACTATTTCGAAAACCATGCCAAATTATAGTCCCAAACTAATTTCGAAGCCATCAAAGATCAGATTATAGTTGATCCAGAAAAAGCCCCGAAACTTTCTCGAAAACGAACCGGAAATGATCCCGAATAGTGGCGAAGTAGTCCCGAAATTACTTTTAAGTGGTACCTAAATCGTTTTGAAGTGATCTCCAACGAGCCACAGAAATAATTCCGAAACTGTCCCGAAGTACTTTTGAAATGTTACTGTTTTTGTTTGCTGCTACTGTTACTATAGCTGTTCCCGTTACCTTACTGGTACTGTTCCCGTTACCTTACTGGTGCTGTTACTGGTACTGTTACTGTTAATGTTAATGGTACTGTTACTATTACTGTTACCTTTACGGCTGCTGTTACTGTTACTGTTATTATAACTGTTCCCGATACCTTACTGGTACTGTTACTGCTACTGCTACTGTTACTGTTACTGTTACTGCTCCTGTTACTGTTACTGTTAATGTTACTGTTACTGCTAGTGTTACAGTCGTTTTTAGTCGTACGGTTACTGTTACATACATACATTTAATCAATTGCCTAGTTATTTCTTTCAAATTATTTCACCGCTCTTTTAGAGCACCCCTCGTAAGTACATTGCATTTTTCGGCATTGATTATAAAAAATTGAGAAATTTCGTGTCTTCCATCACATTGTAGATGGCCGACAGGCAGAATTCCTGAATTTAATTTTCTTCTTTCGCTGCTAAGCCAAAGTGGCTCATTGTGTTTGTATTTAAACTGGCAATCATTTGCATTTTTCTTCTTCTTCTTGCATGTTGCATGCCGCACGCCTAAATCTGACCACACCTTCAGCCACCTACCGTCACCCATCCATCGATTGTATGTGTGGTATGGGCAAATGAATGACATTATTTTACAATTACTAAATCTGTTGTATTTAACTTTTTGTTTATTTGTTTTTGTATTTTTATTTCTTTATAATTTTGTAATTTATTATTTCTCCTACTTTTCAACTTAATTTTATTCACACACGTAATTCTGTTGTATGTCTTTGCGGAGTGAGTCGAATGTATTGTTGTGTTGTATTAGGTTTGCGTGTTACGATTCACCATTCACTCACTCACTCACCAAAATCAACCTTTGACCGTATGAAAATCCATAAATGTCATCAACGTCATTTCTATTAAGATTTATTGACGTGTGAATGGTCATCTTCGTTCAATTTTTTGTTTTTGTTTTTTTGCATAGCCAACATGTAGGTATTGTGCATGTGTGGTGTAAGGTATTTATGTGTATGTGTGCCTCATCGACAATTGACATAATAAAGCAACAAAAACGCCCCTGAGTAAATGTTGTGATTTTTTATTTTAAATGCCATCACCATCAACATTCACTCCATTAATATCATTAATGTGGTAGCCGCCGAATGATTCAACCGAATATTTCATTTGGGATATGATGAGCTCTCTCAAATGTTTATGTTTCTGTGAGTGCGAGTGAATTTATGGGGTTGCGTTTGCGCAATGGCTCGGGTATATACCGCTGTTTTGTATAAACAACCACAGCAGGAGACATGGGTGTAGCCATGCTTTGACAAATTGGTGGGGACCATGAGCTCATTCAGGCGAAAGGAGGAGTGATTGACTTCATTTTATTTGTATTTTGATAGAGGTATCTGTGGTAATGTTTCCTAGTTCTTATCATATCTGCAGATTTACGCTTCGTCGTATAGAACAGTCTCGCGGTAGTAGTGTTATAACAGATGATAACCTAAGCCTTGGAGGAAATATGTGGCATAAGAAAATAGACCGTATAACTACCAAAGAGTTCCCTATGGGGAAGTAGGTATGACTCAAAACAAGCAGGAATGCAAGCCTCCTGCTCGTATGGGCAATATACTGCTTATAGCTGATGAACAGGTCTCTCCGTGTACCCTCAGCTGTGATGTAAGACTAAAGAGGATGGCCACTTTTCTTCGACACGACTAATATTGGATGGGTACTGAAACTCACATGTGAAGTGCTCATACAAACTTTACATACAAAACAACCGAATAGGTTTCTTATTCGATATAATCGTCTCTCCTCGGAACATTTGATTAAGACATTAAAGCGGCCTCTTTCTGATGGAAGCACATTGCAAGAGGATGCTAGGGTTCTAGGTAAAGAAATGTTTGAGCATGCACTTCAGAGAATGTCTAACAGAGCTCTATTCCATTACCATCTTCGGCATTTTGCGGTACCATATTGACTCCACTCTTCTTACATTTAAAGGGGAAGAGCCTTACTCCCTTCATCTTTGCAACCCATCACCTGGAAGGCCCACTCCCACAATATTTTAGTGCTTAAGTCGTTGACACACTGTTCCTAGGAAGATTTGTGATCGCGCAAGGTACCTAGGGACCCTATCATGCTAAGTAAACCCAGGACTTCCTCAATTTGTTCTCAGACCTTAACGCAACCTAAACTAAATAGCAGCATTACTTATCCACGCTTTCTTTGATCCATCATAAGTAGCTATGAGTACCCGGCTCTCCCCGACAAACTCCCTCCCCTCCCCTACCTATATCCGCCCATGCTCATAGAAGAGGAAATAAGAAACACCAAAAATTATCCTCAGAAGAAACTCACCAGCCACTGCAGCAGCAGCCAGCAATAGCCGCAATACACAAAAGCAAAAATTACCTCTTCGCAGTTCACTGTTTTATTGCCTCTTTCGCGGATTTTAGCAAATTGATTTAAATTGTAGCGTTTGCGTTGATGACTGATTTTGTTGTTGTTGTTGCTTTTCGTTATTACCGTTGCCGTTACGAATGGGTTTACCTCCGGTGTGGCTATATAAATGTGGCTGTTTGTCTGTCTCCTCTTGGCTTTAGTTGTGAGCTTCAGTGCGTGCTCGCTGGTTCACTAGCTGGTTGCTTGGCTAGTTGCTTGACTGGCTGGTTGACTGGATATTTGAATAGCTGTAGAGTTGGCTGGTATACTCCTGCTGCTTGCTTACCGGTATACCATCGATACTGTG
Source organism: Eurosta solidaginis (assembly GCF_040869045.1). Classification (NCBI taxonomy): domain Eukaryota; kingdom Metazoa; phylum Arthropoda; class Insecta; order Diptera; family Tephritidae; genus Eurosta; species Eurosta solidaginis. The sequence goes on from NC_090322.1 coordinate 255,697,218, forward strand.
GGTAGATTTTTAAGGAATTTGTCGAAAATATTTGAAAATCTGAAGAAATCTAAAAGCTTCCGTGGCCGTGAAACACAATAATAACTTAGACCATTTTTCCATTACGAAGGAATAAATTAAACTAATACTGGCTTGTCCGGTTTAGTTCTATATTAGCCCCCTTCATTTAGTTTACGACTTTCGATGTCTCCTCCTGTTGGAAATTTCTTTACTTTCAAATTATAAGAAGTAGTAATACCAGCCACGATGGAGTATGCTGCATCGAGGCTAACGACGAAGATCAGGAGCTTGTTGACCTCTTGTATGCAAAGGCTCATGACACTGCCTTACAGAAAGTATGATGGATGGGACAAGGCATTTGGATTTTTTTTATTATGTTGCTGTTGCTTACAGAAACATCTCTTGAACTTTCCAAAGGTGTTCGGAAGTGATATCGTGCATTCATAGATCCGGGATGCTCTGGAGATAGCACCATAAGAAACTAGCAAGACTATCCTAGCCACAATTTAATGGGATTACGTACTTATAGATCATCCCAACCTCCCTTTCCAGTCTCAATGGTAAACTACCAGGTTCAAAAGCCCGATGGCCTCACTTTCTATACGAGAAAATGGCTACCATATTTTCGGCACTGTCCATAGAATGCAACATTTTAAATCCGCCTTGATAGCAAAGATTTGCCGTTACCGGTACTGTTGCGAATATCACCATTTCTCGAACCGCCTTCGGTAGCTATGAACAAACAGTATACGGCTGCAGTCTTGGTGCTACTTCAGCTAAACCTAAACACATGGTAATTTATAACTTTTAAACTTTATAGAGCTTTGCGTAAGGATGTCCGCGTGTCAATGCGAAACCATGAACGAATACCATTATCCTCCAGGCTTCCATTTATGCGAAAAGAAAAATATGTAGGCGAACTATTAAATGAAAGAAGCAGCAACTGAAAAGCTAGGGATCTAGATTAGGGAACTCCATCAGAAATTAATGATAGACTCTGGTGGACTAGAGAATGTCTACAAAGTCTAAAGAATGACATAACAAGCCAACAAAGTCAACAAACAAAAAGAGATGAAACAAAAAATTATTGGATTACTGCTACTGGCCCAAAACAGAACTATGATATCTGCTGACAGAGTTAACGCGAGCCATTGAGAGCTTGCCAAATATTTCTTTTTTTTTTTTTATTAAATTTATGAAAGCTAATAATCACAAACTGATTGCGCCTGCATAAAACAATTTGCTTTTGTGGTTTTTCATCTTGTTTTTCCAAAAATATCGTGTTTTTAGCAGTTGAGCCACTAGGAGCCACACTAATGTTGTCATGAGCCAACGGAATACAACATCGCTAGAGAGTGATAGTCGTTTGATTTTTGGACCTAATTCAATAGACAATTAAATTCACAAACATAAAGGGACTACAATCCAATATTCTGCTTGGTGAAGGCTTATAAAGCAACAGCGAGCCGCCGGGAGCTATCGGCAATCGAAATCCGTTCTTTTATTTTCCGCCTGTAGAGAGCAAGCTCGTATTGATAATTTTTCGCCTTGTTTCTCTAAAGATGGCGTAGTCATTGTGAGCCGTTAGGAGTGTTGTTGTGAACCAAAGAAATCTAAGCTAAACGGGATAGTTTTTTTATTTTCGGACAGTATAGACTTAGAAGGAAACACTGGTGCCTAGTAGTCACTGCTATTTTTATGATAGGGCAGAGACAGTTTCAGATATTATTCCTACAGCGTAAGCGCTGTCGTTAAATCCGGACGGACAATGTGGATGGCCATGCAGCCATCCCTATGAATCCGGATTCGCCTTCGTCGGACTATTGCGCTCCGGCTGTATTTTTCGATATGAAGTACGAGGTTGTTATCCCGGATAGGGATTATTGGTTGAACGATCCGCCGGACCTGAGCGATAGGCTGCAGATATATACTGACGGTTCCAAACTGGATAAAAAGGTAGGTAGCGGGGTCTTTGCACCTCAACTAGGGTGTAATCTTTCCTTTAGCCTACGCGATCATTGCAGCGTCTTTCAAGCGGAGGTGGAGGCTATAAATGAGGCCGTTGATCACCTGAGAAATGCTGTTCACAAATTTGTATTTACTCTGACACCCTGGCTGCACTAAAAGCACTTGGATCGGTCACATGTAAGTCCAGGACAGTAGATATGTGCCGCAAATCTCTTAACGAGATCACTGAACAAACTTCCCTCAGTCTGGTATGGGTGCCTGGACACTCGGATGGCTGACGAACTTACAAGATGGGTACATCCGTTCCGCTTTCGTCGTCCTGGATTTAGCATGCCTCTCGCTACCTGTAACGATTTGAAAGGGATTGTCCTTAGGGAAGCGTGCGTGAGATGGAGCAATCTTGAATCCTGCTACCACACTAAGCTCATGTGGCCCAAATGGGACGCATATGTCTCGTGGTTGGACTTACAACCGGCCGCATAGCAATCGGGAAGCATGCACAATGGCAGGGTGCTCCCTATAATGATTACTGCAGGAGCTGCAAAGACGAAGAGTAGATAGATACAGTCAAGCATTTTCTGTGCAATTGTTCCGCGCTTTGGCGCAAGAGGAAGAAATATCTGTGATCTCCCTTCTTTGACGATCTTTGTGATCTGGCTAAGGTGGAACCTAAGAAATTGCTGACGTTTGCTGAATCGACCTGTTGGTTTTAGTAGTGGAGAGATACACGTGGTATCACAACGGGACATTTCGGCCCAATGGTGCTCGCACCGGTGGCCACTCTAATCTAACCTAAACTAAGTGCTCTCGTTCCGAAAAAAGTCTCCGGTTTTCTGAAGAATGTAAATTTATATTTGATTTTGACAGAAATTCCTTTCATAACACCCCACTGTACCTCAACGCCATCGCCGCTTGTCCGTGTCTTGCGCTTTGCTTGACTGACTGTGTCTGTCGACGAGTTATGGTTTAACAGTTGGTAATTGTGCGAAATTTATTGTAGGTATGCGATCTTTGTTTTCTTCCGTCGAGATATTCTCGCTGTCGTTATGGTTGTTTCTTATTGTAACCAATTTCTTTGTATTTTTCGATATATATTTTCAGCAACTTCTCAAATTTATTCGTTCATTTTTTATAATTTTTTTTTACTTGTGTATTATTTGTTGAGTTTTATAGCTCTTTAGGAGTGTCATTAGCTTAAACGGTGTCATTTCTCGGTAGAAAATTACTTAAATAAATTTCAAAAAAATGTTTTTAATTGCCAATTCGTATGCATAAATTATTCGCATATTTGCAGCGAAGTCGCTTGGCGTGTTTTGTGAATATTACTTATAACCTGTAGTTATGCGTAGCTTAGACTGCTTCCCAAGGAACTTGTATGTAGATTTCGTGGAAAAAAGTGGTCGATAATTGCTTTCAGCAAGCTGAGATTGTGAGATCGATAAGACTCTGTCAGCAAGTATGCTATAGGAAAGTGATTGCACTCGTCGCTTAGCGTCTGCAGTTGGTCTTTAGGTGACAAGTTGTCACGTAATTAGGCTCGATCCAAGAGCGTTGTGTAAGGTTACGAAGTCCAGTCACACAAGTTCGGTTCAGTTTCATTTCAGTTTCCGCCAGAAAAGATCGAACTTTTCTAACAAATAATTTTTATATTTTGGGCAGTCAATTATTTCTTTTTCCGCTGGAGACAAGATGTTCTGTGAGAGAGTGGTTACTCTCTATCCCTTGTCTGAGATCAGTTATTTATAAATTCGCCCAACTAAAAATACGAGAAAAACACCACTGACTATGGTCTGAACTCTTGCTTTCTTAGTAAGCATTACTAATAAGCATTAGATTATCTCACATTCAGTTTTTTTTATCTGTGGCGTGCCTAGTTGAAATCTCACTTAAGCTGATCATGGTTTAACTAGAAATTAGTTTGATAACCAATTCCACAGTAGATCGTACTTCTTCTATTAGTTTATAACTTCTGGGGCACGTATCCACTGATACCTTTTACTGTGTTTCTCCTGCTGAATAATTCCTCCTAGTTTGGGTCTAATTAAATTCAAGATCTCCTTATTGAACAAGAGCAGGTGTGCCTCTCCGCGTGGTCGATCAACCAGAAGTCAGAGAATCAGACATATATACCCCGAAGCTCCTGCTCCAATAGAGCAGCATTTGCCTTCAGGCATTTTCTTACTATAATTCGGGACATGCCATCTCTGCACGTTGTCAATGAGCAAGTGATTGATATCAGAGGCGATAGTACTGTTGCAAGATCTGCAACATTTAGGAAGACATCCAAGGCATATTCCTTTTATTCCAGCGCCTTCGCTCACTAAGGAATGCATTGCCGTGTATACCGACTTTTCGTCTACGAGAGCCGTTTTGAAAAAAAAAAAAAACAATTTTTCTTCAACCTTCGACTTTATATGCATTATGAGCAGCCTCTGCGGTGTTTTGAGTAGGAAATATATTAGCTTTACGGCCCTGTTGTCTTTCCAATGAATAATTTTTCAGTATTGGACGGGAAGACGATGCGTGCCATTATACAAAAGCGCGGCAGTTGTATGCTTTACATTTGTACGCGCCAATTTAAACCTGAAGATAATTTTTACAACGCTCTCGATTTTATAATTAGTCGCCAATTCCTTGCACTATTCACTCATCCATCAATATACTTTTTTATCAGTCTTTGAAATATTCTTGTTAACGGGTCATATATTTCAGCTTTCTAGGCATGAGTAACAACTCAATTTCTGTGGCGCTGGAATTCCTACTTGAGCGCATTTGCGTCGCTTCTTTTACTAATCTATAGCGTATTTAATATATCACAAGACTAATAGTATTTTCCAAGAGGAGGGAGTTATTTCATAGCATATATAAAGAAATTTTGACTCTTCTGGAGCACTAGCAATAGTTGCATCTGTCATATTAGCACTAACTTCAGCGCAATGGTGTTGCATCCTTTTTAACTCATAGTGTTATGAATATATTACAAAACTTCTCGTATTTTCCAACAGGAGGGAGTTTTTTATCATATGTAATTGAATTTTTGGTCTAATGGTGCACCAAACCAATGGTTTCTGTTATATTAGCGCCAATATTCAGCGCAATGGCATCGCGTGGCGCAATTAGCCTAATAACTATGTCTTGTCTTCTAATAACTGACTTCATCCTAGGCAGCTCAGTTGCGTTTTCACAGCACAATCGCATATTTCTATTCCTGACGCAGTGTTTGCTTATGCCTTGCTTCGCTGAAGAAACCTACAAATTTGCCATGATTTATGACATTCTTGGCATTACTTGGAGAGAAAAAATAATATTTTTCCACTCAACTAAAACAAACTAATTATAAAAGAATTACACATTTCTAATCGGATCATTGCCCACAATTTACCCCGCCCACTCGGCATAACAAAAATTTAGGCCTTTACTTAACTAATTAACAAAGGCTAAGCCACAGCAAAGAAAAACAACACACTTACTTTCTCCTAACCAAGAAAACAAAGTTTTTTGAACTCGATTACTGTCACTTAGGGATTCAAGCCGCAAGGAAGTTCCTTCCAGTAATCAATAAGTTTTTACCAAACATGTTGTAAACAAAAAAATTTAATAAGTGAAGTTGTCTTATTATTATTATTATTATGAATATGTATGTATGTGTGTGTACTCAAGCAAGATTACTTTTTGCAGTGGCTAAAAACTGACAGATTCTTAAGCTTTGCCATAAACTTGATTATCAATGTTGCTCGTTGCTGCTGCTGCTGCTCTTCATGCTATTGTTGCTGTATGAGGCAGAGGCAAGCAGGCATTCTTTAGAGCCGCTAAGTTTTGGTTCCGGCTGGTTTGGTTTGTGCAATATAATAATTGAGTTTACCACGAATTAAACGCAATTTTGTGGTAGTTCTCAAAAGCCTATACACCAACACACACACTTTCACCAACTTTGACACACACACACAAACATATGAAGATAGTCTTACATATATGCATGACGCAAGTTGGCCAAGAATATATCAACGGCTTGCGGCTTGTGGCACGCAAAATGAACTTACTCGTAATCATACAACTGAAATAATATATACAACTTTTGCCAAAATGTGGCAACCCAAGTTGCAAAAGAAAATATTGTATTTGACTGAATTTGAATGTTGGCGTGAGCGGCTTAAAAAAAACCACTGACTATGACTGAAGTAATCGAAGAAAAAATAATGATAATTCGTCGGCGAACTGCAAGAAAAATCACACTACCAGCCGTTCTAGGGATTTATGAGCTTAAGGTGAAATTTACGGATTTTTTTAGATAACCGGTGAGATGCGCCCAACATCAGGCGCGTTCCCTACTACTTAAGTAATATGATTTGCTTCGTTTTGGTTCATGTTTGGGAATAAGAGATGGTGAATAAAGATATTATGGCATGCTGACCGTCGCAAGCCTTATATCTACTCCAAAGAAATAAGAAAGATTGGTGGAATGGTGGAAAGATGGTGGTTCAGAGTATATCTACATTATGACAAAGAAATAAGGTCAAATCAATATTTACAGTAGGCGGATGGAGATGTGAGTGTATCGGTTTAGCGGGTGCCCAACATTGGGCGCGTTCCCTCATACTTCATTTTGTCTGCTTCGTCTAGATAAGGCCATTAAAATTTGAAATATGGAAATAGAATATTTTGACATGCCGAACGGGCACCGCTTATATCTGCTCCTAAGGGAGAAGAGGTTCATATAGAGAAATTTATAGCACAACTGCCAAAACGCTGCACTACAAGGAATGCTAGGAAATTTAGCAAGTATATTTACAGTTAAGTGTCATAACCAAGTTCACATCTCTGTTTTTATACTCAGCTGAGCAGAGCTCACAGAGTATATTAACTTTGTTCGCATAACGGTAATCCGTAACGGCATAAACTAATCGAGATAGATATAGACTTCTATATATCAAAATGATCTGGGCGAAAAAAGAAATTCATTTAGCCATGTCCGTCCGTCCATCCGTCCGTAAACACGATAACTTGAGTTAATTTTGAGGTATTACGGTGTAATTTGGTATGTAGGTTCCTGGGCGCTCATCTCAGATCGCTATTTAAAATGAACAAAATCGGACTACAACCACGCCCACTTTTTCGATATCGAAAATTTCGAAAAACCGAAAAAGTGCGATAATTCATTACCAAAGACGGATAGAGCGATGAAACTTGGTAGGTGCGTTGACCTTATGACGCAAAATAGAAAATTAGTAAAATTTTGGACAATGGGCGTGGCACCGCCCACTTTTAAAAGAAGGTAATTTAAAAGTTTTGCAAGCTGTAATTTGGCAGTCGTTGAAGATATCATGATGAAATTTGGCAAGCACGTTACTGCTATTACTATATGTGTGCTGAAAAATTTGCAAAATCAGATGACGAAGTCATTTAAATTTTAACAAAAAATTTAATATCTTTACAGTATAGAAGTAAATTATGTCAACATTCAACTCCAGTAATGATATGGTGCAACAAAATACAAAAATAAAAGAAAATTTCAAAATGGGTGTGGCTCCGCCCTTTTTCATTTAATTCGTCTAGAATACTTTTAATGCCATAAGTCGAACAAAAATTTACCAATCCTTGTGAAATTTGGTAGGGACTTTTTTCTGTGAAAATGGGCAAAATCGGTTGAAGCCACGCCCAGTTTTTATACACAGTCGACCTTCTGTCCTTCCGCTCGGCCGTTAACACGATAACTTGAGCAAAAATCGATATATCTTTACTAAACTTAGTTCACGTACTTATCTGAACTCACTTTATCTTGGTATAAAAAATGGCCGAAATCCGACTATGACCACACCCACTTTTCCGATATCAAAAATTATGAAAAATGAAAGAATTCCATAATTCTATACCAAATATGAAAAAAGAGATTAAACATGGTAATTGGACTCGTTTGTTGACGCAAAATATAACTTTAGAAAAAACTTTGTAAAATGGGCGAAATCAAAAGCCTTTGGAATCTTGGCCGGAATACTGTTCGTGGTATTACATATATAAATAAATTAGCGGTACCCGACAGATGATGTTCTGGGTCACCCTGGTCCACATTTTGGTCGATATCTCGAAAACGCCTTCGCATATACAACTAAGGGCCACTCCCTTTTAAAACCCTCATTAATACCTTTAATTCTATACCCATATCGCAGAAACGCATTCTAGTCACCCCTGGTCACCTTTATGGCGATATCCCGAAAGGGTGTCCACCCATAGAACTAAGGCCCACTCCCTTTTAAAATACCCATTAACACCTTTCATTTGATACCCATATCGTACAAACACATTCTAGAGTGACCTCTGGTCCACCTTTATGGCGATATCCCGAAATGGCGTCCACCTATAGAACTAAGGCCCACTCTCTTTTAAAATACTCTTTAATACCTTCCATTTGAAACCCATGTCATACAAACACATTCCAGGGTTTCCCTAGGTTCATTTTGCTAAATAGTGATTTTCCCTTATTTTGTCTCCAAAGCTCTCAGTTGAGTATGTAATGTTCGGTTACACCCGAATTTAGCCTTTCTTGCTTGTTTAACTTTAAATTTAATGTATGGAATGCGCCCAACAGCGGGCGCGGATGTTTATACATATTCCATTTGTATGCTACAACTCATATTATATATTTATTTCTCCCTCAAAGGACAAAAAGATGTTCCTTTGGAAAACGAAAACAACCAGCTTCTTTAGAAGTTTTAAAAAGGGAGGGCAACATTAAGGGCTACACTTCCCGTGAATGCATCGGCATAACGGACCCGATGCAATCAACATCCGCCGCGATTCTTAAAATTTCTGCTTTATCTATATTAAGGAATAAAGGAGTGGATATGGCGGCTTGGCTTTCATTTTAGTCTGTCTTAAAGGTTCTTGGTTTTGTTCGAAAAATTGGAAACGGTCAACTTCTCCAGAAGCGAGCAAAGACAAGATCTAGATTTTCTCTGGATGTAAGTTTCAGAATCTTCCATACTAATAAAGCTAAGAGAAGAAAAGTAATGGATCATAGGCTGACTTCAGGTACTGCTCTTCTGCCCTAGCTTAATATCATTAAGTTCTGAGAGTTGGCCAACAAAGGGGTTTCAAAGGAAGGTAATCCATTGCTCCGTTTTCCCACGGCAGGTTACCTAATTTGAATGCCATATATGATGGCCCAACCAAAAACCCTGCATGTGGTGCGCAATAGCAAATGAACTGAAATGTTTCTCTTCTATTCGACGTTAGAGTAGCTGAAGCTCGCATTAAGAGCACACACTTTTGGAAACCATGTAGGACTACTATTGTTTAAACGCATTATTCGTCTCCTGTAACCAGAGCCAGAACAGCCTCCGCTTGTAGGACTTCAAAATCAATAAATGTAACTATGAAGCAACTGCTTAGGTTTCTGGTTCACGCCGATTAATGCCAGTTTTAACCATTACCCAATCGCTCAAAAGAGCGGTCGACTCTTCCAGGAGAGAATCTGCAGATCCGCATGTTTAGTAGGAAGATGTTTTTTAATTTTCTCCAGCTCTGAGGAATATAGGGTAGAGTGATATTTGTTCAATACACCCCCCAACTGGAGAACTGGTGCCAATAAACGCTTTCTAGGAAGAGGTAGTAAATCTGAAATTTTCTTTTTCAATAACTGGGGCTATCAGTAGACAATTTATTTTTACATATCAGACTCGCTTCTATTGAGTCTTACAGGGTCATTTATGTGTAGTACATAATTTTTCCTCTCCTCCTCTAGTTTCTCCCAAAAGGAAGACTTAGCCTCATACATCGTTTAGGATTCGATCAATTTTTTACCAGACCGTGAGGGGAGCAATCTCTTTCTATAAAAAAAAGAATAAATTCCCACCGATATAGCACTGATCCGAAAGAAAGGAATTTTTAGCCTTTCAACCGTTTCTAGTACACTGAAATAACTACATTAGGACGATCATAAAAGAAAGGACTTTCGCATTCGTTCTCGTCCTTTCGCTAATTGGGTAAACATATATTGACTTAGTACAAGTTCATACATCATATATATTATATGTTAGTATATATATGTTTGTAAGAAACTATATTGTAAATATATGTGGCTATAGAAAGTGTATACAAAAGCTTTTGAGCAGAAGAAACAATAACAAGTCAAGTAAGAAACTCGTTTCACAGAAACAGCGAAAACATTTTAATCCCTTTTCTGTGATGTGTTTTCTTTATAGTCAGCTAAATGAATGTAGGGGATGTAAGGGGGAAGAGATAGATAAGGACCAGTAAAATTGGAAAGTAGAGCATAAGAAAGATTCATTTAATTTAGGGTAAGCTTTGAGGAGTTGCTATGTAAACTTATTCAAGTTATTTAGTGCCTTAAAGAAAACCTAATAGTATGATTTAGTATAACCGAAATGCGGCAAAAGATGTACGATGACTAAAATTTCAATGTGATTCTACGCATATACAAACTCACATCTTTATTACTTATTTGCTTACGAGGTGTGGCAACTGGAAATTATTTATAAGGAACTAAAAAGTTCAATAGCGTTATTTGGAAAAACGTCCAGGCTATATCGGTGTATTCCCCTAACTTACCTAGAACATTTTTGAAAAGTAAGTTATTTTGAACTTACTTACTTACTTAATTGGCGCTTAACCGTCTAAACGGTTATGGCCGTCCAACAAGGCGCGCCAGTCGCTCCTTCGCTCCGCCAACCGGCACCAATTGGTCACACCAAGGGAGTTTATATCCTTTTCCACCTGGTCCTTCCAACGGAGTGTGGGCCGCCCTCTACCTCTGCTTCCATAGGCGGGTTCCGACAGAAACACTTTCTTGGCCGGAGCATCATCTTTCATTCGCATAACATGGCCTAGCCAGCGCAGCCGTTGCGTTTTAATTCGCTGGACTATGTTGATGTTTGCGTATAGCTCGTACAGCTCATCATTAAATCTTCTGCGGTACTCGCCATCGCCAACGCGTAGAGGTCCATAAATCTTTCGAAGAACTTTTCTCTCGAACACTCCCAAAGACACTTCATCTGCTGTTGTCATGGTCCATGCTTCTGCCCCATATAGCAGGACGAGTACGATAAGTGACTTGTAGAGTATGATTTTCGTTCGCCGAGAACACATTCGGCTTATTTAATGCCTTACTGGCCTTCGAGTTTATCACAAGATTTCCGATACAAGCATCTTTCCTCAGAGCATAAACGGCTTGTGAAGCAAATTTCCTCTATGCACCTGTAAAACTACAATAGTCTCGTTCCACGCCAAACTCTGACCGCGAGATAGGGTTATACGCCCGCAAACCGAGAAGAGTTGCTTAGTTTGGGTTCAGAAAAATTTACCACAAAAATTACGGAAAATACGGACTAAGAAGACAGATACTATTTTGATAAATAGACCCAAGAGCTAAAGAAAAACTTCTTGAACCATCCAGAAGGTTAAGGGGCTGGGAGTTGTCACGTGATAAGTCATTCCCGCCGTATGAGACGACTCAAATCCACAGACCCAAAGGTTCGATGAGCTAAAAAATCTTTGGGTTAGTGTGAGAAGCTGCTGGTACCGAATAGTACAAAATTTAAATACATCAAAGGACTGCTTATATCCGTAAAACAGGCATGAACGTTGAGGGAGGGTATTTTCGGGCGAACAACGAAAAAAACTAAAAACTCTGAATACAAATCCATCTTTGAGTGACGGAAGTTACTTTTTACCGGCGTTCACAATAACGAGCACATGAGAAGTCAGTCTAAGCGTGCTGGATTTTTTACTGTCCAACCAGCAGCACATATACTAATATCTGCCAGGTGTTTTCGTCATTACAAAAGCAAACAGACGAATTCTAAGCCTTCTTCACTGGATGTAAAGGAGTAGAACGCTCCTCATCGGTGGAAAGAGAAAGAATAGTTGTCTACTTGCAAGTGGTTGAACGAATCGGTTGGCGGATTCCCTAAATTGTCCCGCAAAATCGGTGAAAGTTGGAGCCAGAAAGCCGGAATAGTTGACTGCTTTTAGGTGCGCAAAGAATAGGTGAGAATGGCGGACGTTGGACTTCATTGGCGACATCAAAAAGGTCGATGATTCAATTAGAAGATAGTGAATAGCAATTGGCTTGATAACTCAGTGGGGCGGCCTTTAAATAACCAGTGTTTTAGTTAACAAAAGCACCTATCGACAGATCAATGACTCCTGAAGAAATTTGAGATGTGAACAGTGGATATTAAAGGTGGAATCAGTGAAGATCTGGCTTGTGTCCAACAGTTATAACGGAAAAACAGGCCACCCTTCGTCACAGGAACACCATGAATTGGCAAGTAAGTGGCTTTGTCAAAAAAAAAGTCGATGAACCGGTGAGCCGATACGGAACAACCGATGGAATGGTGAGCAGTAAACGGTTTAAATAACCGCAAAAAACGCAGGCGGCTCGCACGACTGGTAAACCAGTGTCAAGAAAGAGGTGGGTAGGTAAAAGATGAGCCGATGGTTATTAACCCGTGAATCGGAGTGCCAAAGTAAATAATCAGTGGATGGAAGACCAATGAATCTGAGCTTATTTTGTGGCCTGGTTCTACAGGTCCGCTGACAGTGGACGTATACGTAAATACGAGAGGTTCGAACTGTAGATTGCATTAACTTCCATTTCCATGGCACTTCAAAATTGTTGGAAAGCGAAGTAACCAATCTTAGTGGGTAACAAATATGAAAAGCATTTGCACCATAAAGGCTGTGGTCGTTGCACATAAGGTTTTGTGGTATTTAAAAAAAAATTTATGCCGCGATAACCTCCGAAGAGAGGCCGAGCTTCTCTTCCAATTTGCGTCGTGCTTCTTTTTAATTTTTCCTACAAATTGGCGTGAGGGGACCTACTTGTTTTATGCCGACTCCGAACGGCATCTGCGAGGCAGATGAGTTTCCACTGAGAGCTTTTCATGGCAGAAATACACTCGGAGTGCTTGCCAAATACTGCCGAGGGGCAACCACACTTAGAAAATTGTTCGTCTAATTGAAAAACCCTGTTTCTAAAATTTTAAAGTTGCTTTGCCCAGGGTGTGAACCCAGGGCATTCGGTGTAGTAGGCGGAGCACGCTACCATCACACCACGGTGACCGCCTTTGGTATTTTACTTTACAGAAAACTAGGTTTCCGATAATTTTAATGAGTGTAAACTTTTTCTCTTAGTTCTATGTCATGATAAACGATTTAAGAAGTTTACGAACTTGCGCAGGTCTCATTAATGAAATGTCTGCAAGTGTTCTCTCACATTTTCTCAGTGTTCTCATTCTCTTCTCATCGCCTTTAAAGTCGTGTTCTGTGTAGTGGTAAGTATTTGTGTGGCTAGTGAAGCAGCCTGGCGACTAGGGGTATGAATAAATGTAACGCTTCTGAACCACGCTTTACATGATAACAGAAAGAGTGAGAAATAATTTTAGGCGGGTCTATTTCAACGTGGAATCATTGTACCACAGAGCAACCATATAACTAGGTAGGTGAGTGGATATAAGCGCTTGGTTCCAAGAAAAGCATGGGTGCAGGTACATTGGATCGCATTCTGGAACAAAGAAAAGTTAGCTGATGATTCTACCCATTCCCAAAACTGAAAAGCCCCATCTCGTAAGAACACTACTGTAGCATAATGACTCAGTAATATTAACTAAGTAGTACAAACATTTTTAAAACACATTTAAAACATAAAATTAAATTTAATTTTATGTATATTATCAAGCCGTGTTTACATAATTTTATAATAATTTATTATTACATTGCTTTAAATTCATTGTCAGAAGCACTCTGGTGCAACAATTTGCTACATAAAACATATTGTTGTAAAATATTTAGTTCATGTAATTGCTTCATTAATTTTGCGAAATAAAAATTTATTATAATAGACGAGTTTACAGTTTCAATAGTTTTATTTAATTATCATCCTAGCGGCGGTTGTGGGGGCCTTAACCACAATGGCCAATAAATGTGGTTGTTGGCAGTGGCAAAGGTTGCCATGGAGTTGAGTTTTCAAAAGAAAAGAGAAATTTTGTAAGCCGCAACAATTAGACGTACTTAAATGATTACAAACTAATTAAGCAATGCAAACAAATTTTTTTGATTATTTAAGGTAGTCAGTTACCTAGAAATATTTTAGGATTTGTGCAAATAATTGCTGTAATGAATCAAGTTAAATGTTAAAGAAAAGGTGCAGCATTTTTTCCTCCTTCATCTCTATGTTGCTCAGTTGTTAACGTCTTTTGATTTTTATACTCAGCTGAGCAGATCTCACAGAGTATATTAATTTTGTTCGCATAACGGTACCCCGTACCGGCATAAATATTCGATATAGATATAGACTTCTATATATCAAAACTAGCAGACCAAGCAGACGTTGTTCTGCCCTAAATTTGGTTTATCTGCATACATTTTAATAAGCTTTTTCCGTCTAACTCTACCCTCGCTCCTCTACACTTTTTCCTAATATTTGTATTCACTCCTCCCTCCGTATTTTTCGCTTCATCTATCTCCATCTTCGTCTCATTCTATCTCTTTCTCAGTCTCATTCTCCTTCTCTCTTTTCTCTTCTCTCAAGTTTTTCTCATCCTTTTTCATATCTTATTGCCATTCCCAGAGGGTGGTATGTATTTTGTTCCAGTCCCATTCCGAGTCTCAGTCCCAGTCCCACTCCGAGTCTCAATATCAGTCTCAGTCCCAGTCCTAGCACTAATCCCAGTCCCAGTCCGTCTCTGGTCTACTTCCCGGAAAAAAACATCGTAAATACTAATATAGGCAAATTTATATACCAAATTTCAGGCAAATCGAATAGGATGTATGTAAATATGTATGTGGGTATTATTAATTCATGTCTTTATTTCGGCTTCGCATGCATATTTATCAGTTTTGCCAAGTTGATGCGACTAAATCGAAAATTACTTTAAAGCTCTCAGCAACAGCTTTCTTTTGATGTCCATAATACCGCATATTCCAGGGGTATCCGGGTCCATGTTTTGGCCTATATTTCGAGACCCTAGTCACCCAGGGGTATGGAAATTGCCCTCTACTAAAGCACTCATCAACAGCTTTCATTTGATATCCATATTCTAGAAACACATTATAGGGGTACCTCACGGAGCCCGAGACCTTTCCAACGAATGCAAAATCGTGGAAATCGGTTCGTGGGTTCTGGAGTTATAGCGTCAGGAAGGAAAAGCTTATTTTTATATTATAGATGATCTGGGCGAAGAAAAAAATTCATTTAGCCATGTTCGCCCGTCCGTCCGTCTGTCCGTTAACACGATAACTTGAGTAAATTGTAAGGTATCTTAATGAAATTTGGTATGTATGTTCCTGGGCACTCATCTGAGATAGCTGTTTAAAATTAACGAAATCGGCCTCTAACCACGCCCACTCTGTCCATATCGAAAATTTCAAAAAACCGGAAAAGTGCGATAATTTATTATTTCATTTTATTTTTTTATTTTATTTTATTTTCTTTTCTTTGCTTTTTTATTTCTTTTTATTTTATTTTATTAAATTTTATTTTTTTATATTTTGTTTATTATAATTTATTTATTTTTATAAGTTTTGTTTTATCTAACTTTATTTTATTTCATTTTATATTTTATTTTATTTTAACTTAATTTAATTTATTAACATTAGACAAAAATTACAATTGGCAATTTACAAACGGCGATTATTACGAGGACATGTTTCTGAATTTCACTTCTTCATCAGCTAGCTTCTCGGGAGCTGGGGCATTCATATTTTACTTTATTTTATTTACTTTTATTTTATATTTATTTTGAATAATTGCATTTCATTTAATTTTTTTATTTTGTTTTATTTTGTTTGATTTTATTTCTTTTGTTTCAATTTTTCTTTTCTACACGTTGCTAACGGGTACGTTTTTCTTTCTTTTTCATAGCTTTTGCCTTCATGTTAATATTGTTTTATTCTAGATTTTCAGTTTACCCTTCATCTGAGAGCATTTCTTTGTCTTCGGCTATATATAAGTAGTCTTCCCGTGTTACTTTTTGGCATGAAATCACAGAGCACAAGGGTTCACTTGTTGGCGAAATAACCCGACGCCCTCTTCTATTGTGGAGACTGTAGCATGGCAATTAACTTGCCTGAGCTATAGCATCCGCTTTCATTCTTATATCATGAACTAGCCATCCTAGTGTTGGGATTTATTTCATCAAAAAACCTCCTTCCTAAGACAGGACCATGATTTTTCCAGCACACTTTTCTATCGCCTACTCCGTTTTACCTCTACACCGTCCTAGATTGCAAGACATATACAACGCCTTTACAACTTTGTCTACTGAAGAGTGAGTGGTGCCACGCCTACACTCGAAAATTAGACATGTATTTTCAGTTTTAATAACTCAATATAGTATGGGAAAAATCATAGCCTTGATGCAACAGAGATTTTCTTTTAAATTCGACCGATATGAATTTTAGATCCTTTGTAGAAAGGTGGGCTTGGTTCGCAATTTATTTTACCCATTATCACAGTATACACTTATTTTCATAAAAGTAATGCATCAAGTACTAACTTCTATTTTAAAACTTTCATACATAGCCCAATTGTATCACTTTTTAGGTGAAATATCGGTATAAGGAAGGCACATACTATAAGGATTCTAGCGGTTCAACCAAGCGTGTTCGATAACAGATTTTTACAATTCCTACTTATCAACAGTTACGGTCATACCCAGTTTCAAAGAAGTCTCTTCATCGGGCTATGTTTTGTAGTTTGCATAACGTTCAATTTTGCATCTCCTAAATATAGGGTCAAAGCGTCAAACTATAAACCAATTTTTATCAGTTCTTCGGCACTCTTTAATGAACTTTCTAATGTTTCAATTTTATGTAGTTATCGATATCAAAAAGCGTGGATCTAGCCTGATACTGTCCTATCTTCATAACGTGTATTTAAATACCATTCAAACAACAACACATTACTTTAAACACTTGCTAAAGCGACCACCCGCCTTCAACCACTTTGTTACTTCAACTTAACATCAGATGCCACAATTTCGGAATTTACACTTTTAAACAAAACAAAACACGTAAGGAAGTCTCAGTTCGGGTGAAACCGAACATTACATACCCAGCTGTAAACTTGAAATGCTTTTGTTGTTTGTTTTGTGTGCTTGATAGTGTTACAAGGCTGCGCAATAATACATATACATATGTTTCTATTCTGAACTAATTTTTCTTCGAGTTATGGCTCCCGAAACATAGAAAATTGCTTAGTCATAAAAGGATTTCATATTTTTTGTTATAAATCCAATTGGGAAATGAAATACCATTGATATGAAGCTCTTTTTTGCAAAGATATAGCTTAGTTTATTCGTCCACAACCCTTTTAAAAATATTTTATATAAAAGTGGGCGTGGTCCTTAACCGATTTCGTTAATTTTTCCTCAAAGCATTCCATATAGTAAAGGCAACCCCTCTGCCGAATTTCGTTACGATAGGTTTAACGATTTTTGATTTATGTTTAATAATATTTGTAAAATTGATTTTATCACAGGTGGGCGGTGCCACACCCATTTTAAAATTTTTTATCAAATTTTTATCAAGAGTCTCAATATCAGTCCACACGTCAAACTTCAACATTCTAGTTGTATTATTTACTAAATAATCAGGTTTTTTGTGTTTTCCAAAATGTTATAAATATAAAAAGTGGGCGTGGTTATCATCCCATTTCACTCAATTTCAATACCAATCTATTCTGGGTCCAGATAAGCTCGTATACCAAACTTGGTGAAGATATCTCAATATTTACTCAAATTATCGTGTTAACGGACGGACGGACGGACATGGCTCAATCAAATTTTTATACTCAACTGAGCAGAGCCCACAGAGTATATTAACTTTGTTCGCATAACGGCATACACTAATCGAGATAGATATAGACTTGCATATATCAAAATGATCTGGGCGAAAAAAGAAATTCATTTGGCCAGGTCCGTCCGTCCGTCTGTCCGTCCTTCCGTAAACACGATAACTTGAGTAAATTTTAAGGTATCTAGATGAAAGGGTAGGTTCCTGGACGCTCATCTCAGATCGCTATTTAAAATGAACGAAATCTAACCACAACCACGCCCAATTTTTCGATATCGAAAATTTCGATAAACCGAAAGAGGGCGATAATTCATTACCAAAGACGGATTAAGCGATGAAACTCGGTAGGTGCATTGACCTTATGACGCAAAATAGAAAATTGGTAAAATTTTGGACAATGGGCGTGGCACCCCCACTTTTAAAAGAAGGTAATTTAAGTTTTTCAAGCTGTAATTTGGCAGTCGCTGAAGATATCATGATGAAATTTGCTAGGCACCCCACACCTATTACTATATGTGTGCTAAATAAAAATTAGCGAAATCGGATGACAAACACGCCCACTTTAAAAAAAAAATGTTTTTAAGTCAAATTTTACCAAAAAATTTAATATCTTTACAGTATATAAGTAAATTATGTCAACATTCAACTCCAGTAATGATATGGTGCAACAAAAATAAAATAAAATTTCAAAATGGGCGTAACTCCGCCCTTTTTCATTTAATTCATCTAGAATACTTTTAATGCCATAAGTTGAACAAAAATTTACCAATCCTTGTGAAATTCGGTAGGGGCATAGATTATATGACGGTAACTGTTTTCTCTGAAAATGGACGAAATCGGTTGAAGCCACGCCCAGTTTTTATACACAGTCGACCGTCTGTCCTTCCGCTCGGACGTTAACAACATAACTTAAGCAAAAATCGATATATCTTTACTAAACTTAGTTCACGTACTTATCTGAACTCACTTTATCTTGGTATAAAAAATTGCCGAAATCCGGCTATGAGCACGCCCACTTTTTCGATATCGAAAATTACGAAAAATGAGAAAAATGCCATAATTCTGTACCAAATGTGAAAAAAGAGATGGAACATGGTAATTGGATTGGTTTATTGACGCAAAATATAACTTAAATGAAAAAGCTCTGCAGGGCGAAATCAAAAGCCCTTGGAGTCTTGGCAGGAATATTGTTCGTGGTATTACATATATAAATAAATTAGCGATACCCGACAGATGATGTTCTGGGTCACCTTGGTTCACATTTTGTTCGATATCTCGAAAACGCCTTCACATATACAACTAAGGGCCACTCCCTTTTAAAACCCTCATTAATACCTTTAATGTCATACCCATATCGTACAAACACATTCTAGAGTCGCCCCTGGTCCACCTTTATGGCTATATCCCGAAATGGCATCTAGCCCACTCCCTTTTAAAATACTCTTTAATACCTTCCATTTGAAACCCATGGCATACAAACACATTCCAGGGTTACCCTAGGTTCATTTTGCTAAATGGTGATTTTGCCTTATTTTGCCTCCAAAGTTCTCAGCTGAGTATGTAATGTTTGGTTACACCCGAACTTAGCCTTCCTTACTTGTTTTTTGATACTGATGATTTTGATATATGGAAGTATATATCTACCTCGATTCCTTTATACCTGTACAACCAACCGTTATCCATTCAAAGTTATAATACACTGTGTACAAGTTCAGATGGGTATAAAAAACATAAAACAAATAACATTATAAAAATCCAAAACTTTTCAGTCAATAATTAATTATTTTATTTGCGACGCGTGGTGTGCGTTGGTGTATTTGTAACCGCAGGCGTGTGAAGAAAACGTTTGGTGCGATGTTATATTTATTTATGTACGACACATATGTACATACACATATATACATATATAAAGTTATATAAATATTATTATTATGTGTATGTTAATGGCGCAAATGCGCTTAATAACAATTATCTCTACTGACATACAAAAACAAAAGAATTAAAACAAAAGAATGGCGAATCACGTAAAATATTGAAATGAGAAAAAAGTCGAAACAACAAAAACAAATGACGTTAATAATACTATTAAAATGGAATGCAATAAAATGAATTGAACGATACAAAAAAAAAAGATTAAACAAAAATGCACTTTAACCCTTTCAACCGCTAAACTAAATCTTACTTAATTAGTGGTTCAAACCAAAAATTTGGGGTCTAGCCTTTGGTGAATGTATATATGTATGTTTATATGTATTTGCCCCTGCCCTGCAAAAAATTCGATTAGTCTAGGATGAATCCGGGATGAGGAGTATGCGACCAATGCCCGGTTTTGATCTCTTTGTATGAGTTGAACTGTTCCCTTTTGTTTGAGCATGTGCTATGAAGAGACTAATTGTACCCATTTCTACTCGAAAGGGATCTATAGAACAAATCCCGTTTGTACCCATATGGAAACGTATGAAGACTGGTCCCTTTTCGGTTCAATAAGGACTCAAATAGGGTTCAGTCGAATTTTCTGCCATGACAAAACAATAGAAGGGTTTGCCAAGCCACCAAATCTATTTGATGTAACTTGTTTGCCCGATTTTCAAAAATGTATAAAAAATATTCTTCGAAAACATAACCCTAACTCCGGCGTAGTCGTTCGGTTCAGTATAGGGCTTCGCAGTTTTCTTAAATAATTCGATTCAATCACCTACAATCTTTTTTATTTTATTCATTTCGTTGCCGCTTTTTTTCTTAATATTTCTTATAATGGGCTACATAGATTTCAAACTGATGAATCCCAACTGTACCCGAAAGGGACTAAAGGGGATGAATTATGCCCAAATGTAGACAAACGAGATCAATCGGAGATCAATCTCTTTAGGATTATTCGCACGATTTTTTGCAGGGTTATTTATAAGTTTTTGGCATTTTGTTGTATTTGTGGCTTACAAACTGCTTTTTTTGTCAAATTAAAAATAAATAAATGTAAGGCGCGATAACCTCCGAAGAGATCTAAGGCCGAGCTTCTCTTCCAATTTGCGTCGTGCTCCTCTTCATTTTCCCTACAAATTGGCCGGACGGGACCTACATGTTGTATGCCGACTCCGAACGGCATCTGCAAGGCAGATGAGTTTTCACTGAGAGCTTTTCATGGCACAAATACAATCGGAGCGCTTGCCAAACACTGCCGAGGGGCGACCCCGCTTAGAAAAATTTTCTTCTAATTGAAAAACTTATTTCTAAAATTTTGATGTTGCTTTGCCCCGGGTTCGAACCCAGGGCATACGATGTGGTAGGCGGAGCACGCTACTATCACACCACGGTGGCCGCCGTCAAATTAGTTCTATGACTTATATGAATTGCATGATTTCATTTGTCTTTTATGAACTCCACGGCGCAAGGGAAATAGATTTTAGCAGCAGAAATTTTTTATATGTAACGAATTTACTGCAAATCCTCTTATTTGCAACCTTCTGCTAAGTTCGAATCACTAAACTGTTGAATAAATAACTCCACTATTCAATAATGCAAAATGGCCTTTATTAAAGTTCTTCACAATAACACCACTATTGCTCGCCAGATAGCGTCTCAAATCAAACTGATTGTCGCGCCTCTACTGTTGCCGCCTTTTATACTCTGAGATTCCTCGTTGCATACTTCTAGGCTTTTCTATTCTAGAATTTACTAGTTAGTTATCAGCTTTAAAATTACGCAGCTGTAACTACAGATGCATGATTTTATAGCTTCTCTCAAACCCCATGCGCTTGTATGTGTAGGCGACACTTGACAACCATTGCATACTTTCGGGAGTATCTCAGATTTATGTATGTGGCTGTGCGTTGCTTCTCCACTGCGTGTACGTACATATGTGTAGACATAATGATTTATCTATTCATATGCATACAAGTCACTGCTTAGCATCGGATTAGAGATGATAGTATCCCTTAGTGTTGCTAATATTCGTCACAATATTAAAAATTATATTTTTAAGTTTTCGCTAGCAAGCGTTACATTTTTTCTATCTAAAGAAATTACATACTTACATATATGTTTATTTACTATTTCTCACACACACATATATCAGCCATGGAGATGAAGTTTGATATTGAATGGCCCTTTGAGCTCGTGTTTTTCTTCATAATGCCTATGGAAAGTTGTACTTTTTAAAAACAGTTTTTTTTGCTCTAATTGTTTCATTTTGCTCTATAGCTGTATGAAGAATATAAATGGGTTTTGAATTTGAAAAACTAATTTCAGAGTCGTAATCAGCGTGACTAAAGGTCCGAGTTACTGAGCTGTATTGGATACGCCATTTTGCATTTCGAAAAACTAGCATCACCTTCTTTTTCGTGTAGCAATATAGACACTTATCGAAGATTTTGGGGAGTATTATTGATGTTGATGGTCGTTTTGTTGTGGTTGCAAACCGGGGGATAGCATTTTTTTGACATCAGAACGTACTCAGCAACAGCTGTTTGGATTATACCTTGTAAATCCCTTCAAAGCCCCTTCTTTCTGATTTACAGAAATTAATATCTATACTTCTAAGAAAATACATTTTTCTTCCTCTTTCTCTAATTTTTACTCGCCGTAGTTATGTCACTCACTTCAACGGATTTCCTTTCCCTTTCCTCTCTTCCTTCTCTATTTTTGCCTTTCTCTATACCTTCACATCAAAAGTATAGTTTAATAAAGCTCTGCTGCTTTTTTTTTCCCTGCAATATCCCAATCCCTTTCTCCTCCTTTTTAACATATTTTCCGCTGTTTCTTTCTGTCGATCCTTTCGTTTGTGCTTTGTCCCTCCTTTCTCCTGTTCAATAATTCTTCAGTCTCAGACTCAGTTTCTTTTTGGCTTTCTTGCCCGTGGATAATTTTTCTAATTTTAATTCTATTTTATCCTGGTGCTGTTCTTTCTCTCCGACCGCACATCTCTCCTTTTGAGTTTATTCGCCTTTTTCCTTTCTCCATTTCCGTGCGCTTCTCTCTATCCTCTCTTTGTGCTCTTCTTCTCTCTTACCTTTCTCCATTTATTCCGCCCCTCTTCCACAATCTTGTTCTGTCTCTTCCTATCACTCCTCCCTTTTTTTGTTCTCTGTCTTTAATTGCCTTTTCCCTTCCCACAGCTTTGCCCCATCACTTTTCCACTCAATTCTCTGCCACCACCCTCATGTCCTCTCTTTATAAGCGTTTTCCTCTTACTTTCTACCTTAATCTCATTTACAGAATCACTTTCTAGCTAATAGATATGGAAACATACCTATTTTAGATTTTTTTATAAAGGGACGTTACACCCTCCACTTTTTCAAAATTGTATACATATATGTAGCTTGCGGGGATTCACCGAATTCAACTTTTGTTTTTGGAAAGAGAGGTTGCTATTCCAATAACGATAAATGAATTGCTTGAAGATTTAAAAGATAGTCTCATATTGAATAAAACAAATTATAAGGAGTCGCATTTGTCTTCTTCGGATATTCTACAAAAATTGATAAATGTTTCTATAAAATATCGATAACACGCCACGATAGCAAACCCATAATTTTTCGATAAATAGTCGATTATGAAGGTAATCGATAACAAATAGATATTTTCAATAAATAATTTACTACTTTCCGATAATGAATCGCTAACAAACCGTTAAAACGATAAATTTTACTATTACGTTCAATGGATGAACTAATTTTTCCCTTACTACCTTTTTCTACATTATTTCTTCCAGTAAGGGAGTTCAGAGTTTTGTGTATTTGATGTTGAAAGCGTTGCTATAGCAAATGAAAGCTACGGATCGTGAAAAACTTGTATTATTTTAAATTTTTTCTTTGCATATTTTTATTTTTTTTTGTGACAGTTGTTGGTTTGCTATTAAAAATTGAAAATATAAACTGCAGTTTTTGATGCTGCGTATTTGCCATGACGTAGCAAATACATAGCCGTGTGTTTTGTTAGTGTATTGTAAAATATATGCTACACAAGTTTGCAATGCAGATGCTAGACCATTTGCAAAAGCTCCTGAACTCCCTTAGTATTTTTTTTTTTTTTTCAACCATTGCGTATTTTATGATCCGTACTTATTAAACGTCCCTCGTATGCAAATTAATTGTGGAATATAATAGTTTATTTTAATGCAAAATACACGCAAATGAAACGACAGCTGAGTGACGACTCGGTTTGATGGCAAACTTATAGTTGTTGTTGTAGTTGTTGGTTATTGCAGGCATTTTATTTACTTTGTAGCCTTAAATGGCATGAATTCTTAAACATTTACTTAAACTGCATAAAATACACATTCACACGTACGTAGAACGATACTAAATATGAGAAATTAAAATTTATACAACGTGCTTGGGCAGCAATTGCAACATTAACTGCAACAAAAAAAAGTAAAGGTGTCTAAGTTCGGGTGTAAACGAACATTATATACTCAGCGTGAGCCTCAATTCCACATTTCATTTCAGATAAATTAGTTTTCTACATAATACGTGGCACCGCCCGTTCAAAAAAAATGTCTCCCCATTTCCTCTTACAATAAATTTTGATAAGTGAAATATCATTGATTCAAAACTATTTTTTTCTAAGTTATAGCTTATTATTCAAGTCTACGACCCTTTTAAACTTGTTTTATATCTAAGTTGCCGTGGTCTTTAACCGATCCCGTCCATTTTTACCTGAAATATTTTCTACTATAGGGAAAATTTGTGTACCCAATTTTATTACGATCCGTTAATTTTTCTTCGAGTTATGGCTCCCGAAACATAAAAAATTGTTTTGTCATAAAAGGGGCGGTCCCACGCCCATTTTTTTAAATTTGAAGTTTTTCCTATTTATTGTTATAAATCCACTTGGGAAATGAAATACCATTGATATAAAGCTATTTTTTGCAAAGATTTAGTTTATTTTATTCGTCCACGACCCTTTTTAAAATCTTTTATATAAAAGTGGGCGTGGTCCTTAAACGATTTCGTTAATTTTTCTTCAAAGCATTCCTTATAGTAAAAGCAACCTCTCTGCCGAATTTTGTTACGATAGGTTTAACGATTTTTCCTTTACGATTAATAATATTTGTAAAATTGATTTTATCACAAGTGGGCGGTACCACGCCCATTTTAAAACAATTTTTCAAATTTTTATCAAGGGTCTCAATAGACTCAGTCCACACGTCAAATTTCAACATTCTAGGTGTATTATTTACTAAATAATCAGGTTTTTTTTTGTTTTCCAAAATTGTACATATATATATATATATAAAGCGGGCGTGGTTATCATTCGATTTCGCTCATTTTCAATACCAATCTATTCTGGGTCCAGATAAGCTCGTGTACCAAATTTGGTAAAGATATCTCAATATTTACTCAAGTTATCGTGTTAAGGGACAGACGGACGGACGGACGAACGGACATGGCTCAATCAAATTATTTTTCGACACTGATGATTTTGATATGTGGAAGTCTATATCTATCTCTATTCCTTTATACCTGTACAACCAACCGTTATCCAATCAAAGTTAATATACTCTGTGTGCAAAGCACGCTGAGTATAAAAAAATAAACAATAACAACAACATCAACAAATAACACTAACATTGCTACCATAAATAACAACAATTCACCTACAACTCTGGACATTTACTGCACGATGATGATGTTATTATTATTGTTGATGGCAGTTGGCGGTGGCAGTGGATACTTAAATGCCTGATCTTTTGTCCTGTTCAGCAAAAAACGTCGGCAACTACGAGTATGTTGGCCGTTTGGGTTCTCTGTTCTGACCGCCAACGTTCGCTGATTATCATTTTATGATATGTAAACAAATGCAATGAAAATCGCACTGACAGCTGCTTTTGCAAGGTAATGAACATCAACACATAGTAAGTAAGTACATTTAAACATTTTTGTCTATATGTATACGAGTAAATGCAAATAAAGCACTATCGCAACAACTCATATTAACAAGCAACAATGAGAACAACGCTCTTTCACACGTATCTAAAGATGGGTTTAGGTACACTGGTGGCAAACAATAATGGGATCGCAGAGTAGCTAATTGAGGGAATTGATATTTTTTTTTTGGAAAACTTCAACAATTAATTAAACTTATGTTAGTTTAGGTTGAACTGGCCGGTCCATGAGGACCTCACATAGACTGAATAAGTCCCTAGTGTTACCAGAAGTTTGTTTTAACGACCCTATCAAAAAACCAGGACCTATATTATGGCGGCCGCCGTGGTGTGATGGTAGCGTGCTCCGCCTACCACACCGGAGACCCTAGGTTCACACCCCGGGCAGAGCATACATCAAAATTTTAGAAACAAGCTTTTTCAATTAGAAGAAAATTTTTCTAAGCGGGGTCGCCCCTCGGCAGTGTTCGGCAAGCACTCCGAGTGTATTTCTGCCATGAAAGGCTCTCAGTGAAAACTCATCTGCCTTGGAGATGCCGTTCGGAGTCGGCATAAAACAATTAGGTCCCGTCCCGCCAATTTGTAGAAAAAATTAAAAAGGAGCACGACACAAATTGGAAGAAAAGCTCGGCCTAAAATCTCTTCGGAGGTTATCGCGCCTTACCTTTTTTTTATGTTATGAAATAACTCCGTCCTCTTGGAAAATACGAAAAGCTACCTAGGACTTAAGCCACTTGCTGCTTCTAGATATGACAGCTGTATAACTCTTAATAGCTGGAGTCTTAGCCTGGCAAGCGCAGGGCAAAAGCACTGAACGTGCTCGATCGTTTCCTCCTCCAGCCCGCACCCGCACTTCCTAAATATTTTATCACTGACCAAGCCTAATTTAAAGGCATGTGACGCCAGAAGGCAGTGTCCATTCAGAATACCCGTCATGAGTCTACAGTCCTCTCTTTATAATGATAGAAGCAACTTTGTTAGTCTAAGGTTGTAAGACCTGCACATAATCTTCGACACTTTACAGCCCTGCGCTTGAACCCACGCCTTTCCCGCTCGGTCAATCATGTGCAGTTCTCGCCTTCGCTTTATCTCGCCCAATCTAATTGGTACGTCTACGGAGCAAGCTTCAAGGGATGCGCCCTTTTTAGCTAGTTCGTCCGCTTTTTTATTCCCATCTATTCCCATATGCCCTGGGACCCAATATAGATGTATGATTCTCCCTGTCCCGATTCACTCCAGGGACTTCTTATACTCTAACACGCATTTAGATGTTGTGGTATGCGAGATTATTGCCTTAATTGATGCTTGACTTTCAATATAAAAGTTAACACGATTGCAGCTTGGGCCATTTACTTCCAGGGTTTCTACTGCTTTGCTAATGGCTACTATTTCCGCTTGGAAAACAGTAATCCGGCAGCCTGTAGGATCTGTTTATTTCCGGATCAGCACAGTATACCGCATACCCTACTCCTTCCACTACTTTGGAACCATCTGTGTACACAGGTATCGCCTCGTCCGCCATTTGAGCACCCTTGCGCCAACCGTCCACCTCTATTGTGGCCTTAAGAACGCCCTCGAAGCGCAGATAGGGAATCAGGTAGTCTGTTCGTCTTGTGATTGATGGCGCTATTTTACTATGGCCGTATGGTCGGCGCACAAGCTGCCCCGAGGAACCGAGCTTGGTTGCATTTGTTAACGCTATGTTCTTTGCTACCAGGTCTACAGGGGCAATGTGCAGAATGGCATACAGTGCAGCTGTCGGGGTTGTTTTCAGGGCTCCCCTAATCCTAAGCATTTATAGTCTGCATACCCCCTCTAATTTTTTGAGGTAGGTTGCTTTTTGTGTGGCTTTCCACCAAACAAGAACTCCATAGTAGAGGAAAGGGCTCACAATCGCTGTAAAAACCCAATGAGAAAGAGAGGGCGATAAGCCCCACGTACACGCCAGCATTCTTTTACATGCATAAAGTGCCGTTGAAGCCTTCTTCACCCTCCACGTTGAGCTTCCATGACAGCTTACTGTCTAGGATGATTCCTAGATACTTTGTGCAAGGTTTCTCCTGTAGTATCACCCCTCCTAACTTAGGCCTGATCCAACTTGAACTTTTTTTTAAATATATATAATAATAACGTAAAAAGGCAAGAAAAATTAAAAATTAGTAAAAATCCGTTGTGTGATAAGAAATTACTAGTATTTGGGATTTATGCCAAAATGCTGGGCAAATTAGCAGTTCAAATATGGTTTCTCCCGAGACTATTTTGTGTCCTTTGTCATCGTCATCGGACATCGTCATCTCCTATAACGTGTGTATATCTAGAAGCCTTGAAACCATTAAAGGACTATTTCTGTAAAATTTTTTGGCTATCTCCGGAATAATTTCGTGCCTTTCTGTAGATTGTAACGACTATTTCCACATAACTTCGTGATTGGCTTTGAAATTATTCCGAGATCATTTCGTGACCATTTCTGACTTATTTCCAGCCTATCTCCGGATGATTTCGGTATTATTTTGGTACCCAATTTCGAATATGTTTTAGGAAACATTTGAGACTATGTGAGTATCACATCGATAACATATGCGGATTGTTTCGAAGTATGCTAAAAATAATTTTCGGATCATTTTGGGAATGTTTTTAGGGTTTTTTTAAGAGGCATAGTGGTTCTGTTTTGGAATACTTTAGGATTTATTTCATAAATGTTTACATAATGATTTCAGGACAGATGTTATCAGGCATTTTCGAGCTAAGTTCGGGACCATATATTATTTGGGTGTGTTTTTACGATCATTTGTTTTTAAAATCATTTCGCGTAGCCATTTTTGGATAATTTCGGGACCACCGAGTTTATCTACGGATTAGTTTGGGAATGGTTGCGTAATATTTTGCGACTATTTCGGGATCGCTTTGGAACTGCTTTTAAATTATTTCCTGGACTTTTTTTTTTAGTTATTAAACTAATCTCCCACCCTGGGAGAAGTTTTTTTTTATCCGGTACCCACATCTGTATAAAAACTTAAATTAAATGGTACATTTGTGTGTGAGTCAGATAAAGATGCAAGTAAAATGAGCCGTTACTTTCTGAGGACGTTGATAAAAGAGTATATTAAAATTAATCGAGAGAAAAAACTTGCCACCACTGTATGCATGCATTTATGTGTGATGAAACGACACAGAAATTAATGTATGCATGTTAGTGCGTATAGTTGTTTGTTGTAGTTCTACGTAACAGCTGAAGGTGAAGGTGATGTTAAAGTCAAGGTGTGGTCGGAGTTCAGTTCCTGTTCATATTATACGATTCAGACAACATAATTGCTTAT
Source organism: Eurosta solidaginis (assembly GCF_040869045.1). Classification (NCBI taxonomy): domain Eukaryota; kingdom Metazoa; phylum Arthropoda; class Insecta; order Diptera; family Tephritidae; genus Eurosta; species Eurosta solidaginis. The sequence continues at coordinate 255,726,195 of NC_090322.1, forward strand.
AATACAACAGAATTATTCACACACAAACATACGAGAACATTCCATGGCAACGCAATTTACCGTTGATCATTTATATTGCTACAATTTTGACATTTCTTGCACGCTCCGAAAAAGGTTTCTATGATTTTTATCAAAGTTTTCCTTTAAAGTTTAAACCAGTCAATTGTTGTTTCTTTCAAACATTATGCAAACAAAATTCCGCCAAAAAACTTTGGTTTTTAAAGTTGAGCTCTAAGCTTTTTAAAACCCCAACTTTTTTATACAATTTGTCGAAAATATGTATAATAATTTTTTTAAACTACTTCGTAATTGAGTAATGATACTATTATTTTGATTTTTTTAAATAACAAAAAAATTAGTACTTGATGGACAATTGGAAAATTTTTAAAAAATGTATGAAAATTAAAAAAAAAACAATAATTTATTTAATAATTATGGAAAAGTTAAAACAACGTGACATCAAGACGGACAAGGCGACAGTGCAGGTTCAAATCCCACTGGCGGGAGAAAAGGCTTTGAAGATATTTACAAGGTATAATCGGAACAGCTGTCGTCTTTTCCGTCCTGAAGTCACGTTGTTTAAATTTTTTCCAATTATTAAATAAATTATAAATAAAAAAATTGCTTCAAATAAATTTTTTCATACACCTAAAAAGCAATAAGGGCAACAACCCCTGCTTAATTCATACAAAAAAAAAAAAAACAATAACATTTAAATATATTTTTTAACTTCAACGTTCATGGACAAAGTCCTGTGTTGACAAAATTATGAAATTTTTAAAAATAATGAAAACTGAACAATTGGAAACATTTTTTTATACTAAAATTTCAGGAGTTTTAAAATTTTTAGATCCGACGAATTTTTTAAAATTCCTAGGAATGTGTTTTCCGGAAGAAGAAGTTGCAAACTCCATTTGTTAAACTTTCAAACTCATTGAAAAGTTTGTTATTACCTCGATAAAAAACGCTTTAAGTATAGAATCTTTTTTATTCCAAAAATTCATAAATTTTAAGACTTTTTCGAATATATTTTAATTTTTTAAGTTAAATTTCGAGATAAACAAATTTCAGTTTTTATAAATTTATGAAAATTACAAAAAAAAGACCATTGAAAAAAATTTTTTAAAGACTTTTCGACTTTCTTATCATTTTAATTTTAACTACGATTTGGTAGTGCATAATCCAACTTGCATAGCTTTTTTTGTCAAAAATATTTTTTAAATTGCTTAAATATTTTTTTTTAAATTCAATGTAAGTTAAAAACTATATATATTTTGTGATTTTATTGTTTTTTATAGCAAAAAAATATTTATAAAAAACTCCGATAATTTTAAAAACTTCTATCTTGAAGTTGGCTAAAAAAAAAAATTAGAAAGAAAATCACTTAACCGCATTTAAAGGCTACTAAGAATTTTTAAATAACAACGAAAGCATTAATACAAAATCTCTCGTTACATTGGAATGGTTCATGGAAAGCCCCGTAAATATAATTATCATACATACAAAGAATATACTTTGTAAATGCAATTTCATATGTGATTGTAAGCTTGTAAACATAACATAGTAGATAATTTACCTTTGTTATATTGGTACGTTATTGGCTTTGACTGGCTGTGCCCTTTGCTGTTCTATATTATTCGTGACTCGTTGTTGTGTCGTGGTAATTAGCGCGTAAATGCGTATGAAATTATGCACAAATTAATGTTGATGGCTGCAAAAAGGTAATATAACCAGGCATGTTATTCGATGAATATAACAGTGCAAATACATCTACATACATATATCTATGTATGTCCTAAAGTATACATATAAGTAACTATGTATGTATGTAAGTGGAAATGCTCAAATGTGATTATTTGACTATATAAGTTAATGTGCTTTTTGACATACACACACATACAAATACATATAAATTTGTATGTTGTTGTGTAAGAGTAGGTGTACGCTTAATGTACATCTTAATTAAATTGCTTAATTGCGTTATTACGCAATTTTTGTTGCGTAAGCTTTAACCCTAAATGACCAACTTTAAATGTTGTGGGTAGCAGATCTCAATAGCTCTCAAGTAAGTAAATCATTATTAATACGACCATGGTAATCTTACCAACACAGTCACAGTTTCAGTTTTGAAGAGCTCTGGTCTGTGCAGCAAACAGTCAAGCAAGAACGGAATGACTGCAATAGATTGAGATACAACAAAAGTTTGAAACGCATTAGAGTTTATGGATATCCCAAGACCTTCAGTAGCTCGACGTGTCACATATTACCAACCCTCCTTATAACCAATGATTGGCTCAACTTTATTATTCTTTTGTAGCATAAATGCCAAATATAAGAGCAAATATTTTGCCACGATTCTCTAAAGCGGTTGAACTAATATCCAGCCCTTTAGGAAGAACATCATCTGAGCATTAACTGCATACCCCTACATGCATAAGTTCATAGATGCCGTTAATAGAGTTGTTCTTTTTATGTATTTAGCTAGCATTAGCCCATAAAATAAAAAAATAAACACGAATAAAGTTCTTTGTTACCCGAGTTCAAATTGAACGTAAACAAAAATTGAAATGTGATCACACACAGTTGGGGTGGGTAGTGAATTTTCTTATGTTTGTGCGCATCCTCACACTAAATTTGTTTGAAAATATGTTTATTCAGCTGTCAAGTAGGCAGTTCTTAGTTCAAATTCGGTCTTAAAAATACAGCTACTCAGAAAATTGCTCTAATTTAGTATTTCAATACCTTTTTTTTATCTTGCTGCTTGAATCAACACATCAAATTACTATGAATATGAAACATATGGGGCATTTTAAGTCGAATGGCACTGCAGACTTTAAGTACATAAAGCAGCGAACATCAATTTATATATTTTTTTGCAATTGTTTTTGTTTTTATCGGGCTATTGATAAATCATTCAAGGTTCGAATCGAGCTCAAGGCCAGAACAATAATTTTTTTCTAATGATTATTGTTATTTTTTAATTTTTCTAAATTTGAAAAATTGTATTTTGTTTTTGGAATAGTAAAAATGAAAAATTTTTCTACTTACTATTCCAAAAACAAAATACAATTTTTCAAATTTAGAAAAATTAAAAAATAACAATAATTATCATTAGAAAAAAATTATTGTTCTGGCCTTGAGCTCGATTCGAACCTTGAATGGTATATTTTTTTTGTTTTTCGATAAGTTTAGAAAAAACGGTACAAATACATTTTTTTAAGTAAAACTTTCAAATAAGCCTGAAAAACGTTTTTAACGAAATTAAAAAATTCGAAAAAGTATTACAAAACCTGCGAAGTTTTTATTTATAGCTTTCTGAGTTTTTTTAATATGAATTTTTATATCAACAAAGTACAAGTTATGGGCCTCTTAAAGTTTGTAATGCGAGCATATGAGAAAATTTCGAGCTTATAACGGTTAAAATGAGGAAGAAACTACGTTAAGACTTTTATCTCAACAATAAGTTACACGGGATATATATTATATTGTAACGAATTTAGGGAAATCCTGGTTATTATGCAACTTCTGCTAACGTTCAAATCGCTAAACTGTTGAATAAATCCCACCGATATTCAGTATTACAATTTTGAAATCTGTGTCAAACTTAATTTACCATTTCATTTTCTTGAAAGGTCCTAATTAAACTAGCTGAGAGTAGCATCGCGAAGGCATGCTGGGCTCAATGGATAAGGGCAGCAGCACATGTTCTGAATAAAAAAAGGTCCAGAATTTATAAAATAGTTACATAAGTGCTGATGTGAAATAGGAGTACAGTGGAAAAATACATTGGGCGAAGTGAGGCGGCTGCTTCAGTGTATCGGATACAGCAATAAGTAACAGCATCGGTTGGGAAGAGTAGCAAGAGTGCCGAGGACATGACACGCCAACTTGGAGGACCAATTGCATAGAATCGGAATTACTTAGGGGCAAAACTAGAACGGCTAACGGTGCATGAGATTATGGCACTGAAAACTGAAGCAATTTTGTATTATGAACCTAATCCTGAAAAAGTGGTGTGCTGGATCGGTTTTGATCGGTTGGTCATGTGAAGAATCTATGACATCTTACGGCAGGAGAAAATAGTCCTTAGTGATGACAGGCAAACGCATTGTGCGAGTCTCTTAAACAATGAATTGGTGCACAGCTTACATTGTTTTTTTTTTTTAGATATACTGTAGAGATGTCAAACGGACAAGGTAGCTGTTTACATCAGGGATCAATATTAAGCAAGTATTGTATTTATTTGATTTTCCTACCACAATTTACTGGCCAGTGAGAACAGCTTAAAATAACTAAGTAGAACAAAAATTATATATATAATAAATTATAAATAATAAATATTAACCGTCTTTTTAACACATGTATATACATCTACACCTGCAAGTAAAAATGCTTATCATCACTTAAATAATGTTTAGGATACCCATCTAGTGGCAATTATGGAAGACTTGTGGCAGTGGCTAAAGAACTCGTAACAAAAAGGGTTGTGCTTAATGGCAGAGAAACGAACCTGTATTGGTCATAGTGTTTAACCTATAGCCCAATCGGTAGCCATGAATTTTGGACACACACACTTTTCTGTCATAGAAGTAGAGAATAGTGTAGGGATAAAATGGAGAGACACATTTCAGTTGCAACTGAGTACAATGCATACTGAAATTAATAAGTGCTAATTTTCTGCGCGACAGTTTCATAAGTGTAGATAAAGTTATGCACATCGCAGTCCACACAAATTTTAAATGCATATGCAGCTATTATGAGTTTGGGTTTCATCTACATCCAATTTAAACTGGAACGTCCCATTAAGTCATTCATATTAGCCTTCTATTGCTGCTTCCTCAACAGCTCAAGCCAGCATTCAAAAAGATTACATATCCTTTTGTCATACAACAATTTAATGTTGTTTGTGTATTCGATTTTGGCATAGACAAAATTACATACAACATTGTTCTTTGTAGTGTTCTTATATGGTAAACCTATTATTTCCGTTCAATAGTTTTTGGTTTTGTGAAAAAATATTGTCCTATACATATGAAACTAGCTCAAGAGATGTGAAGCCGCGTATGTATGTATGAATGCACAGGCTGACTTATTTACGAAACAATTTTGACAGGCCCTAAGTAGTCGGTTTTTTTTTTTAGAATAAAACGGTATCTGCAAGAGAGTGATAAAGTTGAGAAAAGACATGCGATGAACTTGAAGCTTATGAATCAAAATATTATTGTCTAAAGATTGTAGTTTAATTTAAATCAAAATATTTTGTAGTTGTAGAAAAAGTTTTAAAGGCTTCTTCATAAATTCATTAAATTATAGTATTTTGCACAAACTTCATTTTTAAACTCTAAATATGTACTGAAAGTAGTGCGCTTGTTTCCCGGAGCAAGCATCCATTAGAGCCAAGCTACATTCGATAAAACTCTAAAGCATTCAATCTATAGCCGAAGTCTAGTCCAAACCAGGACCTACTTATGTAGATGGTCTCGTGGTAGATTTGAACTTAATTTCACACTTAACGGACCCAAATAATTTTTAACAATATTAAAATAATATTTCACAAAATGTTATTTTAATATTACCGTTCTCCTAGATATGAGGATCATCTTATTTTCATGCAATTGGCAACTCTATTTAATAGTTTTTCTTTACTAATTTTGAGCTTAAATAACAAAATAGCTATATGAGAGCTAATGTAGCTGTTTCGGAGGCATGACACTACATTTCGATAAACCTAGCCATGGCACAAAACAAGTTTTTTAAAAGTGGCGCCCAAGCAGGTCTAAAAAGTAGTGAGTAACTAGTTCGCACTTAACTCTTCCGCGATATAAAAAAATTTCGTTACAAGTGGAGTCCGAGCAGTAACGTACATAGATACAAGGCAATATGAGAAACATTGCAATATGAGAGACGTTGCAGTTGGTACTGTATGAGAAACATTGCATTAGGCACTGTAAGTAAACACTAGTCTATATAAAGGAGGATGTGTGTATGTTTGGATGCAGCTTATGGACTCTAAAACTACTCCGCCGATTTTTTTTCTTATTTGAAAGAATCCGGAGAATGTTCCCGTGAAGTTTCTTTCCGGGAAGTGGGCAAATCGATCGATCTATTTGAACAAATTCTATTCAATTTGCCTGAAATTTGGTATATAGGTAGGCCTTTGCCTAGATAAATATTTACGACACTTTTTTCCAAGAAAGGGACCAAAAAGCGACTGGAACTGGGATTGGGACTTGGGTTGGGCCGGTAACTGGAACTAGCCCTGGGAATGGGACTGGGAATAAGAGATGGGGGAGAATAAGAAAAACTAACTAGAGAAAAGAGGGAGGGAGAAAGATACTGAGGAAGAGATAGAATTGACGTAAATAGAGGGATAGAAATAGATGGAGGGGAAAAGAAATGAGTTAAGAGATGTAGAGGGAGAAACAGAAAAGCAGATGGGTGAGTGAATAAAGGATAAGTAAAAAGGATGAGAGGGGGAGGGAGTACCTAAAGGGTAAAAACTGATTAACAGTTATACAGATAGACCAAAGATAGGTAATAACAACGTATGCCGGGTCAGCTAGTTCTAGATAAACTTTAAAGCCGCCACCAAAAAAGTTTGTTACAAGTGGCGCCCGAGCACGCTCATGGGATAGAATACATAAAATAATGACAATAAAGAAGTCACTATACCAGTTCTTATATGCGAACAGTTGGTCCGACTAAACCCTATATCGGCACAAATATTATTCATTAACATTGAAACAATAGAAACAACAAGTCGAAAATGCAAAGTCGTTTACAAAAAAGTTCAGCCCATAGATAAAATTTGCAAGTAGGTATGTTCTATGGAAAATATAAAAAAAAATATCAAAAATTACCGCTAGTATTTATCACTATAAAGCTTGCACTGCTTATTTAAGAATTAAATGTGCTATAAATCTGCATACACCAAATTTTTTGAAAACTTTTTGGACCTGATGCAGAGATGAAAGCATCTCCAGTAGTTTTTTCATCACGACGACATTATAATAATGATACTATACAGTTATACGCTCCGAGACGATTTAAGCCGAGCTCTTCTTCGTAGGCTCCTAGAGTTACTTTTCAATTCTTCCTACATATTGGCATGACAGGACCTTAATGATTTACGCCGACTCTGAACGACATCTGCAAAGCAAATAAATTTTCGCTGCCATTTGTGATACAGATATGTTTGCCAAACAATTGTTGAAAGCCTACCCCGATTAGAAAAACGGGGTTTGAATACTTTCATGTTTATTTTATCGAGACTTTTTACCAACAATAAAGTTAACTACCTTACTGCCAAACACATGGCATAAACAGTTTTCCGTTTCTTACATCCCTTTCACTCTTGACCGACAATATGGCGCCCGAGCAGTCCTATAATCTACTTTCTTTTCCTGGATCATAATGATTTTTTACATTACCTATATTCATACTTAATTGTGAGTTTCAACCACTGTGTGACGCCCAACCAGGGTTACCGAATTCAATAAAAGAAAAAACAAATAATGGCCTATGCAGTTTTTTGTTTCCTCACTTATCATTTCTGCTGATCATGAACCGTTGCATGGCGCCCGAGCAACACATCGAGGAGCATATATATAAAAAGATAATAAATAAATTAAAATAAAAGACAATCGCAATAACGCAGTGCAGCACTATAGACGAGTTTTTCCCTTTTCAGAAATATTTTTGCGCTCCATTGTAACGTTTTCTCGCAATATTTCCGTTTTTTTCTACTGAAATTGTAGTTAACACTTTCTCAATTACAGCACTTGAATTCCTTAAAAGCTTGTTTCTCTTCCGTCAAATATTTGTTTCGAATAAATTGACTATGAATCTTTTATCCTTAAGCAAAAGCGGCAATTTGAGTTGTTTAATATTTTATTTCTGCAGTAAATTGGCATTAACGTTTTAACTTAAAAGCACACATACTTATATACATACATACATATAAACATAATATGCAACTGTGTATGAAAAAAATTTACATTTTCTTCACTTTAAGCAAAGCCAAGTGATGAAAGAAAATATTTTTTAATCCAATATTATTAAGAAGGCTACAAATATGCTTCATATATGCCCATATGTACATATATACACACACACATACATACATACATGTGTGCAAAATATTTACTTGTCCTCATACAAATATTTTTGAATGCCAACTGCAAACATAAAATTGAATTTTAACTTAAAAATGTTTGACTTTTTGCCGCTATTCTGTTTCAGCTTTTGCTTCTGGTTCAGCTGTCGCATCCTTCTTGAATTCGTTGGTATTTATTTTATTCAGTACCTCACTCTTACCTTTCATCATTAATTTGTGCGCTCGCGACCGATTGCAGTTATTACAAAGCTGCTTATCAGTGTCAGCAAAATTGTGGTAGTGACTTTGTCATGTACGAATGTACGAGAGTTTTAATCCCGTGTAGGTGAGTTTACGTAAAGCATACACAATGAATGTTTACCTTCATACATACATACATGGGAGGGTATGCGTTCCCGATAGGAAAAAATTGACATAAATTATGAGTATTTTTCTGGTGTAAATTGGTCTGATCTGTCTGTGAACGCCGACCGACAAGTATATTCAATGATTTCAAGGCTTGTACTGATGTCGTTTGAAGAAATATCTCAAGTAGATATCCTATGATTACTCATTAGCTTTGGAAAGAGTCTCACAAAGCGCAAGTGCTTTGTTATCCACTTTACTTTTTATGAGTGGCTAAGGGAAGTGGTATATTACAATTTCTACAATATCACCACTGATGATATATCTTATCGGATCAATCTTTGGTTGACTTATGAATTCAAGGACTTAATCGCCTTTTTAAAATGAAATTGATTTTTGTGCTTATTCTTATTAACGTGGATACTCACGTGAGACAAACATTATAGGGAAACAAGAGGCACCTACTACGAAGGTCTCAGCTATGTGAACAATAACCGTAATAGACCCAGAAGTTCTCGGAAAGCTTAAAAATATGCATGCCAAGGCAAAATTATTATTGTATAAAAAAAAACGAGAGCTCTTACCCAGTACTTACCCTATAAGAAATGGGTACCGCGTAGCCAATTGGAATAAGCAACTTTCGAGCAAAAAACTGGCAAAAAAGCATACTAACGAAATTGTTGGAATGAAGCGTCGCTTTCGAAGAAAATCTGACAAAGGAATGTATGGTTCTCAGTAGTTTCCTTAAGTTCATAGGAAGGTGGCGGATCTTAAAAGTACCAAAAATATTTCAGCAGAATAGGCACTATCCCAGAAAATGCGGATGTAGCATAAGTCGCCTCCAAGCAGGCTTAAAAGAGCTTTCATAGACTTAATGCAGGCTAGTTGGAGGCAGTGTCTGATATAGTAAGCTTGCAGGAATAAAATAAAGAGAAAAACTTAAAGTGTCCTTGACTTCCATACCGCAAGCCAAGAAACCGTTTAAATTTTTTTTACCGTTTTAAACTGTCTTTCGACATTGGTGCCAACCAAGCACTTCGAAAGTATTTCTCACTCGGTCTCAAGTCATACAAATTCGTTGTGAGAAATTCGTAGCAGCCTCATGAAGTACGTTTATTTCCCATGTCTAGTACGGAACTTGAGCCAGCAAAAGTGCCTCTCAGTTCTATATGCTCGTTACATTATTAGGTATTTTCTTTTCCCCAAGCTGACGGCGGTTAGGTAAAAGTATTTTATTTGAAAAAAGTGGCAAAGTTGAGGAAATTTTCTCCGTCCTTCACCTACTTTTCGGACTATTGAACGACAGCAAAGGTCTCGCAACCTGCTAAAGTTAGTAGAATTAGAGGCACTGCCACAGAGAGGGTCTAACTGCCACTAAACACGCCTCCTCTGGAAAAGGGAGCAGCAAAAGAATGAAAGACACTCCCACAATTCAAGTTAAGAATTTCTGGCAATTCGTTCGTGAAACAATCGCTTTATACCTGAGGACATTTATTTGCTTTTACTAGAAGGAACGAATGTTATGTCTGTACTACACCATCTTTTGCGAAAACATATATTTCCTTATTCTGATATAGCCCTTAAGTTTGGTGCATCAAGTCACTGCGAGTGAATGCAGCCTACCATGCATACCGCTCTCATACCTAAGACATAAGTGTTTTCGCTCCTACCGTTCCTACGGGGCCACATCACAGAATCACAGAGAAACGTTTCGACATTGTCTCATCAAGTACCTATCAGCCTTCGTGGGCCATGCTGGCACTAATCAATCTCTGTTTCACCACCTGAACCTGGTAGTTTTCGGTAGCCGAGATATAATTTACCATGAACCCCTTTTACCGGTTGCAGTTGGCATCAGCAATTGCTTCACCGATTCTGCATTCTCCGATTCTTCAGGCAGTTTATGCACCCACTTTGTCTCTCTCATTTTCCCATCTACTCAATAAGTTACAACTCTGCCTTACGGTTCGTGAGTGTGTCTGTCTGAAATAACACCAATATATTAACGAGTATCCATTTGCAAAGATAAGCGCATCTACTCGACTCTGTATAGGCTGATTGCGGTATAGGTCGTTCACGAAACACACCCCACTATCTAAGGAATGTTGAAACCGATGTGGGGTCAATAAACATAGGCTCAGCAGTGACATTACAACGGATGGTTTATAATAATAGCGTGGGGACAAAGTAAAAACTGTATAGCATATTTTCGTACTGTGTCAGGAAAATGTATCCTTTCCCTTCCACCCTTACAAAGAGGGAGTTCGTTGCAAAGTACAAGGATCATAGCAAGTACAGACGTGACTTTTAAAAGACAGAACACCAGCTCAAACTATCACAGCATGAATGCCAATTTGACATTTACGCTGTGATCCATTATTAAAGCGATTCCTCATTAACAGCTAAATGTGAGAATGCAGCCTTCTTTGGAGCTCACTGGTTGTAAGGCTTTTCGCACTTAAATAAGTCCACTCGCTGTTTATTAAATAAGGTAGAAACAAATTTCCTTCAGCCTCAGCCGGTACAGACTTAAATGACAACTCCAATTGGAAACTTATCACATATTTTGCAAAGCCTAGTTCTCAATTTTTTGGCGGCCATCGTGGTGTGATGGTAGCGTGCTCCGCCTATCATGCCGTATGCCCTGGGTTCAACTCCCGGGCAAAGCAACATCAAAATTTTAGAAATAAGATTTTTCAATTAGAAGAAAATTTTTCTAAGCGGGGTCGCCCCTCGGCAGTGTCTGGCAAGCGCTCCGATTGTATTTCTGCCATGAAAAGCTCTCGGTGAAAACTCATCTGCCTTGCAGATTCCGTTCGGAGTCGGCATAAAACATGTAGGTCCCGTCCGGCCAATTTGTAGGGAAAAATCAAGAGGAGCACGACGCAAATTGGAAGAGAAGCTCGGCCTTAGATCTCTTCGGAGGTTATCGCGCCTTACATTTATTTTATTTTAGTTCTCAATTTCCTGCAGGGTAAGTGCTATATCTGTTCATTCCAACGCATCCACATTTGTATCCACTTACAAATACAAATACGCCAGAGCACGCGCACTATATAATTCTTCTTGTGTAAATTTTTTAATTGACATCATCTTTTTAATTTCCAATAAAAACTTAAGCCTTCAACAGGCCGCACCTCAGCAACAGCAGGAGCTGACTGTGTACCGCCTGATCCGCCCCTATATGCCACCTTCTAGCATGCAAGCCCATCAGCTGTAATGACAAGAATAATGTCATGCCGCCACACAGCACTACCGCACCAACCTCTTTCGGCAAAAATTCTGTTCCATCAACCAACACCAATCATCGGATATTTTTTTGTTTTTTTTTTTTGTTACTCAGATATTTCTTGCTTTCTTTCTTTTTTATAATGAAATTTTTGTTTTTTTATGTTCTTGCCTTAACTTAAGCTACTCTTCTTACACTGCCTGCCAACTGTTGGGTGTATCGTGCAAGCCTCAGGCAAATTAACTTTGTACGCGCATTCAGTCTCTTTTTGCAAACGGAAAAAACATTTCACTCGAGCCCCTTCCTCATGCATTTGCCCGCATCCCATCATCCTTTTCTGAATATCATAAATAATTGCAAAAGAATACCGATGGCTACGACGTTGGATGGTTGAATAGTGTTGGCCAAATGGTGAGGTGGCGGAATGTGGAAGTGCTGAATGGCTCTGTGAGCGTGCGGAGTGGGTGACGGCGAAAAAAATGCGGAAATGCGATTAAAATGCGCACCACAGAAAGAAATGCAATTTTACAGATGCACACTGGCGTATGATGGCTGGTTAAACTCGTACGCACTCGCATGGGCACACAAACGTACATGCATTCACCTTTCCAGTAGTCGGTTGGTTTAGTTGGTCAATGCAGTTGGTTTGCTTCGCATGTGATTTTTATTACTGAAGGATAGAAAAAACCGTGGATTATTGGCATCAAAGAAAAGGAATAATAATACTTTGGCTCGGTATATATGACACTGATCTATTTTTGAGTTAGATAGCGCATTCGCAGACGCAGTAGCTGCTGTCATCCCAGAAAGAATCGGCGCATTCGCACCCTGGCAGCCACGTCACTGTTGACGGATAAAAATTCGAGCGTGTGAAGGATTTCGTATATTTGGGAACCAGCATTAATAGCAAACACAATTTCATCATACAAATCACTCTGGCCAACAAGAGCTACTTTGGACTGAGTAGCCAATTGAAAAGTAAAACCCTCTCTCGATTGAAAAATTCACGCTCTACAAGTTGCTCATCATACCTGTCCTTATGTATGGCTCGGAATCATGGACTTTGTCGAGAGAAATTGACATGGCTCTTGGAGTGTTGGAGAGAAAAGTGCTACGGAAGATTTGTGGTCATGTCCGTGTTACTGGCGACAAGTATCGAAGGAGGTAAAATGACGAGCCGTATGAGCTTTACGCAGATATAACGATGGATAGCGCAATCATTTTCGCCAGTGGAATATCATTAGGTAAAATCTCGTACCCGGGGCCGTATTTACAATTGCTGCGGGTACAGGTGCACGCTACGTGAGCTCTATACCCACTCCTATGCTAACGGCCTAGGTATCAATCTTCTAGTTCCCCCAGTTGAAGAGAAGTATACGCCGCCCATATCTGCTAATCGTGTGCCAGATGTTTCTTTAGCAGATCATTCTATTGATGCCACTGCCCGGGAATATGTCGCTAAATCTGTCTTCTACCTTTCTTTGTTCTTGGGCGAAGTGTTCGCACTTGAAGAAGTGCGTATATACTGACGCAGTACATGCAGTTTAGGTTTTTAGTTTTCTCCATAGTGTAGAGGTTTTTACGGAAGTAAAAATGTGGTTTCTTCAACCACAGGTTCAGTTCTGAAATTAGTTCTCAAATCCAAATTCCTGCTTTTCAGAGAGAAGACATGCATATCTCTAGGGCGCCCGCAATGACCAGGGCAGATTCTGCGGAGACCGAGCGGTAAGCTGAAGCTAGTCGCAGCACCCCTCTGCGATGGACCTAGGTCAGGGCGGTTCAATGAATAAACATATAGAAACCGAGGCTGATGCAAGAAGCTTTTCTAGGCATGGCTTTGGAACTTCTGCGTTTTTTGTAGTGCGCGCAGCCCTTTCGCAGTTTTCTCGAATATACACCAAAAAGCTCAGTTTCATTTCCAGCCTCAGAACACGATATGTAGTTGGGGTTCCTGTTACTATTTCCTGATCCCCAGCGTCATATTCTTGACAGGAGGCATCCTCTCTCCATGAGGATAACGATCGTCGTTTTTGCTGTAGACTGTGATCGGCCTACCATGGTGGTCTGTCACCTCCCCCTTGAAAAGATTGGCCTCATCATTAATTGTAGTAATCCAAATACTTCTACTTAATTTTTCTATCAGCCACCCTGGTTTAATTTAGGCTCTGTCTCCTCGCAACTTCACACTGCTATGCCAACTACCGCGCCGTTTGCTAAAGCCACGAGGAAAGTTCTCTCTGGCATATCCGATTGAATCATAAGTAGTTTAAAAAAATACCGGGCTGGTACGCTTGTCATCTTTACATTTCTTTCGTCGCGGTTGGTTTCATACATTAGATACCGGTCTCTCAGGTAGTTTAAAAGAATACCGGCCTGGTACGCTTGTCATCTTTACATTTCTTTCATCGCGGTTGGTTTCATACATTAGATACCGGTCTCTCAGGTATCTCCTTAATATTTCTAGCAAATATTGCAATACCTTGGAAGAGTGTTCTAGTGACTCCAGCATATCGTCCTGCTTGACTAAGTTAAAAGCAAAGAATGTCGACCTTGCTCTGTGGCACGCTTTCTCGGATATCTCGACTCCGTCTGCCGTACGGCATCTGTTGTGGATTACCTTCTCCGGAAACCATGCTGTAGAGAAGAAAGCTTTCCCTCGTTCTCTATTGCTTCCGTGAGGCCATACTTCAGGAGGCTCTCCATCAATTTGCCTGCGTTGTCCAACATCCACGATGTTCGTTGACTTTGGCGGAAAAATAGTAGGGAAACTTTTATCAAATTTCGTCTCAATTAGGTTCTTCTTTTTTTAGTTTAAATAATTTAAGAAGGAACTTCTATGGAACTAAGGAAATTTTCGAACTTCGGAACTCTCTGAATTTTTTGGGTATGAACTTTTGTAGCCCAATTTAAGTCTAACAAAGTACACATTATACGACACTCAAAACTCACAGTCATTAGATTTTTGTTTCGAATGGTATTTTAGATTTTCCTTCACGTTTCCAATGTTTGAAATTTGTTTATACTGAACAAAATCTGAAACTCGTTCCGGAAAAAAATTATAAAAAATCAGTGAAAATTTTTAGGGACCTATAATTTGTACTTTGTCAGACTAAAATTTATTTGGCTACAAAACTGCTTACTCAAACACAAAGCCAACGTTGATAACGGTCAACCGGGCTCCTCTTTTCTTTGATAGTTACAAGAGCGCGAGCATTCTGCGCAGGTAAGAGAGGCTGCTTACCAAGTCGCCATTGGCATAAGAGCGGTCCTCCTATTATCCGTGTGGAAACATCTAGCTACATGTAGTTAGTCATGTATAAATAGCCAGTAGTTAATTTTGCCAAAGTCATGTCATCGCAAGTACAACTAACACCACCTTCCTCGATCTTTGGACATCCTATCCCAGAGTCTAGATCATTACCGCCGTCATCATCCTCTGGTTGTAGCCAACATAATCAATATCCTCTCTCCGAGCCTCACCGTTACCAATATTATTTCGTCATCGATCTCCGACCAATGTCTCTCCGAGAGATACCGTTCCTTAAAACACCGCGGCTTGTACTCTTTTTAAAATAAATAAATAAATGTAAGGCGCAATAACTTCCAAAGAGATTTTAGGCCGACCGTCTTTTCCAATTTGTGTCGTACTCCTTTTTTAATTTTCCCTACAAATTAGCGGGATGGGACCCACTTGTTTTTATGCCGACTCAGAACGGCATCTGCAAAGCAGATGAATTCTCACTGAGATGCTTTTCATGGCAGAAATACACGCGGAGTGCTTGCCAAACACTGTCAAGGGGCGATCCCGCTTAGACAAATTTTCTTCTAATTGAAAAAACTTTTTTCTAAAATTTTGATGTTGCTTTGCCCGTGGCGTGAACACAGGATCTTCGGTGTGGTAGACGGAGAACGCTGCCATCACACCAAGGTGGCCGCCAATTTTCACTCAGTGGAAATCCGGACATCTTTGAAACGCAACTATGTCGGCGACATTAGCTATGAGAAACTACCCTTCTACTCTGTTTCTCTCTTCAAACTTGACTTAAGGTTGTGGGTACTCTGGTTCGAACGCCGCGCTGTGAGCGTGTGTTCAAAATCTATACATTAATTTACTGATTATTTATTTAGGTGGGGAAGTAGGACCTCCACCCGACTCTGGATGGACTGAGCACACCTCAGCCTTTGACCAAACCCATCTCATAAAAGTTCGAACTTCTCGTAAAATTTCCGGAATTTTCGAATTTCTTCTAAAACTTTTTTGAGATTGATTTTGATAGTTTTAGTTAAAAAAATTCACAGAAGCTCCACGAACTCACGCCGTTCTGTCTTAAAAAATTGCCTAGAAGAGGAATTGCAACAAAGGAAACTACACAGGTTATTCAAATTTATATAAATTAGCGAACCCAAATAAAATTTGATCCCACTGTGCGCTTTATTGCTTGCTATAAAATTTAAGTGTTTTTTCTTTATTATTATTTTTTTGTTTTTCCTCAAAGGATTACGTGTGAATCAAAAGCAAATGCCACATGCTTGCCAAACCATACTAAATGTGGAAGCTCGCACACACACACCCATTAACCGGCAAAAATAGCGGCGAATTGTACTACATAACCAGGAAAAGCGTGGCTTACACACATACACAAACGATTTTCTCTACTTACACACCACAGTTGCCATACAAAATCATTTCTATAAGTCAAACGGCATTTTTTATTAAAATGAAAAATGAAGAAAAGAATGAAATTAACAAAAAGCTAAATTTAAGCCAAAATTTTTGTTTTCATTGTAGTTAGTAGGTGTTATCTATGTTTGTTTGTATGTGTGCACAGCGCTTTAGGGTGCATAAAAAATGCTGCAGGCAAAACGTTGCAACGTAAATATTTGCGTTTGTTGTTGCGCGAAAGCGGATTAGTGTGTGAATTTTTAAAAAATTCCATCATTTTAGTTCTTTATGTATTTTGTGTGTGTGTGTTATACTGTACTCAGTTCGTTGGCGCGCAGCGCACGAGCGTGTGTTAGTTGCATTTGTATACCCACCTGCTAAAAATATTTAGAATGGAAAACCGGAATTAAAGTGCAATTTAATTGGAATAAAATTTTTTAATGCAGTGCTTATGGCAGCGATTGCAAATAATGTTTGTTATTCAAAATTTAAACCACAAAAGTTATATTGAAGACTAAGTGCCACCTACAGCAGCGCACGCGAAAATAGCAGTAATCAAACTCTTCTTCATTATTTTCGGTAGTTTAAGTAAAACGTTTCAAGAATTTTTTAAGTGAAACTATGCAGAATCAAAAGTTTTCGAAAAAATTCGTAAGTTCGAAAAAAAGTTTTCGAAAATTTCGAATTTAAAGTTTTCTGAATTTTTTTGAGCATGCAGTTTAGTAGACCAGTCAATTTTAGTCAACAGACTAAAGTACAAGTTAAGGTCTCTTAAGATCGGTATTTTATTTATATTTTATATTTTTTTTTTTCGAAGACTCTTTTCTAATTTCTTCCATACGAAGGGCACATAGCTAATTGTACTTAAAATACTGTTATCTGACATAAATAAATCGAAGAAAAAGCTCTTTTCTTACGTGTGAAATAAAAAACTCCTAAAATAACAGTTACTTTCCGAGCGAAGTAAATAAATCGGAAAAAAACAGTTTTTTCCGAGGAAATCAAAATCAAAAAATAACAGTTATTTAAGTGAAATGAAAAAATGTTAGAATAACTGTTATCTTTGAAGCCAAATAATTAACTCAAAATATTTTTTAAATTGTTCGAGCGAAATAAAACAAATCCAAAAAAAACTGTTTTTTTCTGAACAAGAAAAATAACTCGGAAATGAAACTCCTAAAATAACTGTTACCCTTTGAGCAAAAAAAAAATTATTTTAGCAATAACTTTTATCTTAGGAGCGAAATAGAAAAACTCCAAAAATTACTATTCCGAATAAAAGAAATATGTCGATACGTAACTTTTTATTTTTCGAATGAAATAAAAAACTTAATAAATAACTGTTATTGTTTGAGCGAAATAAAAAGATCTTAAAAAACCTATTATCTTTTTAGCGCAATAGAAAATTACCCAAAAAAAGTTATTTGTTTATTTTCGAGCTAAATAAAAAACTTAAAAAATAACTATTATTTTATTAACGAAGATAAGGTTAGGTTGAAGTGGCTGCGGCGGATGCACGCTTAGGCCAGTGTCAGCAAGTTCGTTGTTAAACGACAATAAAACAACATTAGCTCTCCTCTGCGTACTATTTCATGAACCTAAGAAAGGGTACCAAGAGTCTGATGTCGTACTCTGCGACATGGCGTAGATTATTCAGAAAGGGAGCTCTCAGCAGTCGCAAAGGAGGTGAGGATCCCAGCGAAAGTAAAATTCAAAAAATTTATATTAAAAAGCTAATTTTATAATAAAACTTATAACTGGTTAACTCAATAACCGGAGGAAAGAAAGTGAGGAAAACTTTCCTTTCATGCACCAGGGCTTTTTTAGGAACAGCCGTTCAAGAAGCTCATTACTTCCGGCCGCTTACCCCCACCCTTAAGGTGAGCTAATGTTGTTGTTGTATTAACGATAAAGAGACTCACTGAAGATTTTGGTGAATGTTATCGATGTTGATGGTCCTTTGCCGGGTACATATCCGGTACGTTCCGGTAACAAAGCACCACTAAGGTACTGACCCGACCATCACGGGAACGATTCATATGACCATATTAAAATTTCTAGGCCACAAAGCCCCCCACCTCCCAGTTCCTTGAGAAACTTGGGGTCGCCAGAACTTCGCCTGCTAAATATATGTATGGTACATTCATATTTGTAACAGGATTGCCCTCGCGTAGGTGAGGTTTACAATTGGGTTGCGGAAGATTTGAAGCTATACAACTTTGTATTGCGCCTATGAACTCCTTGAATCCCGAGATGAGCTAATGTGAGTATCAAGCGGCTCAGTAGCCAAAGTAGAGTAAGCTGTGCTCCAGTTGTAAAGAAACAGGTAGTGTTACAAATGTCTTTGTCGGATATGAATTTCCCTTAAACTTTTGAGTATTCATTTGCGTTATTGTTCATCAATTTCTCTGCAATGTGGTGACATGTAAGGCCAAGGTAGGCAAGGACGACTCGGACAGTCATCATCTGACAGGCAAGCTACGCGTTTGCCTTTACCTAGCGAATAAAAAAACCGATATGGCCGCCAAGCTTAAAAGCAGCATACTAGAGGAAACAGCAGGCATGTCAAAACATTGCCTCGGGGTTAACCGCCAACTAATGATGACGAATATTTCCTTATCATATGATAAAAGAATCCATGTAATACTTACTTTTACATGCTCATATCTGATATGTTGGCAGGGAAATTATTTAAACAGTGTTGCACCTACTGCTAAATGCCCGAAATATATTATATTTTATTTAAACCCGCAACTGGGTATATAATGTGCGACTTAACTAAAGCTTTGACTTTTTCACTCGCGCTTATTCTACTTTAGAGTTTTTTATTTCTTTTTCGAACTCTGGTTGTATGCTCTTTTACTTTAGCTCTGGTCAGTCAGTCACTCAAGTGTATTTGTGTGTTTTCGTGTGTGATGTTGTTGTATGAACGTTTACATGCTGAATGCGCTTGTGACGAATGCCACTGACCAAACAAAACTGTCCGACGCGTCGACTGGCCATGTCACTTCTTGTTGATTTTTTGATTTTACACTGTTACAAACTATTTGTGCCACTGATGTTTGCATTTTTTTCTGCTTCCTCTTTTTTAATTTGTTTGTATGGTACAATTGGCCATTGCCATTGCACACAACAAACAGCACACACAGCACCAGAATACAAGCAGCAGCTCAGTTAACTTCTGACTTTTAGTTGGCTACGCGCGCGCCCGGCTCTCGTCGTTAGTCATGGGAAGTAGAAAAGTCAATGCGTTGATGTTGATGGACATACAGACTTATTCATGCCACATTCATGCAACAAGCATTAACAACAAAAATGGAAATATATCCAATAACAACAACGAAAAATTTGCTAACGCAATTGCAACTTCGTAAAAGTCAATGTTGCATCAGTGGCATCCATCATCAGCAGCAGAAGCAGAAGCAGCAGCAGCAGTGAGAACTGTCTAAGCTGCAATATATACAATTGTTGTTGTTATTGTGATTTTTATTGCTGCTTCTCACTTGAGTAAGCTTGTACGTGCATTCACAATATAGTTCACAAGTTCAAATGTTGCTGTGGTTTGTTGCCGCCGTTCAGAAATTGCTGCTTCAGCTGCTATGAAAATCTGGTGTTATTGTTGTTTTTCTTTGCTATAGCTGCTGCTGCTTCATTTGTTGTTGTTACTGCGTTTTTATTTCTGCAGCGCCATCAGTTAGTTGCTGAATTCAACACAAAGCCAACAAAGCGAATTGGTAAGCTTGTTTGTTATTTTGGTAGAGAGGTGCTATAAGGCCAACGGCCATAACGTCAATTGTATTCATGACCACTTTCAATTGCCTAAAACTCAATTGAAGTTATGTTCATACGAACTTAACGTCAAGTTTCAAATGGTCACAATGTCAACGATATTGCTAAATTATAATTATGTACGTTTTATTGCTTTTGATGTTCTATCTTTATTCAGTCGAATTTCGTATTTAAAATTATCTGTTACGGCGCTTCTATTTCTGTATATTGGCCCCATTCTATTGAAAGATCGTTTAAAAACTGTCCTTTAAAAGTCCTGTCTAATATAGGAAGAACTAGTTCAACTAAAACTTTCGAGAAAATTTAGATCAAAAAATAAGATGAAACGGAATTTTCCTTAATGACCATAAAGTCAAATTAGAAAAACTTTCAAAGTCTATTTCCCTTATGACCATTTAAAGTGGACATAAGGCCAATTGATCTTATGGCCATTTAATGTTGATATACAGACCAATTCTAAATATTCTCGCGGAATTTTGTTCTCGCGGATTTTTTTATTCCCGGGAGAAGAATAATTGGGGAATAGGAATTTCGAATTTTCGAAGTCAGCTGTTTTGCCAATTGAAATTTTGTGGCGCATTTCTATTTTTGTTTAAGAAATTGAAAAGTTTAATTATTGGTGCGAGTTTGTTTAAAATTTAGAAATAAAATATGAACAATACACAATATTGCATTTCATATGGAATTGACTAAAATTAGTAATGAATTGGTGCCACAGCAACATCGACAAAGGAGCATAAGAAGAGGCAGACGGCGGGATAACACAAATCCGTTGGAGTTGTCTTCTTCCATTAAGCAAAGCAATTTTCTGGCAGACAAGTCGAGTTGAATTCGTCTTTCGTCATATGCCAAAATCTATTTAAGCCTTCTTAAAAAATCCTTGCACAATTTCTGGATGGCTGCATCAAATATAGCAAGAGCTCTTCCGTTGCTTATGATATACTTTTCGAATTAAAATGTACATATTTTAGCACAAATTTGTACAAATAAGTTCTTTCTTAAAGGAACCATTTTTCTTTAATTATTTTGATGCATTCCCTTTAATTTAACAAGTGAAAAAACTCCTATGAAATGGCAGAGAAATCTCCCTCTCCCTCACATTCATAATACCTACTTTTCTCCCATAACCGGTTGCCGCTTTTTCGAACATTGTTCAGAATCGGAGAAAAGGGAGAAGTGAAAAACACACAAGGAATTTTTATTTAGAATACGAGGAATGGGAGAAGGGAAAAAACTCGCACGGAATTTTCGTTTAGAATTGGACTAATAATGTCAATTGATCTTTTGGCCATTGATCTTATTTCACCTTATCTATTTCTGTAGCATTACTGGAATTTGTTGTTGTTTCATATAATCTATATACCTAGTAGAGCAAACGAACATGGTTACATCATAGTCCGGATTTTGTTGATTTCTAACCCTAGAAAGTTAAGACAGTTTTAATATACGTAAATTTTACGTACTACACCATTTCCGTGTGTTATTTTAAATAAATGTTTAATAAAAACTTATTTGTCTTCAATGTTGATTTTTTTGAATGAAAATACAAAGTTTTTGGTTTCTTAAACTAGATTAGAGAACAATTTGTGGGAAATTATTCATACATTATTGACATATTTTTTTTTTTTTTTTCGAATTTAGACAACATTCATAGCCATAGTTTTTCCGCTAATATGGTGCACGGGATTGCTACTCCAAACATGACCATTATTTCCCAAAAGTGTATGAGCCTTGCATACGTCGTTATTCTCGTTTCATTCTACTTGTTCTTTTGATGCTGATCTATTTTTTTTTTTGTTTTTTGCTGGGGGAGGTTTACTTATTTTTACATAGGCTGAATTCTGGGCAGACTCCGCGATTTTCGTTAATTCCTCTCCAAAAGCATTTTCCTCGCGAACTCAGGAGAATAGTCTGGACCATCCAAACTATCGTCACTATAAAAATCTCTTCAATTATGTCATCAGTAAAACTTTCATCGCTGTCAATATTGTTCAAAAGAGCCTCTATTTCTGTATCCTGAGCCGTAATTTCAACATTCGGATTTGACTGTTGTTTTTTATTATCCTTTTACCAAATGCGAATGCGCATTATTTGCGTTGAAAAGCACATAAATAAGCGAAAATCGCTAAAGCAAACGTCCGCATGACCAAATATACAACAAAAACAATCAATAACAATATATGAGCAAATATAAAACTACGTGCTCACAAAAAATAATATAAAAAACTTACACACATAATATTACAGTTGAATTACGAATGTAAGTATCTACAACAACACAATGACAAACTGCAAACGGTACATGGCGGATCGAATTGTATATTGACAGAAGCGCGCGGATGATTCTGGCGTCATGCTGCAATTCTTACACGGAAAGAAATGCTTGAGTTTGCTTTAGCTAAAGCGAACTTGAAACGAAGTGCATTTAACAAGATATATAAATACTAATGTGAAGTTTTAAATAGTCCGTGGTCCACGATGCAGTAAGTTCTCATTCGATAGTACTCTGTATAGTAGGCATTGAGAGTCCGTAAATTTGTACTCTAATCTGAAGTCGTAGTGCTGTTGAAAGGAGTTACGCTATGAAGATATTTCTTTCATTTTTTTATTCACTAATTTTCGCCAGTGCTCCTAATTCACACCTATTTCTCATTCCCCAAGGGGATTTATGTATGCGGTATAGAAATTTGTGTGTATACTCGGGCGCCATGCAGCGGTGCATCGGAGTTTTAACTTCTGTTGCTTTTGAAGACGGCTACAGCAAAGCTTCTATTGGGGTAAGTTTCTGAAACATCTCAACATTTCGACAAAGAGATATTGTATGAGTAGAATAGGACGCCAGCGAAAAATTAAAAGGAATTTTATACAAGGAAATTAAAAATGGAAATGAAATGATCACAACCCCAAAAAGGTGATGTTACCAATTCGCATTTACATATGTGCCTCCATATTACTGTAGGAGAGCCAAAGCAACGCATATGGGTAACTAAGTTATAAACAAACATACATAAAATGAAACAATAGTAGATTGGATTAGAGATTTAAGAAATCTTAAAAAAGTGGATAGTACCATTCGCCTCCCACAGGGAAGAAGCATCGCATCCATGGCTTCTTCTTATTCTTCATATTGCAAGGAAAAGCATATACCGGGAAAGTTTCCGGAAAGTTTTAGCGATGTTGATGGTGCTTTGCCTGATCATGATCCAGTATGTTTCGAAAAACAATAGAATTAATGTAGCCCGACCATCGCGGGAACGATTTGATGAAATTGGGGTCGCCAAGAAAATTTTCTGAGAGTCCACTGCCGAGTGGTGACCATGCTTAGGAAAACTTTGTTGCTGTTTTCTTAATTTTTGCTGTTGGTTTGCCTGGTTGAACTTAGGACCTTCGGTGTGGTAGGCGGAGCAAGATACCACCGGCCGCCATTTATTATGGAAATATTACTGCAAATTAATTCCAGGATAGTTTTCGCGATTTGATTACTAGCAGGGTATCATTTTGTGGTTCTCTAGGTAATTTTTCGGGATCGTTTTAGGATTTACTTACTTGTCCGCCAATTGGTAACACAAAAGGAATTTAAATCGTTTTCCGCCTGGTGGGTTCCGATAAGAATACCTTTTTGGTCCGAGCATCATCTCTCGACCTAGCCAACATAGCCGCTGCCTTTTAATTCGCTGGGCTATGTTGATGTCTGCATAAAGCTCGTATAGGTCATCAGTAAGTCTTTTCCGGTACCCGTCGTCGCTGATGCGAAAATGTCCTTAACTCTTTCGAAAACCTTTTCTCTCGAACAGAATTATTCCTTTCATATCCGGATTATCTGGTGACGATCTCATTTCAGGTTTTTCGGGGTTTTAAGCGAGGATATCTTTGGTTTATGTTGGGACTATTACAGGCTAGCCACCGGTTCATTGTTTTCAGGAACATGTTTGAATTGTTTCAAGAAACATGACACGTGGAACACTTCGTACTATAAGGGGATAATATTCGGAATTGTTGTCGAGATCATTTCAAGATGGTTTGAAGAATCATCATCTTCCTAGTCATTGGAGCATTTTTGTTTTTTATCTATGTGACACAGAGATTACTCAACCAAGGCCAAAATAATTTGACATCGCGAAATTATACAAAATTTTCGCTCCAAGCAATTTTGGCTTGTTTCTTACTAAAAATCTTGATTAACCAAATCCATTGATTGCTTATAGTTGAACCTTTGAGAAATGTTCAGTTTGGTATGGTATACGATTCGTTTTCGGTCGTTTACGATTCGTGCTTTTTCTAGAATCGAATCGAAAAAATCGATTCTTAAAAAAATCGAATCGAATCTAGCTCTAGCATCTGTCGCTTCGGTCGAGTATAAGGCTTCGGATCTGGAAAATTCATCCATCTAAAAAGAACTAAAAATTTATGTAGAAGGATTGCAACAGGACGGACATGAACTACTCAGTGGAGTCTCAAAGTTTGTATGGATGGACGATGTTAGTAGTGGACATATCATTCTTCTAAGCTGTTAAGTTCTAGTTAAAGATTTCCACTTAAGATAATTGGATTCTTCATAATTCATTTACGGTATCTGATTTTCAAATCTCTATGCGCTCTCCTTCATCCTACTCCGCTCAGTGTACCATCAACCAAGTTGACCTAAACGCGTGTAACATTCGACTGTGTTTATTCGATTGAATAGCTCGTTGTTGCACGTTTTGTTTGGTCGATTGACCGATGGATGTTTTCATCCGTCGGTGATCAGTTATGCAGTTTGCCAGTTTCTGTGTCTTTTTGTTTGTTTTCATTGCAGAGTATCGTGTTGTGCTCGTATTACTATTTAAATGCTTTTGGCAGACGTCAAGTGCTCCTCTTTCACAAACGGTCTGTACACGCTTTGATATATGAAATGTCGCAGTGACATTTTCATTGTAGCAAAAATACTTACCGACCGCTGCACTCGAACTAAACCCCGCTATACTGCGTTGCATATACAATTTGCTGTATGCGTGCTAAGCTGGGCGCGTGAATTCTCCAATGTTGCTTGCATTACTGCCTTCGACTGCATGTCCGCACCCTAAATGGACTTGGTAAGTACTCGTACATTCACACGCTCATATGGAAACTCTATAAAATATACAGTGGGCTGCTCGCCCTATATTTGTTTGTATTTGTAAGTGTTACTATGCTCAAATGTGATCCGGTTAGCGATTTCGTATGTGCAATTTTAATGGCATTCACATTGCCCTAAATGGCAAAATTGCAACGTTTTTGAGTTGTAAATTTTTGGGTATTTATTTTTGTTTTTATTGTTATTGAACGATTGGTTACTGCGGATGCTCAGATGCGTTAAAATGTGAAATACGCGTCGTCCATTTCACATCGAATTTTGCAATACGTTAAATACGCACAAACATCCGTAATACATAAATAAATAATGCAATGATATTACATGGGTTATAAAATTCCCATACGAGGGGTGACTTATAAGTTACGGGAATGGAAGAATGCTAAGGCTGAAGGGGATTTTAGTGAGTGGCATTACTGGTGAATTTCCACTAAAACAATTAAAAGTTCTTCCAAAGATTTATGGACCTTTACGCGTTGGCGAGGCGAATATTGAAGAAGATTTAACGATGAGCTGCACGAGCTCTACGCAGACATAAACATAGTCCAGCGAATTAAAACGCAGCGGCTGCGCTGGCTAGAACATGTTATGCGAATGAAAGATGACGCTCCGGCCAAGAAAGTGTTTCAATCGGAACCCGCCTATGGAAGCAGAGGTAGGGGCCCACTCCGCTGGAAGAACCAGATGGAAAACGATTTAAACTCCCTTGGTGTGACCAATTGGCGCCGGTTAGCAGAGAAAAGAAGCGACTGGCGCGCCTTGTTTAACGGCCATAGCCGTTTAAACGGTTAAGCGCCAATTAAGTAAGTAAGTAATTAAAGAGGGCACGTTTAGATGACGGCTTCACGTAATTAACGATGAATGAAAATGAAAATCGTATAAAGCAACTACTTCGATGACAAAAAGTTTTCTGTCTAATATTTGCAGCCGAAATTGTTTATCTGCTGAAGGTTATAGTCATATTATCATCAATCAATTTTGGGATTTCGTGGCCTCACACTGACCCAGTCGCGAAGTAATCTAATTACAGATTAACATGCAGCCGATCTAATTTGTTATTATCCGTGGTCAATTGAAATTATGACCAATTCAAACGGTTATAAGGCCGTATTCATAATTTTTTTTATTTTTTTTTTCACTGAGAAGCTTTTCATGGTACAAATACACACGGTGTGTTTGCCAAATCACTGCTGACGGCGCTTAGAAAAACTTTTTACTAATTTTTTGATGTTACTATAAGCGTAAGTTGAACCCACTATCTTCAGGCGGAACAGGTTACCTTCACACCACGGCGGCCACGTTATGAAAACTGCTAAAAAAAACTGATTTACGCCATCAATAGCATAACAATGAAGACTGTTGATATGACAGAGATTTCTGTCATTTCGACATAAGCACAAATCATTGTGAGCCGTGAGCGTAAGTTTCTTTCTAAATTTAGCAGACATTGCATATTATTGACAGTTTTTTGCTGTTAAAATTACCAATGAAATCGGTTCTTTTAACAGTTAAATCAGCAAGTTCAGCATCTGTCATTTTTACTGCATATTGTTGACTTGAGCCCAACAGCCTCTACTCTATTCAAAAGTCTAAGCAAATTTGTTCTTTTGAAAACAAACGTGACCAGTTAACCGAATGTCTTTTAGTTCAAGAATAACAAACCCAATTTTTCAATGTAACTAGTGTTGTTGTTGTTGCTGCTGTAGCGATAAGAACAGTCCCCGAAGGTTTTGGGTAATGTTATCGATGTTGATGGTCCATTTTGGGATATAGATCCGGTACGTTCCGTTAACAAGAAACCATTAAGGTACTAGCACGACCATCTCGGGAACAATTTAATATGACCACACTGAACCTTCTAGGCCATCCCGCCCCCACCTCTTAGTTCCATGAGAAACTTGAGGTCGCTAAAGCCTAGTCTGTTAAATATGTGTATGAGCCATGGACATTTGTTACAGAATTCGCCTCGCGTAGCTGAGGTTGACAATTGGGTTGCGGAAGCTTTGAATTGCGCTTATCAATCCCTAGAATCCCATTTGACTAGTGTAATTTCTCTTGGTGTATTGCTGTTAGGATCTCGAACGGGTAAGATCTCGAAATTTCATACCTTTCCTACTTATTCTGAGCAATTGAAGACTTAAAGTTCTCTTATTTCTTCCACTTTAAAGCTTAAGTATCGAGCAAGAGCCCGAACGAGCACCTGCATAACATTCAAAACAAAACTGCCGCCAATTCTTTTGAGAAAATAGCAAACCCCTGAAACTTGATAGTCGCCCCTCGTATGCCCTTATACATATGTGTGTAAGAGGCCTGCATTAGCTTTGCTTGTGTGCGGGTGCCTAGCTAATATGTATATTGTTCCGTAATAATGCCCCAAAATGTTATTCATTTTATCATATTGTATTACATTAACTACCGCCATAGTAACAAAAAAAGCAACAAAAGCACACAACAGCATCAGTTCCATCCATCAAAAATGGTAGATTGCCTTTGATATCAAAAACGGTGCTGTTGTTCGTTCGTTTGGTCGGTCATTTGCTTGTTTGGTTATTTGTCCGTCCGTCCATCGATTTGTTGGCCCATCGAAAGTATTTTGTGGCTAAGTATAACAACACATTAATCTTTGCGTTGGTACATAATGTGCTACATAACAATAACAATATGATTTATTTACATTTTTTTTTCCAACTTAGGTTATTTGATATTCGATTTTCGATATTCTCTCGTAACTTTGGCTTTAATGCCAGTGGTATTTTGGCTAATGTTTACTGCTGTTTTAAAATTAATTTTTTGCTTTCGGCTAAACCCTTTCAGCCACAGCTTGTCATTGTTTCTGTAGTCGATACATATTTAATTATGAACACAAACAGATGTGTATGTATGTAAGTGTGTGTAGGTATGTGCGATTACCTACAAAGCTTCGAAGTCATTTGATCTTGTCGTCTGCTGTCTGTGGATATATTATGGTGTGTGGTGGTTGTGTCCACCACTTATGTTGCCACAGCTTATGCAACATGGTTTTCATTGTCTGTCTGGTCTTTGGTATTAACAGCTTCCTTATTAGTGACTATGCACTTAATATGCTAATGTGCTAAATACGTAAATCCTAAGTGTAAGCAAGGATATGCAAACATTCGAGAAGCAAATATAAATGCACGTATACAAGGTGTTACGCTACTGCTTTTTGATTAGCACTTTGGTTATATTAGGCATGATTGGCGGAGTACATTAAAGATCGCTGATAGAAAGCCGTTGATTGATCAGGTTTGTTGACGTTGGACTTCCGACTATTGCCAAATATGCTGGGCAGGATTTTATATGAAATATTTAAGAGACCAATTCTGCTATATTTTTGGATCTCCTTAAATAATTGTGGCGAAAATTTCCCCGCACTTGGCAGTTTATTATACGCGTAAGGGAGCTATTACTATGTGCTTCTACTACTCATAACTATTAACAGATTTCTGGAGGCTATGAAGGAGAAAAGGCGCAGCGGCAGTGCTGTTTGATCAAGACAACGCGTCGGAAGCCGTCTTAGAGGCGGTTTTTGAACTTTTGTTACAGCCCCTATCCATAGTTTGCTGTTGCTTGCCGCCAGTGATTTCGTTTTCCTTCCTCGACTCAAGGAACACCTCCGAAGCAATAAATTTGACGACGATAGCGACGTGATAGACGTTGTAGGTTGTAGGAAGTTTTTTTTTTCTTGTAATAATAAAAAGGCTCCCTGAAAATTTTGGTGGGTTTTATTCATGTTGATTGTCCTTTGTCGGATATTGGTCAGCCATGTTTTGGAAAATAGTAACATGAAGACGTATAGTTATAGAGAGAGAAAGGGATAGAAGATAAAGAAAAAGATGATGAAGAAAGAAAGGAAGATGTTTAGGGGTAAAAACAGAATGGAAAGACTGTCGAAATGAGAAGCTAAAAGGGTAAGCTAAAAGGGTAAGCTATACAATGCTCGGCCAGAACAAAGTAGCAATATCTAAATATATGACAGGCTACAGGCGGCTTCTCTCATTATTAGCTTGGGGATTCCGCTGAAGTTGTCCTATACAAACTTTTGTTTACCTGCATAATTTTTCTTAATTAAATAGTTCCCCGTCGCTCAGCCCTCGCTCTTCCACTCCTTAGCCCATTTTTTATACAACTATAGTCTTTTCCTGGCTTTCTCTTCCAATGACTCCCTTTTATCCCCTTGACTCACTTCTCTGCTCTCACATGTTTTCCGTATCCTCCCATATTTTATCATCCTTTGTAACTCTGTCTCACTCTCTCTTTCTTCTCTGTATATCTTTATCAGAGATATCACCAACTCCCTCCCCTCTCTCTGCTTTCGTCCGTTCGACAAATGATCCTTTCCCTTTTCTCCTTCAATATCATTCCTCCTTTTTTCTCTCTATCTCTTTAATCTCTCTTCCTCTTCCCAGTGTCGCTTCTTTTCTATATCGTACGCTATTTTCTCTCCTCCATCTATATACCTCAGTCTCTCCTTTTTCTCCTCTATCGTAACATAAATATTAATATTTTGAGTAGATTGGTCTCTGGTCCACATCTCGATCACATATTCTATGGGTTAATCTTGCAAAACGCTGAATACGTATATGGCTGAATTTCAAGAATATCGAACTCCATATAAGATTTTTCCAAACATTTAGGTCCCTGGCCTGCTATCCAAGAAAATGGCAATATGGTATCTGTGTTCCATATTTCATGCGAATCGCAATAATTCGGATCTGGCACGAATGGTGAGAAAATATGTTACATTGAACCTTTGGTTTGCAGGAGAGTTGCCCCAATGCCCAAGGTGTTATCATGGCTGTAAACATGATGCAAAGCGTAACCGTAACCATAATTAAAATCATAACCGTACCCATAACCATAACAAAAATCATAGCCATAACCCTAGCTATAATCATAACCGTAACCACCATCATAATCAAAACCAAAGCCATAACTGTATCCTTATTCATAACGATAACCGTAGCCATAACCATAACTATAAGCCTAAACGTAACCTTAACTATACTCATTACCATAACCGCACCCCTAACCATATCCGTAATCATAACCATAACCATTACATAATCATAACCATCACCATAGCCATAACCGTAACCGTAATCATAACAATTACCATAAAAATAACCATGTTGATAACCAGAACGATAATCGTAACCATAACCATATCCCTAACCATAACCAAAACCATAAAAGCGCCTTCTTATGGCATCTTTCCGGATGTATGCTCCAAGCCGGTCCGGAACCAATCTAAACACGCAGTACAACAGTAACCGTAGCCTTAAACCTATCAATAACCAATCTGAATACAAAGCCAATTTCTAATACATATCAGGGATATTCTATTATATAGATTATATCGATATTTGTCAAGCAGTGATATACCCAGTATGTGAGCATAATATGTAGTGCATATGAAGTTATATATATATAGTACACTCAATATGACATTTAAGTAACTGCCTACATAGATATTCACATATGTGCGTATCTATTTGAAATTTATTTCCAAAATTAATACAATTTGTTTTCCATTCATATTGGTCTCAAATATGTAGCGCCT
Source organism: Eurosta solidaginis (assembly GCF_040869045.1). NCBI lineage: Eukaryota > Metazoa > Arthropoda > Insecta > Diptera > Tephritidae > Eurosta > Eurosta solidaginis. The sequence continues at coordinate 255,757,028 of NC_090322.1, forward strand.
ACATTTCGTCGTACTTAAGTTACGTATGCAAATAATTTTAAAGTATTTTAATATGCAACAGCTGAATGATATGCAAATATGCATTAGTTGTAAAATATACATAGCATAACATAGCACGCATATATATGTATGTACATATATAATGCATAAGTTACAGTAAACCAATGTATGTATAGCTCGACATATTTGATATATATGAGTATATGCTTAACCATACAGTCTAGTTGATAGTCAAATTCCAATTATAATATTTAAACAATTGCTTCGATCTAAGAAAGCTCCTAGCGAATATATCTTAATAAACATTCGTGCATACATTTCTGTATTAAGATACTAATTTGTTATATTTTGCAGAGTAAAAGTAATTTTCAAAAGGCGTGACTGAAGCTAAAAGATATACTATATGCGTTCAGAGGACCTTTTGAAACGTACGGTTAAATGAAATTATATAGATATGTGGCTAGTTGAGCATCAATATTTCTACTGATAATCTATTCACATAAATTTAAATTTGATTTTCACCATGTTTTGTTGGGCCTTTATTCTTTGAAGTGGAAAATATTGCACACAATTAAATTTGTATACATACAAAAAGGGCTCACAGCGAAGGGGTCGGCATAGCTCTACTTCCGAGACAATATATATTAGTAGTACATTTACAATGTCTTCACCATTATTAGTAGGTCTCTCGATCGCTGCTTCCCAAAACGATTGTCAAATGGAATACTTTCTGAGCCGGAACAAATTTAACTACCTAATCGCGCATACCATGGCCTAGCCAGCTGTGAGTTTGGGCTTAAGTTCCTCGTCTGTAGAAAGCTCATACAGATTACCATTTAACAGCGCTTCAGAGAGTGTTCCTCTCGCCTCTACTTTTCAGTTGCCTATTCAGTGCAAAGGAACACTTGTGATGAGGGTTAAGACAAATGTTCCAATGGTACCAACTTTTTATAAGGCATTATTGAATGTGGTTCTCTCAGACACAAGCTCATCTTGCGTACTTTCTATACACTTTGTCGCAGCTCGATTCTCAGTATCCTATGTCAGTTCCTTTCTGTGTACTTTACATCGCACTGCTACTGGGCATACTTGTTCATATTTCTACTTTCCAGCCACTTTAAAACTATACTTGAAACTTGACTCGCGGCTCTGCCCGCATAAAGGCTATACACCAAAAAATTCATTGAACTAAAAACCCCAAAATTGCTTTGAGTTATCCCTTCCCATATAATTTGTCATCTATCTCATATAGACTCAGGGTTCTAATGATTAAAAAGGGTATACACAGGGAAACCAATTCAAACATAGCCTAAAAAAAGTTACGAGATATTCACAAAACCATTCCCTAAACGGTCCCTACAAAGATATATAGGAAGTGAAAATAATACGTATGTTGGTACTATGGGTTAGGCAAAACGAAAATGTGCTCAAAAATAAATAAATAAACTAATTAATTTAATAGAATAATACTTCCTGAGGAAGACGTGAGAGAGTCGAAATTCGTAGGAGGTAAGGAAAAAAACTGACTTTGTCCTCTCATTTCTCGTCGGTAAAGCTCAATCAAAGCAAACAGTTAAGTAAGGCCCAACAAGAACACGGTCACTAAAATATTTCGGAATATTCCGAAAATTAGTCATAACGAGTCGCAAAAAAGTAACACAGACAATTCCATTAATCCATACAATGATACGGTGGTAATTTTGAAACGATATTGAGCAGGTCCGGAAACAGCGCCAAAAAGGCAACTAAATAAATTTCGAATTAGAATTATAAATGGTTATAAAATTGTCTAGTTGATTCTTAAAACAATACCGAAATATTCCATAAGTGAAATCTCAAATATCTTTGAAATAATAACGAAATCATTACGAAATATTTCTGTAATCATCCCTAAAACAATTCGATAACAATCTTAAGATAGTCCCAAAGTACGCCGAATAGTCCGAAACAGCTACACTTTAATTAATAAAATAATTTCAAAAAAAAAAAATGTTTAGTTAAACGGTTTTATTGAAAACAATACTTACATGAAATAATAATAATAATAAAAGCTAGAAAATAATTAGGTAGGTCCTAGGTACTAGTCATCACATTCCTCATCAATCTAGGGTGTTGATCAGACAATTAAATAAAAGCGTTGGGCGCGTGAAATTTCTAAAAATGTGAGGCGTAGCATAACCTGATTAAGGTTCAGTTGGTCTTATATATGGCTATCAATAGAAATATGACGCGTCCAACGCTTTTATTTAATTGTCTGTTCAACGCCCTAGATTGATGAGGAGTGTGATGACTAGTACCTAGGACCTACCTAATTATTTTCTAGCTTGTCATTTTTTTTTAAATTATTTTATTTTCAAGTTTTTAGTCATTATTTAATTTCCTATTATTTCTCATTCTATTTAGTTCATTTAGTGACTGATTATTACAAGTACTCTTTCCTGAAAATTTGTAACAATCTAAGTCCTCAATACATAATCCTTCCAAAGACTTTACTCGAATCTGCGCCATATATGCTTGTCCCTCCTCGTACTATAAAACATTTTGATGTCACTTCTACCGGAGTGTATGCAATATTTGTTCCAAATACGAACCAAATCGGACATCATAGGTCGCTTTCTATTCTTGTATGTATTATGTGTTACAAATATGAGCCAAATCGGATCACTAATAAGATTTTTGTGAATATCTCGATCCTTGCGCCACCTAGCGGCGATTTTTTTTTCATAGGTCGCTTTCTATTCTTGTATGTATTATGTGTTCCAAATATCGACCAAATCGGACCACAAATACGGTTTTTTTGAATATGCCGATCTTTGTGCCACCTAGCGGTGATTTTTTTTTTTTTTTTTTTTGATAGGTCGGTTTCTATTCTTGTATGTATTATGTGTTCCAAATATGAGCCAAATGGGATCGCAAATACGATTTTTGTGAATATCTCGATCCTTGCGCCACCTAGCGGTGATTTTTTTTCATAGGTCGCTTTCCATTCTTGTGTGTATTATGAGTTCCAAATATCAGCCAAATCGGACCACAAATACGATTTTTGTGAATATCTCGATTCTTGCGCCACCTAGCGACGATTACCAATTCCAACTCCAATTACAATTCTGAAATTATCCTAAATAGTATCGAAATGATGCTGAAATAGCCTCTAAAAAAATTGCGAAATTAACCGTATATAAGTAGTTCCTCAATTACATCGCGATTGTGCCGAAATAGTCTCGAAAAATTTTGAAAACAATTCTAAAATTGTCATGAAATTATTCTTAAATAGTCCCGAAATAATCCGGAGACAGTCTCGAAATATAGTCCTAAATTATATCTGTCACTAAGTTATCTTTTAAGAAATCTCGATATCATTCTGGAATCTCAAGATAATCCCAAACTATGCCAAATAGCTCAGAAATAGCGCCATTTTAATAAAACAAAAAACAAAAAAATTTCAAAACGATCCCGAAATAGTCCGAGATCAAAAACTCTTCTGAAATAGTCCTAAGCCGGCTCCGAAATGATCCCCGAACACAAGTTATTCCGAAAATATTAGTACGGAAATAACCCCAAATATCGAAATTATACTTGGAAAGGTTCGAAACGGTGTCGAATAAAGTCAGAAGTTAAATCGCAAAACAAGCCTGAAACAATTCAGAAGTGATCCCGAAATTTATCCGAAAAGATTCCGATAGCAATTACGAAATTATCAGTAGAAATATTTTAAATCAGATCGAAATAGTGCGGAAAAAGTTTCCAAAAGATCCGGAAATATCTCTAAAATATCGCAAAGATTATCGAAATCATCCCAAAATTGTTAAGAAAATTATTGGGAAGTAGGCCCGAAATGATCTACAGAATGATTCCAATAGCCCCAAAATTGTCCCGATAACAATTCAGATATGATCCGTAAATGGTTTCAAAATGGGATATGGACGTTACTAATAATCGAAAACGGCAAAACCCCATAGGAGGATGATTCAATATCATAGTTATCTTGATTCCAAAACTAGCGGAAATCCGACTACGCCTCTGTCTGGGCATATGAGCCAAGTACGATTGCGGTTTTGCATATTTGATTGTGGGCTGTGGGAAAGATCATATTCAAAATCCTTTCGCAAATTGAACAGCATTGGCTCTTTAATTTAAAATAAATTGTTTCTAATTTAAAATGTTTTATGTCTACACACCAGCACATACACACCGATATGCACAAATACAAATTTACTGTATAAGTGTAAGTGATACAATCCCACCAAACATCATGAATATAAATCGAACTTTGAAGAAAATCTTAAAAGAACAACAAGCGTGATTTTTTAAATTTTGTAGGTATCTTTAGTGCTCAGCGTAGTTCGATACAGAAGAGTGATTCTCTCAGAAACATCATTAATTCTATAAAAAAAGTGCCTGTTTTTTTTTAGAACGTTAGAGTTTTGAGTTCACCTAAGCTCTCAACTCAAAGTTGAACTCAGCCTTAAATGTTTACTGGGTTCCCGATGAATGAGCTCAAGGGCACTTTAACAACAACCACTTCACTTTAGAATGTAAGAAAATTTGTGTTTCTTTATATCACGCTCAATTGATATGAGTCTTCCTTATTCTTTTTCATCATCATCATCAGTTTTATCATCTCTTTTTTCGAAGTGCACATTGTAGCATTATTATTTTTGAATTGAAGTAAATTATTTTTGCTCCATTTGATTTATCAGAAATCTCACTTGTTATTTTTGTTGATTGCTTTTATTAAGAACACATTGTTCATGCAAATAAATTGATTTTCAAAACCAAAGAATTCAAAATGTCAACTTCGATTAGTTTCAATTAATTCGAATACTAACCGGATATATATGTGCAGATTTATGAGTGTAACAATTGTACGTGACAACATAGGAACTGTTATTTTCTTATAAAATAACAGAGTCAGTAACGTAATAAAGTGGATTCACCGGAAACGGTCATCGTGTGATAGCTGATTTTCATAGGAGTAAAGAATCACTCCATCTCCAATACTTTATTCAACTTTTGAAGAGCGCAAATGTAATAGATAAGCTGTTTTTATAACAAACGTGGTATTTTTCCAACCAAATTCTGCAATAGTGCGTGTTCGAGTCTAGATCGCATGAGTTTTCAATGATCCACTACTTTGTGAAAGTTCGAACAGAGCTGATACTTTTTACCATTTTGTAATAAAAATTAAACCCAACCATTCTCATTATTTCCTCTTCCTGCTGTCATTGAAAGTGAAGCTGACCCAAATGATCCCTAAATGATCCCGGGAAAAACAACCAAATGAGTAGGAAATAAAGTTGAAACTCCGTCGAGCGCAATCCCCTAGGAGTTTCGAAGCAATTTCCGAACACAATCCTCAAATAGTACGGAAATATTCTCAAAACTGTTAAGAAAAGCTCGTAAAATTATTCCGGGAACAATTCTGAAAGGCCCGATATTATCTCGAAAGCATTCGCAGTCCTCCCGAAATATATCCGAAAGGATCCTAATAGAAATTCCGAATTTATGCGTATATAGTTCCTAAGTAATATAAAAATGGTGTCAAATAGTTTAGAAAATATACCGTAATAATTGTAAAATATCCCAAAGAATGTCGAAGTTATCCCAAGTAAGATAAGAAATTAATTTGGAACAGTCCCAAACCAATCCATAGGAAGTTCCCATAGAAAGTTCACGAAATTGTCCCAAATTATCCCAAAAGAATTTGAAACTGTCCTGCAGTAGTCCCAAAATCATAACGTATATACTTCGGATATGATCCGAAAATGGGTTCGTAATTGGATATTCACGATTCTAATTGGCAAATGTCCTCGAAGCAATTTCCGAACACAATCCTCAAATAGTACGGAAATATTCTCAAAACTGTTAAGAAAAGCTCGTAAAATTATTCCGGGAACAATTCTGAAAGGCCCGATATTATCTCGAAAGCATTCGCAGTCCTCCCGAAATATATCCGAAAGGATCCTAATAGAAATTCCGAATTTATGCGTATATAGTTCCTAAGTAATAAAAAAATGGTGTCAAATAGTTTAGAAAATATACCGTAATAATTGTAAAATATCCCAAAGAATGTCGAAGTTATCCCAAGTAAGATAAGAAATTAATTTGGAACAGTCCCAAACCAATCCATAGGAAGTTCCCATAGAAAGTTCACGAAATTGTCCCAAATTATCCCAAAAGAATCTGAAACTGTCCTGCAGTAGTCCCAAAATCATAACGTATATACTTCGGATATGATCCGAAAATGGGTTCGTAATTGGATATTCACGATTCTAATTGGCAAATGTCCTCGAACGCAATTTTTAAGATGTGTGGAAATAATTTCGAAATCATGCTGCAAATATAGAGCTCTAATCTCGAATATATTGCAGCAGTGATCCCAAATTACCTTGAAATAATACCGAATATATCCCGAAACTGACTAAAAATTATACCAATAACAATGCATACATTATACCGGAATAGTCTCGCAACGATTAATATTATCTTGAAAAGTACCGAAATAATCCGGAAATAGTCCCAAAATGCACAATTCTCAAATCATTCCGAGAGATCCCGAATTAGTTTTGAAATTATCTTTGAGATTACCTCAAATTTAACCATACTCAACTATGTACAAATTTCGGAAAAAGTTCTTAAAGTTGACATTTGCATGGCTGCATTCCCTAAGCAGTGCACAAACACAGATCTGTCACCACAGTCTCTGTAGGGTGGCAATAGGCACCTCCCATGACAATTATATGTTAAAGTTGCCGTTTTTGATGTGTAACGATCTTTGCTGATGGTATGAAGGAATACAGAATATAGGCGCAGGGTAAATGTAGCCTAAGTGTGTAAGACTGGTATGCTGTATACGGAAATACAGAATGTAAGCGTAGGTTAGGTTAGGTTGAACTGCCCTGTCAATAAAGACCTCGCATACACTGAATGTGTCGATAATGCTACCAGAATTTGTTTGACGACCAAATGGAAGAGCCCCAATTAGGGAATGTAAGCATAAGTTTAGTTCCTAAACTGTCGCATGACCTGGGAGCAATGTATATGGTAGAGTTTATATGAGCGAAATTAGTCAAAAAACAAGTAAGGAAGGTTAAGTTCGGGTGTAACCGAACATTACATACTCATCTGCCAAATGACAGCATGCAAAACTTTTAAATTACCTTCTTTTAAAAGTGGGCGGTACCACGCCCATTGTCAAAAATTTTACTAATTTTCTATTCTGCGTCATAAGGTCAACCCACCTACCAAGTTTCATCGCTTTATCCATATTTGGTAATGAATTATCGATATTTCTCGGTTTTACGAAATTTTCGATATCGAAGAAGTGGGCGTGGCTATAGTCCGATTTCGGTCATTTTAAATAGCGACCTGAGATGAGTGCCCAGAAACTTACATACCAAAATTCATTAAGATACCTTAAAATTTACTCAAGTTATCGTGTTTAGGGACAGACGGACGGACGGATATGGCTAAATGATAGAAGTATATATCTATCTCGATTAGTTTCTACCGTTACGGAGTACCGTTATGCGAACAAAATTAATATACTCTGTGACCTCTGCTCAGCTGAGTATAATGAAGGCAAGGCAATGCAAAGAAAGGAAAGGAGATGATAGGAAGAAACAGGTTTGTTATAGGTTCTATCGAGTTATTATCGACTATTTATCGAAAGTTATGTTATCAAAAATGTATCGACTTGTTGTCGATTTATTTTCGGAATTTTACCAATTTTTATTGGATTTCTATCGCTCTCTTTTCGGTATTTAATCAATTTGTTATCGAAAAGTTATCTATTATTTATCGAAAGGATATCAATTTTCCGCCCGAATATTATGTTGTCGGTGTGTAATCGAATTGTTATCGATTTGTTATCAAACAATATTTAGTTACTTATAAGTGTTGCCAATTTTTGATGGAGCATATACCGATTGGGTCAATAGAAAATCGATAACACACTTGTAACCCGTCGACATATGTATAAACTAGCATATTTTTGGGGCAAGTACTTTGCCTTATCTCGGAGGATATAACCCTACTACTTCTTCTATAAAGTAAGTAAGTCAGAACTGTAAATAAAGCATTCAAAATTATGTAATTTATGCTGTAGCTTAAAAAAATAAATGTAAGGCGCGATAACCTCCGAAGATATCTAAGGCCGAGCTTCTCTTCCAATTTGCGTCGTCCTCCTTTTTTAATTTTTCCTACAAATATGGGACGGGATCTACTTGTTTTATGCCAACTCCAAACGGCATCTGCAAGGCAGATGAGTTTTCACTAAGAAGCTTTTCATGGCAGAAATACACTCGGAGTGCTTGCCAAACACTGACGAGGGGCGACCCCCCTTAGAAAATTTTTCTTCTAATTGAAAAAACTTGTTTCTAAAATTTTGATGTTGCTTTGCCCGGGGTGTGAACCCAGGATCTTTGGTGTGACAGGCGAAGCACGCTACCATCACACCACGGTGGCCGCTGCTGTAGCTTGCATAACGTTTAAGTTTATTCAATAGTACTTTTTAAGTTAGACCAATTCCCTATAGGGAATCCCTTAAACCCTCGCTAAGTTGTGACACTGATGGCCTTTGCGCCTTTGTGCTGAAGCACTGTAGTTCATCTCTCTGCGCGCCCATTTGCCATATCTTCAATTTATCTCTATCCTCTGGCACTTTTATCGATAGATGGAAAAGGAGCTCAATTTGTCCTATTTTCAAATCCGGTAATAAAAATGACATCTCTAACTATAGGCCTATTGCCAAACTCACAGTATGCTCAAAGCTTTTCGAAGAAATCATAAAGGAGAAATTGTCTTTTGTTATTAAAAGGGTGATTGAGCGGCGTCAACATGGCTTTGTTGCTGGTCGCTCTACTGTTACTAATCTAAGGCCTTTTTCTGATTTCTGTATTTCTGCATTTAAGGATGGCTGCCAGGTTGATACCATATATACTGACTTCTCAAAGGCGTTTGATAAAGTCTCACATCAAATGTTATTATCTAAACTTGAATATATTGGATTTCATTCTGTATTCTTATCTTGGTTAAATCGTATCTGTCGAACCGGTCTCTATGTGTTGAAATCGAGGGCTGCAAGTCCCTCCCTTTTTATGCAACGTCCGGAGTTCCTCAGAGTAGCATTCTGGGGCTTTTGTTATTTGTGCTTTTTATGAATGATATTGGTTCCTGTTTTTTTTTCGTCCTCTTTCCTTCTATATGCAGATGATTTAATGTTATTTCATAGAATTAATGGCGAGTCGGATTCCCTGCTGCTACAAAATGACCTAAATAATCTTATCGAATGGTGTAAAGCCAATAATCTCTTCCTCAATGTGAAGAATTGTTTTCACATGTCTTTTACTAAATCATCTAACTTACATTCCGCCCTCTATGACATATCAGGTGCTCGACTGGTTTCGGTTAATGAATTTATTGACTTAGGTGTTGTTTTTGATACCTCTTTCTCCTTTGTCAATCATAACTCTTGTATACTTCCCAAGGCTTACAGAAACCTTGCCTTTCTTCGTAGATATGCAAAAGACTTTAAGGATCCTTATACAAGGAAGGCTCTTTATACCTCTCTCGTTCGTTCAAAACTAGAATACGCTTCAATTGTTTGGAATCCTATCTATAGCAGCTATGATGCCAGAATAGAAAGGGTTCAAAGATAATTTATTGGTTTTTGTTTATTTTCACTCAACTTTGACGACCCAATTCCATCCTATTACTCACGCTGCATGCTTATAAATCTCCAACCTCTTGAATCCAGAAGGGTAGTACATCTGCTAATGTTCGTCTATGATCTAATAGTCGGCTCTCTTGATTGTCCAGCTCTCTTAGCGAAGATGTCATTTAATGTACCTAATAGGAGTTTTCGAACATTTTTTCCATTTTACACGCGTGCTTGCAGGGCCAATTATTGTAGTTTCGACCCAATTTTTCGGGCATTTACTGAATTTAATAGACTATCAAAGAGGTTTTTTATTGATTTTTCTTTGTCGAGAAATATCTTCAAGTCAACTCTGGAAGAGTACCCCTAATCTTAACTTGCAATATCTTTTTTGTTTTTTGTTATCGCCAGTCATGTTATCTACTTACGTTTTTCGTTGTAGTTTTCAGTTGATTATTTGCTTTAAGTTTTTAATTTACTTTCGTATTCTAGTTTGTAAGATTATTTCTAATCATAGACTGAATAAATCTATTAATCTTATAAAACAAAAGTCGCTAAATGCCATGTATGCACATAACTTCACACAGAATGCTCCGATTTTAAAACGGTTTTTTTTCATTTGAAAGCTTAGCTACGTGAGATGGTACAGTTAATATAATTTGATGATATATGTTATAGGGGCGTGGCAAATTGCCAAAATGTAGTAAAATATCATAAAATGTTTGTTTACACAGCTATAACTCATAAACGGATGGATGGATTTAAAAAATTCTACTTTTCAATAAAACTTTGAAATATTTGCCTTCGATCTGCATCAAAAAAAAAATACTTGATTCCTTTCTTATATCAGCCAAATTGTTTAAACAATAGTAACATTTTTACCAAAAAATGTGTTTGTGTGGCTGTTCGCTGTGAACTGTGCGCGCTAATTGCTTTTGAGTGAGGAGTGATGCGACACATACATGCATACATATATAGCATTCGCTGCGTCCCTGCAAAAATCGCGAGTACTCCATGCATGCATGTAAGGAGTAATCGCTATGGACCAAGCGAGTGCCCCAAAATTAACCACAATTCATACAAAAAATATGGTCCAATTAACATTGCGATGTCCTAGGACTGGATCATATACTCCAGCTCAGCATTACATCAGAGTAATCCATGGAGTACCCACAGTCCAATAAACATCGTGTAGTGATTACAATCGTTAAAAACGAGCAATGATCGGCTTACAATATGTTCGTGTAGAAACATGAGTTCGTCCATTGCTGCATTACAGTGGAGTATAATGGTAAGTACTCCAATGGACCACGTGATCCAACGATTTTTGCACGGTAGGGACAGAAAAAGCGACTTTGTTTTATACTATATAGTGATGTACCTATAAACCTACGCCCGAAGTTAAATAACCCCTGCAAAAATCGGACTTCGGTGAAACGGACATTCGGTGAAATTGATCAAATTATGGTTAATTCGACCGAGTTCTTTGTTAAGCAAACAAATTAGTTTAGTCATTTCAACAGAAGAGAAATTGTCGCTCTTAAGTTAACAAAATTTGTAAAATTGACAGATTCCTAATCAATCTAACTGATTTTTCTGTTAACACAACTGATCTAACAGGTCATTTCAACGGCGATCAACTGTCAATACATGAGCAAATTTCAAAGAGAATTTTACGCTCACTGCGCTCTCTACTTTGTACTTATGTATGCTGTGTACTACATGTATGCACATATTTACGTATGTATATGGCGGCCGCCGTGGTGTGCTGGTAGCGTGCTCCGCTTACCACACCGAAGACCCTGGGTTCACACCCCGAACAAAGCAACATAAACATTTTAGAAATAAGGTTTTTCAATTCAAGAAAATTTTCCTAAGCGGGGTCGCCCCTCGGCACTGTTCGGCAAGCACTCCAAGTGTATTTCTGCCATGAAAAGATCTCAGTGAAAACTCATCTGCCTTGCAAATGCCGCAATATAGATACTTTCGTACAAAGCTGTCGCAACAACTTTTTTTGTTCATTTGACTACTAAAATGGTCAATTACGAATCAATGATTTGTGCACAGTTGATTCAACGTCTTGTTGCGATGGATAAAAATTGACAGAAATTTCGGTTGAATTGACCGTTGGATCATGTGGTCCACTGGAGTACTTACCATTTAGCTAAGCGTGGGGCAGTTAAGGGCGAGCAGTTTAATGTGAGTTATAAGGGCGTAATTTGATGTACTTGTAGGCGTATGAGTCGTGGCACAGTGGATGACGTACCCGACTCAAACGCTTGGGGTTGCGGGTTCAAAGCCCACTGCAACCAAGAGTTTTTTTTTAATTTATAATTTTATAAATTATTATTTTAATGGACTGTATTTTAATTTCATTTAGTTTATGGTGTATTTAAAATACGGAACGATGCAAAGCATCGGTACACCTTTATTTATTTATAATATTTTTTTTTTTTTAATGTATTCAATTTATTAAGTTTGGTATTTTTAATTTTATTTATGGTGTATTTAAAACACGGGACGATGCAAAGCATCGGTACACCTTTATTTATTTAATTTGGGGCGAGCATAAGAAACTCTGAGGTTTCGCTCTAATGAGCCACCACATCTTCTATTTGAAGACCCCTTTAAAAATGTGATGTGGAGGCGAGCACTGGGGTCTGAGGTATTGGCACCCCATCTTCTACTCGAAAAACCTCAATTTTAAATTAAAAACTAAAACTGTCTTTAGAATATTTCATAAGCCGGATGAGAATTTCAGCGCTTATGAAACAAACGAAAGAAAAAAACTCATAGTTTAAGTCGCTTAAACATGCTCCCCCCTAGACGGCTTAGTCGTCTAGTTGCAATTCCATAGGAGCCGGTCATCCGGCTGGAAGGACCATAGCTAAGCGTGGGGCGGTTAAGGGCGAGCAGTTTAATGTGAGTTATAAGGGAGTAATTTGATGTGCTGGTAGGCGTATGAGTCGTGGCACAGTGGATGACGTACCCGACTCAAACGTTTGGGGTTTCGGGTTCAAAGCCCATTGCGACCAAGCATTTTTTAAATTTATTATTTTTTTTAATGTATTTAATTTTATAAGTTTATTATTTTTAATTTTATTTATGGTGTACTTAAAACACGGGACGATGCAAAGCATCGGTACACGTTTATTTATTTATTTGGGGCGAGCATAGGGAACTCTGAGGTTTCGCTCTAATGAGTCACCTCATCTTCTATTTGAAGACCCCTTTAAAAATGTGATGTGGAGGCGAGCACTGGGCTCTGAGTTATTGGCACCCCATCTTCTACACGAAGAACCTCAATTTTAAATTAAAAACTAAAACTATGTCTTTAGAATATTTCATAAGTCGGATGAGAATTTCAGCGCTTATGAAACAAACGAAAGAAAAAAACTCATAGTTTAAGTCGCTTAAACACCATTATACTCCACTGTAATGCAGCAATGGACCAACTCATGTTTCTACACGAACATATTGTAAGCCGATCATTGCTCGTTTTTAACGATTGTAATCACTACACGATGTTTATTGGACTGTGGGTACTCCATGGATTACTCTGATGTAATGCGGACCTGGAGTATATGGTCCAGTCCTAGGACATCGCAATGTTAATTGCACCATATTTTTTGTATGAATTGTGGTTAATTTTGGAGCACTCGCTTGGTCCATAGCGAGTATTCCATACATGCATGCATGGAGTACTCGCGATTTTTGCAGGGAAAGACATGAATTAATAATACCCACATAACTATTTACATACGTCCTATTCGATTTGCCTGGCAATAAGGGATGAAGAAGAATGGAAAAACTTGAGAGAAGAGAAAAGGTGGAAGGAGAAGGAGACTGAGGAAGAGATAGAGTGAGACAAAGATAGAGATAGATGAAGCGAAAAGATAGAGGGAGGAGTGAATAAAAGGATTAAGAAAAATTGAGGGGGGGGGGAGGCAGAGTTAGACGGAAAAAGCTTATTAAAATGTATGTAGATAGACAAAATTTAGGGCAGAACAACGTCTGACGGGTCTGCTAGTTAAACATAAACATAAATATAAGCATTGTAGCATAAATAATTACAGTTTCCATATACATAAATGAAAAGATATTTTTATTCAAACAAATGCTCATATGACTAATTTATAAAATCAGAATTTTTGTTTATTTAAATATTTTTAAGAATTTGAGAACCTACCAACACATTTGCATGCATACGTGCGGGAATACATATATATGTGGGAGCAAATATGTTCCTTGTTTAAATGAAATGCTGCGAAATGTTTCAAATTGCAGTCGCAGCAAAATGGCTTAAGTGGCATTAAATGAAACCTAATGGAATTTAATAACCAACAAAAAAAAAAGCATGTGGAAATGAGAATTTACCCGTAGATATGCATTACACATACATACATACATACATACATATACCTGGAGACATACATACATTTATCTATTCAAAGAAGTAGTGCAAGCTCTCGGCTCAAAATCTCTAAGAATCTGCAAAAGTCTTGTAATTGATTTTAAACACTATATACATACCCAACAAACGATTAGAAGACGAATCGTATTCTAATGTGTTTCTCTAAGGTAGAAGGTTAGAGGACGATTTGCGAAACTGTCGCGAATTATAGCATTCTCGACAAAAAGGGGACTTTGTTCTCGATATCGATGAAATGGTTAGAATTCTAATCGAATCTAAAGTCAAATTCTAATGGGTTTCTAATGAGAATTTTGAAGTGATGCGCAATTAAGTTCAATTATTTAAAATCAGCGAAATTTTCATTGTTTCATATCAAATACTTTTATTTGTTTATAAGCTTATGTATTAAGAAGGAACATATTTCAAAGGCTTTTTCTATTATAATAAATTAAAACCGTACTTAAATATTGAGCTCAGTATTTCTAGTGTTATTCGAATCGTTTTACAGTCGAATTCTAACCTAGTTTTCTATTCGAAATGCATTAGAGAACTACATTATACTGTTTTCACACAGAAACTTAATGATCTCATTTCACCTGCTAATGAAATCGTAAATTGTTTGCTTTCACACAGAAGTAATTGCTCGATTAGTATGAACGATAAGACAGACAATCATGGCGGAACGATACAAGGTGGGAGCATGGTGACATACCTACAAACAAAAAAAATTTCATGTACTTGTAAATTCGATGGACAAATGTCAAAATCGTAGTTGATGTATCAAATCAAATAAAAAAGGTTATAATCAGCTGTTCGATGCGGCCACCTTGTATCGTTCCGCCATGCAGACAATGACATTTACTTTGACAAATGACATTTTTAAGCACTGAACACACCAAAAACTAAGAAGCGGAACGCGGCCAACAGAGTTGCATTGTGCTTTTGACTTCATTAGGCATTCGATTAGCTACTAATGAAATAATTATAGATTCGAATTTTGTAGGGAAGATTGAGCTCAATAAGCGTCTTAATGTAGAAAACTGCCTTTATTATTCAATAAGCCGTCTGTGCGAAATTAGTATTAGAATTCTAATGTAAAATTACAATATTTCTCTAACGTTAGAAACTGTGTTTGCTGGGATACATACATAGCTTTGTGTAAGTTTCCTCATATAGTGTCTTCATCCTCTTAGATACATACATACATACTTCATATGCGTGCCTTAGTTTATTCACTTTACACACAATCTAATTGCGTGCGTATGTAAGCACCATTGATATCAAGCGAATGAATGAATAATCCTAATGGAACACGCTCCAACTGTGATGTAAATTAAGAATTCATTTATAGGCGAGCTTAACGCCACAAATACGCAAACAGACAAAAGTTATTGTGGCTGCTGATACCACTTATAGTGCACATCTAGACGGGCATATAAAATTCGGTGCATTTCATTAGCAGCACTACACACTGAAAGAAATGGTACTAGTAAAATCAACAAATCGGTTCTGTTGTTCTTGACTTAACGGAGATTCGGTCAAATTGATCAAATTATGGTTAATTCGACCGAGTTCTTTGTCAAGCAAACAAATTAGTTTAGTCATTTCAACAGAAGAAAAAATGTCGCTCTTAAGTTAACAATATTTGGAAAATTGACAGATTCCTAATCAATCTAACTGATTTTTCTGTTAACACAACTGATCTTACAGGTCATTTCAACGGCGATCAACTGTCAATACATGAGCAAATTTCAAAGAGAATTTTACGCTCACTGCGCTCTCTACTTTGTACTTATGTATGCCTTGTACTATATGTATGCACATATTTACGTATGTATATGGCGGCCGCCGTGGTGTGATGGTAGCGTGCTCCGCTTACCACACCGAAGACCCTGAGTTCACACCCCGGACAAAGCAACATAAACATTTTAGAAATAAGGTTTTTCAATTAGAAGAAAAGCGGGGTCGCCCCACGGCACTGTTCGGCAAGCACTCCGTGTGTATTTCTGCCATGAAAAGAACTCAGTGAAAACTCATCTGCCTTGCAAATACCGCAACGTAGGTACTTTCGTACAAAGCTGTCGCAACAACTTTTTTTGTTCATTTGACTACTAAAACGGTCAATGCACAGTTGATTCAACATCTTGTTGCGATGGATAAAAATTGACAGAAATTTCGGTGGAATTGACCCGTATTTCGGTTGATTTTACCAGTCTTTTTCTTTCAGTGTATTCTCTTTAGCAAGAACAAACAACCCAGCTTTTACCAGACAAATTTAGCCTGAGCAAAGGCTCACTTTTAATGCAAGATACCCTTTTATCTCTGTGTTGCCTATTGGCTTTTGGTTCGCGAATCAGTTCGAAGCTTCCTTCGAATTTGAAGTCTTTTAATAACACCAACTACTGTAAAATGATGGGGAAGGAGGTATTTCTTTGTAACCTTTACTTGCCATTACTCTAGCACCAGTCCTTTTTCGGGACTCAATAATGAACACGGAGTTGGCAGAGCGGCTCTTTTCCGTTAATTGTGTAACGATTTCTTTTCTTTCTCAAGCTTTATTTGTTTGGAAATCTTACGGAAGTCACAATGCCAGGTATCTTGAAGATATCTGTTATGTTAAATACTTTGCTGCAGATGGACGATGTACTGTGGTTGTCGTAGTAATGTCTTGCTTTTTGATAACCCGATACCATGATGAGCGCGTTAATCCTTTATGTGGGTGCTGTGTATAGCACCTTTTTTAAAGGCAACCTTACCTACTCGTGGTGAATCCAATTTCATATGCAGGCGAGTTCCTCATTATACTGGGGAGTGGGAGGCGGGATGCCCTAAAAGTAGCTTATTGGTGCTTGTTAATATACTCAACTGAACTGAAAATCTTCGGAGAGTGTCTTTATCGCTACAACAACAACAAAAGCAACCGAAACTTTTCTAAACACTCTATGAGCCTAAAACCGATTCAATTTTCGCTGCCGTCATAGTATGTCTAGTACTCTTCTACAGCTTACTAACAAGAGGCTATGTGCTCTTAGGGTTTATAGTACCTTCGCCTTGAGTATACTATCTAAGTTGGGAAAATAGCTGTAAAGACCAGCTTTTAGCGATTCCGAGTAGGAGACTTCACAGATTGACTCGTTTTCACTTTTTTATATATTTTATCCACTCTCGGTGTCTTATCGAGGCAAACGTAATCAATAGCTTCTTCTCAAAGTTCCTTCAATGCGAGACGTATTATGTTTTCATGTCAACACTGAAACCCCTTTTAAGAATAACATTATGTCCGTACTATGTATCCCACTTTCCAGCTCCTAGCCTCTCTAACTGTTAACGCTGAGCTCATTGTAATCTTATGCATGTGAAGGGTGAGTGCTACCTGGTTGAGGATTACCTACTTGTCACTAATAACCGTTTAATATTGATGCAATTACGTTTGTATTTGGTCTTATTTAGCATACTGGAAGTTGGAAAAAGCAGTAAAATTTTAACTGGTAATGCAAATTACTATTTTTTTAAATTCTCTCTTTTATGTAACTTTTTAGTAAGTTCAAAATTTCTTCTTGCCTTACTTTAATTTATCAATTTTTATCTAAAATATTTTGATAATTCAAATAAATTATAAATGGTGATTCAAATAAAATTGCAGTATCGGTTAAAATAAATTTTTTTTTGCAACTTTTAGTAAGGCTTAGCTCTTTCCCGCTTTAATTTATCAGTTAATAGTCAAAAAAATGCTCATTGTGCAAATGAAACTGCATTGCGAGATAGAATTGCAAGTCAACACCAAAGTTTTTTGACAATGTAAATAATATTTATTTACCAGTAAAAATGTAGTTTTACTGCATTGCTAATATCACTGCATAGTGCCCTTATATGTATACGTATAAACGTATACGTATATACGTATAAAGTATGTATGTTTGTGTCAATATTTTATGTATTTTACAATAAAGCACTAAATTGCCTAAAGGCTAAGCTTGAATTAGAGCCACAAAGGATTGGTTACGGGCAAATACTTGTACGTTGTAAACGAATTTGAACCACCAGACAAGGCTAGTAGGCGCCTAAAGCTGCGGAAATGTAGAAGATGTTAGTGGGTGGCTTTGACTGTTGACGTTGGCGCGTTGGCGGTGTTAAGCTTCAAATTGTCAAAATTGCAATTGATAAACATTAAGTCAGTAGCGCGCCTAATTCATATGTATCTTAGATATATAATCTTATTAGGTAGATATACAGGGTGTTTTTTCGAGTGCGTGAGTAAGATAACTTAGCTAAAAGGTTGCTGTTTACTTTGATAACAACAATTTCGAATGCTATAGCTATTTCGAAAAACTTCACAGCTCCATCTTCAGGCTAATTGGTAAATTTGGTTGAAATGAAATTAATTTTTGAACTTGTGAACTTTTTTGTACAGAGAAATCGAGTTCGAAACAGATAAATACAAAATTGTTTATAAAGCTCTATTCTACGCATAATGGTTACCCTGACGAGCACTATCCAAGCTTTTTATACTATTTTTATCTTTATTTTAACAATTTTCCGTTATCTTAGCAAAATTTGGTTTTGGAGACAAACCGGTTCCGTCATTGAGCCATCTTCAGTGTTTTTTTTTTTTATCTTCTCACAAGAGCAGCCTAACGAATTTCATTGCTTATTTGTAATTGTGTTCCGGATATCATAAGATGAGAGGTTTACGTGACGAAGAGTTCGGCGACAGAAATCCAAACCGAGGAAGCAAAATTTAAGATTACTTCAGCTGGGTAGTTGTATAATATGCAACTTAAATTTTTTAGTTTCAAGTTTAAAATAATGAGCTTGATGTAGAGCAGTCATCAAGCTGTCTGCTTTTTCTAGGAGCAATATGAATTTTTAGCAGAAGTGCTGCATCTTAGTCGTCTTGGCAGGAGCTACGAACCATAGGCTCAAAATTTCCTCTTAGTTAAGCTGTTCTAGGAGCATTCAATTCGGGAGGAAAAAGGTAATTACCTCAGAACTGCTACTCAACCAGAAGCCAAAGCAAGATAGTCTTAAACTCATCAGGAGATACGCTTTGTCCCTTTTTACTTGAACTGAATTGAAATGTGGATGGCCGGAAAACCGAGACAAGTTTTAAATTGAAGCAAATTTTCTCAAAAAGGTCTGGGAAGACAACTATTTATCATAAATATATTTTCAAGAAAAAAATGAGGAGCTTCTCGGCCCCCTGAATAGCGGCCTTCTTCTTATAGCTCCTTCCTTCCTCTCTGGCTTTTTTATAAAAAAAACTGTACTAATTTCCAAGTCAGGATAGCATTTTTTTTAATTTCCAAGATAGCAGGAACTTAAATCATACAAACAGATTAATTTGGGTTGGAACCTGCACCCTTTACGAGCGTCAATGCCTCTACACGGACAGGAATAGGGACAAGAACTCATGCAAGGCTGGAAGCAAGTTATATGGTAAAGTTTGATCAGAAGGAATAGGGTTTTCCGTCACAAACTCGAGTTAAGAAAAAAGTGGTAGAGGAATGCCTAACCTCAATATCAATTGTTTTGACATATTATATTTCACAGGGGTTACGGGATATAGCAACATCCCAAGCAGCTTTTATTCGGATATCTTGATCTGAATGAATACTCATCAACCGAATCTGGAAGGCTTTGGGCAATTCTGCATTTCGCCGGACACCTGTGGTCTATTTTGGTAGATGTCAAGAGCTGAGTATACCCTGGGCAGATATTGCCGTTACAGCCAAACATATTAAGCTCACTAAGGTATATGTTTTGGTGTTTGGGCAGTCCACTGTCCTATGAAAGCACACATAGAACAATTCTTCCTGATGCAAAACCCTTCTAGAAGGATTAAGAGGTGGAACTTAATTCTTATTGGTAAAAACAAATTGGAGCTCTTAGTCACTGTCTACATTTCTGATGCAACAAAACTACAAATCAACTAGATCGCAAAAGCTTTTAAGCTCTTAGTATCAAATAAACTGATCAGAAAGAAAATCTTTAACCTACAAATCAAGTTCAGCAAACTCGACCAAAATAAAGTTTAATTAAAATGTATCATCAAGTTCACCCTATTGTTCACATGTGGGCAAGACAAACGACGCATTATTGAGTGAGCTCAAAGAAAAAACGCAGTTCTGACAAATGAATTCTTTTTTACAGCTCTCTTCCTCCAACAACATTACTCTCTTTTTCAGATTATACCAATAATTACAAGGTGACACATGTGCAAAAGAAATTAATTATCTTCTTATAAAATTCGGGCAAAAGCCAATAGCTCGCATGTGTCATGACGATAAAGCTATCAGCAAAACTAGCGATATTAACTTTTATAAACTTTATGTACTTAGATACCTTTTTAAGGGTAACATAACACATAACTACTGCTGACACACTAACTTAACAAACATCCCTTGAGCTTCTGTCAAGTTCGGGTTCATCCAGGCGTGCACCATGTGTAACATAAACTATTTCATAAGCCTGTTGAATGATGTTTCCTAATCACATAATACGACTTATTTGAATAGAACACCTGATAAGTTATTAAGTTAATTTTGGCTAAGACACCCTTTATAGTGTTGCACACATACATATATATTTAAGCTTAGAAATGTTTGTCACTGGATGAACCTTTTGTTGAATGAATGGGAAATCATATAAAAGTCTAGAATTGTCTCATTTTATGCAATATTTGTTTGATATTAAACACAGACAGACATTTGAACAGGCACACACATACACACGTACATACAAGCATATGCAGATACTTACGGCACGAACAGAAGCCATTATACGCCATAAAACGCTATGAAATACCAGACATGAGGAGATTAAGAAGTTTTTTATTGTTTGACTTTATGTACTTATGTAGATATGTATGAATGACGCCAACTATCTTCTAATTTAAAGATACAAAGTACCCGCTAGAGATGTTGTAGAAGTAAGTTAAGCGGAACCGGTATCGAAATCGATTTTCAAATTTGCTTTATCACAATTGGAACCGAATTTTATCCAAAGCTCCGCCGTTTCGGAATCGGAAACAAAACTCTGGTAGTATCAATATTATCTTAAAATATGGGTGTCTCGCTATGAAACGGTGAATGCTTTTTAGGGCATTTGCCTTCTGAGAATTTCAAAGATGTAAAGCAAAGAATGTTGGTCACCCTGTATAGTTTTTTTTTTATCAATATCACCTCTTTATTTGGTCTAGGATTTTTCTGAATGAGTTTGAATTTCATAAACAATGTAGGTCTTACTTTACAGGAAATCACTTTTTTATAATGAGTCTTAAAAAGGGGAGACCGTTTTTCTTCAATAGGGTGTTTTGCGACTCATGAATTTAAAAAAACTTAACATCATTACCCTGTAAAAATTGTTAGGTTGATTTTTCCCATGACTTCGGTATTTGAACTTCGATTTTTTTGCATGATGTGTTATTGCGTCTCAACTTTAATTTTTCGAACATTGTAAGCCCATCTTTCCAGGAAGCCATTTTTGCAACAAGTCTTATATACAGGGTATTGCGTTTGAGCATTAAGCTGTATCCCGACGTACGAACCAAAAAAATTGAACATATGAAAACCGTATAACAAAATAATGTGGTCACCCTGTCAAAATGGTTACATTGTTTTATTCTATAACTTCTCTATTTGATCCTCGATTTTTGCGAATGGCAAGTTAATGCGTGTTTATTTCAATTTCGGAATTGAATCCTAATGTCTAACTTTTACTGTCCTATCCTATCTTAACGCGTAACAAAAAAAAAAATAATAAAAATAAAAAATTTACTAAATTTACTAAATGTTCACTTATTTAACAAGTATATGTATAATATCTGTTATGTATAATACTCAGCTGATGATTTTTATTCTGTAGCTAAGCAGTTTTAGATCTCGACGCTAACAAACCTCCGCCTATCAACAACTCGGCAAAAACAAATCCGTGCGTCATAAGGATGCGACCCTCGCGTGGGTTGAGCGGGCTTGAAGGTTAATAATCCGTTGGGTATTAAAAAAAATTTAGTGTTTTATAATTATTTTTGTGTACAGAGTGTCGCTTTTATACATATTAATATACATATTAAAATTAAAAAATATTCCATTCGCTATTACCCCTTGAGAACCACAAAAATTCAAAACAAAAAATTGTGGTCACCCTGTAATAATTTCTTAATTCACTTATCGATATAACTTCTCAAATTAAAAAATAAAAAAAATGTAAGGCGCGATAACCTCCGAAGAGATCTAAGGCCGAGCTTCTCTTCCAATTTGCGTCGTGCTCCTCTTGATTTTCCCTACAAATTGGCCGGACGGGACCTACATGTTTTATGCCGACTCCGAACGGCATCTGCAAGGCAGATGACTTTTCACTGAGAGCTTTTCATGGCAGAAATACACCCGGAGCGCTTGCCAAACACTACCGAGGGGCGACCCCGCTTAGAAAAATTTGCTTCTAATTAAAAAACCTTATTTCTAAAATTTTGATGTTGCTTTGCCCGGGGTGCGACCCCGGGGAATACGGTGTGGTAGGCGGAGCACGCTACCATCACACCACGGTGGCCGCCCAAATTGCTCTTATATTTTTCTGAATGATGTATTGTTGTACGGTGCGCACATTTCTTCCCTCTTTAAAACAACATTTTATAGTTGCTACAATTTTTATGGGTTCTGTATGCTGGATGGAACATTATAGACTAACATCTGCTATAACAACAATGTGCTTTTGACTTATACCTTAAAAAAGTGTATCATCTAAAAAATCTAAATTTTTCTGTATTCACAGGGTGCCCATTTTTTCCAAATTTCTAAAACTACGTACTTGAAGAACATTTCCATTTTTGTTTGAGACACAAATGATTTACAACAAAAAATATGACCACATACGGAAGAAAAACAGTTTAAAATGTAAATGTAAACAGTTAAAATATAAATAGTGGAAAAATATGGGCGATAAAAGTTGACACCCTGTGAAACAAGCGAAATTGAATTTTTCTCTGCAAATTCTCTGTTTGTGTAGCAAATAAATGCATATTTTGTCCTTAAATAATTTTGATGAAATTGTATGCATAATTTTCCAGGGGGGCACAATTTCCAAAGCAATACAGGGTGTTGTTTTATGAACTACGTTTTCGAACTACTTATCATTCGTTTAATAGAGACGAAATATACCTACCAATTTAACACAAATTTGCCACTCAAAAATTGAAATTAAAATGTTATATATGTACATAGAGAAAAATATTCGCCGTTTTCACAGGGTGACGTGGAAATTTATTTTCTCATTTTTAAGATCCTTCAAAAAGCGATATGCTTTGTTGTGAACATATAAAACAGTGCCAAAAAATAGCATATTTCCGTCGCCTTTCTCTATTACTATCAAATAATGTTAGTGCCTGAGTCACTAACTAATATAACGACCATTCCACACCTCCAAAGCACCACAACCTAAAAAAATGAGCGTATAATTTAACGCCACGGTCTCTCAAAAGCTTAAATATTAGAGATACTGTTATATTGGCTGTGTGTGGCAATCTTCCCCCTCAAGCACTCCTCTAACAGTAAATTATATTAAATTGAATTGCTGATGAATACGTTGCAAATTGATTTTTCCTATGCTCATTTTTTATTCATCTTCATCACGTTAATTCATTAGATGACACTCCTTGTCGTGGTAGCGCTGGCTATTAGAATGCGGAGTTGGTTGGTTGGTTGATTTAAGAAGTTTGAGATTTCGAGGTTGGGGCGATGTTAAGTATTTGCTATGTTGTGTAAGTGGAGTAAGGTTTGCTCAGCATAAAGTGGACCCACTTTATCATTCTATCAATATAGCCATTAATAACTTATTGATGAGCTACTCCATTTGATGGTAGTCAATGTCGCTACTTTAAAAGTCATGTCGCGCTTTGCTTGTTGTTGTTGTTGTTGCACCACTTAGATTGTTGTTGCATTTTGCCAGTTGTTACTGTTGCTTCCACTCATCCGCTTATTTATTCAAATATTGTTGTATGGAACATCAAAGCGCGTTCAAGGAGCTGATTATTATGTAAAACAATCTTCGCCAGCCAACTCAATCATAAAAAGTGAACATTTGGTTAGACTCATGTTAAGTCGTTGTTTTTGTTGTTGCTGTACAGGTAGTCAAGGCACTGTTCGAAAATCTTGAGGCATGTTATCCGTGCTCATAGTTCTTGGTCGGGTTTATGTATATTCGTTACGCTCTGGAAAAGGCATCTATTTTGGGAACGATTTAAAATGAAAACATGGCACTATATAGGTGATCCCATCCCCTCCTTTCGTAGAGTATGGGGGACCACAAGAAAAAAGGCGGGTCATATATACAGAAAATTACCCAGTATATCACTCGCCTCAAGGCGGAAATAGCGTACAACGAATATTTACACTGCTGGTCCAAACCCCCA
The DNA here is from genome assembly GCF_040869045.1 of Eurosta solidaginis. NCBI lineage: Eukaryota > Metazoa > Arthropoda > Insecta > Diptera > Tephritidae > Eurosta > Eurosta solidaginis. The sequence goes on from NC_090322.1 coordinate 255,781,505, forward strand.
AAATGCGACGTCATCTTGCTCAAAGCAGAAAGGGAGATAGGTTGCTGCTAACCGAAAGCATCATACCCAAACCTAGTAAAGTCCACAATGGTAGCACGAAATCCTGCGGCATTAAAAAAGTGCAGATTCGGCTTGTGACCTCAACAGTTTTATAGTGTAATTTATTTTACTTCAGAGGTCATGCCTTCCCATTAAGGGCAGGTAGAAAACTTTATTTAAGTTCATCTAACTCCTACAAGTGTAGAGTAGGGCACTAATTTGGAGAGGGTTAGCGGATAGCCCATTGTTATTCATATTCAGAGAAATTTGCACTGGAGAGAGATGGCACGACACCCTAGCGGTGACTTTCGTTTTCTCGCCATGTAATGTCTTGTCCCGCTGTATTATTACTCATTTCGATGACGCAGCCGGTCGGCTCGTTAAGTGAACCCAACCAGCGTAGTAGGTTCCCTTAAGGTTCAAATTATAGAGGCAGTACTATCACGTTGCTCCCGAAGAGCTTGGACCAATGGCTTTGCCCTATTTTTTGTTAAAAACGCCACTGCCGTAAGTTGATACTTTAAGAATCTGGTGCCCACTTGGTGTTTGCGTCTGGACAGGTGAGATTTTACTTTGCTAAACAAGCGTCGGGTGTCTACTTCAAGCTCACAATGGAACTGTTAACGTTTCCTAAAATCCATCTATCCTTTGCAAAGAGGAGACGTAACTCTGTCGATTGGGAAGTATAAGACTTTTTAGGGGGTGAATAACAAATTGATGTCTGCTTCATCCGTAAAATTGTAGTTCCCATGCAGCGATTCACTAAATGATGGGAAATTGGAATTACCGTAAGATAATGTGGTAACACAAGTGACCTTTCCTTTAAGCAGCGGTTACTGAAACAAACCTAACCTCATTTGTCGAAAGGAAGCCATTTTCACAGACCCTGTAGTCAAAATCGGTATAAAACCCAGTCTACCCCAAAATTAGTTTCAAGACCCCTCCTTTGAAATTTCTTTGCCTTAACCCTTGAACTCGTGGAATGGAAGGAGTCGGGTCTGCTGTTTACTGTATCGACCCAAATATAAGTAGATCCTACAGACTGCCATTATAGCCGTGAAGAAATCAGCAGAAATTCTTGACGAAGCGTTCTTAAGCAGCAGCCGCGTCAATATATTATAGATATATTAATAGTCAGGCGGCGATTAAGTCAATAATCTCATGCAGCACCTCATCAAAAAGAATGCAAAAAAGCATTGGAAAAACGTCGGTCAGGCCGGACCATACATCTATACTGGGTTCCCTGTCATAAAGGGATGGAAGGTAATGAAAACACCGATGGGTTGCCAAAGAAGCGTACAACACTCGCTGAATCGACGATAGATGCCCCAATACGTCTGGGAGAAATCAATAGGAAACAGGAGGTGCATATGATCCATTAAGCAGGAACGTCGTGGACAGAAGGGCAGGGCTGCAAAACTTTTAGGATCATGTGCACAGCCTGCGGTATTAGACTTACAAAGTGGCTTTTATCTCTGAAGAGAGATAGCCGTGAAGGCTCAATTTGGGCATACTAACTGGACACTGCCTTCTGGCGTCACATGCTTATAAGTTAGGCCTCCTAAGTAACAAGAGATGTAGAAAGTGCGATTTGCAGGAAGAAACGGTTGAGCACGTTCTGTGTTCATATCCTGTCTCGCCTAGTCTAGGCTCCAACTATAAGGGGGGCAGAGTTTACAAATCTCGGGGCACCAATTAACCTAGGCCCTAAAAAACTTCTAGTATTTGCCAAGAAGAAGGAGTTGTTCTACAACATAAGTCCTGGCATCTGATTGAGGTTCTTCCGTTAGGTCGTCAAACAAATTCTGGTAACGCTATGAACAAACACATTCATTCTATGTGATGTCTTATTGGCCGGCCAGTTCAACCTAACCTAACCCTTGAACTCCTTAACAGGAGTACGACTAAGTAAGTTTTTCTCAGCAATGTTTATTTCTTAATGGGGCTTAAAACTGTTGTTGGAGTGAGATGAGGGTTTGTGTCATTGCTATATAAACTGTAATTTACAGTAGAATCACTATATTTTTGTTGTTGTCAACGTTCGCGAAAGTCATCATCGTCAGCGTCAGGTTCAAAATGCCAAAAAAAAAATAGAAGCAATCTAAACTTTGTAGTGGAGACGATGCACTGTATAGGTATAGTATTCATTAAGGTGGGTCGAACCATTCTCAAAACAAATGGAAAAAAACAATAAATTAAAAAAATACAAGGTGCTTTATACCTTCGAGGGGATTTAAGCCGACCTTACCTTCCAATTTGCGTGGTGCCAATTAGTAGGACGGAAACTACACATTTTATGCCGTCTCTGAATGGCATCTGGAACCGGATGAATTTTCGCAGAGAAGCTTTGTATGGGAGAAATACACTTGGAGTGCTTGTCAAATCACAGCCGAGGGGCGACATCGCTTAGAATTTTTTTCTAATTGTAAATGTTTTTTTTTTCTGAAAATCGTTATTTTGCTTTTCCTTAGCCTTGAACCCAGGACCAGAAATTCTAATAAGCTTTGCAATCGTGTTATTTTTTATACCTTGACGAAAGGAGAAGCATACTTTAGGGGGCTACAACTCAAAACAACTACCAAAGCTGAAAAGGACATTGAAGCGAAATATAAAGATTTTTAAGGCGAGAACAATTTTATCTCAATTCTAAAAATCTGCATCAAATGAAGAATTCAACAACAAAAAACAATTTTCAAGGATAAGAAAACAATTTTTTTCGACCCAGCCTACTATACATACACACACTCATCCGATAGCGGTGCATACTCGTTTTACTCGTTTATGTTTAGATATAAGCAGAATTCCATTGAAATGCTTCACAAATGCTGCGCTTAACACATTTTGAGAAAAATGAGCGCTCATTGACGTCGAGGTTGCAACTTCCTTTTTTAAGAAATCGCAGCTCCACGCCACGTCTGCTGCTGCAGCCACCCAACGCAACATTTCGACTTCTGCATCATTTCAATTCATTTCAATAGACTTGAGGCATGCATAAATGAATTTGCATATTTGTGTAGGACGAAAAACATATTAGAAATAAAGAAATAACAATTTACAACAACTCATTCAGCCATCCATATAAATGCAACTCAATGTGGCAACAGTTTGTTGGCTGCTTACATAAATACATAGAAGCGTAAATAACTAACTACAAATTTAGATGCAAACCAACACTTAAGGCCACTTAAGTTACGCTTTTAACTTATCACCATTGTAATTTTTCACAACAACAACTCTACATTTAAAATGAATGAATATGACTTGTAATAACAAAACAATACCAGCAAAAACAACAACTTATATACTTATGCAAAAAACTATGAATAATATGCTAAAAAAAAACTAAGCTTTACACTTTTGACGCGCTGCAACGCGCTCTCAATGAGCTTTGCTTTGCTGCAACGTAGAACGCGTCGCATTTGAAGCCAAAGGGCATTCTAGACGTTGCTACGCTGCAGCATGCAGTCTTTGTAGCAACCACAAACACACCATCGCACTTTTTAGCTGAGCACAAACACACATTTGCACGCATACCTATTCGCCAAATATTTTAAGGAAAAGCTGAGGATGCCCTGTAGGAAAATTGTATACATTAATTGAGTGGCGGTTTTTTCGCTTGAACAAATTTGCACAAGAAATTTGGCTAACGAAAGCATATGACAACAACTACGATAAAAATTATAACAACTGCCTTTTCGGACTTACAAAAATAAAATGTTTCACGTTGAAGCAGTTTGACGCTGAATGAAGGTTGATCTACTGTTGTGCCGTTTGCTTGGAGCATGCGCAAAAGCGAAACCAATACAATTCCAACTTTGAATTTCATTACAATATAAATTTGAAACTAAACTACTGAAATCAATTTGGCTGAAGTCCGAACGGAGACATAGTAAAATAGTTGTGTGCCAAAAGGAGCCATTATATATATTGCTTGAGCATTCTTCCTGCAAAAAATCGTGCGATTAATCCCTAAAGAGATTGGTCTCCGAGTGAGCTCTTTTGTCTACATTTCCGCATAATTCATCCCCTTTAGTCCCTTTCGGATACAGTTGGGATTAGTCAGTTTGAAATCATTTTAACAAATATTAAAAAAACAGCAACGAAATTAATAAAATATAAAAGGTTACAGCTGATTGAATCGAATTATTTAAGAAATTTGCGTAGCCCTATACTGAACCTAAATTACTAGGACTTAACGACAACGCCGGAGTTAGGGTTAATTTTTTGGAAAATATTTTTTATTAGTTTTTGAAAAGCAGGCAAACAACTTACTTCAAATAGATTTGGTGGCTTTGGCAAATCCTTCGATTTAGTGAAAAATGCGACTGGTTTCTATTTGAGTCCATATTGAACCGAAAAGGCACTAGTCTTCATATGTACCCATATAGTTACTAAGGGGATTGGTCCTATCGATCCCTTTCGGGTATAAATGGGCACAATTAGTCTCTTCGTAGGACATGCTCAAACAAAAGGGAACAGTTCAACTCATACAAAAAGATCAAAACTGGCATTGGTCGCATACTCCTTTGCGGCTCATCCCGGATTCATCCTAGACTAATCGTATTTTTTGCAGGCCTGTTATAGACGATGTTGTTCACAACAAAGACTACTACTTTTTCAACGTTTCTTAGCTATAACAAGCGCCAATTGGAAACAACAAAGAAGGTCCATTATTTTTCAATTGTATTTTCTAAATCTAAGAGAGTCTCCGGCTCGTTCTCTATTTGTTCCGGTTGGTGTTCTCCTTGGAAGGATCGTTTTCATTTATATAACATGATGAAGCAAATGAATTTGTAAGGCTTCTCTCATCATTTCTACGTAAGCACCATATCCGGCAAGGTTAATACGTAAGCTAACCCGATAGAAGTAGCTCATTTGGAAATCATGAAGGTCAATTGTAATGTCAAATATACGATAATGATATCATAGGCAGGAGCTGGGTAGATAATCGTTGCCTATTAACTTAATTTTGGAAAAATCTTGATATTTAGGCATGAAATGCCTATGTAGATGGTTCCTAGTGAACATCATCGAATCCCTTGGGCAGTAACCCGGCCAAACTCCAATCACTATTGATAGATAAAACAAGTTTAAACAAATAAGTTGGCCCAATGCCAAATAAAAGATCCGCGCGATAGTTCCACGTACATTGATATGGCTGGATACCCAGATGATCTCTTTATAAAAATTGTTCGATGCAATCCAGGCCAGGTACTATCAGTCCAGCCATATAAGAACTAAAGGTGGATGTTAAATTCTCTAAGCATGTAAAACTAGCTAGCCTCCCAAGTAGAGTTTCTTTTGCTGCGGAAACTCCCCAGGCAACATAAGTTTCAAATGTGCCCAAGATCCGCAGCAGTTTGACTCGAATTTGGATATAACGTACCATAGCCGGTGTCATTCCTTAATTAGGAAAAGCTTAAAAGCGCTATATCTCTACATCTATTTGAAGCAGATATTCAAAATTTGTTGTAGATAGTCTATAGATGAGGAAGGAGTGGAGGATTTATTAGCTGGGAACAGGCACCTTTGAATAGGTTCGAATGAAATTTGACACAGAGCTGGACAATGGTGTGGAAGGATCTACTGGCTATATATAGTTTTTTTTTTTTTTGAAGAAGAGGGGGATGGGCCCCTAAAACCTTGGAAACAATAGCTTTTTAGTAAAATGTAGCCGTTATAACTTGAATTATATTAACATTTCATAAGATTTAAGATTCATACTATATCTACGGGCTTAATAGAGATTTAACAATTGCAGATACTCCTACCCCCTCCTGCCTCTCTCTGGAACATTGCTCTAGCTCTACCTGAGTTTGTCTTACACCAATAATATTTGGCATCTGGGCCATAGAGATAAGAAAGAGTGAGCACTGGCGCAGTCTTTTAAGAATCATATCGGAAATGTCCATGTACCTGTATTATTTCGGAATGATTTTCGAATCATTTCGAAATTATTTCGGAACTGTGTTGAGAAATATTTCAGGACTACATTCGGAATCATTTCAGAACTATTTCTATTACTTCAAGGTTATTTGGGGATTGTTTCGAGATTGTTTCCGGAACTATTTCAAGATCATTTTGATATCATTTCGTAAAAAAATAAAATAATAAAATTTTAAGCATTTCCTTTATACACATCAGCGAAAAATGTCCCCTTATATAAAGACATATTCTTGCTAAACTTTAATTTTTAAATTTTGACATAGAAATTGCAAAAATATTTATGAGAAGTAAAAATATAAAAGTGGAGCGCACATTTCTTGGATTGGAAAGTTGGTAGGAAAGGAGATATTATTAGTCAATCAATTGCGCTCCACCTTTATATTTTTACTTCTCATACGTATTTTTGCAATTTCTATGTCAAAATTTAAAAATTAAAGTTTAGCAAGAATATGTCTTTATATAAGGAGACATTTTTCGCTGATTTTTGTCCATTTATATAAAGGAAGTGCTTAAAATTTTTTTATAAATTTTTTTTATTTTCTCCTTTTCTTACATTTTCTCGGTGTCTTAACCTATCCGTTAAGTTTTGCGCTTGTAGCTCAATGAGAGCTTAATAAAAATCATAAAAATCAATCCCAAAATTCCCTCCGTTCCGTTTGATTTCTCTAAAGATCTCAGTTCGTGCGCCCCCTAGCGAAACTTTTTGTGTGCCATCGGCTGTCATCTACCGCTGAATTAAGTTTGAAATTTCAAGTTTCTAGCTCATCAAGAAGTTACTTAAAAGCTGGTTTGAAAATTTTCAAATTCTTATCTCCATATTTCGATCCGTGCGCCACCTAACGGAATTTTTTTCCTTTTGTTGCATTGTCGCGGTTTTCTAACCTATGTGTAAAGTTTCACGTTTTTAGCTCAATGAGAAGTTACTTAAAAATCGATTGCAAGATTTGTATAAAAAGTGGACAAATACTCAACCGACCTAATATAAAGGAAGTAAAAAAGTGCTTCAGGTGAGTATTAGGCTGCACCTATTAATAAAAAGCCCTTCCTTCTATGGACTATTACATTGTTGTGTGAGCAATAATTACGGGATTTTTCCGAGACTGTGTCAAGATTATTTTCTGGACTATCTTGGAACTGTTTTCGGGATCGTATCGGCGCTATATCGCAATAATATGATGTTGTATTTTTGTCGTGCGGAATGGGCCGCGGGTACGTGCTAGTTAAAAAAATTAAGTTTTATACTTACTCCATATTTATTTAGTATGTATGTTTATATAGCATCATTTCAATGTTTACCTGTAACGATACAAAAAAAACAACAAGATAAGATATCTAATAAATTTTCAAGGTTAAAAGCTATAAAAATAAAATATTAAATTTTAAACAATTTTTTTTTCATTGAATCCGAGTCTATTTTTGATTAATATATATCACAGACTAAAAATGTCTTCAAAAAATGACCCATACGAGCTTTTTCGTACTTTTCATCCCAAGTTATATTAAAAAGCTTACCCAATCTGATATAGTTTCTTGGGGCAAGATTCGGATTTTACGAAAAATATTTCACAGGAATCGGCCATAAAATTTAAAAAATTGTGTGGGATATTATTCGTTATTTGAAAAATGATATGATGCACATTGAAGGCATTTTGGCCCTCCCATGTTCAAGTTAGGTGTAATTTTGCGTTCGGTACTGCCGAATCTAGTTTCAGATAGATATGAAAAGTACATACATTCATCTGGGTCGACTTATTAACCGATATCGCGCCTTCAATTTTTCCATAGGATTTGGGCTCAAGAAAAAAGTTCCACTACGCATACCCAAAAAATAATTTTCGACCCTGCTAAATTTCATTTTCTTAACTTTTTTCGCCTTAAATTTTGATTAAATTTAAAAATTGATTTTTAAAGTTTTTTCTTGACGTACTAAAAAAATTTTCATTTGATTGTAAAATATTCATGTATACCCTGTCCGACCCAAAAATGTCCATTAAAAACGTTGTCGATAACAGTTTTTTGAAAAAAAAATATTTCGTATATGAAAATTTTTTTAGTAAGTCATGAAAAAACCTTAAAAATCAAAGTCGAAAAAAATTAAAAAAAATTAATTTTCGCAGGCTCGAAAATTATTTTTTTGGGTATATGTACTTAGTGGAACTTTTTATCCTGAGCTCAAATCCTATCGAAAAATCGATGGCGCGATATCGGTTAACTTTCGTCCATACAAATCGACCCACCCTAATATACATACCACGTTCTAAGTTGACGTAATCACTGTAACAACCTTTTATATATATTAACTCGAATTAGTAAATATATAAACTATATTACCGCATTACCTAACAAGTATTTTCCTACTGGGTCTCTAAGCGCTTCTGTATGAATATTTTAAGTAATGACGTGCTGCTTGCAACGGTAGCACCCGCCTTTAGGCAGCCCACCTTTTTGTTGCTCTTTAACTTACGAGGCGTTATGCATAGTCGTACGTTGTTGTATTTTGAAATATTGTTGGCAAATGTGGCATATACGAGGCAAGTACTCTTACTTACATACTCACTTACTTACTCTGTTTGTTAAAGTAACAAGTAACGCTACTTTGGCAATTCATACGTGCCCTTTTTGTTAGTTGGGCTTTCCGGTGGCATAAAAATAAATGAATTCTTGGCAACTGCCCACTTTCGTGCATATAAAAACCTACATATATATATCTAAACTAATACTTACACACCATTGAACAGGAATGTCAACGATATTAGCTTGGAAGATTTGCATTGGAATGAGGATTTGTGGCAACACAAACGTTTCAAGTTTCTTAAACCCTTTTCTATTGAGTTTAAATATTTAAGATTATCGCTTATTTCAAGACTTCATGGAATTCATATAAAAGTAAGGAAAGTATACACCATCTAATTATTTATTCAAGCTCTTTGATCTGGTGTTGGCTTCTCCCTTTATAGAAGCTTAAGTAGTGATTGGGCATATCTTTTACCGATTCAACTACAAAGCAATTTAGAAATTGCCGCACATGAGCAGAAGCAGCTAAGCGGCTAACGGGCATACTACTTTGAAATGAAGTAGCTTTGAGTCACTTACTTAATACGTTTGATTTGGGTTTCGTATATATGTATGTCTCTCTCTCGTTCCGCATATCTACATATACTTTCTTCTATATTGTCCTTCCATATACTTCCAATTTTTCCTTTAGACCTATATCTGCATCTGATATATTGTTAAAAGCGCCTGAGTCAAAGGCTTTATTGTCTGAAGCTTTTCACTTAACCGGAAATAGTAGGAGAAGAATGTCTAAGTCGCCAGCGATGGAACATTGAATGGTACTGTCTTTTAACAAAAGTTCAAAATTCTCGGAAAAATTTTGAGATGTTTTTATTGCCATTCGAACCTACTGAAAAAATAGAAACACCGACAGATATTGCTGTTGGCTTAAGAGAACAAATACCTCCCAAAAGAATTGTGAAGTGCCAAAGTTGCCAAAGAGACATTTCTTTGCTGGGTGTATTGGGCTTATAGCCCCTTCTCGTGTTAGCACGGCCTAAAATATAGTCCCCTTGTGTATTCAAATTCCTTAACTCGCCGAACCCAGCGCGTCGTCTTATTTAAGTAATCTAACGTAGAAGAAAAATAGAACGTTGTTAGGGAGAGTTGGGAGACGTCATTCAAAATAGGATAGTTTGACACTTAGATTGGATAGAGATGTATTGCGAGTCATAACTGTAGCAATAGACCTAGAAGTGGAAAAGAAATAGGTAGACGAAAAACGAAAGAAACAGGAAGAGAAAGTAAAAAAATAAGAGAAATAGATAAGCGGAAGTAAGAAGAGTAAGGACAGAGTAATAAGGAAAGGAGCAAAGGGAGAAGATTTGGAAGGTGCCAAGATCGAAGATCAGATGGAGAAGAGAAATTGGGAGGGAATGTAAGAAGATTCTAAGAAAGAACACAAAATAAGGCGTGAGTACCAAGGACCTCTGAAGTTTGAGCATATGATGCGAAGACCAGTGTAATCCTAACTGCAGTCCTAACCTTAACTAAAATTTTAACTGAAGCCGTTACTGCTGCCATAACCATAATTTCCGTAAATATCTTCAGAGAATCGGGAAGTTTGAAACCCCGAATTGCATCTCATGCGACAATACATACGATGTACGCCTAACTTTCTTAAAACTCGAGTGAAGGAGTGTAGAAGGGACACTTGGTGGCCTATCCCCGGGCAGTATCATCAATGAGATGATCTGCCGAAATAATGAAAGATGGGAAAGCAGATATATGAGGCATATGCTTTTCGCTTTATGTGTGCTTGAATCGGATTCGCCTGTTGAGATTCCGGCAGGTATGATAATGGCCACTTAACTACTGATGTATAGAGTGTGCTTATGTTATGGAGGTACCCCACCTCGTCGTTCCTAACTAGCGAGGAAAAAGACGAACCCGATACCCTAAACGTTTACAACGAAAATATCTTCTTATTCCGACTAAATATTAAACTTAGGCAATAAGTTGGTAAAAACATACTTCAAATTCTGTGCAAAATATGGTGGGATGAGCGCATCCCCTTACATTGAATTAAAGTTAGCTCTGACCAAACTACAAGAAAGGCGATCCCGCAAACCGCATCAACTACCTCGCAATCTCTGAGCAAAGACTGAAGCCCAAAATCAACCAACTGATTTCAATTTATCAGTACGGCTTTGGAGTCGACAAAAATACATGTAGTTCCCGCCCCGCCAATTTTTAGAGAAAATTAAAAAGGAGCATGACGCGAATTGGAAGAGAAGCTCGGCCTAAATCGCTTCGGAGGTTAATCGCGCCTTGTAGGTAGTAGTTAGCAGCATCTTTTCGTAGTAAGATCAAAACCTATTGTAAGCTTATTGTTCTTGGAATAAAAAATTATATAATGTTATGTGGGTAAAATCAATTAGTAAAAACTTGAATGAGTGTTAGGTTGAGTTAGTATATGTCTGAGTCTATGAGGACCTCAAATAAACTGAATGAGTCCGTAGTGTTACCAGAAGTCTTTTTAACGACCAAACTGAGAAACCTCATCAAAAACCAGGGCCTATGTTATAAAATAACTCTGTCCTACGCCACTTGCTACCTCTAGATCTGACAGCTGTACCACTCCTTATAACTGGAGTCTTAGCCTGACAAGCACAGGGCACGAGAAAAAAACGTGCTAGATATTTTCCTCCACCAACCCGCACTTCCTACATCTGCTGTCACTGATCAAGTCTAATTTAAAGGCATTTGATGCCAGAATGCAGTCTCCAGTCAGAACACCCTTGATGAATCAACAGTTCTTTCTTCTTGGACTAGGGTTGTAAGACCTTCATATAATCTTCCACCCTTTGCATTCACCGCTTTGTCGATCATGTGCACCTCTCGCTTTCTCTTCATCTCGCCCAATTTAATTGGGACGTCTACGGAGCGAGGTTCGTGTGTTATTATATAGGGTTTGTTATTTTATATCGCGGCCACCGTGGTGTGATGGTAGCGTGCTCCGCCTATCACACCGTATGCCCTGGGTTCAACTCCCGGACAAAGCAACATCAAAATTTTAGAAATAATGTTTTTCAATTATAAGAAAATTTTTCTAAGCGGGGTCGCCCCTCGGCAGTGTTTGGCAAGCGCTCCGGGTGTATTTCTGCCATGAAAAGCTCTCAGTGAAAACTCATCTGCCTTGCAGATGCCGTTCGGAGTCGGCATAAAACATGTAGGTCCCGTCCGGCCAATTTGTAGGGAAAATCAAGAGGAGCACGACGCAAATTGGAAGAGAAGCTCGGCCTTAGATCTCTTCGGAGGTTATTGCGCCTTACATTTATTTTTTTTTTTTTTATGTTTATTCTCTGGACTAAATTAATAAAAGACAATCAGCCCGATTGTAAACGAAAATTCCGTGCGAGTTTTTTCCCTTCTCCCATTCCTCGTATTCTAAATAAAAATTCCTTGTGAGTTTTTTCACTTCTCCCTTTCCTCGTATTCTGAACAATGTTCGTAAAAGCGGAAACCGGTTATGGGAGAAAAGTAGGTATTATGAATGTGAGGGAGAGGGAAATTTCTCTGCCATTTCATAGGAGTTTTTTCACTAGTTAAATTAAAGAGAATGTATAAAAATAGTTAAAGGAAATTGGTTATTTTAAGAAAGAACACTTATTTGTACAAATTTGTGCTAAAATATGTATTTAGATTCTACCACAATATTCTCACTGTTAATACAACAACAACAACAACCACAATATTCTTTATTTTAAGTCGAAAAGTATATCATAAGCAACGGAAGAGCTCTTCGTATATTTGATGCAGTCATCCAGAAATTGCGCAAGGATTTTTAAGAAGGCTTAAATAGATTTTGGCATATGGCGAAAGGCGAATTCAACTCGACTTGGCCGCCAGAAATTAGTTTTGCTGAATGAAAGCAGGCAACTCCGGCGGATTTGTGTTATCCCGCCGTCTTCTTCTACTTATGCTCCTCTGTTGATGTTGCTGTGGCACCAATTTATTACTCATTTCAATGAGAACTATATGAAATGCAATACTGTGCATTGTTTATATTTTATTTCTTAATTTCAAACAAATTCGCAACAAAAATTAAACTTTTGTAATTTTTAAACAAAATAAGAAATGCGCAACGAAATTTCAATTGACAAAACAGCTGACTTCGAAAATTCGAAATTCTTATTCCCCAATTATTCTTCTCCCTAGGAGAGGAATTTTTCCGCGGGAATAAAAAAATCCGCGAGAATATTTAGAATTGGTGTGAATATTTAAAAAAAACGACTGTAGGGAGCACCTTTTCGAACTGCGGTACACAATTTAAGATCAAAAACTATTGTTAATAATATTAATAATAATAATCATAAAAAGATTCGAGTATTTCTTCTACTAATTATAGTATTAAACAAATTGCAAAACAATTAACAAAACTCTCATATTTCCTTACGTACCAACGTATCTACGTCTACATAAGTATTAGCGTTTAGATAAGTAGCTACTTGTGTTTGGTTTGCTTTTCAAATGTGTATAACATTTTGTTATTGTTACCTACGAAGCTTCACAAATAACTTTAAACCCTCCTCTTTTACTCTTTTTAGGTTTTAGAGCAACTAATGCGCTTTCCCACTTCTTCTACCTAGTATTTGTAAAGGGCAAAAGTCATTGCCGTTCATTGTTACTGAAGTTACATATGTACAACATAATACCACTGCTACAACAACAACAAAAACAACAACAATTCATAGAAGAAACGCGTCCAACGCAAAAACGTTGCTCAAAACATAAGCAGCACCGCGCCTATCCATTGCAGCTGACGACGCCACTGGTAATTACGTCCACTTTTACACATAAGACCAACCAAACGGATTATTGAAAACTTCACTAATTGGCTTACACATTTGATTTTTGTTGTGACTTGACCGTTGTTGTAAACCATTTCAACTCTTTACACATAATTTAATTTGCATGCGCCCAACCGATATTTACAAAACCAACAACAACAGAGAACTTAAAAAAGTTACTCCTTTGAGTGCACGAGGCAAAGTCACCGAAGTCGATTGTGAACCTACAAAATGTGTTTGGTACGTTAAAATATGGAAACTTTTATCGGTTTGTATTTGTTTTAGTCTAGAGGGTTGAGCGAGTGGTTGATTAGTATGCTGTCTTAATTGTATAGAAATTATAAATAAGTGTGAGAACTATGACATAGGAAATTTAAAAGAACATTTTTAACAAAATATATTTAAATTTAAAGAGAGGTTTTTCTAGCCTGAATACGCAAAATTAATACCACTCCCGTGTTCCTTGAAGCCTTCTCTCTCTCTACCCTCCTCTTCCTCTCCAAACCATTTTCATCTCCATCTCCCTCTCTCTCCCTCTTCCTCTCCTCTCACTTTCGTTCTCCCACGCTATCTCCCTCTCTATCTTCCTGCCCCAACCCCTTTTCATCTCCATCTCCCTCTTTCTCCCTCTTCCTCTCCTCTCACTCTCGTTCTCCCACACTACCTGTCTATTCCAGCTCTTCTACCTCTTCATTTTCCCACATTTCTCTCTTTCACTTCTATTGTCGTCTCTTTCTCTGTCTCCTTTGCAACCTTCTCCTGCGCCTTCTTCATCTTCTTTCCCATTTCCTGTCACTTACATTCTCATTACCCCTCCACATCTCTCCTAACTCCATTTTTACCTCTCTCTTTTACCCATATTCCATCTCTACAACTTTCTCTAGTTCTACTTCTACCCGTACTCCCATTTTCTTCTTCGAACGCCTCTTATTGTCGTGCTTCTTCCTTTTATTCTCATCTTATTCTTGTTGTACTTTTCCTACTCCTAATTCTCCCCCTGCCTCTTCTCCTCCTCCTCTTCTCTTTTCCTTCTCATTCTCTTTTTCCCTCTCCTGCTCATTCTCCCATTCCTTCTCTATGCTTTTTCTTTCCTCTTCAACTTCTGCAGCTTCTTCCCCTTTGCCTCCCACTGCTTTTTCTCTTTCTGTTTCCCCTTTTTCCTCTCCCCTCCTTTTCTTGCTCTTCTTCTGTTTGTTTTTAAATTTCTAGTAGCTGAAACTCGTTGACTAAATGTTTTCACAGGGAAGATGTATCCTTATCCTGTTAGTGGAAAGTATAAGACTTGTAGATCCGTAACTCGCAGTAAGAGGGGGTTTCGATCTCACTTCGAGTTTGATTGAAGAACCTCAATGTATCATCAAATAAGATGTGTCTGAGTAAAATAAAGCAAGGAAGGTTTAGCCTTTTCTACACTTCTACAGGCAGCACTTTGCCTTAAGACATTTAACCTAAAGGATTACGAGCTGCTTACATAAAATGCAGAACGCTGGCAAATGTTTAACGACTTGCTCTAACTTTTCGAATGGTACCCCTTCTTCCTCCGATAAAAGAAGTCCAACGAGTACTGCCATTGTGTCCAACAAAACAAAATCAAAATAAATTTCACTAAAATTTCTGAAAAGCTAAAAAAATGTGTATTGTTGTATTTGCCTTCAGCAAAGTCACTCAATCAAATGTATTCCATTGTTGTTCTCGCCACCGCACCAACTTAGAGGCGCAAGCGAGGTGGTGGTTGCTGCGTGGTCGGTGTAGTAGTGACCAGCAGCAGTAACAATCGTTTGATGACTTTGTGTATTTCACACACAACAGCGTTTGTGTGGCCTTTGGCTTTAGTTTGGCTGTCCGCTACGACCCCAATTCCACTACAGAGCACACCACAGAACACAGGCGCTCACACATTCACACTTGATAGAACCGTATTTGTGCTTCCGTATGAAAAATTTTCTCAAAAACACTCGAGTCAAAGTCGATTCGCACGCCTTCCAGTTATTTAACGGCACCTACAACATATACAGCCCCCGCCATATGTTAATATGTGTATGTGTATCTATGTACAACATACCACAAACATTGCCATTACCCCTCTCTGTATGACGCCGCTGGCAGTTTGAAAAAAAAAACTACGACAAATTTATCGATCACTTTTCACTTCTCATATTTGTAGATTGGCAGACCTCTAACTCAATTTTAACGTTCAGTTGACTTGAATTTGGAATTCTGAGTTAAATGGCAGCGCAGCAGATGGGCTTTAGCTGCAATTTAATTTCGAAAGCGCATGTTTGTTTGTTTAAAAAGTTGTTTTCGGTTCATTGTATGCCATGATGCGTTCTCTTGCCACTAGCACACAACTCTCCCTCCCTGCCACCATCCAGCACTCATCTAACGTCTGTGACTTTCTATTTGTGCTTTATTTGTGTACTACCTTTATAGTCTGGTTACTTGCTCCTCTGCTACATACTTACATACATACCTACATACATAGAGTAAGTCATGCTAGCAGCCGCTTAAGGCACACAAAAAATGAAGAAAACCTCTCCAAAAAAATCAAAAGAGAAAAATATATAAAAACTTATTTAAAAACTCTATTACAGCATTCTCATTTTCACATCCTTTACGGTTTTTGGCCACTGATTTTTTCACCATTTTTTTTTTTTGCCTCCAATTTTTTTGCTTTGGCAACGGCTGTGACTTTGCTATCAAAATACCAAAAATGTGCAATGTTCTTCTTTACTCTCTGTGCCAACTCAGCTTTTATGAAGTTTTTGCGGTGCTGTAATGCAAAACCACTAGTTTATATGTAGCTCTAGCAGTGTTGGCAGCAGCAGCAGCAGCAGCAACAAGAACTCAACCATCTCCGGTATTACCACCATAATAAACCTACTAGTTTTCCTATTAAACTTCAGCAGATACACTTCACAACCAGATTCACATTGCAAAGAGAGCAGAGCGTAGCCGTTTAGCGAATTGCCAACAGGCATTTTCAGGCATAAACATCAAATATCATCAATGCCGGTTTTACAGCTTTTCGCAGTAGCGCACTGTGGAGCGGGATTGGGTAATAGTGAAGAAAAAATGCATGCAAAGAAAAAAACATACATTTTCCAATTTCGAAATTCTTTTTTCACTTTCTTCCTTCCATTTCCTGTTAAATCGCGACATCCTGATTTTCTTTCCTCTTCTTCTCCTTCTGTTTTTTTCTTTTCTCTTTTTCACTTCTTTATGTTCTGCTTCTTCTTCTTCTTATGCTTCTCCCTCTCCTTTTTCAGAGTCTCAAAGTAAATAAGCCTCTCTTTTTATACTCAGCGTGCTTTGCACACAGAGTATATTAACTTTGATTGGATAACGGTTGGTTGTACAGATATACAGGAATCGAGATAGATATAGACTTCCATATATCAAAATCATCAGTATCGAAAAACAAGTAAAGAAGGCTAAGTTCGGGTGTAACCGAACATTACATACTCAGCTGAGAGCTTTGGAGACAAAATAAGGGAAAATCGTCATGTAGGAAAATGAACCTAGGGTAACCCTGGAATGTGTTTGTATGACATGGGTATCAAATGGAACGTATTAAAGAGTATTTTAAAGGGAGTGGGCTATAGTTTTATAGGAGGAAGCCATTTCGGAATATCGCCATAAAGGTGGACCAGGGGTGACTCCAGAATGTGTTGCACGATATGGGAATCAAATGAAAGGTATTAATGAGGGCGTTGAAAGGCAGTGACCCTTAGTTGTATATGTGAAGGCGTTTTCGAGATATCGAACAAAATGTGGACCAGGGTGACCCAGAACATTATCTGTCGCGTACCGCTAATTTATTTATATATGTAATACCACGAACAGTATTCCTGCCATGATTCCAAGGGCTTTTGATTTCGCCCTGCAGAACTTTTTCATTTTCTTCTGCTTAATATGGCAGGTGTCACACCCATTTTACAAAGTTTTTCAACAGTTATATTTTACGTCAATCAACCAATCCAATCACCATCCTTCATCCCTTTTTTCGTATTTGGTATAGAATTATTGCTTTTTTTCATTTTTCGAAATTTTCGATATCGAAAAAGTGGTCGTGGTCATAGTCGGATTTCGCCCATTTTTAATACCAAGATAAAGTGAGTTCAGATAAGTACGTGAACTGAGTTTAGTAAAGATATATCGATTTTTGCTCAAGTTATCGTATTAACGGCCGAGCGGAAGGACAGACGGCCGACTGTGTATAAAAACTAAGCGTGGCTTCAACCGATTTCGCCCATTTTCACAGAAAACAGTTATCATCATAGAATCTATGCCCCTACCAAATTTCAGAGGGATTGGCAAAATTTTGTTCGACTTATGGCATTAAAAGTATTCTAGAGAAATTAAATGAAAAGAGGCGGAGCCACGCCCATTTTGAAATTTTCTTTTATTTTTGTATTTGGTTGCTCCATATCAATACTGGAGTTGAATGTTGGCATAATTTACTTATATACTGTAAAGATATAAAATTTTTTGTTAAAATTTGACTTTAGAAAATTTTTTTCTTTAAAAGTGGGTGTGTTCTAGCCACTGGACGTAGATAATATTTATTTAGCACACATATAGTAATAAGAGTAATGTTCCTGCCAAATTTCATCATGATATCTTCAACGACTGCCTAATTATAGCATGCAAAACTTTTAAACTACCTTCTTTTAAAAGTGGGCGGTGCCACGACCATTGTCCAAAATGTTACTAATTTTATATTCTGCGTCATAAGCTCAACTCACCTACAAGTTTCATCGCTTTATCCGACTTTGGTAATGAATTATCGCACTTTTCTGGTTTTTCGAAATTTTCGATATCGGCAGAGAGGTTTGAAGAAAAATGGAATGCTTTGAAGAAAAATGTACGAAATCGGTTAAGGACCACGCCCACTTTCATATAAAAGATTTTTAAAGGGGTCGTGGATGAATAAAATGAGCCATATCTTTGCAAAAAAAAGCTTTATATTATTGGTATTTCATTTACCAAGTGGATTTATAACAGTAAATAGGAAAAACTTCAAATTTAAAAAAATCGGCGTGCGACCGCCCCTTTTATGACTAAGCAATTTTCTGTGTTTCGGGAGCCATAATTCGAAGGAAAATTAATGGATCCTAATAAAATTGGGTAAACAAATTTTCCCTATAGCAGGAAATATTTCTAGAAAAAATGGACGAGATCGGTTTAAGACCACGGCAACTAAGATATAAAACAAGTTTAAAGAGTCGTAGACTAGAATAATAAGCTATAACTTAAAAAAAAAATTGTTTTGAATCAATGATATTTCACTTATCAAGTTTTATTGTAAGAGGAAATGGGGAGACATTTTTTTAAATGGGCGGTGCCACGAGTTATGTGGAAAAGTAATTTATCTGAAATGAAATGTACAATTGAATCTCACGCTGAGTATATAATGTACCCGAACTTAGACACCTTTACTTGTTAATAATGATTTTGCTTTTACGTCTCCTTCTAGTTCTTTCTTCATTTTTTTTGTAGTTTTCTTCTCTTTCAGCTCTCAATCTCATTTTCCTCCCTAAATTCTTCTTTTCCATTTCCGACTCAGTCTTCCTCACCTGCCTATGGATTTTCTTCTTCTTCTAGTACTTCTTCTTCTTCTGCCACTTCTTCTTCTTCTTCTTGTTCTTGTTTTTCTTCTCATTCTTCTTCTTCACTTTATTTTCTTGCATTCTGTTTGCCTTTCTTATTTATTCCTCGTCCCTTTCTACTTCCCCTTTTCCGCTTTCTTATGCACTTCTACATTCCCTACAATCTACATCTCCTCCCTCCTCGCGTGGTAAGCTTTTAAAGTTCTCGCGACCCCTTTCGACTTCCTGTGTTTACTACATACAACAAAGCCTGCTTTCTATGAAACCTAAGGCGAAAGCAACGCCGTTATGGTTGAGGAAGAAGCTGAGCCTTCTTTGAAAGCAGATAAAATATTTTAAGGCTGCTGAGAGTTACGGAAAACCAGGTGCGCTTGGACGCTTAATGGATCTGTTGAAGATCTATAAACCTACAATCCATACAGCGAAGCAAGTCCTATAGAAAACTTCGGGGTTGACAAAATCCTATCTACGTAAGATATAGTCCAGTGGCTAACAAGGAAAGAGAACAAGGAAGTAGGAGTCCCTCGAGGAGATTCTCGAGACGCATCATCATCGAGATAGGATACGGAGGAGCTATCAAACAACATCGAATCTCTAGTTAAGGAACTAATAGTACCAAGGTTGGTGGCAAATACAAAAATTTAATGGGCAAAATCTTTACATTATGAGGACTCATTCAATGTGGCTGAAGGGGGAAGTCGGATCTGTGTTGCTTAAGCTGGGATAAAGCTATTTATCCTGAGATCACCGACGAACCATCCCTCGATGCATAAATGGAAGACGTCATAATCAGTTTTGGGAGGGATAACAACACAGAGACATAAGAACCAAGCACAAAGTGCTCCAACCATCTCTGGATACATGTGCAAGGCACACAACTTTTCTTCCTTTGATCACAGCACACTCTCCAATAAAACACCGTGCCACAATCACAACTATATCGGAATATCCCCACATATACATACATATAGACACATAATATATAATCTCAACAGTCTCCTAAAACAAGTTAAACAAATTCATGGAAACTCCCCTGCTGCAGCTTATATTTTACCACTTTAGGGCTGCCCACTTGAGAGTAGACATATTATTTATATATCTTATGGGCATTTATTTAATAAATATGTAATATAGGAAGACCATTTTGATTGACATTAGAAGGAAACTAAAAGTGAGCTCTGTTTGATGGATAAACGGATGCAAGATTATGTTTTGTAGAAAAGGTTTACTATACTTACACTTCTTCTAGAAAATATTATTAGAAATTAATAAATATTAACACCGCATTCACTCTCAATTAATTTTCATTTGAAGTTCTTTACAAACTTATAAAATTTTTGTGGTTCTTATTGAAAAAGGATGACAGAAACTCGCTTCGAAATTAGAAAAATGTCTCTAAGTATTGCGCTCTTCGACTTCCTTATCGTAGATTCCTTTGTTATGAGGCGAAAGAGACGAGTCTAAGTGTACAGCATATGGTTGATAGGTGCCAGAGCTTCTGGTGAAATCGGGTAAGTTTGAATGGTTGTCCGGTGCTAAAATTTCCTATTGAATAGGGTCAATGCCCAACTTAGTTACTAAACTGATTGGATGGTTGGTCGGTGTCAGAGCTTTCAGTGGAATCGAAATACGTATACCATTATCGTACCTAGCGCCTCGTTCCTGCTAAAATCGAGTATGGGTATATAGTTCACTGGTGACAGATCTACTAGTAAAATCGGTTTGCATAAATCATAATAGCACGAAGTGGGGTGGATAGGTTTCAGAGCTTCTGGTGGAATCGGGTACGAGTAAATGGTTAGCTGGTGTTAAAACTATTTATAAAATCGGGCTGACATCATCTCACTGTTGTAATCGAATATGAGTTAATGGCTGCCGCAATCCAGAGCTACTGCTGGTTTGGCCAATAAGTTTCGGACCTGAGTATATGGCTGATCTGTGCTAGAGCTACAAAATGACATTGGGTATCAATAAAAGGTTCATCGATGCTGAAACTACTGGTAAAATTCGTATATCGGCGAATACTCCAATGAAGTATTAAAGTGAAAAATAATGGAACGTACAGGGTGGCCATACTCCCGTGGGTACTGTGAGGAGACTTAAAGCGCCTTCACTAAGTGTTTTAAGAACAACGAGTAAATAACCTTTTAAAGTCGAGAGTTTCCCCTGGTCAATATTTCGACCGTATTTTTGCCTCAGAAAGCGTCTAAGCAAAAATTTATCTGACTTGCAGGTGTCTTACGGAGTTGGCATAAAACATGTAGGTCCCCCAATTGATAGAGAGAATTGAAAGTAGCACCTCAGAAATCAGAAGAAAAACTCGACCTTTACCTTCTTGGAGGTATTCGCGCCTAAAAATTGTATTATTGTTAGATTCAGAATTTTTATACTATTTTAGTTGAATGAATAAAAGAATGAAAAAAAACATGATTTTAAGTAGTCATTTTATATAACTATTTTATAACCTGGTCGCGAAGTCAGATGACAATGAATGATATACGACAGCTAACATCCAACCAAATCTTTTATACTTGAGTGATGAATACAATATGATGCTAACACAAGAAGCTAACAACGCAAAAAATAATACTCCAGACCAAATTTGTTGTCAAATGTTGGCAAAAGAGAGAGAGAGATGTAAGAGTAAAAAAATAGAAAGAGAAAATAACGGCCTAAGCACTTTGAAACATTCATCTTTATGGACTGTTGTCTTATGAGATAAAAAGGCTCGTAACACACTGCAAGCATATTTATTAGCAAGTCTTAACATTTTTGTATAAACTGACTGCGAATTGCAGATACCGATGAATGAAAAATAGGTTAGATAAAATAACACAAAAATCTAAATAATCAAAGCACATTTCGCTACTTATAAAGTTGAAATATAATTTTCTGAAAGAAATTTGCGACAAAATGTCGGCAAAAGGATGTGTGAAAGAGAGAGTAATAGAGAAAACGCATAACAACACTCAAAAGCTTTAAATAGTTTGTTAAATACCTAATTTTATACACTGGCTACTAATGAGACAAGTGTCAACCAAAATGCAAAATAGCATCCAAATAAGCCGTTAAATTATTTCATAAACTGACTGAGAATTGCAGTTGAAGATGAATGAAATATTTAGTTTGTTAGGTAACAAGCAAAGTAAGCTCATTAAGCCACTGAAAGACTAGAAATATAAATGGTAATTTTTGACGACATGTTGCCAAAAGAGAGAAAGGGAGGAATAGACAGTAAGAGAGACAGCGGTAAATAAACCGAGATGAAATAACATGATAAATATGATTAAAGTTAGCTAGCTTAAATAGGTAACTGTTCATTGCACATATAGCTACTTGAAAAGTTGGGAAATAATTGGCCAATCGGAAGAGAGAGCAGAAAGGGGTGGAGGCTTAGAGAGATAATTGTATAGAAAAGAGAGAGGAAAAGGAAAAAGTTTACCCCAATACTCAAAACGCATTTAACTTTTAATACTAGTTTCTAATGAGACAAAAATGCTCCCAAGCCATACATTGAGCTTAATTGGCATAAGTCCATACCTAGGACAAACATAAATTCACATGCGAACACACAAAAGTGCATCCTACTAGAACAGCATACATTTTCAGCCATAAAATTATATAAGTAGGTACAATATTGTGGTCTTTCTATGCGCTCCATATGTTTATTGTTGAATAGAACTTACAACATTTATTCCTTCGCCGCCTTTGAATTGTAAGTATGTGTGTATTACAGTATGAGTATTACACTGTGTAATCGCCGTAGACGTTAGCCTTAATGTTACCATTGGTGATGGTTATAAAAAAAATAAAACAAGCACTAAGCCGGCAACAACTAACAGCCAACGGCTAATATTCAACAGTCAAGTCAGTCAGTCATTCAGGCGTCAAGTAAACATCGAAACTTTTCATCATCAGCATGAAAATAAGTTTTCAGTCAACCACATTCACATTTCAACGGAGCTTTGCACAAATTGTGGCAACCACAAACTCATCATCAACACGATTGCCTGCGCTTTACTGTCTCATGGTGGGTGGTTGTGTGTTTGTATTTGTGTGGTGACGAACAAAGGTGCGAAAAGATGAGTTGAACAAACTTTTATTTATAAACTAGCGTACCCGCAAGACTTAGTCCTGCGCTGAATTATGTTTCCCTACGTTTAAAATGCGAGCCCCACTTCCTCTTTTTACTCTCTTCCCCATTTTGTCCTACTTTCTCTTATATTTTTGTACTTATTCTTCGCCATACGTTTTTCCATTTATCTCACTCATACTACATTTAAAAAGCGAGCTCCGAGCTCTCATTTCACTCCCTGTTCCATTCCCTTCCACTTATCTTCAGCTTTTCTTCTATATACCTTATTCCATTCGTCTCCCTGACACGCACTTGAAAGTACACCTCAGCATTACAAAAGTCTCTTAAAAACCGAAAAATATAAAGTCTCTGCTTGAAGCGATATAAAAATGGTCTTGAATAGGGTGACAGCAACAAAATTAGGAAAAGTTTTGATTATTGTTGGCAAATATTCATGGACTTGTCACAGTGACTGAACTATCCAAGAAAATTGCATCGACAGCGTACAATAAATCGCCGTGACTTTTGTGACTGACTGTGACCTTTGCTGCTCGCTCACAATCAAGCTCAGCAGCAAAGGAAATCACAGGCCCAATCACAACTTGAGATTAATGGAACTGTGACTTGAGCAGCGTCTAAGTAACAGCAACTTGCTGCAACTTCTAGCAGTGCTGCGAACATAAAACTCAAATATCTGGATTCATATTGTCGCAGCTAACAACTAGGCTGTGAACAGAGTTGTGATTGTGTCTGTGATTGTGATCATAAAAAAGCGTGATTTTGACTGCCACTGAGATAATATTTCTTCTCCATCATTGTTCAGTCACAGTCAAAGATCAAATGCGCTGCGACTTAGTAACCACGTCACAAATCATGGCTCATTTTATCGCAGCTAATTGCTCTGCTGCGATTGGAACATTAATTGCGATTATTGAAAATCGTGATTTGACTACGACTTAGATCGTATATTGTTTTTCTATCGCTGTTCAGTCAATATCACGCATAAAAATCACTACGACCTCGACATCACATCGCAAATCACATTGTTACTAAAAAAATCACGTGATTTGCGAAGTCTTCTTTTCAGTCCTCGTTGGTACGGTTGCCGTAAAATGGGTTTATCAAATTCAAAAAAAGTATATACCTAAGCAAATTTAAAATTGCCAAATTTTTGTCATTCCCCCCTCAATCACTGATATCACATCAAATCGTTCGTTTTGTTCGCAAATCTCTTCTACGCGACAGTTGAAAGAATACCGTGTACGCATACATAAGTAAATGAACACCCCATAAAAAGGCACAAAGAAACAAAAACGAGCAATACAAGACTAAAAAAAAATCGATGTTCGCCTAAAATCGTCTACTGCTGCTGGTTTTGTGGCTGCTGATTACAACGCTTTTATTGCTATTGCCACTTCCACTTGCTGAGCTGTGATGTGATGTTGAATGCTTGTATTAGTCGCTGGTGCTGGTGCTAGACAAACATACAACCTACTTTCTTGCCAATAACTACCAAAAAATTGTTGTTAACCAAAAAGTCAACTTTTTCAAGTGATGCCATTTTTGCCATCTTTTCGTCACTTTGAAAATTTGACTTTTCAATTTTCGTTTAATTTTCATAGCAGCAAAAACGACAAGAAGCAATAAAACCAAACTACAACCACAAACCATTCCATATGCCTTACTATGCCATCAGAAAGTTGTTTGTTGTTATTGTTGCTTGTTGTTGTAATTGTTCCTTGTTGTCATTCAATCATGTTGCACGTTTCGGCTTGGTTTGTGCATTTGACCACAATGAAAATGGTCGAATTGGTCAAATGATGAACGGAGATGAACAAAATGATGAAAGAACGCCAAGCAAAGCAACCAAGCAACAACCGAAGTAAGAAGAAATTGATTTTTGAGACCTCAAATTGTCTTGGCCATTTTCGAATTTCTTATTGGCGAAAGCAATAGGAAATGAGCATAATTTTCATGTCAACTATGGGGCATGTGGTACATATATACATTAGGGTGGTCCTTCGTTGTATGGAGGGGAAAAAAAGTGTTTGGATTCTTGATCTCACCCCCTAAAAATATGCGAATAGCTCAAAAACGAATATATACAAAGTTTTAGGCCAATCAAAAGACAGGTGGCGCAAAAGGCTTGAAATCCTGAAAAATTACGAATTTTTTCAATTTCGTGTTTCAGGCTTCCATACTTCTAAGCCCTTCGAAAGTTTACTACTTTTCCATACCGTAATAAGATCTGTATTTTCTTATTTTTCTAAAATAGCCACAATCTTCAAAATCGGGCAATCAATAACAGAGTTACTGGGCAAAATATATATTGCTTTCGACAAACAAATATGAAAAGTAAATTAAGTCTGTGCAAATGTGTTGCACGTGCATGCTGAAGTGTCACATGCTTGTGATATACCATTACAACCGTTACCGTTATAAAATGTGTACTGCAAAAAATTTCTTTGACGTTTTCTTATTGAAACTATACTTATCTTGAACAAATTTGGAATAGCAGGTTTTTTTTTTTTTCAAAAAATTGCGGCACTTTGCATTGGGATGGAAAACTACTTCCAGAAATAACAAGTCGTGAAAAGGTGAAACGACTTCCAGGTGTTGTTACTTACAGGAATGGCGAACAGTTAATAGGAGCTCCAAAATTATATGCTGCAACAGGCTCGGAAATAGCTGATAAGTTGTATGAACTGTTATTTGAATGGAATCTGAAGGATGATTTTGTGGCTTGTTGTTTCAATACGACAGGCGTTATAAAAGGAGCTGCCACGTTATTAGAAAAAAAAACTTGACCGAAAACTATTGTATCTACCTTATCATGATCATATTTATGAAGTTTTGCTGAGAGGGGTTTTCGAATGTTATTTTCCAGTAAATACTAGTAAGGACGTCAAGTTATTTCGGTGATTTCAAGAAAATTGGAAAAACATCGACAAAATAGTTTTAAATATTTGCTACAAAATAACGAATTGAAATTACTTTTAAGCGCTAGCAAAGATACTATTCTAGATTTCTCTAAGGAAGAGTTGAAAAAGAAAATAGTTAAAGATGACTATAGGGAATTATTAGAATTAACGTTTATATGTCTAGGAGTAAGTGATGGCATAAAGTTTCGTGTACCAGGGCCCACTCATCATGCTCGGTGGATGTCTAAGGCATTGTATTGCTTAAAAATATATTTATTTCGTGAACAGTTTAAACTAGCGGAGTATGAAGAGAATTCGATAGCAAGTATACGCGCGTTTATTATACAATTCTATGTTAAGCTTTGGTTTAACTGTACCAATCCTCATAGAGCACTTCTTCAAGACTTATCTTTTATTAAGAAAATTTATAAATACAGAAATGTCAATAAAAAAATATCTCACATTGCAATAAAAAAGTTTTGTAACCACCTATGATACCTGTCTGAAGAATGTATTGCATTGGCATTGTTCGATGATGATGTCTCTTGTACCATGAAGCAAAAGATTGTGGAAAACTCAAAGGCATAGACAACTGCGACAAGGAAACGGAAAATTTAAAGAGGTTACACTTAAGGCCCAGTGAAATCAATTAATTCATAGAAAAAGAACTACACGATTTTGTAACAGGAAATACAATTGATTTTTTTGGTCGGTTTGGGATATCATCTCAATTTCTGGAGGTAGATCCACTATACTGGGGGATACAGAAACCTATAAAAAAGCTAAGGATACTGTTATAAATATAAAAGTAGTTAACGACGACGATTTACCTAAAACTTTGTATATTATAGTTTTAGGCTATTCGCATATTTCTAAGGGGTGAGATCGAGAATCGGAACACTTTGGAAAATAAGGGCCACTCTAATATACAAACACACATACTAACACACCAATACATTTATATATACACTTTGTACTAGCAAATATTATTTATTACATTTCGAAAAAAAATTTACTACATTTTTGTTAAAGTTTTTTGGAAATTTGTACGTCTGTGGAAGGCTGAAATTGTTGTCTAAGGAATTTTAGTTTTAGAAAAACTTCACAAAAATCGATAAATATCGAATACGATTTATAAAGAACTGAATGAGATATTTATAGCTTTTTGTTAAAAACAATGACAAATAAAATAGACAGAAAAAACCCGAAAATGAGGCAGTTCTTAAAATTGTTTATAAAAATCGCTAAGAGTTCTAAAAATCGATAGATACCGATTAAAATTTAAAAAGAATTAAATCAATTATTCCAGTATAAGCATATCGATTATAATTTCAAAAGCTTTTAGACGAAAAATAATGACAAATAAAATACTTAGAAAAAAATCAACAGGTTTTGGAAAAGAACATAAAATCGATAACCGAGAAATATCGACTGCAATTTATAGAAAATTAAACGAGTTATTTTTAGATTTTGATGAAAACAATAACAAATAAAATATACAGAAAAAACCCGAAAAAATGGCAGACCTTGAAAAACTTTATATAAATCGATAAAAGTTTTAAAAATCAATAAATGCTGATTAGTGTTTAAAAAAAATAAATCAATTATTCCAGTATAAGCATATCGATTATAATTTCAAAAGCTTAAGAAGAAACAATAACAAATAAAATACTTAGAAAATTAAAAAATCTACCGATTTTGGAAAAGTACATAAAAATCGAGAAACTTTTAAAACTGATAAACATCGGTTAGAATTTATAAATAGTTGAATCAAAAAAAAAAAAATAATAAAAAAGTTAAAGAAATAATAAGTCGAAGCATCGAGTATATTATCGATAACGTTTCGTTAAAAACGATAAAAATATATGGATTAAAAAAGTGATAAGAAATATGAATTCGAAAAATTTCAAAATTATCGATTACGTTGTTGAATACCGATATCATCAAAAAGAGTAAGTAGCACGGAGCTGTTCCAATAGCGATGCGATGAAAATCAATTATAAACAAAATAGAAAGCAAAAGAGTCTAAAAACTTCCAAGAAATATATAAAAAATTAAAACACAAGGAGCATCGATTAAAATTTACAGACAAATTAACCAAATATTATCAAAAAATTCACAGAAATCGATAAACGTTCCAAACAGCAAATAATATCTTATATTTAAGAATTCATGAGCTTAACACCGGCTTATAATAATTGAATTTCAATTATTATGTTTTCTAAGAGAAACTGAAAAGAAAGAAACATTTACTGGCTTATTGGGATGGAACTATTTCGAAAACCGCCAACGTAATTATCATCAGGCAATTTTGTAATGTTATCAAAGGTTTCACCGGGATTTGAACCGTGAATCACATGGTGAAACTGCAGTTGCCTTAACCACTAGGCTTTCCTGCTGCTATTTGTTTTCATGCAAGCAAATAATATCGATTGAATTGTCCGAAATCGACAAAAAATAAAAAGCAAGTGATAAAAATTTGGCGGAAAATATGTAAAAAATATGCAAAATTTAAAATATTGATAATTATCGATAAACATTTGCACAACTAGTTAAAGTCGATAAATATCGATAAAAATTAAAAAAAGTTAAACCAAATTTTTCCATATCTCAAGTATTTTATCGATTGCATTTTAATAAAAAACATTAAAAAATAAGAGATTAAAAGAATAATAAAAACCTTGCAGTAAACTTATAAAAGTTTTTAAAATCGATGACTATCGATTAAAATTTTTGCAGCTAGTAAAAGTCTGAAAAAGTTTGGAATAATCGATCACGTTGTTTGATAGCAATATCATCAAAAACAATGGTATAACGCTGTTTCAATAGCGATGCGATACAAATCAACAACAAAACGTCGTTAAGTAGCGATACTAACCAAAGCAGTTTATTTTCGATAGTAATTCAGCACAAACAATATAGATAGGAAGCATAGACAGAAGTTAAAAGAGTTTTTATAATTGATAAAAATGTCCCAAATCGATAAGTATCGGTTAAAGTTTGCACAACTGGTTGATATCCGAAAAAGTTCAAAGCAATCGATTATCTCAATAGGTAGCAATACAAGCGAAATAAATGGTTAGGTTAGGTCTGATACAAAGCAAGCAGAATCGATGAAAATAGATAAGCAAGTCGAATATAATTCATCGAGCGCTTAGAAATCATTATCGCTAAAAAGTAAATAAACTCAAAAAATAATAATAATATTAATAATTCCAAAATCGGTAAAGTTATTTATAAAAATCGATAGCACGTTGTAAGCATTAGAAAAAGCAAACCAAAAAATATCGTCACACGGATTTGATTGAAAATTTCGATAAAAATGTAAAAAAATCGAGAAATTAAAAAAAATTGATTAGATGCAGGAAAAAATTTACAAAATTAATAAATTTCTATTGATATTTATGTAATAAGTTTCAAGCGACAGAAAAATATTAATAATAGATACATATAAATAATGACAATAAGAAAATCGCAACACAAAAAAAAAATGTTAAATTTTAATAATTGATTTCCGTCGATAACTAAAGCATCAAAACTCCAAGCTATGAAAATCGATAAAAATTGTTAAAACGGGATAAGAGTATAAATGTTAGAGAAAAGTTAGTTAAACTCGGTATTATGTTAAAAATACATATATCAATAAATAACTTAACCCGATAGTAATAGGTTAAAAGTCATAAATTGTACTTAAATCAATAAAGAAAAAAAAACTCCAGAGATATAATAATCAATAAAACTCAACACATCACCATTTTCTAACTCTTCGAAGTCTACAGCTATCGATTTATTAGATTAAAAGACGTTTATACAGGCAAAATAAATTTAAATACTAGTGGTTAAGGCAACTGCACTTTCACCGTGTGATTCGCGGTACGAATCTCGGTGAAACCTTTGATACCAATACGAAATTCCTGATGATGATTACGTGGCGGTTTTCGAAATGGTGCCATCGCAATATGCCAGTAAATGTTTCTTTCTTTCCTTTCAGTTTGTCTTATAAAAACATAATAATTGAATATTCAATTATTATAAGCCGGTGTTAAGCTCATGAATTCTTAATAAAGAGTTAAATACGTTTTATCATAAGTTAATATTGTTACGAATATTAGCAAAACTAAGGGGTGCTGCCATCTCTAAGCCGATGCTAAGCAGCGCCTTGCATGCACATCCATAAATCAATCATTATGTATCTACATAAACGAATCAATCATTATGTCTACACGTATGTAGGTACACGCAGCTGAGAGCAACGCACAAGCACATGCCGATATCTTATCTGAAATGCTCTTAAAGGTATGCAATTGTGATTGTGGAAATGTCGCTCACACATACAAGCGCAAAGGGGTATGAGAGAAGCTATAAAAATTATACATCTGTAGTTGTAGCTGAGAAATTTATAACTAACTAGTAAGTTCTGGAATTAGAAAAGCCTAGAAATATGCAACGAGGAGGACGGATAGTATAAAAGGGCGACAACAGTGGAGGCGAGAAATCAGTTTCATTTGAGCTATCAATCAGTTTGGTTTAATTAAGCAAGCTATTCGTTGCAAGGTATAAGTGTTATTGTGAAGTACTTTAATAAAGGCAATTTTTCCATTATTCAATATTGGAGTCATTTATTCAACAGTTTAGCGATACGAACGTTAGCAGAAGATTGCAAACAAGGGTAATTGCAGTAAATTTGTTACAATATAAATGAAATCGAAAAATGAAAATGAACACGAAATGAAATGAACACTTAATATTATCGACCTAGTTTAATAGAAAAAAAACTGTGATCATCGGTAAGGATAAAAAAAAGTAAAAAAATTAGAAGAAATATTTTCAAGTTCTCGAAACATAAAGCAATAATAGAATATATAGATATTCAGAAAAATCGACGTAGCTCCGAAATCGGTGCAAAAGTTGTTCTTAATCAAATAGGAAAAACTAAAATATTAAAAAAGAAGTTTTATATCTTTATAAATATATAAAGGATTAAATAGTGTAAACATTTAGTTTCGATAAAGATTTAAAACTGATAGCAAATGTATATCGATAAAAAAGTTCGTTGATAAAAATAGTACCGTTTTCGATGAGAAAAAATTAAAAAAGTAAAATTTTAATTGCAGATAGATAGCTCTTCGACCTAGGTCTGAGGTCTGAGATAGGTCATTTTTTAATATACTTATATCACGGGGAGAAAAATTGCAATG
Organism: Eurosta solidaginis; assembly: GCF_040869045.1. Taxonomy (NCBI): domain Eukaryota; kingdom Metazoa; phylum Arthropoda; class Insecta; order Diptera; family Tephritidae; genus Eurosta; species Eurosta solidaginis. Next base: position 255,812,639 of record NC_090322.1, read on the forward strand.
TACCTTTCAGTTAATAACTTCAATGATGATTGACATTGTGTGACTTCAATTCAATGTACAAAACATTTGTCCGCACGAGGCATACTGTATTTAAATATATGTTTATGGATGTACGTATTTTGCATTTTCTATTGATATTTTTTGTTGGTATTTATTTTTCAGAAAAGGTGTTTTTCTCTTGCGACCTTTGTGTGTTGGCAACTGATTGTGAATGAAAGTTGTCCTCTTGTTGACCCTTTTTTCCTACGTGAACCCAACAATTTGAGCTATATCAAGAACGAATGTCAAAAGAACTTCAGACATTTATTGTTGGATATTCAATTTATGTGATTGCTTTAACTCACACCATTTTCGATATTAATTTTTGAAATGCAAGCAAAAGCTCTCGGGGATATTCATGCATGCATACATATGTTCTCAATATACGTGCATATATACAAATGACAAACATATTGAATTTGCATGGCCCCAAGTAAGGATGGAAGGAAGTATTGGCAGGAAATTTGCTTTTTAGAAAATAGGACGGAAATATTTAATTTTTAATCATTCACTTTGTTGAAATAACTTTTGTATGAAATGTTTGGTTAAGAAAATAAAATGACTTTGATCAAATATTACACTAGCGCGGTTTATAAGCATGCATACATTAGGAAACCAGTGAAAAAAACTTAAGAAAATATAAATAATCTTAATTGAGCAGAGTGTTACTGTACTTGACTCACATCTATTTGCTGTAAGATTTCAAAACTCACAGCAGCTTAGAAAGCGGAGGCTCTTGAAATGTATATCAACTCACTCTACGGGATGAGTTCAAAGTCGGCAAGGGGGGGCATCTTGCCACGGGTGCTACTCACAGGGGGGCGCCAAATGGTATATATCTGTTTTCTCACGTTTAGCGCTACGATGGGAATTATTAAAAAATTATTTAACAAAAATTGTCAAATGTGAATCTGAAACACGATGAAGCGCCGGAATACAAGCGATTAGCTTTATCGTCGATGGGCAGATAATTTAGTAGAACAATTAGCAGAGACCACTTACACCACAAGTGACACCAGAGGCGAAGCTACAATTCTGTTGCAAAATATACTAAATTTTTGTTTCATAACTTTAGTTCATTTCTGGTATGAAATCTTAAGGAGGATTGATCATGTTCAGCTCAGATTACAAGATCCGGGGATGAATTTTAGAGAAGGGTGTCATGATCTTAAATCATTAGCGACTGAACTATCCGAAATTCGAGATCCCCCCCTGTGTAGAAGCAATAGAAAAAGCGAAGTCTCTTGGTAAAAAATGGGTTATTGATACAGAATCGGCAAGAGATGTGAAATTTCTCGCGTTATGAGAAGTGTTCTCGATCGTCTACAACCAGAAATATACACGATTTACACGACTAAATGACCTTCACTTTAAATTTGGATTTCTCCTAGACGTTGTAAATTTGTTAAACAATGAAAATAACGACTTAGAAAGAAATTGTAAGAACTTGGGTGAATTTTATAATACAGATTTCGAAGGACCAGACATTTTGATCGAATAATGTGACTACAAAATATCACTAGAAAAGAAATTGAACCTAAAGGGCCCGTTACTGATACTTAGCATCGACTTGACTTGACTTGGCGTAAACTTGGCAACTTAGCGACGATTATACTCCACTTAGCGCATACAATCTGGCATCATAACCAGCTTTGAAATTAATTTTTAAATAAATGTCAATTAGTATGACAAAATGTCAAAATGAAATGGAAACAAACAAATGGCATCTCAAAATGTAAACGTCACTTGGAACTTACATAGAAAATCAAAATTCAACAGACTTCTAAGTCAAGTTAAGTGTTGCTAAGTTTTGAGTAATCAGTAACATGCAATGTTCATTTAACAGAGCTGTAAGTGACAGTTCTCAAGTCAAGTCCAGTCTATGCTAAGTATCAGTAATGGGCCCTTTAAACTCCGTTGATTTACTTACTTTTATAATCTCCTTTAGAGAAGATGTTTTTCCAAATTTTCGAGTAGGACTTCAAATACTGTTGACTATCTCAGTATCAGTTGCTAGCTCCAAATGTTCATTCAGCAAATTAAAACTGATTTTGACATATTTACGATCAACGGGGCAAGGTCGTCTAAGTGACCTAACATTATTAAGTGTGGATAAAGAAAAATTTGATATGATAGATATTGATGATATTATTGATATATTTACTTCCTCAAAGGCAAGGAAAATTTGCACATAGATACTAGTTTAACTAAAGCGTTATAATCATATTATTATTGAATATGTATTTGAGCCTACTTATAGATGATATCTTCAGCCTAGGACTTTATAGTTTGCCCTGGGCGCAAGAAAACCTCACTACGCCACTGCATGGCACAGTCGGTTCTTCAAAGTAATAGTGATGTGCTGCTGAAATTTGGCTAATGGAGTCTTACGAGAGCAAAGCCAAAAAAAAGTAAACTTTACAACAATATCATTAAGCAAATTCATAAGAGCAATGCATAAGAGTCAACGCAACGCGAATACGATTTTTGTTTTCTGTTCGGAGGCAACCAGAGTCGAAGCGACATTGTTGTAAGCCTTAAAGAGCCATGTTTGACATCTTACTTTTAGACAGCTGATTAAAATAAATAAATGTAAGGCGCGATAACATCCGAAGAGATCTCAGGCCGAGCTTCTCTTCCAATTTGCATCGTGCTCCTCTTGATTTTCCCTACAAATTAACCGGACGGGACCTACATGATTTTATGCCGACTCCGAACGGCATCTGCAAGGCAGATGAGTTTTCACTGAGAGCTTTTCATGGCAGAAATACACCCGGAGCGCTTGCCAAACACTGCCGAGGGGCGACCCCGCTTAGAAAAATTTTCTTCTAATTGAAAAACCGTATTTCTAAAATTTTTGATGTTGCTTTGCCCGGGGTTTGAACCCAGGGCATCCGGTATGGTAGGCGGAGCACGCTACCATCACACCACGGTGGCCGCCGCTGCAGCTGATTAGGTGAGGCTTTTTTATAATGTTGGGTAAATAAAGGATTCATATTCTTAATAAATAAGAGAAAACAGATAACATATAATAATTACTAATTAATAGTTAATAGTTAATAATTAATAGTTAATAGTTAATATTTAATAGTTAATAGTTAATATTTAATAGTTAGTATTTAATAGTTAATAGTCAATAGTCAATAGCTAATAGCTAATAGTCAATAGTTAATAGTCAATAGTTAATAGTCAATAATTAATAGTCAATAGTTAATAGTCAATAGATAATAGTTAATAGTTTGCAGTCAAAAGTATATAGTTAATAGCTAATAGTTAAAATTTAATAGTTTGCAGTCAAAAGAAAATAGTTTATAGTCCATAAATAATGGTTATTAATTAATAGTTATTAGTTAACAGCTACTAATTAATAGTTAAGATAACAGATATATACATCTGGTAACTAGTATTAACACCAAAACATTTTTAGCTTAGAAATCAAACGGAGTATAAATTTTGCCAACAAGTGCTACTTTGGACTGAGTAGGCAATTGAAAAGTAAAATATCTCTCAAAAGCCAAAAATCACACTATATAAATCGTTAATAATACCTGTATTGATGTACGCTTCGGTGTCATGGACGATGTCGAGGGAAGACGAGATGGCTCTTGAAAGGCTCGAGAGAAAAGTTCTCCGAGTGATTTATGGTGCTGTCCGTGAAGCCGACGGCGAGTGTTGAAAGACATGTAATGATGAGCTGATTGAGTTTAACGCAGGCATGATAGTACAGCGAATAAGAGCCCAAAGATTTTGCTGGCTAGGCCATGTTATGCGAACGGAGGAAGACGATGCGGACAAGAAATTTTTCAGTTTGCACCGCTGTTTGGATGCAGAGGAAAGCAAGAAACCTCTAATGAGTTGGAAGAGGCATGTAGTAAAGTAGCTATCGAATATTTAATGAGCCGATGTTTGCTAGTAAGGACGTCATAACCAAGGAGTTTTAAAATGCAAGCAAACCTATCTCCGTTACCATAACGGCGTTCGCCCAGCATAAGTATGCGGTATAGAAAAATGTTATCTGTACGGGCGCCAGTAGATGATCATCTGCGGAAATCAAAGTCTACAATGTTAGGGCAACCTACTTACTGCCACTAACTGTGACCTTTCAGTCACTGTGACCAAATCACAGGTACATAAATTTGCGCCAACTGTAACAGGCACGCATTCTTTATCTAATCCTATCTAGCGTAGGCTGATTTTTTCAGATCAAACTTTTCATATTTCTCCCAACTTTAGCAACAGTCATATTTTATTACTTTCAATGAAACAATCCTTGTTTTATTTTTATAACCTTATATTCAAATAAAATTAAAATTAATGGACTTTAAGATAAATAAAGAAAGTATTATTATACTTTTTCTTTATTTTCAAAATATACAATATATATTCAATTTGCATACTTTAAACAAAATAAATTTTCAATTTCCTATTTCCCTTAGGGGCAGTAACCAAAAAAAAAAAAAATTTAAATAAATTACGCTATAAAGGTCAAGAAAAATATTAGATATTTACTTAGCGTACGCTCCGATAATGTTCAAGTGAATTACTACAAAATGGATATCCCGCAAAACTTTGGTGTGGTAAACAATATCCTTGTGGAAACTTTCAAGTACAATATTTTTTTTTTTTCGTAAAGTAACAAGAAAGCAAAAGAAGCTTAGGAAGCAGCCAAAAATAAAATTTTTCCTACTATTATTCGCTCTCCCCTTCCAAAAAAAATGTGATTCGCTTGCCGCCACCAACGCATTACCACTTGTCAGCATTAAGCGTATACGATTTATAATCTCTCCAAAGTTTTTGGTTTTTTTTTTATTCAAGATTTATTGAAAATATAATGCGTGATTTTTTGTTAACAATTCATTTTTCATATCCTGTCCACACACACACATACACGCACAAATGTATGTAGATATTTTACGTGCACTTATACAAAAGAAGAGTCGGCATGGAGAAACAAAGGGCGCAGACAAAGGCTATCGCGGACGATGGAACCAAAAAAATAAAAAGTTATAAAAAATCACGCAGTCAAGAAAATAATGTGAAAAATGGCTAAATGGGGTGGAAAACGACAACAAAATACACGTACACAAGCAATAACTACAACTGCAAGTAGTTGTACTTGACGGCGCAGGAACATGTAAAACATCTAGAACGGCGACGTGCACAGTGGGATATTGAAGGAAAAATGGTGAATTTTAAAAATGAAAAAAAAAAATGAAGTGATTTAGAATATATACTTCTCACGGGTAGAGCGATATAGCACTAATGGTATATAAAAAAATTCTAGAACATGAATGGTTCCAAAAATGAGACTGATTTAAATAAAATCACTGGTTTCAAAAAGTCACTGATTCCAAATTTTCACTGGTTGCAAAACAGTCACAGTGTTTTATAATTTATATAGGGTTGAAAAATCACTGGTTCCGATAAGTCACAGATTGCGTAATATCACTGTTTCCAAAAAATCACTGACTCCAAAAATTTAACAGTTCGTAAAAAAGAAAAGGAACAGATTTCAGCAAATTTAACGGTTTCGAAAAAATAAGTAGTTCCAAAAAATTAAAAGGTTGAAAGAAAGAAGTTTAACTTAAGAAGTAGCTGGTTCCAAAAAAGAAACACATCTCAAAACAGTAATTATTGTAACTATACAAAATTTTAAAAGAAAGTCACTGGTTTGAAAATAGTGACTGAGTTAAATTAAATTACTGGTTTTAAAAAGTCATTGTCTAAAAAACAACACAGGTCTTGATTAAGAAAAAGGTTAAAAGAAATCACTTGTTCTAGAAAGTCACTGGCTACTAAAGTAACAGGTTGTAAAAAACACTAGTTAAAAACAAGTAAGGAAGGCTAAGTTCGGGTGTAACCGAACATTACATACTCAGCTGAGAGCTTTGGAGACAAAATTAGGGAAAATAACCATGTAGGAAAATTAATCTAGGGTAACCCTGGAATGTGTTTGTATGACGTGGATATCAAATGGAAGGTATTAAAGAGTATTTTAAAAGGCAGTGGGCCATAGTTCTATAGGTGGACGCTTTTTCGAGAAATCGCCATAAAGGTGGACCAGGGGTAACTCTACAATGTGTTTGTATGATATGGGTATCAAATGAAAGGTGTTAATGAGTATTTTAAAAGGGAGTAGACCTAAGTTGTATATGTGAAGGCGTTTTCGAGATGTCGACCAAAATGTGGACCAAGGTGACCCAAAACATCATCTGTCGGGTACCGCTAATTTACTTATATACATATGTAATACAACGAACAGTATTCCTGCCATGAGTCCAAGGGCTTTTGATTTCGCCCTGCAGATCTTTTTCATTTTCTTCTACTTAATATGGTAGGTGTCACACCCATTTTACAAAGTTGTTTCTAAAGTTATATTTTGCGTCAATCCAATTACCATGTTTCATCCCATTTTTCATATTTGATATAGAATTATGGGATTTTTTTTCATTTTTCGTAATTTTTGATATCGAAAGAGTGGGCATGGTCATAGTCGGATTTCGGCCAATTTTCATTCATTTTTTCAAGTTATCGTGTTAACGGCCGAGCGGAAGGACAGACGGTCGACTGTGTATAAAAACTGGGCGTGGCTTCAATCGATTTCGCCCTTTTTCACAGAAAACAGTTATCGTCCTAGAATCTAAGCCCCTACCAAATTTCACACAGATTGGTAAATTTTTGTTCAACTTATGGCATTAAAAGTATTCTAGACAAATTAAATGAAAAAGGGCGGGGCCAAGCCCATTTTGAAATTTTCTTTTATTTTTGTATTTTGTTGCACCACATCATTACTGGAGTTGAATGTTGACATAATTTACTTATATACTGTAAAGATTTTTAATTTTTTGTTAAAATTTGACTTAAAAAAAAATGTTTAAAGTGGGCGTGTTCGTCATCCGATTTTGCTGATTTTTATTCAGCGAATATATAGTAATAGGAGCAACGTTCCTGCCAAATTTCATCATGATATCTTCAACGACTACCAAATTACAGCTTGCAAAACTTTTAAAATACCTTCTTTTAAACGTGGGCGGTGCCACGCCCGTTGTCCAAAATTTGACTAATTTTCTATTCTGCGTTATAAGATCAACCCAGTTATCAAGTTTCATCTCTTTATCCGTCTTTGGTAATGAATTATCGCACTTTTTCGGTTTTTCGAAATTTTCGATATCGAAAAAGTGGGCGTGGTTATAGTCCGATTTCATTCATTTTAAATAGCGATCTGAGATGAGTGCCTAGAAACGTACATACCAAATTTCATTAAGATACCTCAAAATTTACTCAAGTTATCCTGTTTACGGACAGACGGACGGAGGGACGGACATGGCTAAATGAATTTCTTTTTTCGCCCATATCATTTTGATATAGAGAAGTCTATATTTATCTCGATTAGTTTATGCCGTTACGGATTACCGTTATGCGAACAAAATTAATATACTCTGTGAGCTCTGCTCAGCTGAGTATAAAAAAGTAACAGAATCCAAAAAAGTAACTGGTTCCAAAAAGCTTAACGCTTCCGAAAAGGTTATTTGTTGCAAAACATAAACGGGTAACAACTTGGTTCAAAAAAACCACAGGTTTTGAAAAAATTTAACTGTTCGAAGAAACCAACAGTTTCCAACAAGGCAACCGGCGTAAAAAAAAAGAATTGGTTTAAAAATAGAAAAAGGTTCCTAAAAAAGAATCGCTGTAATTGGAGACAAAATAGTCCAAAAAGTACCTGATTCCAAAAAATTAACTGTCTTGCAGCGAAAATAATCGACCATAACGCAAAGCACCAGTCCCGTGCTAGCAGTTTAATGACTCCCTCCGAATTAATTACTCAAAGACAGTTCCTATTTCAGAACCACCTACTTTAAAACGCATAATATAATGTCACCAAAAACCATCCCTTCTTTTGTCCACAGCGTCCACGATTTCGAGTCATACACTGGATCGAAGAAGAGACTAACATAGCGTGATTTTTTATACACAACGGACTATGAGGATTTAAAATATACTCGCATTAAGACATACCTTTCGTAAGAGGGGACTCAAGTAAGTCTCGTTCACGGGTTGTACGCTGGAAACGTGAAACCCTCTAACAATGAAAAAAAGCTAGGTAACAAGCCTCGCATGAGATCCCGATTTTCTAATGGCATGTCTACAATTAATTTGCGGAAGGTAGTCTGAATAACTCTTTGAATTTGCTGCTTTATGTTAAGCGTCTAATTTAGCTTACGTACCAAATAAAATTAAAGATTGAAACTTGGATTCTTAAAGTCAAGTCAATTCCAGTCAAGTCAAATCGAGTCAAGTTAATTTAATCTAAGATAAATTAAACAAAGTTAAGTTAAAGTTTGTGTACGCTCTGAGTGGCTGCGAGTCGTATAAGCTTATACCTTTTTTTTTTTGATGGTCAAAATAGCCCCACTGTGCACGTCAGGGATACTCGTAAATAAGATTAGTCGCAGTCGCTTAAGCAGACGAGAAAATCAAAAAAATAAAAACGAAAAATTTAGTCAGGGGAAAAACTGCAAGTAACAGTAAGTCAGCGGCGCAATTTCAGGACGAAGCCTGATTTTGACTAGTGGGTGGTTGCTGTTTATTATAGTCGGTATTTACTGGTTTGCTGCTCCTGTTGGTCTAGCCTGACAGTGGACGCTTTCAAAAAAATTCACATTTATTATAGTACAAGTATATGATAAATAAATTTGTTGGTTATTCAAAATCTGTAAGCGTGACATGGAAAAAATTCGATAAAATGAAATTTTCCTTGATGAATATCCGCTCTACCCACAAATTATAGAGTTTCTAATACAATTGGGGCGGCATATGCAGACACATAGATTTACTCGCACTTCAAGCTTGAACTTCGTGCAATTTATGTAACCATAAATTAAGCAAAAAATTTACTCCTTGTAGCTGATTTGAAAATGCTTCTTACACTCGTATACGCATTTTGCATATTTAAATTGTGTGTAGGTAGTATAATGTCCGCAATCTTCTTCTCCTTTGCTTTCTTTTGTTCTTTATCCGCAGATGTTAGATAGTTTCGTTGACTTCGCAAAACCATTTAATTTGTAAATGAAGGCGGATGGCTTTATTGCAGATTTATTATCTACATACCAATAAAAAAAACATATTCTACACTGGTACAGTGAAGACTTGTGCGAGCAGACGTTCTATTTTTCATAATGTACACAAGGTGTAGGTTGTTTACAGAGAATGTAGTCATCTAGAAGCTTCAAAATAGAGATATCTTTCACTAAGCCAGACTATAAAAGCGGCGTGCAGGCAAACGTGGGCATTCAGTTGTAATTAAACCGTTTTACACTGACCTTACTGAATGTTTAGGTTGAAAGGGCGTGCGTGGGAGATTGCTATACTACCACTGGAAGCCAGTTTTGTCTAATGTAAATATCACCAGTGAGCGCCGGGTGGATGTACATTCGTCCAACTTCCTAATTGCTCTTCAACAAAACAGTTTCTTCCTCATATAAACCTACGTATGTATCAGCGAAATATTCACCACTGTCAGAAAAACGTGAGTCGTTTTATCTGCAAGTCTGGATACAGACCAATGATGAATCCGTTCCTTTCCTCCTCATTCTGACAGCTTCTGCGTCGGCGCAATAACACAGTGATATGTCATGACGACCCTAAGCTCTCTCCCTGCATATTTTTTTGGTTTAGAAAGAAATCTCACTCATTTTGTAATCGGGTACCCAACACCTACAGGCGATGTCCAATTCTATGAAGTTAGTTTTTAAAGCGCTTAAGATAGCCTGGCTGTCTCTATGTCGACTTAGCGTAGGACCCGAAACAAAAAGCACTTAAAGCAGAGAGGCACAATTTTTCTCTTCGCAACTAATTAGCGGTAAACACTCAACGAAGTCGTAAATAAGTCGCATTTTGATCTGTGCAGTTTTAGGCTGAGGACAGAGTGGACGCGAGAAGCGTTGCTGTGATATAAAGGTAGAACGCTCAGCTAATGGAAATTTCTAAAAGTGGTCAGAGTGGCAGAAACGTTTCAAGCTTATAAAATGTATGAAAATAAAAACCGCTTCTCGCCTAGCATAGCGAGCACCGTGTCATCAGATTCATAAGTTTTTACGACGGTGCTTCGCTAACTCACGTGATCTTTGCGAAGCATCCCAACAAAACATTTAGAAGACCTCCAGATATTTATTCCCTTCGCACCTAATTAGCGAATAATTTTCCGGCAAAATACCTAAAAAAATGTTGTTCCACCGAAGGCGCTTCGCTAATTTCATTCGTAATACGCACAACCCAATTTTCCCTTCAAGAATATTATATGTTCCGTAGGTGAAAGTTGGCAACCTCCATAATACGTTAGATCAGTTTCCTGCCAAATCATTTAATATCGTTGCGTGTACATAGTCACCCGGATTCACATGATACAATCGCGAGAGCGGCCAAAGATTGCCAGGCTACCCACGGTAGCATCACAGTTAAGGTCAGGGGCAGCAGTTTACCCACCGACTCCCTAAACGTGGTAGCTTTTGCTTGAAAGATGATATGCTGAGCTTGCAGACATCGAGCCTATTAGATGAAATTCTCCCAAAAACCCATTCCACCAGAGCAGCGCCTATACGGCGTAATGTTTCCGCTAACAGGAACCCTTGCGGAAAACAGTTCCGTATATATAGATTAATGGAGCATTTTAACATGTTGAAGAAATGACAAGAGACTGGCTGATAGGAACCCCTTACTTATGAAATGCAGGCAAATTTCACCATACTCCAAGGCTTCGGTTTGTAAATTAGGGCAGTTAGTGTAAGCATTAGACATCATGTCTCAGTAAGTATTCAAATAACTTATAATTTACGCAGGAATAATATCATCTGAACCAGGGACTCGTAAACTTTCAAAGAATAGAGCGACTACACAAGTTAGCAGAGGGATATCAGGCATTCCTGCGGACCCAACAATCGCCAGCGATGCTGGTAGAGGCTGTTGTGCAACCGGGACATCATCAGAAAATATATTGTCTAACAAAAGCTAAAAGGATTACTCGCTTGAACTCCAACAAAGCACGATTCCTTGATTAAATTTACTTCCTGGGGTATACCAGTCCTCTGCAGATACCAGAAGAGCGGCATTACAGGAGATTTCGTTAGGTCCTTCTTAGTTTACCCCAAGGCTTTAAGGTTAAAAAATGCTGCTTTTTTTACCAGCAAACTCTACAACCTTCTCTCTTCAATCCTGTCCGCTCAATCCAACCTTCACTGTACATATAAGCAATGTATTGTATTCTCGCTAAGGCAATCGATTTACGAAACAAGTTTGATTTATGTTAATTTCATTTCTTAGCATGCGATTTGGTATGCTTCATTTTCTGTGCGTGTATGGGTGTTTCTGTGTGTCTCTGTTTTTCATCAAAAGAAAAACTGTGGCGAAATTAAGGCCATTGTATTCTCGTGTATTCGCAAAAAAGAAATGTCATATCTTACAAGAACAGCAGCGCCCGTATTTGACAGCTCTTGCTCAAAAAACTCCCAGTGAATTTTGGGCAATAAAAAATAGTTTCTTATGAAAAATTATTTATTGCAGAAAAAGGCAAATTTTTTGCGAAATTATTTGCATTATAAAAGTGATTGAGATTTATGGTAATTTGCAAAACTGGAATTGATGAGGTTTGGCACGTTCCCAGCAGTCGTTTGGTAGTACCCAACCTTTCTGAGTGACATAGAAGCAAAAAAACTAATGACTCTTTGGAACGACGACTTTGGCAAAAGAATAACGAATGTATTCGATAAGACGCTAAGGCAGCACAGGAAGAAGACAGCCCACCTCAAAATTAGTATTATACGGAACATTTTAACCTTGAAGCGATCAATAAAAGATACATGGTCCAAAGTTTCTCAAAAAAAAAATTTATAAACCCGTTTGGGGGATTTTAATATTCTTAAATTGTAGCTCGTAGGCAGTATGAAAGTAAAACTTGGTGAGGGGGCGCGGTACCGGCCGTAAACGAAGCAATATCGAAGAGTCATAACTTTTGGCTCATAAATAGCATCGCGGTTGTGAGAAAATGAGCTGGGAACTGCGCAGAGGAACTTGATGCCCATTTCTTAGGACTTCTGAGGCGATTCATAATAAAATTAGATAAAAGGATATTGCTTTAACTAAGACGTATTCGACAATCAAAGGGAATATATTTAACAAAAAAAAAGGGCAGGGCACTCCCCATAGAAGAGAAAAACTGAGCATGAGCGCAAACAGTAGAGGTCGATATGAAGAGGCAGAGATATACGGAGAAAGAAGGAAGAAAAAATAAGTACCCTCACTCTCCGAGTAGGGTGGTAGGCGGAGAAGAGAATATTAAAGATAGCAAGGAGAATATTAATAGAGTAAAGGGATCGTCAAAGGATACGTATAGCGAAATCCAATTAGAAAGATGAGTAGAAAATGTTATGCTGACTTCACACAGAAATGAGCTAAGAAAAAAGTCAGAAAAATATGGAAGAAGAGCTAAGATTTCAGATACGAGTAGAATTGTGAAGTAGCTTGAGAGGAATATAAATAGAGAAAATACCTCACAGGTTCGGGTATTTCTCTTATTCGCCCCTCTTTAAGGCTGTGAAACACTCTCTGCGGTGCTTAGTTGAGCTACTAGCGTTGACAAACTATTTCGTCATACGCAATTTGAAGCCAGTAGCATGGGATTAATAAAACTCTTTTTGAGCTGGCAACACTTCAACTTACTTCACTTACGCCTGCTCAAAGCCTTAGAAAACAAGCAACATCTGTTAACAGCTTTCTCTGATTCACAAGCTGAATTGACAGCACTATTATCATCAGCTCAGTGTTTCCAGTGGCGCCCATAACACCTAACACGTGCCTGATACACAAATATCAGTCGATGCACTCAGTACTGAGCGTCGTCAAAGATCCGCTGAGGTCATTGCTCTAACTTACTGACTTAACATCGGCTTCGGCATTGATATCATGGCTCAAAACCACAAAAAATTACTTCTCTATACTTCTCTCTATTACTTCTTATATCTCCTCTAACCTGCGTTTTTAGTAATCCTCCGTGTTAAGCAATAGCTTTTCTAATGTCTTTCTATGACAGTCTGTAGTATACAACCAACTTCTTCTGTGTATTGAATACTTGTGACAAAACTCCTCTATATTCAGAGTGATCGCTTCTGGAATCAGATTCGTTAACACTTGGCCAGTGCACAATCTCTCTTTCAAGGATTGGAACACTCTTTAGGGCTTAATTTCAGACCAGCATCATTTATAATTTGCGAAGGCCTTCACCGAGTCCTTTGGGTGCTCTTCAAAGCTCTTTACCAATACTATAATGGCGCCTAGGTACACAACTAAAGTCTTCCAATGTACTCCTTTCAATTAAATAGTCAAAAAAAAACTTAGGGCAAATTACCCCCGACGGCACTTAGACCAAGCTTCTTTTCCGATTTGCATAAGGCTCCTTTTAATATTTTTCCTACAAATGTTTTATGCCGTCATTGGGCGGCCGCTGCAAGGCAGGTATATTTTCACTGAAACATTTTTCATGGAAAAAAAGACTTGGGGTGTTTTTAAAAACACCAAACCCCTCCTGGAAAAACTTTTCTAGTTAGAAAAACTTCTTTCTACAATTTTGACGTTGGTTTTCGCGGGACTTGATCCCGGAACGTTCGGTACGGTAGCGGGTCGTCACTGTAAATTTCCAAAGACCACATTCGACGTTGAAGTTTGGCATCCCCTTGACTCCCCAGTGCACTTCTAATAGCCAGTAATTACTTTCCAAGTTCAGTATGTAAAAGCATTTCAAACCGGATAAAGAATATATTGCGTCATCATTTATTGGCAATGAATATCGTCAGACCATCACGCATGAGCGTAAAACTATTTTACTATTCCGCATTACCGTTAAAATTTAACAACTAGCACAGTTACTTCTCCAACCAAAAAAATTACTGCCACACGTTCAAGTAAGTCTTATTCAATACCCACACAACCTTTCTGATGTTAGCCTAATGCTTAAACTGCCCACTATGACATTTCATGACCCAAAGTGTCAAATCAAACTGCCCACTTTATATGAAAGAGCATTATTTTAAGATACCAAAGGGATTTTATGCTAAGCCACGATTATATAAAATATGTATATATGGATGTATGGATGTACGCATGTGTGTTTGTTATAAAATACGAGTCCATCAGAAGCCCGCTGAGTATTTTCGACATTTACTAGGCGGATCATATATTAGCATATAGTGAAGTTCTATACAAATAAATATATATGTATATTTGTGTGTAATAAACAATAAATGAACGTCCAAAAACAAAGCGTTTTCAAATGGTCCAAGTCACAATATCAAAGTCAAAATCTCACACAAAGTTTTACCAAATTAATGGCATCTTAAGAAATTCACTGTTATAAATCATATTAAATTATAAAAGAAGTTGGAGGGAAAAGACCAGAAGGTGAGAAAACTCAGTTAACTATTAAATAGAAATTTGTAACCTCACTTTAGAATGTAGGTAAATTATGTTTTGGGTATGTATTGTTACTCAATTTACAATAAAAAAAGGGCGTCTAAAAGTACCTACAGATTTGTGAAGGTGGGCCCCACATTTACATATGTTTGTGTAAATAATGCGTGTCGGTGTTTATGTTGTTTGTAAATTAAAATGGAAAAGTGATAAATTTGAAGCGCTAAGAAAAAGAAAAACAAAAGAAAAACAATTTCATAATCCAATTGTTTTCAGGTTTTGGTATACGTGGATGACCCATGCGCACACTTTTATACCTTTCCATACCTACACATATATATGTATGTATGTATAACTGCGTACCTTTCTTCAGTATAAACACACATTTATATAAGCATACTACACCCAAAAAATATTTGCTTAAACTAAGATAAATTGCTTCTGAATTAGAAAAAAATGCATAATTACCAAGCACTCCCAGAGTTCGATGTGAAAATATACAGGAGAACGTCTGGAAAACTAATGCTTATCGTTTTGTTATCGAGATCGGCTTCCTTTTCGTCATTTATCAGATTGTTATTGGTGGGCTAAAGATTTGATTTTTTATTGAAGTTTTATGAGTATCTGTTTCATAACAAACCGATGAGTCGTCGATAACAAATCGATAACACGCCGGTAACAAATTGTTAAAAATGAAAAATTGTTAACTTTTTGATAACAAATTGATATTTTTTCGATAACAAGTCGCTATGTACTCGATAACTTTTCGATAACAAACTGATAAAACTTTGAAAATTCACCAAAAATATACCTTTAACTCTGCGATAACAATTTTATACGAAAGCATGGCGATAGTACGTCAATTAAAACCAGTAATATACCGATAACAATCCGATAATAATAACAGCCCAATAACTTTTCGTATTCATATATGAATTTGAAAATAAGAATTAATCACTGCGAAACACCGAAAAAATTCAAAAGCTAAACATATCTCACTGAGAAATCCCTATTTTGTTCTTGATTGTTGGTACCATTGATAAAACGAATTGCTTTTTCTGCTAAACCGTTAAAAGCAATCTCTTATATTTCCACGTTAAGGCCATACACTCACGAAGACGACTTAAACCACTATACACTAGACAACTATATCTGCGAATATAACTGCGATTGTATCTAGGCTAGTTTAAACGTTTTACCATAATACGCTATAACGAACCCACATTTATGCGCTTTTACGCTGATGCCAATTTAACTTGATGACAATTCACGCCAGTACGCTCTTCCATTAATATGTTTTTGCGCCATTGCGCTTACGTTAGTACGCCGTTAAGCTATGTTTTCTTGTTTGCTAATGCTGTTATGTTTACATATTTCTTACTGTCGTGGAGTGGGAATGGATGTACGCTTACAAGCTGGAACTCAAATGCGGTCATATGCTTCCACGTTAGGCACATACGCTAGCAATTTCGACTAGAATTATAGCTATATATGTATATAGCGCACTAAGAATTTATCAATGCTATTTTACGTATTTTGCGCTTTTACGGTAAGAAGCGACAACTCCTTTACGCCGAGCGAATTTACGTTTATACATTTTAACACTGAGAAGAGATTTTGGGCTATTGTGAATTCACGCCAATGCACTTTGACTCTGATACGCTTTCACGTTTTTACGATGATGCGCTTACGTTAATACGCTTTTACGCTGATGTCCTGATGTTGTTATGCTTTTTCGTTTGTATGCTTCTGCATTTACTCTTGAAGCAATTACACTTATATATACGCTTATTCCACAAGTAAATATATAAAGCCCTTTCACATAGTGTGATAATGATTGATGATGGATTTTCAAAATAATTTGATATTTAATATCAAAACATTCCTTCACATTTTTATATAATGCTCGACTCGACTAAGTCACAAACGGTTTTATCACAATAATTTGGCGCAATATATGTCAAAAATAAATTGTATTGAATTTTTTTCATAAATATTGGTGGGATCTACAGTTTTTATGCTGACTCCGAAGGTATATTTCGAGTAGTTTAGTAGGTTTGAGAATTGATTCTGAAAAAATATCTCACTGAGGAGGAAAGTGCGACACAAACAGACCTCTTAGATTGCATTTTTGAAAGGCTTCTTGCGCCTGCAATCCCCCTATTGCCAGTATGGAAGTAATACAAAATTATTAAAATAAAACCCTCATTGATTTGGCAAGTTAAGTAAAGTTTTTTTTATTACTCTCCCGTCGAGAACATATTTAAAGTTTGAGTGAGCACAAAAAAAGATAGAAGTGATCTACTCCAATACTGGCAATGGATACTCGGGACTACTCAAGTATTACTGGGATTGAATAAAAGTATTGGAAAAATTCAGATAACATTTTCTCTCAAATTAGTTATAAGTTTATTAAAAAAATATAAATAGTTTAATAGTTCCATAAAAAATTGTTTTTTTTTCGAAAGGCTTCCGTCATGTATTTCGTATATGTTTTTTTTTTACTGTACATGGCACGTCCATCTCTTCGAATGACACAGCACCTTGAATCGTTGTAAAAGTAACTTAACTGCTTTTACTACCTTTAATTCTTATCAACCGCAAGAAAACTACTTTTTTTACGATGTTATTGTTTGTGTACTATAATATCAGATAATACTAAACAGCAATTCGTTTTAATGGTGCTAAGAAGCTAAAAATTTAAAGTCAATGTAATGGGTTATGGCTCATGATAAAGATCAGAATCTTGTTTTTCCTTCCACAGAATTGTATGTGTGTGTATCTGTGTGTGGGAATGTGAGCATTTAAGTAGTAAAAACTAAGAGGAAATTTTTAAAGCAGCTTTAAGGCAATAATTATTTGAACGACGATCAAAATTGTAAATATGAGACATATGGAGGCGACATTGTATATGATTCATACTTGAGTTATGCCAGAAAATAAATGATCATTTTTGATCAACAGAAGGAAAACAAATTTTGACGAGTTTTGAGAGATATCATGCCGCTTAAAGGGGTATACATGTTAAGCGGCTCAGAGCAAAGCAGCAAACTTCTTGCCAATTCTTTATCTCATACAAATGTTATCGAAGAATTACCAATACTTTATCGAAAAATTATCGAAAAGTTATGGATATCCCTGTTAAATATGGGATTAGTCTAGGATGAATCCGAGTTGAGTCGCAATAGAGTATGCGACCAATGCCAGTTTTGATCTCTTTGTATGAGTTGACCTGTTCCCTTTTGTTTGAACGAAGAGACTAATTATACCCATTTATACCCGAAAGGGATCTATAGGACCAATCCCCTTTGTAGCCATAAGGGAACATAAGAAGACTAGTCCCTTTTCGATTCTATAAGGACTCAAATGGGCCCACACGCATTTTTCATGACAGAAACACAATCGGGTTTGCCAAGCCACAAAATGTATTTGAGCGGGCGGAACAGCTTTTCTAAATGGAATACGAAATATTCTCCGAAAATGTAACCCTAACTCCGACGTAGTCGTTAAGTCCTAGTAATTTAGGCTCGGTATAGGGCTCCGCATTTTTCTTAAATAATTCGATTCAATCACCTGTAATCTTGTTTATTTTACTTCGTTGCTGTTTTTTCGAATATTTCTACATAGATATCAAACTGACTAATCCCAACTGTACCCGAAAGGGACTATAGGGAGTTAATTATGCCCAAATGTAGGCAAAAGACATCAATCGGGGACCAATGTCTTTAGGGATTAATCGCACGATTTTTTGCAGGGATGCTATTAAAAATTTTACCGGTTTTTATAGAGTATTTATCGACATATTTTCGGAGTGGCATCACTTTGTTATCGGCGTTTTATCGAAAAGTTAGCACCGTGTTAGCGGTTGTTTATGACACGGATTCCGATTAAACTTCAATATAAAATCGATGGCACACCTGTAATTACTCGATAAGAAGCCGATAGCAAACAAATAACTTGACGATAATTTCGCTATCATTCAAGGCATAAATCGACTACTGAGAGGAATATCACCCTATCTTGGCTGCTAGTTCAAAAATGTCCTATGCCAGAGTTTGTGACAAAAAACGCCCTATCTCGTCATTCGTCTAAAAAGCGCCCCTACTAAAAAATGCTTTCATAAACACTCCATCCCAAGTCAAAATGCATTGAATTTGTGTTCAGATAGAGTGTTTTTGAAAACAATTCTGTGATAGGTCTCTCTCTGTGTCTCATTATACCTAGAAAACCGATGTGGTATTGTTTGTATTGTTCGTCTTAATAGTATACAGTCTTTGTTCTCGTTTTTATCTCTACTGTGTATACCTTTCCTTTTTATAATTTTTATACCTTTCATGAACATGAAATGGTATACATATTAACTTTGGTCCGATGTTTGTAACGTTGAGAAATATAGAAGGTAGACTCACCATTAAGCATACCGAATTGATCAGGGCGACGAACTGAGTTGATATAGCCATGTCCGTCTGTCCGTCCGTCCGCCTGTCTGTTTAAACGCAAACTAGCCCTCAAATTTTGAGATATCTGAAATTTGGCACAAGGATGTATTTTTGTATTATATTAGACATTTGTCGGATCCGGTAGGATCGGACGACTATAACATATATCTCCCATACAACCGATCGTTCAGATAAAGCGATTTTGGTCATTTCTGTCGCAATTTAGAAAGTATAAACGTGAAATTTGGTGATATATATTTTAGTATATCATAGAAGATTTTCTAAAAAAAAATCACTTTGATCGGAGCTATATATAATATATATCCCATACAACCGATCGTTCAGATAGAGATTTTTAGCCATTTCTCCCTTAATTTCCAATATAAAAACGTTAAACTTGGTGATATTTATTCTAATATATTATAAAAGATTTCTTGAAAAAATCATTTTGATCGGAGCTATATATAATATATATCCCATACAACCGATCGTTCAGAAAGAAAGATTTTTGGCCATTTCTCCCTTAGTTTCCAATATAGAAACGTGAAACTTGGTGATATATATTCTAATATATCATAAAACATTTCCTGTAAAAATCATTTGGATCGGAGCTATATATAATATATATGCCATACAACCGATCGTTCAGATAAGGGGGTTTTTGCCATTTTTTTATATTTATCTTAAAATCATTTAGGTATGTACATCTGTTCACTATATATTTCTTATCTTATACAGCGCATTATTTGGAGATTACGAATGGAATGAGATTATTGTTCAGCCCCATTCATGAAAGGTATGAAGTCTTCGGCACAGCCTCTGGTTCGTCTTTATTTCATCTTTTTTCCTCTTCCTGTCATCGTTCTAGTATACCTATTTTTTTTTTTTTTTTTCAGGAACGTTCGAGATTATTTCAAGGATCATTCTGGATTATTTCGAAACTATTTGGGACCAATTCGAACAACTTAAGGATCACTTAAAGATTATTTTAGGTGTCACTTTTGAACAACTTTAAGATAATTTCGAATTAATTTCGTTTCTGGATTATTTCGTAACTGAATCATTCAGGATCTCTTAGGGATCATTTTCGGAATGATTTCGAGACGTATTCTAAAAAAATTTGGAAAGATTTCAGAATGACTTCGGCATTAATTAAGGTATTTCTTCAGGGCAACTTCCACTACGACTTTGAGACAATTTCGAAACCAACATGTAATATTTTGGGACAACTTCTGGACCATTTCGCGACTATTTTGAAACTATTTTAGGACTGTTACAGGATAACTTTCGAGATTATATTAGGGATTTTTTCAAAAAAACTTTAGAATAATTTCGATAATGTTTCGGGACAGTTTTGAAACTATTTGGAAACCTTTTTGGGACTGTTGCAGGATAGCTTCGAAATTATTTAAAGCATCATAAAGTGAAAGCTTTAGAATCATTAGGAGACTGTTTCGGGAAAATTTTGGAACAGTTTTAGCATCGTTTAAGGGTTCTTTCGCGATTGTCTTAGGTAGCATTTTGGGTAAACTTCGAAACTTTTTTGGAGACTATTTCTTTAGAGCTTTGCGACACTTTGGCATCGTTTTAGGATCACTTCGGGTTTTTTTCTTTTTGGATCATGTGAAATGTGTTCGTTTTTCACGCAAACAATGAACTGTGTGACTTTCACGACAATACTGTAACCCGTTGGTCATTCATGGACCAACGATACATTTTTCAGTTCAAAGAAAGACGATAGATACGACGTCCAAAAATTATTTCTCAGTTTCGTACTCAGTATTGGTATTTTACAAAGAATACCGCGCTTTGTATTACATTTAAGACTTTCCATTTTGTTTAGCAACCATAAATTCTATCTCTATTGAACAAATAATTTAGCTAACAACACGTGCCATGTAAGTTATTGTTGATCTTGTAACTTTATAAAGAGTAATTATAAAAATTGATTGAGTAGCTTTTTTATGAAATAAATAATTTATTTCATAGCTTCAAGGAAAGTTATAATTCTTTGAAGTTTTGCTATTAAAATCTGGCAGCAGCGGATATTAAGATTTCCACAAAGCAATCAATTGCTAATAACTGCTTTGTTATATCAGTACATAGACAATATCTTAGTGGTAAATAAAATAATTAAGTTGAACTTGGCAATATGCTCTCATTAGGTATGCATATACATTCAATCTTATATAAGTAACATTATGTAAAGAAGACATCATACTGTGCAAAAGAGCAATTAACTTGACCGCATCAAATTAATCAGTTTAGGTGACGTAACTTGAGCTTTTGCTAAAATCTATTTAATTTTTATGCGCATTCGAACATATATATATATGTATATATGTAGACTAAGATAGGGTCCTTGTTGAGGTCAAGAGTGTTTTGTGACAAACCAAGATTTATTATGTGTGAAATTGATTTAGCTAGAGCCAGTGCTTGTGACAAGAGTAACGCTTCGTAAATATATGTTATGCAGATAACTTCTTTAAGTGGTTTTAAGGATAAAGAAGAAAATACTTTTGAAATGACAATTGTTGTATTTAATATATGTACGTATATACTTACATTAGCGTTAATACAAAGCAAATAATGAGAACAATCAGACGATTCAAGGCGTTGGGTTGTGCAATTCATAGTTTCTCCAACCCAAATGTCAAACTCACCTACCCACGGCAAGTCCTTTTTCTTTAGCAATCGAGGCTATGACGCCCCCAAGATCCGTTGAACTATGGAGTGGGGGCGGGATGACCTATTCAATCTGGTCATATTAAATCGTTCCCGAGGTGATCGGGCTTGCACCTTAATGCTGCTTGGAACCGGAATGTACTGGAACTGTATACGGCTGAGGACCATCAACATCGATAACACTCCCCAAAATCTTCGAAGAGTGTCCTTATCATTCTACAGCAACAACAAAGTAACAACAGAATAACCAAATCGATTTTAAGATGCTTTAAAGAATCATATCTATGGCGTCAGTATCCGAAAATCATCTCGAGAACTAACGTATTGCTTCAATCTCAAGCTTAGAGTTCTCAATAGAAAAGGAAAATTACGACACAAATATTAATTTTTCCCGAATTGAGAGTTTCTTATAAGTAATTTTTGTTTGATATTAATATGAGAACTAAAAATGTTTGAAAACTGGAGAATGATGTTGGATATCAAGTTGAAAACTATCAGTTTGTCAAAGGTTAGAGAATTATAGGCGAATGATGTTGTATATCAACTGGAGACGTATATATTTCTCAATGGTTGGGGAGTAATTTTAGATATCAATATGGATACCACAAATTTTTAGAGTATCCATGTTGATATCCAAAATATTATATTAAAGCTTCTTCATTCACGGATGAAAATCCAATTTCACTGAAATGATATATATAAATCTGTAAAGTTTTTTGTAAAAATTATAATTAGAATTATGTTGGATATGAACTTTAGATTTTTTCACTATTGGGAAGATAATTTGGATATCAACCTCAGATCCGTAAACTTCTCAAGGGTTGGCGAATTATGTTGGATATATCCTTGAGAACTAAAAATTCTCAAAGGCTCGAGAATTATTGTTGTTATAAATTTCTCAATGGTTGCCAAGTGATGTATGATTCAGAACTGAACTTCTACCAAGTTTGAGAGTAACTGAGAATAACTGGCGAACATCGTTCGATATCACCTTTAAATTAAACGCAAACTTTAAACTCGTTTACCCGCAACAGTTTATGACAGAACATATAAAAGAAATCGGAAGACGGTAGAAAACAGGGACTAGACATTTGAAGGTTGCACTAGAGCACACTGGACAAACAATTTAAAAATTGGTAACGTATTAAAACTGGATCGGAAAAGGGGACAAAAAAAACCGAAGAATCACAAAAAACCCGAGATATAAAGATTGGGCTGGAACATTGAGACGCATAATCAGGCTGTCTGTTTGAGTTCGGGCCAATACAAATGTTTCAAAAGCTATATCTTTTACAGAAAACTGAGACATTGGACCGATACAAATAATTTTATATTGGGATATTTTAAGGAAAACTGAAACATATTAAGTCCACAGGTTAGGATGGATTTAAAAAAGTGTGGACTAATAGAAAAATTTCGATATCGGAATGGTTCACGGAAGTCTGACATGTATCAGGGCTAGACCTAGAACATACGTTAAAAGCGGAAAGTTTTAAGGAAAACTGGACATAGTGAGGTCGGACCGATATAAACAAGAGTGTTAAAAAGGTTTTTGAAACTCTTCAAGAAAATTCAAAATTGATACTAAAAGTTTTCAAAAATCACAGTTTTTTTCAGACAATTTAAAGTTTGTTATTTCGTAATCCAATCATTGCGATCATAAGGAGTTAGAAAAAAAATTAAAAGCGTTCTTGAAAAAAATTTCAATGATTATAAAAAAAATTGTTCACTCAAAAAGTTTTTGGAAATCTTCAAAAATTTTTACTGTGTTTTCGAAAACTTCAAAAACGTTTTCGAAAAAATTTGAAATGCCAAAAATAATTTCAGGGAAAAAAAAGAAGAAAATTTCACAATTCATACTAACAATTCTAAGAAACTTTTGAAATTAAATAAAAAACAAAATGTAAGGCCCTATAACCTCCGAAAAGATTTTACGCCGAGCTTCTCTTTCAATTTGCGTCGTGTTCCTTTTAATTTTTCATACAAATACGGGATGGTACCTACTTGTTTTATGCCGATTCCAAACATTTTCATGGCAGAAATGCACTCGGAGTGCTTGCCAAACACTGCCGAAGGCGACTCCACTTAGAAATTTTTTTTAATTGAAAACCCCGTTTTTAAATGTTGCTTTGCGCTGGCGTGAACCCAGGATCTTCGGTATGGTTCGTTCCCATCACACTACGGCGGCCGCCATAATCATTGCAATCTCAAAAACGTTTTCAAAAAAAATTTAAAATCAAAAACTTTTTCGGAAGCTTAAAAAAATTCTTAATTTTTGTTATGAATTTTCAAAAAATTCAAACATGTTTGCGTAAATATTCGAAATTGTAGAAGCTTTCAAGAATCTTAAAAGAAATTTCAAAACTTATGCTAAGAGTTTTAAGAAAAGTTTTGAATTTGTAATTTCGTAACCCAATCATACCAGGCTAACGAACTAATAAAGTATAAGACAAAAACTGTGAAAAAGTTATTAAAAACGGTTATGAAAAACTTCGAAAATTCAAAACCTAATGAATTATTAACAAAAATTACTTAAAAAATTTGGAAAAATTTTTAAATTTATACTAAAACTTTTTAAAAAATTCCATAAAATTAAAAAAAAAATTTAATTCAAGAAAACTACAAGAATCTTGAAAGGAGCTTCAATTTTCAAACTAATTTTTATAAATTTTTTCAATTTGTAGTTTTATAATTCAATTATGCCAGGTGAGAGTGCAACACAAATGCTAAGAAAAATATGTTAAAAACGTTTTCGAAAAAGTGCGAAAATTCAAAAATTATTGGACTTGTAACAAAGATTACGTAAGAAATTTCTTATACGTTTTCCTAAAAAACCGCAAATTCTAATAGCTTTTGAAATTCTTGCAGAAAATTTTAATATTTATACAAGGAATTTTCAAAAATTTAAAAACGTTTTCGAAAAAATTCGAAATTCCAAGAAAAATGTTAGTAGTATTAAGGGAAATTTTAAATCTAATGCTAGGAGTCTTAAGAAATTATGTAAGAAAAAAACTATGAAAAAATATGTTAAAATGTTTTCGAAAAAATTCGTTTATTGCAAAACTAGTGAATTGGCATAAAAACTACACAAAAACATTTTCTTAAAAAAACGCTAAGTTTCAATATTTATTTCAGTAATTTTCAAAACCTTTTTGAATATGTAGTTTTTTTCAACCATTTCAGTCTAACGACTTAGTGAATCGCATAAAAAAAACTAAGAAATAAAATTTAAAAAAAATTTTTCGAAAAAAATATGTTAAAATGTTTTCGAAAAAATTCGAGTATTACAAAGCTAGTGAATGGGTAATAAAAACTACACAAAAACATTTTCTTAAAAAACGCTAAGTTCCAATATTTATTTTAGGAATTTTCAAAACCTTTTTGAATATGTAGTTTTTTTCAGTCTAACGACTTAGTGAATCGCAAGAAAAAAACTAAGAAATAAAATTTAAAAAAACCTTTTCGAAGAAAATTCGAAAATTCGATACGTTTTTAAAATTCTACTATGAATCGCTGACAACATTGTGAAATGCTGGTGTAAAAGTATGTCAAACCCATTTAATAACATTTTAATTATTATTTTTTTTTAATTTCTTATTCCTACTGACCTGCAAATCCACATTCCATGTTATGCACAGCTCCTGTTTTCCATGCGCCACAAATCCAATAATAAAAAAATATGAAATAAAAAAAATTGTCTATGGTTGCACAAAAATCTCCGACGTTTGCTGCTGCACAGATGGATGACCACTTCGATACGGTGCGAATAAATTAGATTTTCATTATGAAATGTATATTCGCTTAATGGGCCAAGAACCCTACGGTATGTTTGAATAACGAAGCTACGCAGTACGGCACTATCAGTGGAATTCGTTTTTTTGTAGAGGAAATATGGGTTGAAATATATATGTATATAGATTCGCACTTACACTGGACACTTGTACTCGTATGTATCTAACTTTGTATGTATGTATGTATGTATGTAAGTTTTCGCACTTTAACACTTCAGACGAGACACTTACTTTGGTCGTCCTAGGTTAAAATATAATTTTTGAAGTATCTCACTAACGCGCGCACGTGTATTTAACTGCAGGGCTCGAGTTTAGTTATTATGTATATCTATATATTTTTGTACTTGTGCATGTATTTAAGTATACGTATGTGTATGGGTGCAATAAATTTTATCGATAGACACTAAACACTCAACTTGCCGTCCGTCGTTTATTCTCATATTACTATTTCAACATGTACACAGTAGGGTTTCGCGTATACTTTGTTGTTGTATGGTGCGTACTGGCTGGCAGCAGGGGGGCTCACTTTACTCACAGTATGTATGGTTAAACTAACACTTAAATAAATTTATATTATATTTTACACCACATTTAAGTACTTGCAATATTTTATATATATTTATTAACATTTTTATTTTGCTTTTTTCTGCTTCTTCTTATTCTTCCTCCTTTTTTCGTTTTATTTTTTATATATCGTTCACACTAATTCAACACAATTTCCGTCGAATTAAAAAACTTGCAATAGCGCCCACTAACGATGACTTTACATTCTATTTTTTTCTTTTTATCAAAGCCACCTCTCTTAGCCCATCTTTACTTGATTTGTACGGGTTTGAGTTGGGAGTTGTCGTAGCCTGGCTTGCTTTTGCTTAACTTGGCTTCACTTCTGCTGTATTGAAGTTTCAACACTTTCATTTCTTATGCTACATTACGTCCTTAAATGGTGGCGCTTACCAACAACTAGAGTGTAATTTTTTGTTATTTCACTGTTCTTGTTGTTGTAGTTTTTGTTGCTACTATATATTTCTTTAACATGTTCGTATTTAACCAAACAGTAGTGACATTTATTACGACCAAAACGGACGTTCCATATATAAATGTTTTTTTTTTTTATTTGGTTTTGTATATTCATATGTGTGCCTGTAAAGAGAATGTTTGGTTGTTGATACACTTGGGTGCACAAAAATGGCAGAAAAAATATAAGCTAAATTTTGAGTAATGATTTTACTTTTTAGTTATTTATGTTAATTTCAGAAAGAACTTTAGTAAATTGTATGATATAACTATATTAAAATTTCGAAAATGTTTTCGAAAAAATTCGAACATTACACATTTTATTTTTTTGGAGTGTGTGGAACCTTCTGAGTTTGTGATGCAACCATTCCAACGCACCTGAATAAATTAATGGCAGAAAGGAAATTTAACACAAATTTTTAAAAATGCTTTCGAAAAAATTCAAATATTCAATAGTTTATTTAATAATTTGGGAAAAATTTAAACAACGTGACATCAGGACGGACAAGGCGACAGTTGCTTCGATTATACCTTGTAAATCTCTTCAAAGCCTTTTCTCCCGGGAGTGGGAGTCGAACCCGCACTCCTACGAGAGTTGAAATAGTTATAAACGCATTCAGCTACGTCATGCCTTAGTTGTTGTAAAGTTTTTTCCAATCGCCTTCTTCCGCATATATTATCTTCCTCACATCACATAATTCGTATGTAGTTATGTGTTGAACTTATGCCTGTTTGTAAGGCAGTTTTCAGAGAAACTTGGTATTTGTTGTTGTTTTTGTTCTATTTATAGAACTACAACGAATAAACCAAATGTTGTCTACTTATATGAGTTAACCGGGGATTGCCCGTATCGCTTTAAGTGTATGAAAACAAAAACAACAACAAATACCAAGTTTCTCTGAAAACCGCCTTACAAACAGGCATAACTTCAACACATAACGAATTATATGTGAGGAAGATAATATATTCGGAAGAAGGCAATTGGGAAAAACCTTACAACAACTAAGGCATGACGTAGCTGAATGCGTTTGTAACCATTTCAACTATCGTAGGAGTGCAGGTTCGACTCCCACTCCCGGGAGAAAAGGCTTTGAAGAGATTTACAAGGTATAATCGAAACAGCTGTCGCCTTGTCCGTCCTGATATCACGTTGTTTAAATTTTTCCCAAATTATTAAATAAATTATAAAATTAAAAATTGCTTGAAATAAATGTTTTCATACATTTAAAGCGATACGGGCAATCCCCGGTTAATTCAAATATTTAATATTTGTATAAAAATTTAATGACAAATCTGCAACTTCATAAAAGATTTCGAAAAATTTTAAATTCTAAATATTTTTTTAATATGAAACTTTTTTTTAGTTATTTCAATGTAACGAACAAAATCAATTGTAAGAAACGGACTAGACTCAAAGTGTCAAAAGTGCGTTCGAAAAAATTCGAAATTTTAAAATTTTAAACAAAATTGATAATAATTTTTTATTTTGTAAATTTTTGTAAAGCAATAAAAACCTTCTTTATAAAAAAACGTGTGACGAAATAATGAACTTGCGAAAAAATTTAATGTAAAAATTTCAAAAGCGTTTTCGAAAAAATTCGAATACTCATACAAATTTCCTTGTTACTATAGAAGTTTTTAAAAGTTTAACTAAGACTTTTAAATGATTTTTTTCAGCATGTAATTTTGCGTTTTAAAATTAGTTTATATATGTTCGAAACCATTTTCGAAAAAATAAGATATATATTTAGTAGGTGCCAATTTTATGCACACAGCCGTAAGTGATGGGGAGCATATGTGGGAACGAAGTCATTTCAAGCAGTGGCAGATCCAGAAGCACAGCCGGTTAGGGCGAGATGTCTCCCTTAAAGAGTACTAAGTAGTAATATACCAAACATTTTTATATGAAGCAAATGCCTCGGCTTAAAAGAAAAATATTAAAACGAATCTGAAAGTTGAGAACTGGTAATGAGCTGGCTTCAGCTCTTATGCAATCCGAAAGCAAGAAAGGCGATACGAAAATAGTGTTAATCGAAAGAACCTCCTTGAGCTATTTGTAAAAGTTTGAAACCATGGCGAAACCTCGCTTTTACCTCGGAAATAATATCAAACTAGACATTTAACTAACAATTATTCTTTCCAGTATGTAACCGGGAAATCAACTTATTCTGCTCTACAACGCCGCTACCGAGCAGTGACATTGACTGCATCTGCTGAGCTGGTGCTTGAAATAATTTTAGTCGAGTTAAGTAAGGTTGAACTGGGGCATTGAGTGCATCTACTGAGCTGCTACTTGAAATAATCTGAGTCGGGGTTAAATAAGGTTGAACTGGCCGGTCCATGAAGACCTCACAAAAACTGAAGGAGTCATAGTATTACCAGAAGTTTGTTTAACGACCAAACTGAAAACCCCTATCAAAATGCAGCACCTGTGTTATAAAATAGCTCCTCCTCGGACAACTGTATCACTGCTTATAGCTGGAGTCTTAGCCGAGGAAGCGCAGGGCACAAGCATAAAACTTAGTCGATCATATGCATCGACTTCGTTTAATCTCGCCCAATATAATTGGGACGACTATAGAGCAAACTTCAAGGTACGCGCTCTTTTTAGCTTGCTCATTCGCTTTTTGATTCCTATGGCCGCAGACAAAAACTTGGTTTCATACTCAAAAATGTGTGACATATTTGCTGTACGAAGGTATGCGCGTAAGGTTTTTTTGGCATTCCCATGAAGGAAGTGCAAGAGTATGACAACAAGAATAGGAATGCCTTCCAAAACACCTCATAAGCGCATTTTCGCTATTATTAATCTTCTCCACCAAAACTATGAGCGGACGCATTTCGATGTTTTTTGCAACTCCGTTCAAAATATCACAGTTATCAAGGACAAACCCGAGAATTTTTTTAATCGATTTGAAAAATCTGAGACTCGTCGCCTTTTTATACTTAAAACACTGCGCTCCTCAAAAACTTGCCTCTAGATCAGCCAGTGTTGCAAGTACTAAACTTTTATTTCTTATATAACAAAAAAAATCTACCACATACACAAAATCATGCTAGCGCACACACTTAGAAAAACGCTAAGTAAGCATTTGTAGCCTTGTATGGCATTGCGCGGCGAGTTCCTTTTAACGCTTTAATGTGTAAGCGCACAGAACTCTGTAAATTATTTTTCTAGAATTACTGTCACAAAATTGCTACTCTTTATTGTTGTTGTTGATGTTCTTATTTTTATTGTACACTTGCTTCAAAATTTATTTACACGGCTTAACTTTCTTTTTTGTTATTTTATTATCATAGCGCGCGCACCCTCACAGCGAGTTAAGTACTAAACTGCAATTTAGTTTGCCTGCGTGCGTGTGTGTGGTCGTTACCGCCCGCGCGTTTAGCTCCTTTCGTTACTTTCTTCAATTATTTTATGCTGCCACAAAACATATACATACAACTATTTGAAGTTCTATATATTAACAAGCGCTCTAGTTTAGTTTGTGGCTGTACGGTTGTGCGTGCTCACAGCGCGGCAAAACAGGAAACACAGTGTGACTAAGAAAAATGTAACACGGCGCGCGCTGTTGGTAGCATTCGGTATAAGCTGAAAATTAGTTTAGTTTTCTAGCGGTTTCCGGCGGCAAAGAATTAAAAGAGTAAAAACAAAAAACTTGTATGTGTGCGCGTTCTTGTGAAGTGAAACAGTGTTTAGCGCGTCAAAGTTGTGTACTTAACAACCGTACGCGCGTTTGCTGACCTACGTAACTTTGGTCAACGCGCTGACACTTGCTGCTTGCGCGCGCTTCTAACTGAACTTTGACTCCTCAGCGCTTTATTGTGCAAGTTCTACTACTTCAAGTTTGTTTTTTGTGGAAATCAACTTTTTTCGCTACCAGGCGCTGTTTATGTGTCTCCCACCCAATAAAGCACGTCGTGTTTATGTTATTAAAGCAAAAGTATTGAGTTTTGCTTTTTTAATTCATCTACCTTTTGATGCGCGATATCTATTTGATGTTGACTGGAACAGCAAACGCGCCAGCGTTGTACGAATACGGCTTAGGTAAGCTTGGTGCGGTAAGCGCAATGTTACGCATTCACATGGAGACGCGCATTTTTGCGTTTGTTAGTTTCGTGTTTGAGTTGCGCTACGGTTGCGTTGAACTTAAAAACTTTTTTGAATTTTGTTTTATAAGCTTCCGTGTTCCCACTGCCTTTGCTGCCTTCCTGCACAACGAGTTGTTGCTTGTCGCTATGCCAAATAAAAGGATTACTTGTGCGCCGTTTCATCACCTCAATTTCCCTGCTGTCAGCGCTCTCAAGTGCAATGTGTTTGCTGCAAGGAGCTGTGTTTTCGTTTAAGGATGAGCGCGCGTGATTGATGGAGCGTGACAATTTGATGCTGCGTGGACGTGTTTGCAGTTGGATTTTATTGTTTTATGCTGTTGTTATAATTGTGTTATTTGCTTTTTGTTTTTAAGTTAAGTAAGTTTGTTCAATGGTTAGTTAGCATTTAATCTAATTTTACCTCTTTTTACCTTTCTTAATTTATTTATTTTGCTTGTTTCGTTATTTGATTATTTTAGTTTCTAATAAAATAAAATTTTTGATTGATTTATTTATTTTTATTTATTTATTTTTATTTCGTTAGAAAATTGTATTTGCTATTGTTAGGTTGTTATTGTTGTAGCCACAAAACAATATCTTCAGGTTAGGGGGGTGTTGCGGATGTGGGCAGTTCTTTGTAGTGCTGAGCAAAAAAATCCCTATCGAAGACTTTTTTCACAGTGATTGACGAATCCTTGCTACTCATAATTATTCAAATTTACTGTGGCAAAATTAGTTTTAGTGAAAGCCTGAAAATGTGATTCAAATCACCGGTATGAATCGCTGCGACTTTAAAATCACTGCGACTTTAACATCACCGTTTGGCTCATAACTAGTCCTTCGCCGTATAAAAATACACTCAGTTACCAGAACCTTCTGGTGCTATCCCCACAGTCTCGGAAACGATTTTGTTGTTTATCCCTCGAACCTTCGGGTATGTGGATTTTAACCGCCTCTTGCGACAGGCCTGCCTATTGCGATAATATTCTAAAAACCTTAAATCGCTGGGGGATTTAAGTTCGCTTGTTTGTATTGTACGTGCGCCGTTATTTTTTTCCGTGCATCGTTATTTTATATTTGCTTTACAATTTTTATTTTATCGCTTTTATTACTTTAGCTTTACTTTTGCCTTTTTATTTACCGTGTATTCCTTTGAATTCTTTCTTCTTTAATCCAAGTGTTTTTCTTAAAATTTCAAACTGTCTTTGTGTTTCTTTTACACTGAAAGAAAAATCAACCGAAATACGGGTCAATTCAACCGAAAATTCTGTCAATTTTTGTCCATCGCAACAAGATGTTGAATCAATTGCGCACAAATCGTTGATTCGTAATTGACCGTTTTAGTAGTCAAATGAACAAAAAAAGTTGTTGCGACAGCTTTGTATGAAAGTACCTATGTTGTCATATAAATAAATAAATGTAAGGCGCGATAACCTCCGAAAAGATTTTTGGCCGAACTTCTCTTCCAATTTACCTCGTGCTCCTTTTTAATTTTTCTTACAAATTGGCGGGGCAGGACCTACTTGTTTTATGCCGACTCCGAACGGCATCTGTAAGGCATATTAGTTTTCACTCGGAGTTCTTGCAGAACACTGCCGAGGGGCAACCCCGGTTAGAAAATTTTCTTCTAATTGAAAAAGATTGTTTCTAAAATTTTGATGTTGCTTTGCCCGGGGTGTGAACCCAGGGTCTTCGGAAAAGGGGTTGTCGGAAAAATCAACATTAAAAAAGGATGTTTTTTTATTATCTTATTAGATTCGTTCGCGTGAGAGTTCATAAAAACTTGAACAAAATGTGACTAACTTTGAAAAAATCCTGTGCGTTCAAGCAAAACTTTTGCAACAAGAGGGCGCAATTTTGCATTTCGCTTGGACGAGAAGTTGCAAAATTGTACCCGATAGATAGGTGTCCCGGTATCTCATAATTTTTGCACAGTAAATTCAAAAAGGGGTTCTTTCGTTTTGTATTGATAACTGAAAAACTAGTTTTTTATTGTTTTCCCATTTTGTGTGTTTTTTTGATTTGATGGTTTTCCTATTTTGGTGTTTTTTTTATTAACAAGTGGCACCATCGTCATAAGTACAAAGTAGAGAGCGCAATGAGCGTAAAATTCTCTTCGAAGTTTGCTCATGTATTGAAATGACCTATAAGATCAGTTGTGTTAACAGAAAAATCAGTTAGATTGATTAGGAATCTGTTAATTTTACAAAATTTTTTTAACTTAAGAGCGACAACTTCTCTTATGTTGAAATTACTAAACTAATTTGTTCGCTTGACAAAGAACTCAGTCGAATTAACCATAATTCGATAAATTTCACCGAATCTCCGTTAAGTCAAGAACAATAGAACCGATTTGTTGATTTTACTAGCACCATTTCTTTCAGTGTATATTTTACTTTCTTTGTTTTTATTGCTACTATTCAGGTTAAGTTTATTTTCTTAATTTATTAAATTTTCTGGGAGTAATTAAAACGATATCAGGTAGGGCAATGCGACAGCTGTTTCGATGATGATCGATCACTGGCAAATTTGACTCACACAACTTTTTCCCAATTACCTTCTTCTGCATATTTGCATGAACCAAAGCTTTTTATTGTTGTTGGCATGTTCGCAATATATATATTATCCAACCCAATTGTCAACCTCACCTATCCGTGGCGAATCCTGTTTCACTAATAGCCGAGGCTCTGACGACCCCGAACTCCTGATGGATCTAGAGGGTGGGAGGGCGGTATGGCCTAGAAGTTTTCATGTGGACATACCAAATCGTTTCCGAGATGGTCGGGCTAGTACCTTTTTGGTGATTGTTACCAGAACGTACCGGATCTGCACCCGGCAAAGTACCATCAACATCGATAATACTCCCCAAGGCCTTTCGGAAGTGTCCTTATCGCTACAACAACAACAACAACATGTAATTTTTATATGAAAGTTTTGTTTAAGGGTCTCAAGATAAGAAATAATTTTAAAATAACATTGAAAACATGATATGAGAGTTGAGCTTGTACTTATCGGCCCACAAAGACATAGACTGATTCTGTTCATGTTGTTTGTTGAAGAATCATACGCACGTTACTTGCCGCTTTTAAAACTGAAAGCTATGCTACGCTTTAAGGGTGCAGCCCTGTTATATCAAACGCAGCATCCGAACAAAATATATATCAAAATGTCTCTCACTCTTAACGAGAACTAATTTACATGCTTATATTTGTACGGATTAGGCGCGCAACCACAGCCTCTCACGTGTCCTGCGAATTGGATAGTTGTTTGTTGGAGAAAGATGTTTTCCACATACATAGCTGCAATGAATAGCATGGACAATACGGGACCAGTTCGGGGTTATATTTCGCCGCCAAATACAGCCTAAACTCAGGAGTGTTGTGTGTAGAAATTCTATAGATCCTGGTGGTGAATTGCGTCGGTTTTATTTTTTTAACGCGTTCCAAGGTTGCCCATGCAGCAAATAGCAGCAGTTCTACGCCTGAGGAAATAAAAACATAAGATTCTGCTACCCAAATTTCTCAAATTTTTTGGCAAAATTGAGTAGTTTATTTTATAATGTTTGGAGGCGTGGTATTACTAAAGTTGGCACCATCCTCTATTGATTTGAATATTATCGAAAATATATGTGTCACAAGATATAGCTAGGATTGCCATATGGATTAGATCAGGTTGTTTTGTACAGATATTTTCTTTTAAAAACATATAAGCTAAAAATGTTATATGTATTTAATTAGCGAGACATGCTCATATTGCTTTATATAATTGTTTTTGTTAATCTTAGAGATCAATTACAAAGCGAGCAGAAAGGCATTCATATGGCTGAGTGGATACAGGCATCTGCCTTTAAGCTAGTATAAAGTTTGAATGTTGGAGATTTCGAGTTCAATACTCAACTCCCGAGAAGCTAGCTGATGAAGAAGTGAAATTCAGAAACATGTCCTAGTAACCATATCCGTTTGAAAACATTGTAGTTTTTCTCTCATATCAATAAAAATGTTATATTTTATTTTGATACAATTTAATAGCCTTAAATGTTGCAATTAATTAGATTTGTTGAGCCGAAAGGCTGCGGTTAATGAATAAAACTTTCTTTTGGTTTGTTTTATATTCATCTATATATATAAAAAGAAGTGTACATTTTGATTGTCACTCCATAACTCGAGAACGGATAGAAAGATTGCCATGAAATGTTTAGGAAAGATACAGGAAGGATAGATGATGGTTAGGTGATTTTGAAATCCCAAATCGGTTTAGCCATAAGAATATAAAAATCAAATTCTGTGTATGTGTGTATGTTCGCTATGGAAACGTATTTCCCACACTTCAATCATCACCAAATTTTGGTTATAGGTTCCTTCGATCAACGGGAAGGGTTTAGGCTAAAAATAATTTCGATATATAAAAGGGGCGTGGCACCTCCCATACAAATAGTATCGTTGGTACTGCATAACTTTGAAGGTATACATGCCAGAACATTGAAATTCAGTAAGGAGTTATATGAGGTCAATCCCTAACACCACCAAGAAAATGTGGGATTGGGAAAACGGGCCGTGGCACCTCCAATACAAATGGAATATATCATACTGCATATCTCTTGATGTAGTAATGGTAGGATAATGAAAAGTGGTAAGGAGCTATATGACGTTGTCCTAACACCTCCAGTAAAATGTGGAATGGGGAAAAAGGGGCGTGGCACCTTCCCTACAAATGGGATTTTTCAGAACTATGGCTGCCGTACAAACTTAAGTTATTTTAAAACCTAAAGTTTGAGTGCATTGTTGAGTTTGGCTGTTATGCCTTTTGAACGTTTAGTAATCTGACGCCGTTAAAAAAATTTGTTAGCTTCAGTCTATCTACATCTATCTATATATATAAAAATCAAATTCTGTGTGTGTGTTCCCTATGAAAACGTGTTTCCCATACATCAATCATCACCAAATTTTGGCTGTAGGTTCCTTCGATCAAGACGAAAGTTTTTCATATTTCAGAATTAAGAATTTTAAATTTAAATGTTTTTGTTTTTTGGCTATGCG
The DNA here is from genome assembly GCF_040869045.1 of Eurosta solidaginis. Classification (NCBI taxonomy): domain Eukaryota; kingdom Metazoa; phylum Arthropoda; class Insecta; order Diptera; family Tephritidae; genus Eurosta; species Eurosta solidaginis. The sequence continues at coordinate 255,848,189 of NC_090322.1, forward strand.
AACGAACTATCTTCGCTCCCAAAAATGATCATGTGAACAAAATCAATGATCGCATTCAAAACCAATTTCATGGTGAAGCGACGAAATATAAATTGATCGACACAGTTACAGATGAAGATAAAATTGTGAATTATCCAATTGAATTTCTAAACTCTTTAGAACCACCTGGAATGCCTGCGCATATATCAATTTTGAAAATTGGCTCACCAATCATGCTTCTTCGGAATTTAAACCACCAAAATTGTGCAAATGGACTTTGCGTTTAGAAATTAATACCGAGTTTAATCGAAGCAACAATCATCAGCGGTAAAAGCAAAGGTGAAGATGTGATCATACCACGGATCCCAATCATTCCTACAGAATTTTAAGCGCTTGCAGTTTCATGTACGCCTTGCTTTTGCAAGCACAAGGACAATCGCTTACTATTGCATGCTTAAATTTAGAGAGTCCGTGCTTTTCCCATGACCAGCTATATGTTGCTTGCACTAGAGTTGCAAAACTAAAAAATTTGCTTATCTTTGCACCGAACGAAAAACCAAATATATTATGTACCCACTTGCATTACAATAAGATACAATAATAAAATGTTTTAGAAAATTTCACCAAATATGCGTACAAAATTCAATTCAATTTACGGAACAATAAATTAAATTATCAGAAAACAAAACAGAAAAAATAACGCAACATTCATTCTATCTCGGGCGTTACAACGTACGCCTGGTAAAGCTAATATTCATATATTTTAATTTCGGTGGTTATTATCACTTCAATCTGAAGTCATCATCAGGGACATATGGACACGAATATATTAGTATAAAACAAACCAAAAGGAAGTTTTATTCATTAACCGCGACCTTTCATGTTATATTTTACTTTAACTTTCGGGTTGTGGTGTTATTTTTGATTTGACTTAAAGAAAAATTTGAAATTTCAATTTGCTAAATTTATTTTGTCAGTTTTTTTATAATTTTTTTTTTTCTAATATCTTTTTATGGCTGAAATTGTTGCTTTAATTTAACTAAAAATTTAAACAAAAACTTTAACTTTGGGAAAAGCTCAGTATATTCAAAATATTTTTCTTTTTTTGAGTGAAAATTTAAACAACAACTTAAACTTTCGGAATAGTGCAGAATTTTTAAATAATTTTTTTTTTTTTTGAGATTTTGTTTATTTTATTTAATGCAATCGAAAATATTGAAAAAAGTTTTAGTTATATTAAAAAATTCTCTTTTTTAATTGCCTTTATATTAAAACTTTAACTATCAAATAATATATTTATTTTTTTATTCAGCGCAACAGTTTTTAAATCTGCAATTAAATTTCAAAAAACAAAATTTGTTCTAATTTTTTTTCTTCAAAATTTTATATTTTATTTATATTTGTTTTTTACTCATATTTTTAATATTTATTACGAAATCTATAACTTTATTTTCCAATTTCATTTTACATACATATAATCCATCTTGTAATAATTCACAATTTCCTTCAGTTTGTACACTCAATGACGCAATCATTCATTGAAACGTTGATAAATTGTGACATATAAATTTAAATTTGTTTGTATGTTTCATTTATTCATGTTATTGCTTATTCCTTTTCTTCTTCTTACTTTGCCTAGCGTTATGCTTAAATGCAACTTAAGTTTCATGCTCTATTATAAATCAAGCTTTGTTTGTAGCTCTTTTGAGTACCAAATGTCAAATGCTCAGTCAAAGAAAAAAAACTTTTATTGTGTTGTCTGTGTTTTTATACTCAGTTGAGCAGAGCTCACAGAGTATATTAAGTTTGATTGGATAACGGTTGGTTGTACATATATAAAGGAATCGAGATAGATATAGACTTCCATATATCAAAATAATCAGGATCGAAAAAAAATTTTATTGAGCCATGTCCGTCCGTCCGTCCGTCCGTCCGTCCGTCCGTCCGTCGGTTGACACGATAACTTGAGTAAATTTTGAGGTATCTTGATGAAATTTGGTATGTAGGTTCCTGAGCACTCATCTCAGATCGCTATTTAAAATGAACGATATCGGACTATAACCGCGCCCACTTTTTCGATATCGAAAATTTCGAAAAACCGAGAAAGTGCGTTAATTCATTACAAAAGACAGATAAAGCGACGAAACTTGGTAGATGGGTTGACGTTATGACGCAGAATAGAAAATTAGTAAGATTTTGGACAATGGGCGTGGCACCGCCCACTTTTACAAGAAGGTAATTTAAAAGTTTTGCAAGCTGTAATTTGGCAGTCGTTGAAGATATCATAATGAAATTTGGCAGGAACGTTACTACTATTACTCTATATGTGCTAAATAAAAATTAGCAAAATTGGATGAAGAACGCGCCCACTTTTTAAAAAAAATTTTTTTTAAATTCAAATTTTAACAAAAAATTTAATATCTTTACTGAATATAAGTAAATTAAGTCAAAATTCAACTCCAGTAATGATATGATGCAACAAAATACAAAAATAAAAGAAAATTTCAAAACGCGCGTGGCTCCGCCCATTTTCATTTAGTTTGTCTAGAATACTTTTATTGCCATAAGTCGAACAAAAATTTACCAATCCTTCTCAAATTTGGTAGGAGCATAGATTCTATGACGGTAACTGTTCTCTGTGAAAATGGGCGAAATCGGTGGAAGCCACGCCCAGTTTTTATACACAGTCCACCGTCTGTCCTTCCGCTCGGCCGTTAACACAATAACTTGAGCAAAATCCGATATATCTTTACTAAACTTAGCCCACGTACTTACCTGAACTCACTTTTTCTTGGTATAAAAAATGGGCGAAATCTGACCATAACCACGCCCACTTTATCGATATCGAAAATTACGAAAAATGAAAAAAATGCCATAATTCTATACCAAATACGAAAAAAGGGATGAAACATGGTAACTGGATTGGTTTATTGACGCAAAATATAACTTTGGAAAAAACTTTGTAAAATGGGTGTGAAACCTACCATATTAAGTAGCAGAAAATGAAAAAGTTCTACAAGGCGAAATCAACAGCCCTTGGAATCTTGGCAGGAATACTGTTAGTGGTATTGCATATATAAATAAATTAGCAGCACCCGACAGATGATTTTCTGGATCACCTGGTCCACATTATGGTCGATATCGCGAGAACGCCTTCACATATACATCTAAGGGCCACTCGCTTTTAAAACCCTCATTAATACCTTTAATTTGATATCCATATCGTACAAAAACATACCAGAGTCACCCCTGTCCCACCCTAATGACGATATCTCGAAAAGGCGTCCACCTATAGACCTAATGCCTACTCCCTCTTAAAATGCTCAGTAACACCTTTGGTTTGATACCCATATCGTACAAACATTCTAGAGTCACCCCTGGCCCACCCTAATGGCGATATCTCGAAAAGGCGTCCACCTATAGAACTAGTGTCCACTCCCTCTTAAAATGCTCAGTAACACCTTTCGTTTGATACCCATATCGTACAAACATTCTAGAGTCAACCCTGGCCCACCCTAATGGCGATATCTCGAAAAGGCGTCCACCTATAGACCTAATGCCCACTCCTTCTTAAAATGCTCAGTAACACCTTTCGTTTGATAGCCATATCGTACAAACATTCTAGAGTCACACCTGGCCCACCCTAATGGCGATATTTCGAAAAGGCGTCCACCTATAGAACTAAGGATTACTCCCTTTTAAAATACTCATTACCTCCTTTCATTTGATACCCATATCGTACAAACACATTCTAGAGTCACCCTGGCCCACCCTAATGGCGATATCTCGAAAAGGCGTCCACCTATAGACCTACTGTCCACTCCCTCTTAAAATGCTCAGTAACACCTTTCGTTTGATACCCATATCGTACAAACATTCTAGAGTCACCCCTGGCCCATCCTAATGGCGATATCTCGAAAAGGCCTATAGACCTAATGTCCACTCCCTCTTAAAATGCTCAGTAACACCTTTCGTTTGATACCCATATCGTGCAAACATTCTAGAGTCACCCCTGTGCCACCCTAATGGCGATATATCGAAAAGGCGTCCACCTATAGACCTAATGCCCACTCCCTCTTAAAATGCTCAGTAACACCTTTCGTTTGATACCCATATCGTACAAACATTCTAGAGTCACACCTGGCCCACCCTAATGGCGATATCTCGAAAAGGCGTCCACCTATAGAACTAAGGATTACTCCCTTTTAAAATACTCATTACCACCTTTCATTTGATACCCATATCGTACAAACACATTCTAGAGTCACCCTGGCCCACCCTAATGGCGATATCTCGAAAAGGCGTCCACCTATAGACCTAATGCCCACTCCCTCTTAAAATGCTCAGTAACACCTTTCGTTTGATACCCATATCGTACAAATATTCTAGAGTCACCCTTGGTCCACCTTTATGGCGATATCTCGAAAAGGCGTCCACCTATAGAACTAAGGATTACTCCCTTTTAAAATACTCCTTACCACCTTTCATTTGATACCCATATCGTACAAACACATTCTAGAGTCACCCCTGGCCCACCCTAATGGCGATATCTCGAAAGGCGTCCACCTATAGACCTAATGCCCACTCCCTCTTAAAATGCTCAGTAACACCTTTCGTTTGATACCCATATCGTACAAACATTCTAGAGTCACCCCTGGCCCACCCTAATGGCGATATCTCGAAAGGGCGTCCACCTATAGACCTAATGCCCACTCCCTCTTAAAATGCTCAGTAACACCTTTCGTTTGATGCACATATCGTACAAACACATTCTAGAGTCACCCCTGGCCCACCCTAATGATGATATCTCGAAAAGGCGTCCACCTATAGACCTCATTCCCACTCCCTCTTAAAATGCTCAGTAACACCTCTCGTTTGATACCCATACCGTACAAACATTCTAGAGTCACCCCTGTCCCACCCTAATGGCGATATCTCGAAAAGGCGTCCACCTATAGACCTAATGCCCACTCCCTCTTAAAATGCTCAGTAACACCTTTCATTTGATTCCCATATCGTACAAACACATTCTAGAGACACCCCTGGTCCACCTTTATGGCGATATCTCGAAACGGCGTCCACCTATGGAACTAAGGATCACTCCTTTTCAAAATACTCATTAACAGCTTTCATTTGATACCCATATCGTACAAACATATTCTAGAGTCACCCCTGGTCCACCTTTATGGCGATTTCTCGAAAAGGCGTTCACCTATAGAACTAAAGCCCATTCCCTTTTAAAATACTCATTACCACCTTTCATTTGATACCCATATCGTACAAACACATTATAGAATCACCCCTGGTCCACCTTAATGGGGACATCTCGAAAAGGCGTCCACCGATAGACCAAAGGCCCACTCCCTCTTAAAATGCTCAGTAACACCTTTCATTTGATACCCATATCGTACAAACAAATTCTAGAGTCAGCCCTGGTCCACCTTTATGGCGATATCCCTAAATGGCGTTCATCCATAGAACTATGGCCTACTCTCTCTTGAAATACTCTTTAATACCTTTCATTTGATACACATGTTATACAACCACATTCCAGGGTTACCCCAGATTGATTTTCCTTATTTTGTCTCCATAGCTCTCAACTGAGTATGTTATGTTCGGTTACACCCGAACTTAGCCTTCCTTACTTGTTTTTTTTTTTTTTTTTGATAAATTTTTATCTATTATGGTATTTTTCAATGTCTCTTTTTCTTCTGCTGATTATTTTCTGTTTTTTCTCATTGTTAATTTTTTTCTACTTCTCGCAAACCACAAAGTTATTTTACATCAAGGACGATTCAGTAACATTTTCTCTTTTATTGAAATTGGCTCGCCTCATTTATGTTCGCTTTACGAACGGCTGCTTTTTGTAAACTTGGCTTTGAGAGTGTAAGCCTCTGCGTTTCACAACTTTTTAGCAAATATAATTTTTTCGCACACAAATACGCCAATATGTGTATAAAGTAAATATTGGCTTTATTTGGCGATTTTAAATTTTACACGCTTCGTTATTATTTTTCCGAAAACAAATATTGTTGATTTGTATTTTTTTTTTTTTCTTTAATAAGTATCTGCTTTGTGAAGCATTGCAAAACATTTTTTATACATACATACATCCATAGTTTTATCCGAAACAATGTAGGTATTACATTGAGAATTCCCTTTAAAGTGATTTTTCGTTATTTTGCCATAACTGAGTCAGTGTTATAAAAATCTACTAATTACGCCTAATTTTATTTCTTTTACTGAAGGTAAGTTGCGATTCTCAACAACTCTTGTTTTGCGTCTTGCAAACTATGCCAAATATCGTGGAATCAGCCTTCTTAATATCACATATAAGGTCCCGTCAAGTGTATTGTGCGAGAGATCGAAGCCCATCGTGAATTAGGTAATTGGACCTTATCAGTGCGGCTTCAAGCCTGGTAAATCCATCTCTTCTTCGATTTTAACGCCGCCTGCGACAGCAAAAAAAGGAGCTGCCTATATGCCGCTATGTCTGAATTTGGTTTCTGCGCAACATTTATACGGCTGAACAAAATTACGTTGAGCAACACAATCAGCTCAATCAGAATTGGGAAGGACCTCTCCGACCCATTCGAAACTTAACAAGGTTACGGACAGGGTTACCTTCTAACGTGCGATTTCTTTAATTTCATGCTGCAGAAAATTATACTTGAACAATATTCTATAAAAGCGTGCAATTACTTGCGTATGCCTGAACAGTTCTGTTTACTCCAAACTGGAAAAAGAAGCGTAAAGAATGTGTTTGTTGATGGATGAGGACAGAACAAAGTACCTGCTGTCATCGAGCAAAGACTTCGTTTATTTCGAAACCAACACGATTACCTCTGAAATCACGCGAAGAATCACTCTTACCAATAAAGGCTACTTTGGACTAGGTAGGCAATTGAAAAGTAAAGTCCTCGGCAAACGAAAATTATGCTCTACAAGTCACTTATCGCATTCGTCCCGCTATATGGCGCAGACGCATGCATCACGAAAACATCAAATGAAGCGACTCTGGGAGTGTTCGAGAGAAAAGTTGTTGTGCTGATTTTCCCTGATGAGGCAGAAAAGCAGGTGATTCCACACGTTAGGCGAAAACGCTGGGCGTTTTCTTTAAATTACTTTTATGGCATTTCTGATACTCCCGATTCCCGAAACAACGATCCTATCACGATAGTTGGAAACTATCGGTATGTTGTCAATATCGTTAATAGTTTTTCACCTCCAATCTTAACTCAAAAGTATCTCAGTAGGTAGGTTAAAACGGCTGTAACTGAAAAAATATATTTTTTGATCGAAAATATATGAATTTAATTTAAATTTTTTTTTTTTCCCACTAAAACTTAAACCGCCCAACTAAACTGTGAAACACATATTCTAGTTATTTTCCTAGTAAAAAAAAAAAAATAACACACTATAATGGAATACCGTGTTCGGACGTAACAAAATATTAGATACCCAATCATTAACTAAAAGATAGCAGGAAACCCTTCCTCCAAGATTTTAACATGATTTTCATTTAAATCTTTTAAATTTTTTTCCTTAAAATGTTGGCGGTGTCACGAGAATTTTTCAAAATTTTCAAAATTTCTATTTTGAGTCATAAGGTCAACCCACGTATCAAGTTTTTTCAATTTATTGGTCTTTGGTAATGAATTATACAATTTTTTTTAATGTTCGACATTTTCGATATCGACAAAGTGGGCGTGGTTATCGTACGATTGCTCATTTTCAATGCCAATCTAATCCTGGTTCAGTTAAGCCAGTAGACCATATTTTGTAAAGATATTTCAATTTTTGATCAAGTTATAGTGTTAAAGTATAAAAAGCCGGACATGACCCAACCAAAATTTTTCTCGATGCTGATAATTTTAATATTGGAAAGTCTATATCTATCTAGATTTTTTTATACCTTATCGTACAATTACTTTCCAATCAAAGTTTTAATATCCTCGGGTACAAGTATACGATGGGTATACAAAAATAAATACATTGCCCGATATACCCCAAAAGAGATTTGGAGCGAGCTTATATTCCAGTTTGCGTCGTACTCCTTTAAATTTTTCCTACAAATTGGCGGAACGCGACTACATGTTTTAGGTATACCGAGTACGAACGGAATATGCAAGCAGATGAATTTTCGCTGAGAAGCTTTTTATGGCAGAAACACACTCGGTGTGTTTGCCAAACCATGCTCACAATTTTTTTCTAATTGGAAAGCTTCTTTCTAACGATTTTGTTGATGGGACTTGAGCCCATTATCTTTGATGTGGTAGGCGAGCACGCTACCGTTATATCAACCGACCTCCTGAGATTCGACTTAAATAATGGCATCGTTAGGACACGACCTTATGAACAAAACTATTTAGCTATTTGTTAGGCATCAGCTTTTTTCTTTCTACTACAAAAGTTGGTTCTATTAAGCAAAGTAAAATTTAAGATTTTTTTTTCTTGTAAATTATGAGTGGGCAATAACTTTTTTCACATTTTGCTCTTACTTAGCTCACAAATGTTTTTGCACCTATTTTTTTCTCGAAATATATGTAATTAATAATTTTTATTTGTAATAAACTTTCCACTTCCAGCTATTGCATCAAATTATGTAACACATAAAATCATTTTTTTTTTTCTTCTGGTTTTATTATCCAATTTTTTTAGTTATCCAATTTTCCATTATTTTCTTCTTAAAACTATTTGATTAAATTAACTTTTTGCCTCTCACACGCGCATTTATTTTGACCGCAAATGACTTTTATTGCACGACTGAGTTGTATATACATACGTATGTATGTATGTACAGTGACGGCCAAAATTCTATATACATCCCTTATTTACGCTGGATTGACATATTAATAACTTATCTGAAAAATATGTTAACACAGTTGTATTTTACATCTTTTTCTAATCATAATAAACTAAAAAAATGCTTACATTAACATAAAATAGCAAAGTTATGGGAAAGAAACGCGATAACAACTTCTTCGGATCGAGTGCAGTATTTGTTCTCCTCCACACTGTCGTTCTTCCATCACCACCGAAAATATTGAATTTTGACTTATCGGTAAGCCATCCCCTTTCCCCTCAGAGCTTGCGCGAGCTCCAAGCGAAGTTTACGGGTTCTTTTCATAAATAAGAGGCAGACAAAAATCCAAAAGCCCTGCTCTAAAGTTGGCCGCAGATATAACAAGCTACTCAGGCAGCTGCGTCCATCCAAGAACAGTTATAAGAGCTCTGAACAAGGGCGACTATAACAGTCGACTATAACAGTCTTATTTACATATGAAAAGAAACCGCAAACTTTGCTTGAGCTCGCTCACAAGGGAAAGGGGATGAATTACCGATAAGGCAAAATTCAATATTTTCGGTGGTGACGGAAGAACGAAAGTGTGGAGGAGAAAAAATACTGCACTCAATCCGACTTCAACTGTAAGATGATGTCTCGGCGATATAGTTTGCGCTTCTTAATTTCGGTAGAACAACGATTTTCAAAGTGTGTTGCAATTGTCTGTGCTCAACTCAAGTTAACAATTTTTGCATTTCAACATATGAATTTTTTTTTTTTTCTTTTCTAGGCTGTACACAAATTGTTTACGTCAACCGATATTTTTTTTAAAGAAGTCATTGTTTATATTTAAGTGATTAAACCGCAGCTAAAATCAATATAAGCAAAACATAAATACAAGGTGCAATAACCTTCGAAAAGATTTTAGGTCGAGCTTCTCTTCTAATTTGCGTGGTGCTCCGATCAATGTTTCCTACAAATTAGTGGGAAGGGATCTACATATTTTATGCCCGCTCCGAACGGCATCTGCAAGGTAGATAAGTTTGCACTGAGAAGCTTTTAATGGCAAAAATACACTGCCAGTGTTTGCCAAATCACTGCCGAGCGGCGATTTCGCTTAGAAAACCTTATTAAAAAAGAAATTTGTTTCTAAATTTGTATATTGCTTTGACCGGAAATCGAGTCCAGGATCTTCGTTATGGTAGGTAAACAGTTTTTTATGGTTAGTACAACACAGCATATTAGAATGCAAGTTAGTTAACTGGTGCGATATGTACACTTTTGTGAACGCTAAAAGCCCTGGCTGACATATCCATATTAAACAGCTGATCCAACCAACTTTATGGAAAGCAATGCAATTGGTCAATGGTCTAGGGCTGCCAGACGTCCCCGTTTTCCGGGACATGCCCGGTTTTCGGTCATTTGTTCCGGTGTCCCGGTGCAACCCTAAAATGTCCCGGTTTTAAAATCTAATCGATTGTAAAGAGCAATGAAATCTACCAACTATTTGGTTTACTTATAATGTGCGCTCCAACTAGTCTGAATACAAGTACCAACTACCGACTTTAATTCTAAAATTCTAGCATCGCTAGATAGTTGCACATTGCATAGTACACATACATATATCGATTATCGATGTAAAGTGTTCTTCCTAATTAGGTACAGCTGTTTTTGTTTTGCGCTAAGTTTTCTCACAAAATTTATAAAATAGATGTGTTTATAATACTTTCAATCACTTTTAGAAAATGCCAAAAAGGAAATGTAAATTCCTTCTCTCATACTCAGAGAAATGGTCTTTTATGAAACTTGGAAGAAGTGAACATGAATCGTTGTGCACAGTTTGCGATGTTTTATTGCCATTGGTTCACGGTGGACGCTCAGATATTCTTGATTATATCCACAGTTCCAAGCTCAAATCAAGGTTATGCGAGGCGTCTACTTCAAAAGAAATTTCTTCTTTTTCTGTAAAACCAAATACAACAAAGAAGCAGCTGATCTCCGCCGCTGAGCTGTTTAATTTTATCCTTTTATACTTAGGTATGTAAAAAAATTTCCATTCACGAAACCTAGTATTTAAACATACATACATAGGCACATACATATGTACCTACTTATTTATATGAACCACTTCAAAAGTATTTATTTTGAATTGTAGTTGTGATTAGCTGTTTTAGAGTGCCTGGAAGGTATATCATTTGTTTATGGATTTATTTTTGTGTTGTGCAAATAAAAAATAATGTAAACATTTTTTTTTTTTGGGAGGGGGGGTGTATATTCCTTGAATTTTCAAAGTGTCCCGGTTTTTGCTCCAGGGGAACCTGACAGCCCTACAATGGTGCCATACCATAACGCCCTAGTCATAACCACAACATACCAAGTAATGGGTTTTTGATTTATCGCCGTATCACCATATCCATAACCTATAAATTTTTTAAATAAAAACGAGCTCTAGGCCAAATAATTGTATATTCTTAATAAAACACAATACGTGAATCTTCGATATACAATTATATTATTTAATTTGTCGATATTTCGACTTCAGTCTGAAGTCATCATCAGGAATTGTTGAATGCAATATGTCGACTGCATTCAACAATTCCTGATGATGACTTCAGACTGAAGTCGAAATATCGACAAATTAAATAATATAATTGTATATCGAAAATTCACGTATTGTGTTTTATTAACAATATACAATTATTTGGCCTAGAGCTCGTTTTTATTTAAAAAGTTATAATTCAAAGGCCGTAAACAACAAAAATAATAACCTATAAATATTTCATTTTATTTGGAGTAAGCGACTTTTTTTTTTTTAAGCGAATTATTATTTTGGGAATTTGTTCGAAATTTTTTTGCATTTTCTTCTTTCTTATGAAATTGCCATATATTTTAGTTTAAGGCACCAATAACCGATGCCAATTGATATGGATAAGTTAAAATATGGTTAAGACTATGTATATTACGTTTTTTCGGCATAATTAAATTACCCCGCGTTCCAATGGACAATGATCCAGGTCTCGCTATAAATTTAGCATGCAAATGCAACAACAAATTCCTCCAAAGTGATTCATATTGTTGTTGCAATTGCAGGTTAAATTTATATCGGAATCTTGATCACTGTCCATTGGAACGCGAGGTTAGTTGCTTTATGTTCAAGAAGAGATTTGTTTTAGGTAAAACGATTAAAACAAAGGGTTAAAACGAAATTGCATGTACACATTTTTTCGGAACGTTTTTGTCTTTTCTAAACAATGAAAGTAGAGGGTGTATGTAGACTTATGTCCGTCACTGTATGTATTTACATATGTACATCTGTATGTAGTTATATAAATATGTACATAAAAATGGGTATTCGTTCTTTTCCGCCAATTAAGCTTTGCATTCTCGCTTTGTGTCATTAAAACTGTTATTTTTATAGTTGTTTATATTTTTATATATTTTTTTATGTTTGCAGTTGTTTTTTATTTATTTTTTTTTTTTGCTGTTTTTTATGAACATCGTATTTTACCGTAAAAAAAAAAACAAAAAAAAATCACACTACTTCATTTACACGCGTTCAAATGCGGCTTATATTGCTTTTTATTGTTGTTCTTGCATATTTTTATGTTGAAATTTTTTTATAGTTTGTTTATGGCACCGCAAATTTAAATTTTTTATGCACGTCGAAATATGATACGTTGTTTTATTTTCATTAAGGGGGAATGCTATTTCACACACACACACACACGCGCGCGCATATCTACTTTTACACGCTGGAATTTTTCATTATTACTGCAACATATTTTATTACCTACATTCTGTTGTTGTTTTTTTTTTTTTTTGTTTGCATTACATTTTCTTAATGCTGCATTCTTTTGCAATGCAACTCACCGACACACACACACACGCACGCACACATTCGCACAGCCGAAAAAAATTTTGGTTCAACAAAACCGTTCCAATCGCTCGCAAAGAGTGCTGCTTACAGGCGCAAAAAAGAAATACAACAACAACAACAACAATACAAAAAAAAAAAACAAGCTAAACGCCAAACAAACCGGTTTTCTTCCTCCAATGTATTTTCAAATATTGTTAACTCGCTTTAGCCAACAAACTAAACTGGCTGGATGACTGACTAACTGGCGCATTCTCTTCACACACCGGGAATACAAAACGCGCTTGCCACTGCCGCTGCGGCTGCTGACTGACTGGCTTGCGCTGACTTTTCTTGCAACACCTTTGCCTTGCCTTGCTTGCTTCAGCTAAAAAATTCAATTCAATGGCAAATGGCGTTCACAAACTGCTACCAAAAATATTTTTAACAACATCACTCATTTTTTATAAATTTTTTTTTACTTCTGCGTATGTATACTCTTTCCATATTGTTTCTGTAATTTATTTTTTTTTTAACCACAAAATTCATTTTATCGTCTTCGTCATCATCACCATTAAGAACTTGTAATTTATCTTCTAACACAAAATCTCTATGTTTGCCATAAACAAAAGTCGAACAACAAAAATTTAAAGAGTCACAACACTTTTAATGTTTTTTTTTTTTCTTTCTATTATTCACAGCATGCGCTTTAAATGCCCGACTAGGTTGGCCAACGCCAATAATTCGTTATAGACCTCATTCTACGTCCAACTATGAACGCTGTCCAACTTGTACTGACTTTAGAATTGACTCGGAGTGTAGCGTAAAACTTGACTGCTTGGTTGTGCTGCCCGTAACAACACAAAAGAAGACTCCAACGCGTTTAACTTGCTGCTGTTGTTGGCTGTCGTTGACGTTGCTGTTGCTTTTGCTGCTACCTTCGTTTGTCGGCTATCTATCGCCTGCTCGCCTGCCCGCTATGTAAAATGCATACACGTTTTTGCGAATTAACCAAACAACCCCACTGCTGTAAAAATTACAAATACATCAACGTTCATCTCAACTCACACTCCAACTCATTTACATGCGACTCATGCATAGCGCAGAGAAGGAGTTTTATTGAGAGCATGGGTGCCACTTTGACTGATTTGAATCGGAAGTGGTACGTTTTGTTGGTCCTTTTCAAGAAAGCTGGATGGGTTGGAAATAACCACCAACCAGATGTTGAAAGTGTGGGTTAGAGATGGAAGCGAACAATAAGGATTCGTGCCCGTGTCCTGAGCTCGACAGTCTAAGACTTCAGTTACTAGGAGTGATATTAGTATCTAACAGAAGCACGAAGTGGCATAAGTCCCAGAAAGTTTCTAGTATTTTCCAGGAGAACAGTTATTTTACAATATAGGTCCTGGTTTTTAATAGAGTATTTAAGTTTGGTCGTGAATGTATACCTTGTACCTTGAAAGTTATGGAGGATCGGCAACGCCTTCTTTTCAACTATTTTAATATGTGTAGTGCAACATCTGTAGGAACATACATGTAAGACCATGTTACCAAAATATGCTTCCTTTTACACTACATTTCTTCCGAACACAAGCTCCGTGTTTCCCAATTATTTTTTGCTCAATATGTCATGATAGAAAAAAAACTTTCGGTTTTTGCTTTCGGGCTATTGATACCGAGATTATGACGTGTCCTTCTAAACCTCTTTGGATATTTAGAGACATGTTTTGGCAATCGTACGAAATAGCCATAAACGGAGTTTGGTTTTGGTAGAAACGTAGTGTTAGCTTATTAACTTATTTAGTTTCCAGGATTCATAGGGATGAATGGCAACGATCAAGCATATAAATTGGACAAAAGCAGCTGCGGCACATCTCTTAGGACTTTAACCATTCAAAGCAATAAAAACTCACACAGTTAATTATTATACTGGGTCCAATCTATAGGATGGCAACATATAAAAGAGTAGTATATTGAAATAAACCCGAGACTGTTAACAGGAATATATAAATCGTACTGCGAACTCAAATGTCACAGCTACCTCCAGCTTCTGCGATATGGCGGATAAGACTACAGGGCACATTCGTGTCGAATATGACGCATTTCGATAAGTAGATAAAGGATTCCTGGTTCGCCTCTGCTTAAGTATAGGCAAAGATGCAAAGTTAAGTTGAATGCCGTATCTGACCGCCAGAGAGGTCGTAGTGTCTACACTTTTATCCATTCGATTCCATTCTATTGCCATTTTCAGGCATTACAAAACATTAAAACTTAACACATTTCTTTAACTAGAATATTGCGTACTATTTGTCTGCTCCTTCTTCCCCTCTTTTGGGGAGAGCTGCAACCCCCTACAATCTTAGTCCCATCTCACAATGCTACTCATCCTCTCTCAATCTCTCTCTCTTTCTCTATGTTCTTAATTCCCTTTACCCCATCCCCTTTTTTTCTTTTTCCCTACCTCTCAACCTTTACCGATAGTAAAAGTGCAAAAAGTTTGTACATGGTACAAAATATTTTAACATAGCTGCTATCAAAGTTACATAGATATATGTCAAATCTTAATCAAACGTTTTGCATTTGCAAAACTGTCGGTCCGCAGTGATGTTGATATCAGATATCATCGTTTCATAGGGTATGTGACACATAGTGGCTTGCGATGGACTTAATATAAATTCGCTTACATAAGTACGAGTTTGACAAAGCTGTACAAAGGAGATATTGGAGCCAACTACAAACTCAAGATGTGAGAAAGAACCGACGGTCTTCTAATTTGTTTCGTTGATGCCTATCGGTGTACCATCTTATCAAATAATTTTTTTATTTAACTATTACTGGATCTCTATAGCTCATTTAAATTTAATTTTGGTGATTTTCACGATAATTTTTGTACCTAACGAAATTTAGTCTGGCAACTGTCATAGTAAGCATAAAGGAGCACAAACATGCGCACAACACCAAGCCAGCAACAGAGAGCGCCCTCACCAACAGTAATGGAGCATGGAGCTAGTAGCAGCAGCAAGTTGTTTGATGTGTTCATGAGATGAATAAGCAAGGAGGGCATAATGAAGGCGGCAAAAACAAAAACAAGCAAATGAAATGTTTGTGTAAAATTCGTAATATAAGCAAAAGGGATATTATCAAAGGCAAATATCATCAGCTAACACCATTTACAACAACAAACTGAGCATTTGTCGTTTTACTAACAGAAACAACAAAAAAAAGAATGACAAATATTTCTGTTTCTTGAAGCTCAATTCATTTCAGTTTTAGCTCATCAGTCGACTTAGACTTTAGTCGCTACTCGCTTCCCTCCCCAACTATATTTATAAAATGCTTTTTTTTACTGGCTTCATGTCTTAACTTTGCTTTTGTTACCTCTTTGGTAGCCACAGGATTTTACAGTACCGTGTTACATTAAATTTCATTACATAAATACATAACTGCGTTCACTGCAGCAAAGGAAGAGCGACCTGGAAAGTTAAAAGAGAATGAGTACGTAAAATAGTTCTTGTTTGGCGCTCAGTAAGGAACAGTGCATTCCGGCTTTAAAAAAGTGATGAAAACCATATTAGGTCCTTTGGAGGTACATATCTCGCCATATGATTATATGTAAGTTAGAAAAGGAATGTTGAAGAGATATCGAACAAAGCTCCTGCAGCGTATTATACTTGAAAAACGGTCTTCGGAAGAACGGGTATGTTCAAATCTCTCATTCGACCCATACCAATGGGCGGCGCTTTGGTCTCGTGGAAAGCACAATATAAAAATAGCAATCAACTGAAGGTTGGGAAAGAATATCAGGAGAAGTGAGTAACGCAGTGTTAAACTTCATCTTTCTCTTGAAGCCCCTATATCTGCTCGTGCTCTGTTTGGCCACATGTGAGTATCTTAAACTAAGCGAATATAAAATGTGGAAATCGGCCCAGCCTCTAAACGTGACGATATTAGATAACACCTGAGTGAGTAATGAATCATAAAGAATTTCTGACATTTGAAGTGTCCTCCAAACAGAGGTACATACACATGTGCTATGGAAAGAACAGCTAGGCTGATCCAGGAGAGTACAGTCTCAGAGACCAATGTAACGTCTTTGTTGGCAGTCAGGCTGTCGTCAAGGCTATAGAATCCAACTTGATATATTCCAATATCATATAGAAATGCCGAACCTCGATGGCGTGCATAGTAGAGATATACGCCGCCGATAAACGCCGCCGCCGCCGCCGATTTGGGTCGTTTTTCGCACGCCGCAGCCAAATGTCAAAAATATCGGCGGTGGCGGCGTCCGGCGCGTTACTATATTTTCTCGTTTAAGACTGTTTAGGCCATTTATTGTTCATGTCGAAAATTGGTCGGATAGGGTCGAAAGTGGTATCAGCGGATGCGCATCACAGCCAGTTATAAGAAACTAATTGCGAAATTTAACTCTTTCTAACTGTTCAAAGGTTATTTTAAAAAAACAGGCGTTTTCGATGTCAGCTTAACACGGACTTTGCATCGCCCAATTTACCAAGTTATTTAAACAAAACACTAAAAGAAAAGTTATATAATAAATTTATATGCTCACTTTGCGTATTTCTTTTTTCAAAAAATTAATAATGAATTCAAATAAAATTACCCACGGCGAACATGTTTTCAAATTGTCCTCAAGTTGTTAAAAAAAGCAAAATACCCAAAAATGGTGCCGATTTTTAAAAGAAATTTATATTGCGATTGGCTGAAAGAATAAGCGAAATCAGTGATACAAAATCCTTTAGTAGGTTCTAGGGGCATAAGCATTCCTTTGAAATGACTCTTATCTCATACTTAAGTTGAGGATATATGTACGTTTGAGAAGGGTTTGAAAAATCACTTGGGCTTACATTCAAACATCTGTTGTTTATTTGCCAAACTAAAAAAGGCGTCTGAAATGTTAATTTTGATTTTCACACTTCATCCTTCAACACCCAAGGCTCCCGGTCTGACATTTCCTAAAGTTGGCGGCCCTATCCAAAACTAGTCCCTTGGAATGAATCACATTGATTGTAGCCTATCAACCAAGTTTAAATATTACCTACACGTTACGGCTCCTTTTACAAATTTGTATACGTAGGCATATATATTTAGCAGGTGAGGCTTTGTCCTTCGCAAGAACACTCAAAGTGGTGAAACAAAAGCTTTCCCAGGACAGTCGAACTAATGGCCGTATGTGCTACTGCCCTAATGTAATGGACAACTAGTCTGAAGCTACGCGGTCATCCATAATGAGCTCTTATATCATAAGGCCGGAAAACAACGGTTAACATCTTTCAAGTTAAAATCGGTCAACTTTCATACTAAAATATCGTTTTGATTTAACGAAGACTATTGAAATCAATGTTGTGAACACAAACGTCTGCAAACTTTGGTTTACATTTTAAAAATTTTATCCAGGGTCCTTGAAAAATTTTAATTATGTAGATGCGCCGATTCCACCATTCACCCATTCCGCACTGACATCCACTTAGACGATGGCGGCATCCTTGGCCGAATAGTCACTCCCTAACGTTTCAAGTTGCTTCTCCGGTGTAGCTCGGAATCATAGCTCGACAAAAGAATCCGTTAAAAAGTCTTCGGAGCTACGCCTAGAGCTTCTAGGAAAGTGACGTCGACGAAGGTATGAGTTCGAAGTCACAGTCCTATAGCTTCTGTGCTGATATATGGTGTGAGGGTCAGGAGGCGTGGTAGCGACTAGTGGTCGGGATTGCTGCTGTTCGCACATCGGGAGTTGTAGCTCTTAAAAACAGCCGAAAAAACTGGAGGCGCCCTGTGCCACGAGAGTCATGAGTATTAATAAACAATTAATAGCAACCGTAAGTCGCATTTGTGCGTGACCGCCAAGGAGCCACAAATTATTTAAAGAAATTGTGTTCGCGACGATTATTAGGAGTTAACCATAGGTGAAACTACGCTTTGAACGACATATACAGACAAAAGTGTGACCATTTTATGTATCTCTATTTCTTTTCAGCAGACGCAGCAGTACCAATTCCAAAGACCGGGGTTAGGTTCCAAGCCTCTCTGGAATAAGTGAACGAGGGACAATCCCTTCGCAAAGAGCTACTCCGGAAAATTTTTGAACGGTCTGCGAAATCTTGAGGAAAAACCCCGGATCTTTTCGAAATAGCCAACACGTTGATTTCCTTAAATACATACAAACAAAACCTTTCCTAAATATTATTTTTTTAAATAGAAAAATCAAACTTTTCAAAGTAAGAACACCGGCGTACGCCGGCGTGTCGCCCACGCCGCCGCTGATAAGTGATCGGCGTAAACCTCTAGTGTTTCGCACTTTCTAGGATCATCGAGCACAGCAATATTGAAGGTAAGGCATTTGATGGTGGTCAGTAGAAGTTCCAAAATAAATATAAACTACACTAACAGCTCATTTTTCTGCCGAAAATATAGAATTGAATTAAATACTATTGTAACGTACATGCAGTGAATCAACGGTACGAATTTTGAGGTCTCAAAGTCCTTATGACCATGTTTTAATTGGAAAGAGACGGGTCTCCTTATCTAACTAAGGCAATCTCAAGTGAGAATATTTACGGACGTCAAGGCTGGTCAGTGTTGTATTACGCCGATGCTTTAACCGACGCATAACAACATATTCCCACATTAAAGGCTGTCAGTATGAAGAAGAAGAGGAGTATCTTCGCACAATCCCTCAAAAAAGTATGAGTTTCTTTCATCGCCTAGATAGAATTTTCTACACAGACAGCTTCCATAACAATCTAAAAAGCGAGATCTTCCAGCACCTAAATATTTTTTTTTCCAAGCAGAATATTAAAATGAATCGAAAAGAACTAGGCAGGTCCCTTATGGCACTAAGGCAGAGTAATCTATTCATCATTTTTATTTGCAAATATTCTTAGTCATGCCACTGTGAGTTGCTCTTTATCAATTGGCTTGGTTGCTTTTTCTCTGAGTTTACATATCTACGAGTAGGTACATAACACATCTACAAATATTTTGATACATGAATGTATGTAGGTACGTAAATATATACGTATGAACGCCTGCATATCAATTGCTTTGCAATGTCGTTTAGAGAAAAAGGCGATTTTAGTCGACATCGATATGTGTACCTTCGTATGTGTGTATGTATCCTTATAGCCGAACTAATTAGTTGCAAACTACTACACAACTACTTCCCGTTCTATAAACTGAGTCGATCGCCATACGAAAACATGCAAATGAATGCCCCTAGATTTGGAGCTTATGTTGAGACGGTATCAGAATAAAACATATAAAACTTTATTTTTAGCATTCAAATATGTACCGCTTTACTTTTACTTTTAATACTATTATTTTCACCATGGGAAGCTCGCATTCAGTTCTGCAGTTTTTTTTTCACAGTAATTTCATCGTAGTTTTGTGAAACGAGAAGCATACTTTAAGGCGGAAAAATTAAAAAATAACAATAATTATCATTAGACAAATTTTTTGTTCTGGCCTTGAGCTCGAATCGAAGCTTGAATCGGCGGAACAAAGAGTTAAATAAACAAAATTATGACAGAACGGATTTAGAGCTTTAAAAGATAATTGATGAAATTATTGACATTTTCAGTAAGGAAATAAAAAAATAAAAATAAAATACAAAGAGCGATATACCTCCAAAGAGAACTGGGCCAAGCTTCTCTTTCAATTTGCGTCGTCTTCCTTTTGAACTTTGCAACAAATTGGCGGGACGGATCCTTGATGTCATACGTCGACTCCGAACGGCATCTGCAAGGCAGACGAATTTTCACTGCGGAGCTTTTCGTGGCAGAAATCTTATCCGTTCCGATATAGAGTCCTTAACACATGCTATGTCACTTCTCTTGACTTTTTTGAACGTATTTCAGTAGTTGGTCTCTCACATTGAGTGGTTCCTTTTGATACCACAATGGCCGCCGTTTATGCATTTCTAATGTTTGAATTTGGAATGAACTTTGTACAGATCATTTTCGGGGAACATAGTTACTTACAGTGCAGCACATCTGACTTATTTTTTTTTTTTGCTCTAAAAAGAACTTGGTCAAGTTGTAAAAAATCTGTAAGAGTAACAGCCTTGGTGCGCCAATCCCTGTACAATGCCTAATATTTCATACCACTTTAACTGTCCGCGTTTAGTCCTTCCAAATTTTTTTTTTACCTTGAAAATAAAAACGCCGAGAAAAACTTTAGCTGCATATTACATCAGCGCCTAGCAACTTCCTTATGCCTCCGGAAGGAATGTGAAAAAGTGGTAGAAGGAGAAATGGTGAAACTTTTAAGAGCTAGTATGAAATGTTACCAATAATATAGGACAAAAGCTTAACCTCTTCAGGATTGAGCACACATATCCGTGGGACACCAAAAGACCAGTTTAACTTTTAAATGAAAATCAAAATTAAAGTAGACGGGATGGACTACAATTTCTTTAAGAAGAATATATCCGTGCAATGCAGTCTTTCAGAAAAATAGAAAAATGTCATATGAAAGCTTATAAATGCCGACAAAGTCGTATGTTTTTGAAAAAAGATCGGTTGCTAGGAAAGTTTCTGAAAATAGTAGTAAGAGCAGTTTCTTACCACCTGAGTCAGTCCTAGTACAGGCCTTAAGCTTCTTAATGCCGTTAGTTAAAACCCTTCGAATAGTATAATTAATTCCATGTTTCTTCCATATTCCGCGTAAAAGCAATGGCTGTTGCAAGCTATCCAAAATAGCGGCCTTTGGACTAGTATTTTTCGTGACCTATTTGCTGTTTTACCACATGGCATACATCACGAAGTCGTAGCTAAATACATACATATATATGTGAGTTTATATTCGGGGCCTGTAAAACGTGTTTGGCTTCCTATTTTCTGGCATTTTATTTTTTGCAGCTTCAATTGTTATTGCATACAACAAAGTACTTGTTTTTGTTATGATCCGTATCACATTCTTTACGTCTACAACTCGTTTTTGTCGTGCGCTCTCTCACAAAATACAAATTTAAGATTTACGCGATTAGAACTAAGGGAGTTTCGTGCAGTGTAATATTCTCTTAGTTTCTATTTTGGTTATTTATCCCTTATTTTGACCACAATATAGCAAAATTTTACATTTATCAGAGTTTACTTCATGTAACAGTGAGTTACAGCACAGTGTGAATTTTTTATTTTCTGTATGTGAAAAGAGAAAGAAGAAAATAAAAAAGTTTAATCCGGGCGAACTTCGTGCTACATGCATTTATGTGTGTGTGCCTGTGCTTGTGTGTGGTTATGTACGCTGCAGGGTGCGTCAAGTGGTGGGGTGCAGATGAATTTTAGCAGCTGTTTTGCATTTTCTTTTGTATGCAACATTTTCCTCATTTTGCCGGCTTCCCTTTGTAATCGTAGTTTGTGTTTAGATTGTTTTTGCTTGTATGCTTTGCTAATGTGATTCGGCATTATGTCGCGATGTCTAGGTTTGTACGAGTTTGAGTTTGTGTGTTTGTAATCGGTTATGTGAGATATGAGTGGGTTGTTGGGGTGCTAGAAATTTCCGTTTTTATTTTATCGTTCATTTGAGGTTGAATAATCAGTGTTGCCAGTTGTGTTAACAAATTTTAAAGGATTATTGCTCGGGGAATAGGTATGTGATTGTTAGATTCTTGGGTAGAATTTTAGTTCTTTTCAATTTACTCATATTTAAGGTTAAGCGTAAGGAACTTAGGAGGTTTTCCACTGTTTTGTCGAGGTAATATTCTAAGTCTTAAAAACGTAACCTTTACTAAGATCCCGTTTCCTTAATAGACTATGAATGGGACGTACTTGGAATATCCAGTCCATAGCAGGGGAAGTTACATATTCCTGGTTTGCTTGAAAGGTGGGAAAAAGATAGAGCATCACGTTGTTGTTGTTGTTGTTGCTGTAGCGATAAGGTTGCTCCCCGAAGGCTTTGGGGAGTGTTATCGATGTGATGGTCCTTCGCCGGATACAGATCCGGTACGCTCTGGTAACACAGCACCATTAAGGTACTAGCCCGACCATCTCGGGAACGATTTATATGGCCGCATTAAACCGGGGTCGCCAGAGCCTCGGCTGTTAATGAAACAGGATTCGCCACGGATAGGTGAGGTTGACAATTGGGTTTGGAGAAGCTATGTATTGCGCTGGCAATCTGAAAGGGGTGCGCTACACAAACCCCTTGAATCCGGTATTTTGGTCGCCTCACGTCCTTTACCACAGTAGAGTTAAGAAGGTTTAAAGATTGGGGCAGTTTTCTGTACGAGTTTAATGGTGACGTAAAGCGTGTGCTCAAGTTGTGGAGGCAACACTCTCAATTTTTTGTTAGAAGGAGAGTTGAAGAATTTGACACCCTTATTAACACTAGGCCTGGAAGAACTGCGACCTTTGTGCAGATCTATTGTGAATTTGACACCCCTGACTACAGAATACTCATTGTCATTAGTTTGTCAGTAGCTGCCTAGACGTTTTCAGCCGTTGCGTAACAAGTCACGCTAGCTATCCGCGTTTGCGATAACTTACGCATATAAGGATTTTAACGTAATTCAAGTCTTCCTAGACCTGTAGCTCCTAACTCACTGGTGGTCTACTTTCAAATACGGGTGCTGAAGCTATAGTTTCCTGTCGGAACATTTTCATACGTAAGGATAAAATGACACAGCCAGCGAAGCCTTTGGGCTTTTATTAGTTACACTATATTCATTTCTGTGTAAAACTCATATAGCTCATTATTAAACCTCCTCCGATACTTTTCTTTGGCGTCACGGACATCCCATCTTCCCTCGACACCGGCCGCCATGCCAACCCCTGAATGAGGACAGGTGAGAGCGGGATTTTTGCTGGTCGAGGGAGAACTTTAGCTTTCAATTGTCACCTCAGTCCAAAGTAACGCTTCTCGCCCAGAATGATTCTCTGTTTAATTTAAGCGCTTACGTTGTTTTCGCTGTTAATGCTAGTTCCTGGATAGTCGAAATCCTTCATAGTTTCGAATAAGCTAAGTACTTCATTGCTAAGGCCAGCGATAACAATGACATCAGCGTACGCCAAGCTGTTATCATATTTTATACCGTTCTGGCTCTAAGATCAGGGCAAAGACTTTGCATGATTGTCTAAGGCTTCGGTTTATCGCTTGGATGTATCCAATCCTACATTAAATGCATGTTAAAGTTGATTTGAGATAAGCTACATGGTCTAAAGCGAAGCTGGCCAGAGAGAAGCGCGACTCCCTACGAAGTATGCTTTCCTATTCTCAATTGAGTGTCTCCTGATGCGTTACTCGATTAAACAGCTGGGTTCTTAGGCACCCAATCCCTTCATAAAGTTAAGGAATTGACTTCTTGTTTCTGAGAGGTGCGTCCGCCTCATAGATGATGCCCACATTTATCAGATTTAAACAAAGATTTTCTGTTCAGCATTTCATTTGACTCATTTATAGGGAGCATTTTGGCCACACTGTATAACTGATGGCCTCTCAGATGAGATAATTAGACACATCATTTCTACGGGTGGAGTGTATGTCTTTCGTGAGGTGACCATCCCGGCTACGTGAAACATAAGAGCGGCTGACCAATTGTTTGGTAGCGTTTTTTTGCGCCAAGTGCCAGCAGCAAGTGTCTTGAGAATTTACATGCTGCCTTGTACTTATGATGAATTACGGCTGTAGGTGCATGGAAGGTATGACTACTTTCGAACGTCACGTGCAATATTTTTAGTTATTTTCTTTCGACATGGATGTCAAAAAGTTCTGTTTTATTTCAATCTCAGAGAGATGATTGGTGTGGACTTAGTCGGTTAACGCCTAATCGCGCAAAATACATATAAGGAAAGGCTAGTAAGGTAGTTTGGTACCATAGCTCATCTATGAAAGGATCGGTAAGTTGATATTAATGTGTAGTCATTTGTATACGAAGCAATAGTGGATTCTTGTTGTGCGGGAGGGAGATTCGATATATGGGTGTTAAGTATCAGAGAGTAGAGGACACCTCCATGTGACCTCCTCTCTTTAATCCTTCTTGGCTAAGGACTTTCATTCCTGAACTGTGTCGGATACCTAGCGTTCACGAGGTAATTTACTGCACACCTTCTTAGACTGATGGGAAAGTAAAGAGAGGAATTGAATACATGCACTAGGTAGCTCAATCCATCATGGCGCACGTTACCTTTGCATCTGCATAGCTATTCCGTCTGGTTCAGCTGATTTTGAGAGCTTAGTCTTTTCTATCGCTTCTTTAAGTTACGTGAGATCCAACATGTCTGTTTTTACCACTTACCTGGCTACAATTATTAGAATGTCCTTCCCAGTTGGCATGCTGGTGTTCATTGAACAGCGGTCTGACGTCTATATTGTGTTTTCTGAGTCCTGTGGTCTCACACCAACATGTTCTATTTTAATGGCCGCATTTTGGGTATGGTACCAGAGGAAATGAAATGAGTCGACTTATTCAGGGTGATACTTCGAAACCCTTACTTGACATCCCACAGAAAAAAGAGAGCGGATAAAAAACGTTCCGTAAATGCTTAATAGTCGTGCTATTTAGTTCACTTAAGCATATGTGTTTACATTCGATGGGGAAACCTGATGAAATCGAAAGATATGAGTTCCTGACAATTTGATTTCTGGGTCTGATGATATAAATACAGCATATCTAGCGGAAAACCCATTTTCTTATCGATCTTATTACTTAGCCCAGTGCAGTTCAATTGCAGAAGTTTGAAGTATCTGGGGACAGTACCTACACACGACATACGCCGGAGTGAAGGTCGTATCGTACCGACTACGTCATGCCGCCTCCTCATTAGGTAGGACAATACGAGCATTTCGTGCTAAATATATATACTTTCATATTTATATTTGTAGCATTATTCACTTCGCGTAGACACGGTTGACATTTGGATTAGATAAACTATTAGTCTAAAAACCTATTAACTTTACAATGGATCCTCCCACTCATAAAATTTTTTAGTAGATTGGTTACATTTATTTGTTTTATTCTTATTATCCGATGCTTGATGAGTAGGACCACCAAAACCCTTTAAACAGCCAAGCGCCAGTTAGGTAAGGAAAGATACATTCGTTTAAGAGATAACGTATAATACAATTATGGCAAAGTGAGTGGTGCCACGCCCCTTACAGGAAATGGGAAATTCGCAATATCTTTGCACATTTTTCACTATACACCGCCTTGTATAGTGTTCCATTTTTAATTAGATATGTAGAAGGGAAGAGGTGGAGGTAAACGGAGCGGTGACCCTACAGGAGAAACCTTGCACAAAATATCTAGGAATCTAGGGTGAAGAAGGCCTCAACGGCACTTTATGCATGTAAAAGAATGCTGGGGTGTACGTGGGGCTTATCGCCCTTTCTTTATCATTGGGTTTTTGCAGCGATTGTAAGCGCTATTCTATACTATGGAGTTCTTGTTTGGTGGAAAGCCACACAAAAAACAACATACCTCAAAAAATTAGAGGGGGCATGCAGACTATCGATGCTTAGCATTACCGGAGCCCTGAAAACAACCCCGACGGCTGCACTGTATGCCATTCTGCACATTCCACCTGCAGTCCTAGTAGCAAAGCACATAGCATTAACTACTTCAACCAGGCTCGGTGCCTCGGGGCAGCTTGAGCGCCGACCATACGGCCATAATAGTATAGCGTCATCAATCACAAGACGATCAGACTACCTGATTCCCTATCTGCGCTTCGGGGGAGATCTTAGGGCCACAATAGAGGTGGACGGTTGGCGCAAGGGTGCTCAAATGGCGGACGAGGCGATACATTTGTACACAGATGGTTCTAAAGTAGTGGAAGGATTAGGGTCTGCGGTATACAGTGCTGATCCGAAAACAAACAGATCCTACAGGCTGCCGGATTACTGTAGCGTTCTCCAAGGGGAAATATTAGCCGTAACCAAAGCAGTAGAAACCTTGGAAGAGAATAGCTTAACCTGCAACCGTGTTAAATTTTATATTGACAGTCAAGCAGCAATTAAGACAATAATCTCGCATAGCACAGCATCCAAATGCGTGTTAGAGTGCAAGCAGTCACTGGAGTGAATCGGGGCAGGGAGAAGCATACATCTATATTGGGTACCAGGGCATATGGGAATAGATGGTAATGAAAAAGCGGATGAACTAGCTGAAAAGGGCGCATCGCTTGAAGCTTGCTCCGTAGACGTCCCAAGTAGACTGGGCGAGATTAAGCGAAGACGAGAGGTGCATGTGATCGACCAAGCGGGAAAGCTTGGGTTCAAGTGCGGGGCTGTAAAGTGAAGATTATGTGTAGGTCTTAGAACCTTAGACTAACAAAGTTGCTTCTATCATTAAAAAGAGAGGACTGTAGACTCATGATGGGTATTCTGACTGGACACTGCCTTCTGGCGTCACATGCCTTTAAATTAGGATTGGCCAGTGATAGCAGGTGTAGGAAGTGCGGGTTGGAGGAGGAAACGATCGAGCACGTTCTGTGCTCGTGACCTGCGCTTGCCAGGCTAAGAGTCCAGCTATTAGGAGTGATACAGCTGTCAGATCTAGAAGCAGCAAATGGCTTAAGTTCTAGGAAGTTTCAGTATTTGCCAAGAGGACGGAGTTATTTAATAACATAGGTCCTGGTTTTTTGATAGGGTCGTTAAAACAAACTTCTGGTAACACTACGGACTCATTCAGTCTATGTGAGGTCCTCATGGTCCGGCCAGTTCAACCTAACCTAAACGGAGAAGGTATGCAATGAAGAATAAGTTAAAAGCGAGATTAAAGAAAGAAAGTGAAAGTGAAAGCCAGATGGAAAGAGCAGGACATAGTTAGATGGGATAAGAGAAATGAGAATAGGGAGGAGGGCGACTATAGAAAGGAATATTAAGAAGCGAGCCACAGAGAAGGGAAGGTAAACCGGTAAGTGAAAGTAATTGGTCAGAAATCTTAAAGGTATGCGGAAAAAATCGGAAGAAGAGAATGGATAAAAAATAAAATGTGTTTTAGTGCCGAATCGAGGTCGGGTTTGGTAAGTGGCCTTATATTATACGAATTTTGGTAAGGGTGGCAGGTGGCTTTCGAAACAGCACAATATTTCACCTGTGGAAGCTTTTTACCATTTTTATTATTTCTTTTCTTTTCCTTCCATATCTCTATATTCGAGTTTTTTAACTAACATGATTTAAATACACTTACTGAGTCATTGGACGTGTTTTTTTACATCTATTTTTACATCTATTTCTGCGGGTAAAAAAACCTTATCATCACTTAGATAATGTTAAAGAGACCCATTTAGCGGCAGTGGTTAAATAACTAGCTACAGAATCGGTTGTACCGAATAGCGATGACACGCACCTCCGTTGGACACAGTGTATAACCCATAGCTGAATCGGTTGCGATGAATCGTGGGCACACGCACTTTTCGGTCATAGACAGACATAGACCGACACAATTCAGTTGCAACTGAGTATAATGCATACTGAAATTTCGCAATACTTCTTCTTCTTCGCAACAATTTCATAAGTTGAGATAAAGTTATGCATTTGGTAGCGCATATATAGTTTAATTGCATATGTGTATACATGTAAATAAAATAAAAAATAAAAAACTTTTTTAAAAATAAGCTTTTATATTGGTTAATAAAATTAACGAAAAAGTAAAAAATAAATTAACTGTAAAGAAATATAACACTTTATAAGTTCATTGTAAGCTTAAACGATAATTAGGCTTTTTCGTCTGCGACAAAAAAATTCTATATTGTACATAATTATATATTTTTAACATTAAAACTTTACACCTAAATTATTAAATCTTACAGTTTATATCACAGTCCTAATTGTTCTAATAAAAAACGTGTTAAATTTTGATGGTATAATTAAGAACATTTAGGATCTCATTTTCTTGCTACCGCAATGTAACACGCTTTTATTAGAACAAGTAGGACTGTGATATAAAACTGTAAGATTTAATAATTTAGGTGTAATTTCTTAATGCTAAAAATACATAATTATGTACAATAAGGAATTTTTTTGTCGCAGACGAAAAAGCCTAATTATCAAGGGACGGAAAATAATATTTTTTTTTTCGGAGTCGAAAAAGTCCTGGTAAAAAATTGTCCTAGGTGAAAATGTTTGAGTTTCCAGGTATCCCTATAGCAATATCATGTCGAATCATGCATCCTTTTTATTTTTCGAACTTTTTCCATAAAAGCTCACATATAAAAGTAAAATCTGTATTTTTATTTTTTGAGTCCGATAGAATAAAAATAAAAGTCCGGAAATAAAACTTAAATCAAGACTTTTATTTTAGCCGTTTCTTTGTTATCAAGCGGGACTTTTATTTCGGCCTTAAAAAATAAAAGTCTTGATTTAACTTTTATTTCGGGACCTTTATTTTTAAAAGTCCGAGTTTAACTAGTTCTATCGGACTCAAAAAATAAAATTCCAAAAACAATTTTTATATTGATCCAAATATATTTCAAGTCCAAAATTAATAGTTTTGCAAGGATTTATATTATAAAAGGAATAACAGTTTCAGCCCCTGCTAATTTTCGTTAAAGGTTACAATGAACTTATAAAGTGTTATATTTCTTTACAGTCAATTTATTTTTTACTTTTTAGTTAATTTTATTAACAAGTATTAGAAGCTTGTTCTTAGAAAAGCTTTTTTCTTAAATTTAATTTAAATATGAATTTATTTTTTAATTTTTAGTAGGGTAAAATATTGTTTAAATTTGTTATTTAATCTTTACTTAGTTATCTGTAACGTTTCTCATCCTATCCATTTCTTTTAAGGCATCAACATTACAAGGGTGCTTCGAAGTCAACTTTGAACAGTCAAGTTCTTCTATTCGAGTGTTAACTAACTAAAATCATATTTTATTGTGACTTTGCCTATGACGCGTTCAGTTTACAACTACTCATTGCAGATCTCTGCTCTGTTCCATCGACAAAAATCTGTAAAACAAAATCAAGTGCGCAGAAAAGTGTGCACCAAAAAGTATGCAACATTTAGCGATAACAGCCTAACTTCTACGTTTGTTGCATACACAAACAAGGCGAAGTTACCTGCGTTCTTGAGGACTTAGGCTTTTATTCCCTTGTGAATACAAATCTTTACCGATAACTCTGTTATCGATTAATTTATCGAATTCTCGCAAAGAAATATTGCACTGTCATCGGAGTTATACATGTGTGCAAAATTTCAGCTCAATCGGACACCGGGAAGTGTATCAAATTTAACTTGCAAGATTTGATTACAGACAACAGCCAAGTCAAAATAAATAAAAACTTATAAAACGAACAGCTATTACCTCACTCATCAAAAATTTAAATTGTGAAATTCTTCTTTCCTCGTTTTCATGTGCTTGATCTCCGCGCTCCGCTTATCATAAAACAATATTTTTTGATTTGTTGGGTTTTTCCATGTTTTCTCTTTCAAATTATATAATTTAATTTTTTTTCTTTTTGACCCTTCTTTCGTAATTCATAATCCTTATCTATAAACGAGCGCTTGATAAGTTCCTCATTTCCGTTAGACGTAACAAAAATAACCCTTCCTACACACTTTAGAAAACTTCTTCGAATTGCGGTGTGCATACCGTTACGCATCTACTTAGATGAATATAAATTCCAAGAAAACCTCGATTTCAAAACTTTTCTCCGAATTTACGACTGTCTCTTGTGTAATTTTCTCTTTCACACTTGCCATTGCCTGCGATTTAATTTTTTTACTAAGCATTTTTCACTTGCCAAGTACTGCCGAGGAGTACAAAAGTGACAACCACAACAACACAGCGCATACAAAACAACAACAAATATAAAAAAAATAGCTGCAAAAAAAGGAAGAAAAAGAATCTTTGCATTTTTATATTCACACTACGATTTTTATCACCAGCAGCTCTTGAGTGCAAGTAATTTTTACACAAAACTTATTTTCTTATACTCTGTTACGCTTCTTCCGGTCTTTGTTTTACAGCCACAAAATGTCAAAATGCAACATGCAACCGACAACAAGAACACTGCGTGCACTACCGGCTCCCGCAGCTCCTTGCACCTTCGTGGTCATACAAAATACAAACACACACAAACAATTACACTTGGCAGCCCTATTTCATAGCTTCTAAGTGCTGATGACGCGCCACATTTTTGTCGTTTTTACATCGTCATTCATGCCACCTCCAAAAAAACCAAACCCAACTGCAACTTGTTGTCCCCAACCACTCATAAACGTTAACACCACCTACACCCTGGTACGTAGCACTGCCCTACCGCAATGCTTCTTCTTCAGCTTCTTCTCTCTCTCACGTACCATTTTTAACGTTTTACTTTATGTCATAGTAAAACAGCGGGCAAGGCACATCGCATTATGAAAAGGCACTGCACTTTATCCTGCCACTAAATGTACGCACTTGTATGTGTGTGCATGTTTAAGCGTGTGTGTGCCGTGGTGAGCGTGTAATGACAATGACATTCAGTGGCGTCAATGCCGTGGCCGCAAGGATGGTAATGAGGTGGTCGCCGTTCGTGGTATCGTTCACGTTTGGCTCAATGCTCTTTAAGTTATCAGCGCATATTTTTTGGTTTTCTTATTCACTTTTTTTAAGTGTGTGCGAGTTTTTTTATGCTTTTTCCTTTGCTATACCCAGTTGTGAAAAAACTGAGAAAGCATTATGCGATCCCATTAGCGTGGACCGATAAAGCGGTAGCGGTGGTGTCGTGGTAGCGTGCACCACCTATCACACCGACGATCCTGAGCTCAAGCGCCGGCCTAAGCAACAAAGATTTAGAAAACAGTTTTTTTTTAGAAACAAATTTTTTTACAACGGTTTCGCCCTCGGCAGTAATTTGGCGAGTGTATTTCTGTCATGAAAAGCTTCTCAGTGAAAATTCATCTGCCTTGCAGATGCAGTTCGGAGTCGGCGTGAAAACCGGTAAGTCCCGTCCCGCCCATTCGTATACAACAGTGTCCCGAATAATATCCCTTAAGAGTTGGTAGACCCTCTCTGCTTAGATTTTAGCGTTTAGCAGTTACTCTCAATGCTGGGATAGTAAACAATTATGGTGCCAGCGTATACTCTTATGAGTCCACCTCTTTGGCTAGGTACATTACCTTCATTCCGCTGACACCCGGTAACCATTTCGAACAAAACCCTGTTTTTGGCTTTCATCCACTAGCTTAGAAGTAATTGTGTAAGACTGCAAGGCACCCAATGCTTTCTGATTATCTGGCATAATAATAATACATTATGATCATCATCATTAATTGACGCTTAACCGCATAAGAGATTTTACCGTTTCATCATAAGTCACGACAGCTTTCCTAGTTTCACGATACTTGCCGCCAATTGGGAGCTCCAGTGGCGGTAAAGTCTTAGTCCATCTGTCTCTTCCAACTTAGTGGAGGACTCCCCTTTCAACTGCTCCCAAACTGCGGTGTCGGCTGAAATACTTTCTTGGCCAAAGCATCTTCGTCAATTCGCATAACATGACCTAGCCATCGAAGGCTTTGAGTTTTTATTCCCTGCATTATCGTCATATCTGCGTAAAGCTCATAAAGCTCATCATTATACCTCCTTCATTATACCTACTCGCCGTCGGTATCAGGTACAGGACCATAAATCGTCTTGAGAACTTTACTCTCGATCACTTCAAGAGCTATTTCATATTCTCTCGACACCATTCATGATTCCGAGCCATACATCAGATCAAGTATGATGAGCGCTTGTAGAGCGTGATTCTTGTTCGTGGAGAGAGGACTTTACTTTTCAATCGCCTACTCAGTTCAAACTAACACTTTTTGCAAGATTTATTCTTCGTATCCCAAATAGACGAAATCCTCCACATTCTCGAGTAATCCCATCCGAGGCATTCTCTACCGCAAACTTCTATTTGCATGAATTTTTGTCTGAAATATGGTGGGGTTTTCTTGAAGTTCGGTCCATAGACACCAGCTCCCGTTGTTCTGTCATAGAAATTCGATCCATCCTCGAATCAGTCGTTTGAGTCAGGATCAGTATATGGATTCGCTGTCTCTCAAAGAGTTTTGTCCACAGTGAACACTTCAAAGTTCCGTGAGATTCTGAGCGTATGGGCCATAACATCACGTAGTTACAATATGGAATTTTCTATGAAGCTGGGTATAATTTTAGTGCCGATTCTATTTGTTATTTTAATTTTCGTGTTTTTAATTTTTTTATGCATTATTTTTACTTTTACTGGTTTTACTTTTTTGCATTAAACTTTATTCGTGTTATGCTTCTGTTGTTTCTTTTCATTGGCAATAGAATGAGAAAAGTTTTAAAAAGTGAAATGGTTTCTGTTGCATTTGCAACGAATTTAACGGAATGAAAGTGTTGCACTCAACAATGCTTCGTGGCATCATAAAAATGTTGATGTTGATGTTGCTTTCCTTAAGTTTTGCTGTTACTGTTGATGTTATTGTTGTTATTGCAAATATTTACTAGCTTGCATCAACATTCCTATTTTCCATTTTCTTATTGTTGTTGTTCTTATGTTGTTTGCTTTTTCGGTTTTGTAAAATTACAGATTGTAAATATAAAATTGTCTTTTATTCTCTTCTTCTGCTTATTTTATTTCAATTTCTTCTTTTGTTGTTGTTTTCTTACAACAATTGCATGCTCATATGCAAGAGTGCTATTTGTTCTCAAGTTTTCTAACGGCATTTTTTTACTACCCTTCAAATCACCGGATGTAACCATATCATTCCATTTGGCCGTTTTGCACTCTTCTTAGTTGCTTCATTCAATTCAATTCAATTGAAATTCTTAGCAAAAGCAATTCGTTCACTTTTAAACTACTTCGCATGTTTTGCCTCGTAATTGTTTGGATAAGTAAGGAATATTTCTAGGATTTCATGTAAAATGCATACTACGATTTTATTTCGATTTCATTCTTTACAATACAAAGTAACGGTATTGGCACAATTTCAGAAATGCGGTAGGTGGAGCTCTTTTTATGAAAACGAGAATATTTCTTGGAATTGAAAGTGGAAATATTTACTTTGTGCTTAATGAAACACCCTCTCGTTGAAAGTGGAATGCTTAGGTTTAACAAATTTTATTTAAGCAAATATTTTTATTTCTATTTTTTATTTTACTTATTCTGAGAGCAGGAACTTAAATTTAAAAAAAAATTACAAAAATTTCCTTCTTATTTGTGATTTTGAAGCTTTCATGAAAATGAAATGGTAAACTAAGTTTGCCACGAATCTCGAAATTGATAGTCTTTAAAGCAGAAGAGTTAGACCCACCAATAAACATACCGAATTGATTTAGCCATGTCCGTCTGTATGTCTGTTTGAACGTAAGCCAGCCCCCCAGTTTTTGAGATATACACACATATATTTTTTAAATGAGCTGTTATTTGGGTGTCCGATTGATCATTTGTCGGAACCGACCGCATCGGTTCATTATATGTCGGCATACATCCCCCATACAATAGATTTTTCGTAAAAGGGGGTTTTATCCTTTATTCCGCATTTTAACAGCTCGAAGATTTCACATGATGATTATACTAGGTTCAAACACACACCAAATTGCCAATTTATACTGTTTGGGCAATTTATTACGCAATTTGTCATATAATAAATTGTAATAATAAATTGCCAATTTAAAAAAAATTGCGTAATAAATTGTTTCAAACTGCAAATGCAACATTGTAAAGTGTGTTTATTGAGTATATATAAACGTCAGTTACGCATGGCTGAACTATATGGTTGGCTCATCTCATCAGCTGATTTTATGTCTTTCATTTCACTGGAGTAGGGATTGTCAAAAGAAGATGGCAAAATCAAAATGAAACCAAAACATTGAACACATTTTCTTACAAAACACAAATATTTCAAAGTTTTATGTTTTCATTCCATTGAATTCACCTAATACCAACACGCACATTTTGACAGTCTCAACAAAGATATGTTGTTACTGTAGAGATGAGCCAACCAGCTATCAAATTACTATTGTGTAAGCTAAATAGAGTTGTATGAACACCACTCAATTTAAATCGAAATAGCCTCAATTTATTTTTCTGTTTGAACATAGTATTACATATGAAGCGTACATTGTTCTCTAAAAAATTTTCTAGATCGGGTATATATTGTGACGAATATTAGCAACACTATGGCATACTATCATCTCTAAGCCGATACTAAGCAGTCACTTGTATCTACATAAACAAATCAATCATTATATCTACACATATGTACATACAAGACGCGGAGAGATATGCACAAACACATGCATATATCTGAGATACTTACAATAGTAGGCAATCATTCGTAGAAGTATCCCTTATATATATACGCGAATATGAGAAGCTATATACGTGCATCTGTAGTTTATAGCTGGTAAACAAGTAGTAAATTGTAGAAGAAGAAACGCTTAGAGGTATGCGAACGACACAACAGAAAGTATAAAAGGAGCAAAAGCTGAGTAAGCAGAATCAGTTTGATTTAAGCACGCTATTGGTTGTGAAGTTAAGTGTTATTGTGAACTACTTTCAAAGTAGCCTAATAAAGACCATCTTGCATTATTGAGTATTGGAGTTATTTATTCAACAATTTAGCGACACGAACGTTAGCAGAAGGTTGGAAATAAACGGAATTTCACTAAATTCGTTACAATATTTAATATACATTCCATGCAGTCGATTATTCACATGAGAAGTTTAACATGATTCCTTCCTCATTTTAACCGCTAGCCGAAGCTTCAAATTTTCCCCGATGCTCACAAATACGGCATCTGTCATTGCCTAAAACTGTCGTTAAGATCGGTCATATTTATATTATATATCCCATACAACTGATTGATAAGATTTTATGAATTTTTGAAATTTCAACACACATTATTGTTCAGCTCCATTGATGAAAGTATAAGGTCCTCGGCACAGCCGAGGACAGATCCTTCCTTACTTGTTGTCCAATAAAATATGTACACTAAAGAGTATCACGATGTATGGAGCAAAAAACCAAACCTTAATATATGCCCCCGGGTTTGAACACTTACTTTACAAATAAGTTTGGGTCGTATTCAACCTGTCTGTCCACTTTTGTCATTCCTCAATACGGAAAATGGTGAGTGTGGTACTGCTATTAAAGCCTGTGAAACCAACCAACGTTGGAGACTCAAATTGTACAATATATCTCCTATCCCCAAGACACTCAAAGCTGCCCTCTTCCTTATTTCACCGCATATCTACGGCTTGCCAAAAGTCACACCCTACAAGTCGCTCATCACACCTCTTCTGATGTATGGCTCGAAATCATGGACATTGTCGAAAAAAGATGAGGTGGCTCTCGGAGTGTTCAAGAGAAAAGCTCTCCAGACGTTGTATGGTCCTGTCCATGATGCCGACAGCGTGTATCGAAGGAGGTATAATGATGAGCTGTATGAGCTTTACTCAGATATGATGATAGTGCAGCGAATAAAAACCCAAAGTCTTCGCTGGCTAGTTCATGTTATGCGAATGGGCGAAGACGATCCGACCAAGAAAGCATTTCAATCGACACCACTGTTTGGAAGCAGAGGAAGCCTGAGTTGGGAGGGGCAGGTGGAGCAAGACTTTACCGCCCTTGGTGCTTTTAATTGGTGTCGATAATTGGTCGATCCCACAACCGACCAATCGATAACAAACCGACATTACTTTACGCGTACGCTTGCACTTACCCTACGCTTATATTCTGTAACTCTCATACCGTGAGCAGAGATGTTTACATACCAAAACTGACTATTACTGGGGGCGGTGGGCTCCCTTTTAATAAAAAAAAGCAAAACCAGTAGATCATTTCATATTATTGGCCAACTGTATGCCAAATAAAATCTAAATCTGTCAAGCCGTTCTAGCGTGCTAAAATCGCAAAGGCAATATCCTAACGTCGAAATATCGACATATACAAAATTTCATGTTTTTAGTACTAATTAGATCTTTGTACCCCTAAGTCTGTCCTTCGATCTAACTATCTTTCTTCGTTTCCATCGTCTTTTTATTTGATCTCCCGTGGACATCAGCGCTAGATATGGCTTACAAATTAAGAGTATTATCATTCAAAGCCTTGTGGCTAATACAGATGAAATATGTTAAAACCATCGTAAGAAAAATGTACTTCATGCTTACTAAATCGTATTTAAGGCTTGTTCTATTTATCCGAAACAGATAGTAAGCAATTTAGCCAATTTTATAAAATCATCAGAATCGGATGGATTTGC
This sequence comes from Eurosta solidaginis, assembly GCF_040869045.1. NCBI lineage: Eukaryota > Metazoa > Arthropoda > Insecta > Diptera > Tephritidae > Eurosta > Eurosta solidaginis. Next base: position 255,884,973 of record NC_090322.1, read on the forward strand.
ACTGACAATCATTTCACTTTAAAGCCCTTGAATATACTTACATTCAATCCCTATTGCAAGAACATATTCTGCTGACCTTGGTTCACATTTTATGAATCCGACAAAAATGTCCTGCACGCACTCACTCGGCTGCCAGGCGCACACACTCACCTTCAATTTTTTTTTTCTTTCTTTAAATTAATGAAAACTGCTTTTATTTTTCTTTCACCTATATTTAATTGTATTTTTCGTAAAACTTAGTTCTCTCCTTCTTTTACAACTTTTTAGTTTCTTTATAACTTTGTTTAAAAAAACTCTCTAGTTTCATTACTGTTCTTAAATACTATACTTCGCTAAATTATAACTTTTTAGTTAACACACTTATTTCTTTTTACTTTAGTTTTCGCGAGTGATGCGCTTGCCGGTTAACTTAAAATTGAAAACTGTCGCTAACGCAACTCTGCAGCTAGGCACCTTTTTCCTTACGTTGCTTAGCAACGAAATTAATGATGGCGTCGAACAACGGCAGTTTAAACCAATCAGAAACTCTCCGCGTTGCTCAACTCTAACATTTTTAGTGATGCCAAGTGCATCTAATGCATGTTTGCATCTTGCACTTTTCCAAAGATGGAGTTGCCAGCTACAATTTAATGCAGTGAATTACTATGGCATTACACACATTTAGCTTAGTCGTTATTTGATATCATTGAAAGATATATGTTTTCAATCGAATTGATATTGCAATGCATTTTTGGAAATTTCTGATAATTGTACACCTTCTGCTAACGTTCGAAAAGCTAAACTGTTGAATAAATAACTCCTATATTCAGTATTGCAAAATGGTCTTTATTTAGACTACTTTGGTAGTAGTAGTTCACAATCACAATTATACTTCACTCTTATACTCTCTGTTAGCTCGTTTGCATATTTCTTCCAATGTCTAGACTTTTCACGAACATGCCTTCCGGAAACGTTTTATCTCATACTTTGTTATTATGCGTGTGTGAGTAACAATTTCTGGTCTTTGCCGATGACTGCATATGTGTATGTGAAATAATCTCTTTGCTTCAAGCTGCTAATTATGTGTGTGGAATATTCTTCGTTGCCTTGTACAAGAAGCCTGGAAATCGATCCCCATAAAAATCATCGATAATTAAACTGCGTCAGTGTTGAAACGATGCGCCGAAATCATAAAATGCAATGTTTTTGTAACAAAATACTAGTTTTACTATTTTTGACAATAACTTTCGAAAATTTTCATTTGTTTTGTCCGCGTACCTTTTAGGTTGTTATAAAGGTAAAATTTTTCTCTTATATCAGAATTGATTTTGTTTAATTTAGAAAAATATATTAAAAGTGTACATACCAAACTAAAATAAATTAGCCTTCAAACAACATTCCGTAAAGTTTGATGATAAAGTACATACAATTTTTCATATACCTCGTTTGTTGCATATGTACACTGAAAGAAATGGTGCTAGTAAAATCAACAAATCGGTTCTGTTGTTCTTGACTTAACGCAGATTCGGTGGAATTGATCGAATTATGGTTAATTCGACCAAGTTCTTTGTCAAGCGAACAAATTAGTTTAGTCATTTCAACAGAAGAGAAATTGTCGCTCTTAAGTTAACAAAATTCTGTAAAATTGGCAGATTCCTAATCAATCTAACTGATTTTTTTGTTAACACAACTGATCTCACTGGTCATTTCAACAGCGATCAACAGTCCATACATGAGGCAAATTTCAAAGAGAATTTTACTTTGTACTATATGTATACACATATTTACGTATGTATATGGCGGCTGCCGTGGTGCGATGGTAGCGTGCTCCGCTTACCACACCGAAGACCCTGAGTTCACACCCCGGGCAAAGCAACATACAAATTTTAGAAATACGATTTTTCAATTAGAAAAAAATTTTCCTAAGCGGGGTCGCCCCCCGGCACTGTTCGGCAAGCAATCCGAGTGTATTTCTGCCATGAAAAGGCCTCAGTGAAAACTCATCTGCTTTGCAAATGCCGCAACATAGGTACTTTCGTACAAAGCTGTCGCAACAACTTTTTTTGTTCATTTGGCTACTAAAACGGTCAATTACGAATCAAAGATTTGTGCGCAGTTTATTCAACATCTTGTTGCGGTGGATAAAAATTTACAGAAATTTCGGTTGAATTGACCCGTATTTCGGTTGATTTTACCAGTCTTTTTCTTTCAGTGTATATAAAAATGATTTCAATTCATTGAAATGTGATATTATCACTGCATTTGTATGGGCCGGTCAAAGATTTAATTTCTATTGTTTATTTTACAACTAAAGCGTTTTATGTACTTTTCTATACAATGTTTTTTTTTCTATTTTTTTGATAATTAGCTAATTAACAAAATTTTAATTTCAGCCAATTTTGACTGTTTTTTTGTTTGTTCATTTTTGATTAACACAAATATCGAATAAAACTTAAACAAACAATAATGCAATTATGCGCACCAACACATATACAAACAGGAGAATGCAAATTACAGGAATTATGTGGAAAATACATATTTTATTATTACTATTTGATACTTTTATAATAAGTCACTTTCTTTGTTGTTTTCAGTAAATTCTGATTGGTTTTTAAGTGACCTCGCATTGAGCTTTAGGCTTAAATGAGGGTTGTGAAGCGTCCCCCATATGTGCGCCTTCACGTACACATATACACGAGCGACGCCCAAACCCAAGTCCTCTTTCTTACCGCTTTTATAATTTTTTTAAACTCGAGTACAATATTTTTAATTTTTATTATATCCCTCTCAGCATTTAGATGATTAAATTTTGAATATCTCTACATATTAATACAATTTGATTACTCTTTCTGACTTAAAATGAGCTATAATACAATTGAACAAAAGAAATAATCAAATATGAATACTTTTGATGAACAAAAACTGAAAATCATTTTTCGATCACTTTTTGGAAACATTTTTGAAATCCTTTGATGATTAAATTTTAATATTTCATAAAAATTAACAAAAAGAATATTCAAATATGCGCACCTTTGATGATCAAAAACTGAATATAGTTTTTCAATCACATTTTGGAATCATATTTCAATCAAGTGTGTTTACTTTTGGTGATCAAACATTTATAATAATTTTTAATTCAGCTTTCTGAATCTTTTATGAATATATTTTTTGATTGCATAATGAATTTTGTACTTGCTAAAATTTTACTTTTCATCAAAAATCTTATTTTTTCACATACACATATTTTTTCAATCATAAAGCTAAGAAAAACAAGTAAGGAAGGTTAAGTTCGGGTGTAATCGAACATTAAATACACAGTTGAGAGCTATGGTGGCAACATAAGGGAAAATAACCAGGTAGGAAAATGAACCGGCGGTAACCCTGGAAAGTGTTTGGATGGCATGTGTATCAAATAAAAGGCATTAAAGAGTATTTTAAGAGGGAGTGGGCCATAGTTCTATAGGTGGACGCCATTTAGGGATATCGCCATAAAAGTGGACCAGGGGTGACTCTAGAATGCATTTGTACGATATGAAAGGTGATAATGAGTATTTTAAAAGGGAGTGGGCCTTAGTTCTATAGGTGGACGCCATTTAGGGATATCGCCATAAAGGTGGACCAGGGGTGACTCTAGAATGCGTTTGTACGATATGGGTATCAAATTAAAGGTATTAGTGAGGCTTTTAAAAGGGAGTGGTGGTAGTTGTATATGCGAAGGCGTTTTCCAGATATCGACCAAATTGTAAACCAGGGTGACCCAGAACATCATCTGTTGGATACCGCTAATTTATTTATATATATATTACCACTAACAGTATTCCTGGCAAGATTTCAAGGGTTTTTTATTTCGCCCTGCTGAACTTTTTCATTTCATTCTACTTAATATGGTAGGTGTCACACCCATTTTACAAAGTGTTTTTCTAAAGTTATATTTTGCGTCAATAAACTAATCCAAATACCTTGTTTCATCCCTTTTTTCGTATTTGGTATAGAATTATGGCATTTTTTTCGTTTTTCGTAATTTTCGATATCGAAAAAGTCATAGTTCGATTTCGGCCATTTTTTATACCAATACAAAGTGAGTTCAGATAAGTACGTGAACTGAGTTTAGTAAAGATATATCGATTTTTGCTCAAGTTATCGTGTTAACGGCCGAGCGGAAGGACAGACGATCGACTGTGTATAAAAACTGGGCGTGGCTTCAACCGATTTCGCCCTTTTTTTGCAGAAATAAGTTATCGTCCCAGAATCTAAGCCCCTACCAAATTTCACAAGGATAGGTAAATTTTCCTAGACAAATTAAATGAAAAAGGGCGGAGCCACGCCCATTTTGAAATTTTCTTTTATCGTTGCACCATATCATTACTGGAGTTGAATTTTGACATAATTTACTCATATACTGTAAAGATATAACATTTTTTGTTAAAATTTGACTTAAAAACAAATTTTTTTTAAAAGTGGGCGTGGTCGTCCTCCGATTTTGCTAATTTTTATTAAGCATACATATAGTAATAGGAGTAACGTTCCTGCCAATCTTCATCATGATATCTTCAACGAGTGCCAAATTACAGCTTGCAAAATTTTTAAATTACCTTCTTTTAAAAGTAGGCGGTGCCGCGCCCATTGTCCAAAATTTTACTAATTTTATATTCTGCGTCATAAGTTCAACTCACCTACCAACTTTCATCGCTCTATTCGTCTTTTGTTATGAATTATCGCACTTTTTCAGTTTTTTGAAATTTTCGATATCGAAAAAGTGGGCGTGGTTATAGTCCTATATTGTTCATTTTAAACAGCGATCTGAGATGAGTGCTCAGGAACCTACATACCAAATTTCATCAAGATACCTCAAAATTTACTTAAGTTATCGTGTTAACGGTCGGACGGACGGCCATGGCTTAATCAAATTTTTTTCGATCCTGATGATTTTGATATATGGAAGTTTATATCTATTTCGATTCCTTTATACCTGTACAACCAAACGTTATCCAATCAAAGTTAATATACTCTGTGAGCTCTGCTCAACTGAGTATAAATATATAAAAATTTTATTATCTATTATATATATATAAAAAAAAAAAATAAATGTAAGGCGCGATAACCTCCAAAGAGATCTAAGGCCGAGCTTCTCTTCCAATTTGCGTCGTGCTCCTCTTGATTTTTCCCTACAAATTGGCCGGACGGGACCTACATGTTTTATGCCGACTCCGAACGGCATCTGCAAGGCAGATGAGTTTTCACTGAGAGCTTTTCATGGCAGAAATACAATCGGAGCGCTTGCCAGACACTGCCGAGGGGCGACCCCGCTTAGAAAAATTTTCTTCTAATTGAAAAATCTTATTTCTAAAATTTTGATGTTGCTTTGCCCGGGAGTTGAACCCAGGGCATACGGTGTGATAGGCGGAGCACGCTACCATCACACCTATATATAGTATAGGTATTCTTCAAGACAAAAAATAATGTAATTTTGCTCGTGACCGAAGATATCCCCAACCATTTCTCCATCTTCGGCTTCCCAGAAAATACATAATGATTGTTGTGAGCTATTTGAACCCCAGGTAAGTAAAACTATCTTGACATACCTGGATATGGCTTCAACATCCCGTATCGTATCCGTATTTTAAGATGTAGGCGATAATGCTGATTTTGGATGTTGTAGACGCAGGTGTATATCGGTCAAGTTTGTTTGCGAATTACCTGTGGTTCGAATTGCTCACTTCTGCATGCTTTCTTCCCCTGATAAGGTTAGATTGTAGTAGCTTATTTTGAAAGAGATATAAAGAACAAATGAATGATAATCGCATTCAAAAATTATTCAAAAATCTCAACCAAAGCGATTGAAATATGTTCACGAACATGATCAGAAAATGACTGTGAAAAGCAGTCAAATTTTACTCTAAAACTATTAACGCTCAATTTTACAATGATTTCAAATATGAATAAAAAGTGTTTCGAAACAGGAATCATAAATGATTATTCAAGAATAATCACATTTAACGTACAATTTTTTCCGACGATACATTCATTTTCGAACAGAAAATGCTTTTAAATTTGAACGTTTTTAATCATCTTGGGGTATGATATTTAAATATGTTTTGATCAAAATTTTCAAAAAATGCTGGCTGGGATTGGTATAGTAAAAAATAAAAATAAAACAAGTATTACTATAATGGAATATAGCGTGTAATATACACATATACATATACATGGAATATACATAATATACGTATACTACGTAGTACTCAAGGCTCATTATAGAGCTCCGCATTCTTCTTATGTAATTCGTTTCAATTTCATATATGTAATTTTTCTAATTTTGCATTTCTTCGCCGTTTTTTTTATTATTTTAAAATTGGGTACATAAGCTTTAAACTGACTAATCCCACCTGTACCCAAAATGGACTAGAGGTTATCAATTATGCCTCAATGGAGACAAAGAGACCAATTGCAGACAACTCTTTTTTTGTAGATTCATTGCACGATTTTTTTCAAGGTCATCACCATACGCACGACTAATTCGCGCTCAAACTGCGTCGTACATAACTTCACACATACTATGAAAATTGTTTGCCGAACGTGCTCGGCTTTCTCTTGATTTGTGGATTTATATGTTCGATGCTCTGGGCATGGCAAATTAAAAGACTCAGCCCTACGTCTTGAAAATGTATCGCTATCCAATAGGATGTGTTTGGCAATCTCAACTGTTCTATCCGACGGAAGCGACTTCGACCCAATGGAAATTACACTGCTACTTTAGCTAGACTTTCTGCCCGCTCCTAGTTGGCTCAGCTTTTACACAAACTCCAGGACTTATTTCGTACGACGTGATTTAGTTGAGTGCAGCTTTACTGCTTGAGTACTCCAATCGCCTCCAGTTTTTTTGGGTCACCTGTGTACCATACCATCGTGTCTAGGCGGTGGTTGCTTTCTACTCTACCTGAATGCGCCGTTATCTTGTCTTCAGTTCTACTCTGTATCATCTCTTAAAGGTTACCTTCCTAAGAATGCCATCCTTCAGTAGTTGAGAGATTCACTCTTAATTCATATATTTTGCGCGGTCAAAAAACCTTTCTTTTGCCCGAACCCTGCAATGCGATATTTAAGAATATTCGTTTAGCCGACTGCTATAACACTAGCTGGCTAAATCGATAAAGGACTCCATAGGCCCAGCTCACTTTCATTAACACCGTCCATGATTGCGAGCCGTATATGGTACGATGAGAGACTAATAGGTTACGTGTTTCGAATCTATAAACCCTCCCATTGAATTTACTGTATGACGGTAATGCAAGTCTTTGCATTCATTCACAAGGACATCTGCTGGCCATGCAACGGAACTAGAGATATACGCCGCCGATAAACGCCGCCGCCGCCGCCAATTTGCGACGTTTTTCGCATGCCGCCGCCGAATGTCAAAAATATCGGCGTGGCGGCGGCGCACAGTGTAGCGAAGCGGCCAAAAGTCACAAAAGTTTATCGATAGATATTTTTATAACACATTGATAAACGAATATCCTTCATTTTATCAACAACTCTGGCTGGTTACAATACATTGACCGTAACATTCCGTAGGTTTTAGACTAGTTACATGGCATCAAAGCGGCTTTAAATAGCTAATCGGGCGACCAGGGTCGCAGCCATTTCACAGCTGAGGCACGAGCAATCAGTTTGATTTAAGCAAGCTATTCGTTGTGAAGTATCAGTGTTATTGTGAAGTACTTTAATAAAGGCCATTTTGCATTATTGAATATTAGAGTTATTTATTCAACAGTTTAGCTATACAAAGGTTGCAAATAAGCGGAATTGCACTAAATTCGTTACAGTATGTAACAAGTTTCATTATAATCGCTGCAGTTTTAGTTTTACCGCCCACTAGTGTAGAGGGCGTGGCAGTCGTGCAATTTTGATTATAATTAAAAGTTTTTTTTATCTACAGTAAGTGTAGGCTCCATGATGAACTACAGCGAAATTGCAGCACGGCAAGTGGTTTTGGCTGCGCTTATATGCGATCGCGACACTGTGCGACGGCGTTACTATACTTTCCAAATAAAGTTTTTTTAAATTTTCGCTTTACAATACTCCCAGATACTCATCAGCAATTTAATGATGTTGTTCAGAATCGTCAAAAATACCACTGACGTCAGCAGTATGTTTCCATATTCATTAGTTGTAGACAATGTGATACTCTGAAGTCAAGCCATTCAATTCAGGGGTTTACGCCGATCACTTTGTCGGCGCGCCGGCCACACCGCCGCCGCCGATTAAGTGACCGGCGTAAACCTCTAATCGGAACCTACTTTATAAAGAGTCTGAAATTTCTTGGTATATGCTCTTAAACAATAGTCCTTCCTTAATTGTCTGTTATGGTTTTTATCAGAAAAGAGAGTTCCCATCCAAGGCTTGCTAATTTTTTTCATTGAAAGTAGATTTTTACTGGACGGTAGAAAGCCAAGTGCTCAGCCGCATATGTTGTTGGCAAATAACTAAACACATAGGGATTCCATAGCCTGCATCTTTCAGACTGATCTAGTTCGTCGACAATTTAGTTTTTTCCCATACTTCCAAAAAGGCTTGCAGATTTATGGCTTATATATATAAAGGCTGTCGTCTTACATGTGATTTGGAAAAAAACTTATTTTAATTTTTATGAATAAAGTAAAATAATAACAAAAGAGCTTATTTACATTACAAATTTTTTAAGCAGATTTGTTAGCACAGACATACACGACTATACATATTTAGTTACATACACACATTGTATGTACATTGTGCTATGCAACACCAATCGTCACAGGGAGAAACACCCACACACACACACACGAACAACAAGCACGTTAAGCCCTTTACATAATTTCAGTCGATAATTATTGGTTAATTAATTAAATAAATAATAAGTACATAAATCAGTTATTGAGAATTTACAATTATACACACACACACACACGCATGGTCATATCTACGCGCCACATTATTGACGCTCGCCGGCACAACAATCACGCCGCATGCAACAATGCAAGAATATGGCCGATAGGCAAAAAGGTGTTCTTAAAACTATTAGCTGATTGTGTACGTGGTTGTGTGTGTGTGCGTGTGCATTTGTTTGTATGCGCAGGTAAATATTTGTTTGCTAATGGATATACACGAATGTTCATTTGTTTATTTGTGGTAACTGATGTGCTTGCGTCTGTATGGATGAGTGTGCATGTGTATGTTATTGTATTTAGTAAGTGCTGCTTCAAAAGTTTTTGGTCACATTAATAAACGTCAACAACAACTGTAATTCCTATTACAACGACAACAGCAACAATAATAAATTTGATTACAATACAAAGGCGCTGTATGTATGGGTCATTCTGTGTCGAATTAGTCTGTGTGGCTGGTAGCGACCACTTTCGATTTTGGATGCATTTGATTGATGTATCAACAAATGACAAATGCTCTCGCAAAGAACAGTTAATTTCAAAAAAATTTCTATGCTCAGAATTTCAAAACTTTCCGTGCTTATTTCGTTCCCTCTTGCCCCATGTATTCTCTCCCCGGTTATGCACTTTTCTTTTATAAACGAGCAATTTTTGTGAAAATCAATTTTGAGGAACAAAGAAAAATGTTGAATTTTTTTAGAATCTTTAAAATTTTTTTATTTAAAAAAAGAAATTATTTAAACCGTTGTCGTGTTTACATGAAATTATACATTTAGCTGCACCAACAAATATATGGAAATACAGTCACTCATATTGAAAATGGTACAATCCCTTTTCAGAAATTTATTTTGATATTTAAACCTTTCATTTAAGTTTGTCACGAATCTCAGAATCGTAAGTCCTTAAAGGAGAAGAGATAAGCCCACCAATAAGTATACCGAAATGATCAGGATGATGAGCTGAGTTGATTTAGCCATGCACGTCTGTCCGTCTGTCTGTTTGTATGCAAACTAGTCCATCAATTTTTGAGATATCTTAATAATTGATGGTGAGCGGGCATATTTAGGTGGCAAATTAGACATTTGTCGGAACCGGCCAGATCGGACCAATAAAGCATATATCCCCCTTGCAACCGATTTTTCAGAAAACAGGATTTTTTCATATCTTCCTTAATTTATCAGACTGAAGCTTCAAACTTCACCATATGCTTTCGTATATTGCGCATATTGTTGTCTGAAAAAATGGATGAGTTCGGTAGTATATATAGTATATATCCCCCACAACCGATTGTTCAGATAAGAAATTTTTCGTAATTTCTGCCCTATTTCAACAGCTAGAAGCTTCAAATTTTACCAAATGCTTACGTATATAGCAAATATTGTTGTCCGAAAAAAACAAAGATATCGGTCGTATATATAGCATATGTCCCCTACAACCGATTGTTCAGATAAGAAACTTTTCGTAATTTCTGTCCTATTTCAACAGCTAGAAGCTTCAAATTTTACCAAATGCTTACGTATATAGCAAATATTGTTGTCTGAAAAAAACAAAGATATCGGTCGTATATATAGCATATGTCCCCTACAACCAATTGTATGTATAAGAAACTGTTCGCAATTTCTACACCATTTTAACAGCTAGAAGCTTAAAATTTCATCAAATACTTATGTTTACGTCGTATATTGTTGAGATAAGTGATTCATGGTAAAAGCTATTTCATGCAGACCACAAAAAAGGGAAACTTTGCATCCTCACATTACCACTACATCCACGACCTATTTTTATTCCTTTCATGAACATGAAATGGTATATTAACTTTGGTCCGATGTTTGTAACGTTGAGAAATATAGAAGATAGACTCACCATTAAGTATACCGAATTGATCAGGGCGACGAACTGAGTTGATATAGCCATGTCCGTCTGTCCGTCCGTCTGTCCGATCGTGTGTCTGTTTGAACGCAAACTAGTCCCTCAAATGTTGAGATATCTCAAAGAAATTTGGCGCAAGGATGTATTTTTGTATTATATTAGACATTTGTCGGATCCGGTAGGATTGGACAACTATAACATATATCTCCCATACAACCGATCGTTCAGATAAGACGATTTTGGTCATTCCTGCCGCAATTTAGAAAGTATAAACGTGAAACTCGGTGATATATATTTTAATATATCATAGAAGATTTTCTGAAAAAATCAATTTGATCGGAGCTATATATAGTATATATCCCATACAACCGATCGTTCAGATAGAAAGATTTTTGGCAATTTCTCCTTTAATTTCCAATATAAAAACGTTAAATTTGGTGATATTTATTCTAATATATCATAGAAGATTTCATGAGAAAATCATTTCAATTGGAGCTATATATAGTATATATCCCATACAACCGATCGTTCAGATAGAAAGATTTTTGGCAATTTCTCCCTTAATTTCCAATATAAAAACGTTAAGCTTGGTGATATTTATTCTAATAAATCACAGAATATTTCCTGAAAATATCACTTTGAGCGGAGCTATATGTATATAGTATATTATCCTATACAACCGATTGTTCAGATAGAAAGATTTTTGGCCATTTTTCCCTCAGTTTCCAATATAAAAACGTGAAACTTGGTGACATATATTTTAATATACAATAGAAGATTTCCTGTAAAGGTCATTTCGATCGGAGCTATATATAATATATATCCCATACAACCGGTCGTTCAGATAAGGGGGTTTTTTGCCATTTTTTATTTTATATTTGTCTTAAAAATCGTTTAGGTATGTACATCTGTTTACTATATATTTCTTATCTTATACATCCGATTATTTGGAGATTACGAACGGTATAAAATTATTGTTCAGCCCCATTCATGAAAGGTATGAAGTCTTGGGCACAGCCGAAGACAGTCCCGTCCTTACTTGTTTATTTTATATTTGGTATTTTATATTATTTTAAAAATCGCTTAATTGCGATTAATTGCCTGTAATCGAAAAAAATTAAATCTGGCAAAAACGGTAATGTCAAATTCTAGTTCGAAACCAAATTCCTACACGAAAAAGGACCGTATTCGAACGAAACTGTAACACAAACGAAACAAAATACAAAAGAAGAGGAAGCCGGAAGTAATTGAGAGCAAGTTGAAACCAAAAAGGATCCAAAGATCGAACGGAAACAGAACAGAGTCGACAATCCGAACAGATATCGACATCAAATTAAGACCTGAAACAGTCGAATAAAATTCAAATCGAAAGAGGGGCCGAGGTTTGAATCAAAAAGACAGTGACATACAAAAGAAGCGTACGAAGCGAAGCCGAAATGAAATCGAGACAGAAGGTATCAAAATACAACATAAACTGAATACCGAACTGAAACCACAATCAAGTCGGAATATAAGCGGAAACTCAACTCGAATAAAATTCAAGCCAAAACAGGCGTCAGAATCTGAACCACAAGGACAGTTATATCTAATTGAAAAGTCCGAACTGAATCGAAATTAAATAGAAATTCAAACTTTACAACAACTAAGGCATGACGCAGCTGAATGCGTTGTAACCATTTCAACTATCGTAGGAGTGCGGGTTCGACTCCCACTCCCGGGAAAAAAGGCTTTGAAGAGATTTACAAGGTATAATCGAAACAGCTGTCGCCTTGTCCGTCCTGATGTCACGTTGTTTAAATTTTTCCCAAATTATTAAATAAATTATAAAATTAAAAATTGCTTGAAATAAATGTTCATACATTTAAAGCAATACTGGCAATCCCCGATCAATTCATATAAAGAAATTCAAACCGTTTGCGAAATGAAATTCAAATTGAAACAGTAACCAAAGTAAAACAAAAGTCGAAGCTTGCAACGGAATAAAAATCCAAAACCCGTAACGATGTTGGAACCGAAAATCGTATTTAAATTTGAAACAATAAAGCAGGCATAATTGAAATTGGGTTGCTATGGAAATCCGGAACTATCACAGTTCGATTTTAAATTTTAACTCGGAAATGAAATAACCGTTGTGATTAAAATTTAAAAGGTATCGACACCGAAGCGCTCTCATAACAAGAGATCGATAGCAAATCGATAACAAAGCACTAATTTTTTATAGTTTTTTGATAACCTATTCTATAAAAATTCAATAACACGACAATAAAAAACTGGTACCACTCACAAAACAAATCGGTTACTTTTTAACGTAACGATAACTTTTTGATAAATATCCGACGACCGCTCGGTTATAAATCGATAAAGTTTCGATAACAATTCATTGAAATAAGTAAATATCTCATCGATAGCCTTAATTATCGAGAGCAAATCGATAACTCATCTATGGCTCGTCGATAACAAACCGATAACCAGTAGCTATGGAATGAATAGCATGCCTTTATCCCGTTGATAAGAAACCGTTAACACTTGTGGTCCGGTTATGGCTCCGGCTTCGTTTTTGAGTTCAAATATTTTCTTTACAATCCCCTCCTTTTATTTTTCCTTTCCCTTTTATTTTCCTATCCTTGCATTTTTTTGCCTTGTTTCATCTTCTTTATATTTACTTCTTTTCCTTTGTCATATCAGTTTGTCCTTTATGTATCATCGATCTTTTTTACTTTCGTTATTTGTCATTAACTAATTTGCATTCAAATTTCGTTCGGATCAAATCTAATACGTACATTGTTCCCACAATATCCTACTATAGTGACTACACTTACTCTTACCTTTCCAATTCATGAGAATCAAATTCGATAGCTTGCTGTCCCGTTTACTTTACATGTCCGCTACGGAAGCCAACGCAGCTCAAAGTAAGCTGTGGCAGAAATCGATTTGTTGGGAGCCAAACGGAGTCATAGTAATGTTGTTGTGAGCGTTAGAGAGCCGATGTAGCCACTGCGTAGGTATCCCTGATCCAAAGTTCAATTAACTGCACATTCATTTAATAAATAGAAAAAACACTCACTTCCGAAAGAGGATAGCTCCAAACATATCATCTGTCTCATTTCGATTGTGAATGACTATAGAATAAACACATTTGTATGTACAGCCGGGCAAAAATGTACCAATATGCACCGCGATCTTCTGAGCAGACAGAGTATGGATGTCTCTAACTAGAACCACACTACAAAAATACTTCGTACAAATGAACATATTTAGGCATGGCATGTAGGTATATTTGTACATATGACTGGCATGCATGTCCACGTCGAATATTACACATATTTACATAGAATTTCTTGTTGCACACATGGCGGTGTAAATCATTTTCTAATCAGTAAAAGTAGATCGCACGCACCACTAAATTCTCAAACGAACGAAAATACAAATAAACGTGCATGAAGATACGCCCCGACATACAAACATATCACAACCGTTCCAATGACTTTCGTATGCACATACTGACACACATACGTATTTACAATATTTGGATACGTTTTTCTTTCATTCAATGTGACGTTACACCAATGCCTATTATTATTGTTGCTGTTATTGTATTGTACATATTTTGTTAGCTTGTGTTCATATTTAAAGTGCTTCTAAGTGCACTTTACCCGTACAATAACAACAACAATGACAAAACACACAATTGTATAACCAGTCAACAACGAAGATAAGCCCACATAGCGCATCCCAAACAATCCTATTGAACTATTTATACCTATTCCCGCAAACCAATGTAGCCACCTTTGCACAGTGGTTTGGTTATGTCATACAAATTGTTTTAACTTGATCGGTTTATTAACAGATATTCTTAACAGAGTTTTTAAAACTAAAGGTAAAGGTAAAGGTAAATGTTAAAGTAAAGGTAAAGGTAAAGGTAAAGGTAAAGGTAAAGGTAAAAGTAAAGGTAAAGGTAAAAGCAAAGGTAAAGGTAAAGGTAAAGGTAAAGGTAAAGGTAAAGGTAAAGGTAAAGGTAAAGGTAAAGGTAAAGGTAAAAGTAAAGTTAAAAGTAAAGGTAAAGGTAAAGGTAATAACGACAATAATATTGAAATTTTTAAGCTTACAAAATATTGAAATAATCTGGAAAATAGCTCAGAAAACAATCTCGAAATTATCTGGAAATAGTCGCAAAATTATACCAAAAAGGTCCCGGAATATTTCCTGGAACTATGCCGAAGTAACATCAAAAAAATTACAACATTTTTTGAAATTATACAGGAAAGGTTCCAAAATGATCCCGGAAAAGTTTTGGAAATTATCACTGAAATGACCCCAAATTTTTTTAAACTATACAGAAAAGATTTTAAAACGATGCCGGACTAGTCCCGAATATAAATAACCTCCAGATATCACTGAAATGCTCCCGTGAAAATGAACTGGAAAAAAAACCTGAAATTATCCGGAAAAGGTTCCAAGCGATACCGAATACGAATAAAACTGAAATGGCAAAGGTAAAGGTAGGTAAAGGTAAAGGTAAAGGTAAAGGTAAAGGTAAAGGTAAAGGTAAAGGTAAAGGTAAAGGTAAAGGTAAAGGTAAAGGTAAAGGTAAAAATAAAGGTAAAGGTAAAGGTAAAGGTAAAAGTAAAGGTAAAGGTAAAGGTAAAGATAAAGGTAAAGTTAAAGGTAAAAGTAAATGTAAAGGTAAAGGTAGAGGTAAAAGTAAAGGTAAAGGTAAAGGTAAAGGTCAAGGTAAAGGTAAAGGTAAAGCTAAAGGTAAAGGTTAAGGTAAAAGTAAATGTAAAGGTAAAGTTAAAAGTAAAGGTGAAGTTAAAGGTAAAGGTAAAGGTAAAGGTAAAAGTAAAGGTAAAGGTAAAAGTAAAGGAAAAGGTAAAGGTAAAAGTAAAGGTAAAGGTAAAGGTGAAGGTAAACGTAAAGGTAAAGGTAAAGGTAAAGGTAAAGGTAAAGGTAAAGGTAAAGGTAAAAGTAAAGGTAAAGGCAAAGGTAAAGGTAAAGGTAAAGGTAAAGGTAAAGGTAAAGGTAAAGGTAAAGGTAAAGGTAAAGGTAAAGGTAAAGGTAAAGGTAAAGGTAAAGGTAAAGGTAAAGGTAAAGGTAAAGGTAAAGGTAAAGGTAAAGGTAAAAGTAAAGGTAAAGGTAAAGGTAAAGGTAAAGTTAAAGGTCAAGGTAAAGGTAAAGGTAAAGGTAAAGGTAAAGGTAAAGGTAAAGGTAAAGGTATAGGTAAAGGTAAAAGTAAAGGTAAATGTAAAGGTAAAGGTAAAGGTAAAGGTAAAGTTAAAGGTAAAGGTAAAGGTAAAGGTAAATTTAAAAGTAAAGGTAAAGGTAAAGGTAAAGGTAAAGGAAGTTTTTTTATTAGCGGCTGTCCTCGCTTGGCACTTAATGGTAGTTTTCTAAGATAAATATCATCAGGGTCCCGAGCCATATCCATCCCGGGTATAACTGGAATTTGTTTATGAGCGTCCGACCTGGCTTGCGCCTGTATCAAGATTGCCACGCATGTCATGTTATATATCAGCCTGGGCAACTGTGACGTGATCTCTTAGCTCGCATAGAAAAGAATTTTCGACTTGTTCGGGTCTTTAAAGCTGTTCAGCCGCAATTACGCATTTTCTTGAATCAAAACGAAATGCAAATTTCAAAGCCCTATACACAAAATCCTTTAAACTGCGAGTAGAGCCCTGTCCTTCACACAAATGTCATGATCATCTGTGAGGTTTGTGTTGAAAAAAATAGTTAACTCAACAAATCACGGAATAAAAAAGGCCGGGAAGCAACTTCGTTTTTTCCGATTCATAAACGATAGCGCGACGAGGAAGGATCGGCTACGGGCAAATCCGTTCCTCTTACATGGCAATCTAATCTGATGGCCTAGATCGAGTTTCCTTTTTTTAATTTTGACTGCATTAAGGTTCAGCAATAAACCACTGTAAAGACGCCTTCCGCTTCGCTCAAAGGTTATTCGTCGACTACACGTAGCTTTTATTCAGCTTGCATTTTGAACATTTGTACGAGTGTTTACATAAGACTAGAAAAAGAAATGTAAAAACACGAACAGTAAGTCAAAGAGAGCGCATCACATCTCAAATGGTCACAGAGTGCGATTACGTGGCTGCTCGTTTGTGTTGCACTATCGACAAGCGACGATTCCAACATTGCAGTCTGTTTGTCTCGCTAGCTAGCCAAACAATCATATAGGCGGCTATATGTGTGTACGTCTGAGTCTGTGTAAAGGGTGGAGTAAAATGTAGTGTGCGAGTTTGACAGAGCCCAATTACAAGCAATTGTAGTTAATGAGGACCAGCCAGCTATAATAAGTCTCGGGAATCTCTAAAACTGCACAGGAACAATGTATGCCCTAGGGTCTCGGATATTTCAAACAAGTTGGGTTGACAGACAAAGCAATCAAAGGCGGTGGTGGGCTGTGAGTCAGTATATTCTTGTTACACCGTGATATCAGAAATATTATCGTTCTTTAGAAAGATTACCCAAATTCGTAAAGGATTCACGACGCGGTTTACTATTGATGAAAGCTGTAAGAGCGTCAAATGCCTTCTACTATCACGGATGTTAAAAACGCAAGCAACAACTAGAATTTATAAAAAGCTAGGCTAATTTAAAATTTTCTTCATTTGAAAATTCATAATTTCTTGCACCTAGGTCTATGTTTATCCACTTACCAAATACTATTGCTCTAGGTTGAATAAATTCGAATTTGTAAGGAATGAGAAAAAATACATTTCGCATGGAGAAAAGAACAATTCCGAAAGAAATCCTACATAAAATCAATATAATTCGAACAATATTACCGAAATGGTAACGAGATTTATTCCAAAATAGTCCTTAAATAATCTTGTACCCTCAAATACTCTACACAATAAACAGGAAGTCTAGACATGATCTTTAAAAAATCTCGGAAGGTCTTTAAATATGATATATCACAAATTATAGTTAAAAATAGTTCCGAAGAAATCACAAAAATATCTTGGAATGCTTCGGAGGTAGCTCCGAAATAATTTGGTAATCGTTACGAAATAGTCCCGGAATGATCACCGAAGCGATTCCGAAATAGCTCTGAATTTGTACGAAAACAGAACAGAAATGATCCCGGAAACAATTCGAAAATGTTCCAAAAAGTCCTGGATTTATCCCAAAAAAAAACGTCCGAAATTAACCTGACATATCCCCAAAATGATTTCGAGATAAATCCGAAAAATAACTGGAAATAGTTCCGAAATTATACCGAAAAGTTCCGAAAATAGTACTTAAACATACCGAAATAATTAAGAGATATCTCAGAAATAGTTCTGAACAAAATACCAAAATTTCCTGAAGTTATACCGGAAAGGTCCTGTAATGTCCTGAAAAAATATAGAGGTATCACTGATATTCTAGAAATCCTTTTAATTTAATGCCGAAATAGTCCCAAAGAGAACGGAAATGATCACAATACACAGAATTTGTAAATTAAAGGTTACTTTATTAAACAAATAAAAAATTAAAACTTACTGAAAATAGTTCGGAACAATCCCGAAAAAGAGCAGAAATGAACCCGAAATGTAATCGAGACAGTCCCGGCATAGTTCAGAAATTATCGCCAAACTGTAAGCAAATAGTCGCGCAACGATCCTTAAATAGCTCTGAAGTTGTAGTTAAATAGACCCGCAATGGTCTCGGAAACAACCCGAAAAGATTCTTGAAAGATTCCGAAATTATATCGAAATAGTGCCGAACTCATTCCAACAATAATATTGAAATTTTGAACCTTACAAAATCTTGAAATAATATGGAAAATAGTCCAGAAAACAATCTCGAAATTATCTGGAAATAGTCGCAAAATTATACCAATAAGGTACCGGAATAGTTCCTGGAACTATGCCGAAGTAACATCAAAAAAATTACAACATTTTTTGAAATTATACAGGAAAGGTTCCAAATGATCCCGGAAAAGTTTTGAAAATTATCACTGAAATGACCCCGAATTTTTTTTAAACTATAAAGAAAAGATTTTAAAACGATGCCGGACTAGTCCCGAATATAAATAACCTCCATATATCACTGAAATGCTCCCGTGAATTTGCAAATGAACTGAAAAAAAAACCTGAAATTATCCGGAAAAGGTTCCAAGCGATACCGAAAATATGAATAAAACTGAAATGATCCCGAAAATGTTCCAAACGATACCGTCAATACGAAGAAAACCAACCCGAAATGATTCAGGGATAATACCGCTTGAACCTCAATCAACAAAAGAAAATTCCGAACATTTCCTGAAATTTTACAAAAAAAGGTTCTGAAATGAAGTAAATCTGGAATGATCTCGAATATATTCTAAAATGATCCCGAAAATGGGACAAAAACAACCCTGAGATAGTCCCGAAATGGGCACGTGCTGTTGCTTAACTTGCTTAAAACTCCATCTATTTGACCCAGATACCAAATATCATACATATCCATAATCTTGCATTTATAATAGTAATAACTTTGAAACTAATTCCTTCCTCACCCTGTATGTTTGGACGTACGTATGTGCTCATTTGTTTGGTTCAACCAACTTGTGCCGAATTGATTTCAGTAGGTTGATTTTCATTGTATTAGAAGTTAGTGCGACTGCATAAAGTTTGAAATGTCATGCAGCAACTGGCTTAAACTGCCGCGCATAAGGCACACACACACACAAACACAAACATACACATAAACAATAGACATACTGGTGCAGAATAGAGTCAAATAAACAAGAATAGACAGCCCGTCGCAAGGGCGTACAAACAGGGAAAGAGGACGTACCGAGTCAAATAGTTAGTCCAACTTGCCTCGCAGCGTCTCGGTATTTTTGTGGCAGCTATGGTGCATTGTGCGGCCGGCAGTTGTTGCAAGTTTTACATACCAGCGTGCGAGTGTAAGTTGTGGTGCGGCGGTTAGCTGAAGTGTGGTGTTCGTACAACTAGCGGCTGCTGCTGCTACTCCGGCACATCTGCACATAGTTATTATTTGTTTACGCGCTGCCAGCCAGAAGTCATTCGAATGCGTGCGTGAGTATCGAATATTTTTGCAACAGAGCATGGCACACAGTACACAGCACACAACGGCATTGCGACATATTACAAATGAACGATAGAGATACCGCGTCTGGACTTTATGGCTCTACATTTGTGTGTGCAACATTTTTGCCCTTTGGAGTTTGAAGTCAACCAACAGTTGTTGCTGCTACTGCTACAACTGCGGCTATGCTTGGGGAATCTAGTGTGGTGATTAGGAAGTGGAATGGGAAATGGCAGTGGAAATGGAAGTGGAAGTGGTCGTTTGGCTCCAGCTTTCAATTCGCTTTCGACTTTTGTCAAGCTACGCACACATACACACAGGCACGCGGTGCAATGCATGGCGTTGTAAGTAAACACAAAAATATCTATTGACATATCGAAAGGGAAAGGGCGTTACGTAAATCATTGTCCTTTAGACAACAACAGCCAATAACAACAACTTTGGCATTACCCATACACTACCACTTAAAATTGTGTTGTGGGCTTTGTTTTTGTAGTGTCATATGTTGTTTTGGCAGTATTGATGCATTTCTATTTTAACGGCTTTTCAAAAAAAATCTACATTTCCTTGTTGGGACATTGATTCTTTTCCGTTGTCTAGTTGTTGTTGTCTCAGCTTGTTTACTCCTCCACCCATACACTTAGGCTCATGAAGTTTGCCTCACTCTTCCTCTTTCTATCTCTTACCCAGCTAGTAAGCTTAAGCGAACGTGACATTATCCACAAAAAAGTTTACACAAAGTTTTTAGAGCATTGCAGTAAAAGTAAGAATAACATGTGACGTTTACTGCAAACTTGCACAATGAGTTGCATCATTTCTTTATGTTTTGCTTTTCATGTTTATGCCATTTAAACCAGAATAGTTGGATTTTTTATAATTTGTGCAGCGCTGGAGACGAGCGGGCTGCTGGGCCACTGGCCCAGGCCCACAAATCGATGAGCTTTGCAACAGAATAAACGGCTACATCCCCAGTTTTTTCGCCACGCGAAACTTGGCATTGTCACCGACTAAGTCCTCCGCGACCTTATTTACAACATGGACGTCCCAAATGTCGACCACTTTGAACATCCACGTCGAGGGCTCTACGCTACCGACTGCCCTAACCCAAAAATCTTGGTTGTGACATTTGATCAGGATCTACATTTAGGTGAGCATGCTGCCGCAATTGTACAGAAAATCTAGAGCCGCAATAAAATCCTCAGATTTCTTGCTGGCAGTACTTGGGGAAAAGACAAAGAAACACACATTACCACATACAAAGCAATTGGCCAGCCGATTGCATGCTACGCGTCCCCAATATGGTCGCCAAGCCTAAAATCTACTTACTCGAAGAAGCTACAGGCCTGTCAAAATACTGCTCTCAGAACCGCCACGGGCTGTCTTCTTATGTCCCCAAAACACCATCTACGTAATGAGGCGAGAATACTCCCCATCAGGGAGAGAAATGAAATGCTAACCAAACAGTTCCTGTTGAATACCCAGAAACTTGGGCATCCCAACAGACATCTGATTGATGAGCCAACACCGCCCAGGGGTTTAAGGAGTCAACTCTGTAAACATTATGAGGATTATACGGCACCTTAGGACTTATGAGGCCGTATGAAGCCACAAAAAACACAAGAAGGTCCTCAGTGAACTCCACAAACAAGCGTCGGACCTTTATGCCAGGAATTGCCCGGTGAATCCAGTACTCAAAGAACAGAAGGCAAAACTTGCCGAAGAGGAATGCACACTCCCCAGGGAAACGCGAGTCATTCTAGATCAACTTCGATCTGGATACTGTAACAGGTTAAACTCTTACCTATCCAGTATCAACTCCGACATACAAAATGTATGCCCTGCTTGCAATGTGTTCCCACATGACACTAACCATCTCTTTAATTGTAATGTGGAACCAACGCCTCTAAAACTCCTCTCATTATGGTCCACCCTTGTTGAAACAACAAGTTTCTTGGGACTCCCGTTAGAGAATATTGATGACAATTTGTGATCGGTCGCACCTATTGGATGGGGCGAAGCACTGCTACAACAGCAACAATAGCGGGCTGCTGGCTGGGGTACTGAGCACTCATTCACTCATTACGATGTTTTTGCCAAACAATAAGGTGTTATGGACAATTAATGTGAACATATGACGGGTTGCGATGGAAAATGGCTAATGCACCATAATTGCTGCCGTCACAGAAACCGTGTGCCCACCGACTTAAAACTAGCCTTTTTGGAATTGTCGCCCCGCCCGGTATCGCTTTCGCATTTATTTAGGGCGGCATTCCATATTTATGTTGTACCTACGTCCAGCTCACGCTTCTTTGCTTTGAGTTTGGTTTTTCGTTCTTGCAACATCCTAAACATTTCTTTCCTGCTCTCTTTGCTAACGACTTTGACGCGCTCTTGATACAACTACTTCATATTTTACAGTTCGGAGCCGTACAGTAACGTGGATATAGTGATGTAGATCAGCAGCTTCCATTTGCTTTCTGTTGGTGCTACGTTGCTTGCAATCCACCTCTTTAGCAACGATATCTGTTTAGATGCCTTTTCAGTCGACAGTTGAATTTGCGTTCAATATATTAGTTGGGAGTCTTGTCTTACTTCGAAATAGCTGACCACTTTCTCTGATGTTATATTCACGGAGGAGGTTTCAAAACAAACTTCTAGTGGTTCATGCTTTTCTGTTAGAAGTATCAACTCTGTTTTCTCTGCTAACAACTGGAGAATGCACAAGTCTAACAACTCCTTTTTGCGTATCGAGATCAGATTGAGCTTTATGTATGTTTATTTTGTGTGTCGGGCTGTAATGAATAATCGAGCGTTTCAAGACTAAAAATTTAATTGAATTTATCCCTGTGTTGCTTCGAGTATGATTTTCATGATCCACGGACCTTATGCGGTTTTATATATAACAATGCAATAGCTTCTGATGACGCGCTGTAGGTAGCATGGCATGTCGACCATATCGCGCTCTTGAAAACGTATCTTACTTACATATATGGTTGCAAGGAGGACCACTCGTTTGGATTTGTCTTTACCTTGCTGTGCTATTTCTAGGTTTGTTAGTACTACCTTGTAACCCAGACACCAAAGGCAGCCCACAATCAAAGACTTTGACAACACTCATACACACCGAAACTTATTGTTACGGCAACCCAACTCAGACGGACACGAATGACTCCTCTTTACAAGCACCAGCCTAAATGCAGAGCAATCCTTTGACGCGGCCTGGACGTCCCTCTTGATGTCCCAGTCTTGTCGGCACCTGGTATCTTTGTTTAGCAATTGTTTAATTAATAAAACAAACTAATTTTAAATAAATTGAGAAAGTGTGTTCTGTCTGGACTTCCACAGACGAAACACGCTGAAATCTACGCATATACATTGGGCACATTTATGGATCTGAATGCTTTTTATAAGCCGGGTACTTTTTCGGTTTTTGGTACATCTTTAGAACCGGGTCTCTTTTAGAACCGATTACTTCTTTAGAAGCCGCATTTTTTTAGAACCGGGATGCTTTTAACAACCGGGTACTTTTTTAAAACCAGAAACATTGTCGGTTTCATGTACTTTTTTTGAACCCGGTACCTTATTTTTAGAGCAGTGCACTTTTTAGGATCCGAGTGTTTTTTTTACAGCCGAGTACTTTCCGATTCCTTTTAAGCCGCAAACTTTTTTGCATCCGTTCACTTTTTTTACAACCAGATATTTTTTCGGATCCGGGTGCTTAAAAAAGCGGGTAACTTTTCAAACTGGGGTACATGTTAAACGTGTTTACTTCTTTAGAACCGGGTACCATTTTGGATCGGTGTTTTTTAAGGGTGACTTTTTCTACTCGTTTTAACAGGGTTATTTTTTTTTTTAATCCGAGTATTTTTTTAAACGAGGTAGGTTTCCGCATCCGTGTACTCTTCTAAAACCGGGTACTTTTTTGGACCCAGGTAATTTTTAAAACCGGGTACTCATTTATGCCAGGTACTCATTTTGGAACCAGGTACTCTTTTAAGTCTCAAGTACTTTTTTGAAACCGGACACTTTTAGAGTTCTTGGCAATACTTCAGAGACGGGTTCTTTTTTGGAATACGGATAATGTTTTAAAAGTGGGTACTATCCGGATTTGGGTGCTTTTTCAGATCCGTCTTCTTTTTTGGGTCCGGGGACTATATTAAAACCGGATACCCTTTCCGATTCAGGTACTTTTTCAGAACCGGATACTTTTTCGGATGCGTCTACATGTTTTAAGGCGGGTACTTTTTTTGAACCGGTCACTTTTTTTGAACCGGGCACTTTTTTTAAAGCGGGTACTTTTTTGTAACGGGTACTTTTAAGCCACTAGCTCTCAGTCCAAAGGAAAATAACATATGTACATATGTTTCTACAAGCAAGTGAAGCTTATGTAAGTCTTTTTGTTGTGTTTGTCGGTTTTATCTTTAAAAATATTATTTTGTAAAGTAGTTAGTTAAATCTAACTTGAAATAAAAATTTCTATCACCCACATACATCCATAAAAAGTATAAAATGACCAACATTTAATTTATTTACTACCTGTAATTTATAAAATAAAAAAATAATGTTTTTGATTGAAGCATTTATTCCCCAGCCATTTGTTAGTAAATATTTACAATAAACCAAACTAACTGCATAAAAAAATATTTGTACTACCTCAACAATTCATAAATTGTGTGCCTCAAAACACAAATTCATTGCTTTTTATAAAGCCATCGCACATCTGTGCTAAAATGTACACAAAACAGAAAAATATTAAAATCATTTAATTTCTCAATTAAAAGCATCAGTTGAAGCGCCCGAAGAAAAAAAACAAAATTGCAAACAAAATCGACACCAACAACAAAACCCTATTGATTGAGTAAATAAAACGAAATCGTGTCTGCATTTCACCTATGGAACACTGCTAAAACACAATTTAAATTGCTGAGCTGAATGCCATTGACTTCCTTCTATACAAATAACAAACACAGCACACATACATACATACACATATGTATATGTATATTTGTATTGGAATGTGTGCTTTGTGTAAGCGCACATAAAATCCTTTTGAACTTTGCATACGAATATCTACGTACTAATAAAAAAAAACTAAGAGAGCTACTGGTGATGCAAACTCGCCACCTGCGGCACAGAACTATCATAGCGCTTACAAATAGCACGAGCTATAAAAAAATATAACAAGAAATTAAAAATAATTAAAAAAAAACTGCAAAGAAAAGTATAAAAGTAGAAAAAAATCAGTGCAAAAAAAATTTAAGCAAAACTTATGAAACAGAAAATGTAAAAGAAATTTGTAAAGATGAAGCAAAAGAATTACAATAAAAACGCAAAAGGGCGCAAAACTTCAAAATGTTCACATGACTTTATGAATTTTTTAAAAATGTTGACAAAAATGTTCATCATACGCCGTGTCATACAAGAAGCATTGAGTTGAACTGTAGATATGTAAATACGAGTATGTCCGTTGGAAGAGGAACAGATTTGCCTCAAACACATGCCACCGTTATATCCAGCTGTCCTTAGCAAGCAAGGTCTTATAACTGTTTTTTTCTTTCGGTAGTTTGGCATGGATCCCGCGTTTTAAGGCACTTATAATACACCCGCGATTAAGCAGGCCTATCGTCAGGCCGACTAAATTAGGTATTCAAGGGGTTGATAAGCGCAATACAAAGCTTTATAGCTTCAAAACTTGTGCAACCCAATTGTCAATCTCACCTACCCGAGGGGAATCCTGTTACAAATATGAATGTATCCTACACATGTTTAGCAGGCGAGGCTCTGGCGACTCCAAGTTCCTCATAGCACTAGGGGGTGGGGGCGGAATAGCCTAGAAAGTATAATGTTATCATAAGAATAGTTCCCGATATGGTCGGGCTAGTACCTTTATGGTGCTTTGTTACCGGAAGGTACCCGATCTGCATCCGTCAAAAGACCATCAACATCGATAACACTCCCAAAAACCTTCGCGGAGTGTCTTTATCGTTAATAAAACAACAACAACAACAACAAATCAAATCCACCACTCCTATAGCAAAGAGATAACTTTTCGGTAAGAAATATATAATTGCTTGATATGGAATCAATAATAAATCGATGAATTTTCGACAAAAAAATCCGTAACTTTTGGAAACCAAATCGACGCCGATAACAAATCGATAACTTTTCTATAGCAAATCGATAACATTATGAAAACATATCGATACACTTTCGACAACTAATCGATATTTTTTCGATAACTAACGGATAACTTGCCAATAAAAAATCAATTACTTTTTGGAAAAAAATCGACACGTCTGCTATAACAAATTAATAACGAATTCAAAGTTTTTCGATAAAAAATCGACAACTTTTTGTTAGGAAATCGGTAATTTTTTAAAAACATGTCGGTCAGTTTTCGCAACTAATCGACAACTTTTCGATAATATATCGATAAACTTTCTAAAAAAAAACAGTAACTCGTAGATGAAAAGTCGATATACTTTGCTATCGATTAGGAAAGGTTGCAGAAAGCGAAGCGTGGCGGGATGAGTATAGAGACCTGGTAAAGATCTACAAGTGCGAAACTCCCAGGACGAAGAGATCATAATGGAGAAATTTCTGTGCGGACATCAAATGCCCCAACGAAACAGCGCAGTTGAGGTAAGTCCTAGCGCCAGGAAATATAGTCCAGGGACTTATAAAGTAAGAAAACGGAAAAAGGTTACGTAGCAGTGAGGAGTTCCTTGCAGCGTCTCTAGACGAAGGTGAGCCAGCAGACAGCACTTAAATTTCGATCACGGAGTAAGTTGTGCCTGGCCATTGTTGCCAAGACCAAATTTTGGCTTCAGATTTGACTACTAATCTTTCCTTTCCTCCTTCAACCTTTTCTTCTTCCCCTTACTTTCCTTGAAGATGATGACTTATACGCCATTTTAACAAAATCATGCGTGTGGACTTCAATACCAGAGTGAGCACCAAAGCGATTTATTGCTCCTACAGGTGGAATATTTAGCCGGCACTATATAAAAGTTGTTATAGGTTCATTGATTACGCGTCTCCTCGGAAAATTGGTCATCTGTAGACCAGGTGCAGGAGAAGCACTAAAGCTTAACCTTAAAAACGAATAGGGCTTTCTTTAAGTGGCTTTGCGCGCAGTTTCTCGCTATCGCAAGTTTTTCCTTCTGCTGTCTTGTCGCTTTAAAAGTAACAGTCTCGTCGTTTTGCAGTTAACTGTCTCACCTTTTCACGAGTGCGAGTGGAATTGGGAGTGAGAGCGAGAGCGAGGGAGATATTGGGAGTGAGAGTGAGATAAGGAGGAAGTGGGAGAGGGAGAGGGAGTGGGAATGGGTGTAGGGTTGGGAGTTGGAGTTGGAGTTGGAGTTGGAGTTGGAGTGGGAGTGGGAGTGTGAGTGGGAGTGGGAGTGTGAGTGGGAGTGGGAGTGGTACTGGGAGCTAGAGTGAGAGTGAGAATGAGAGCTAGAGGGGGAGTTAACATATAAGTTAGAGTGATAGTTGAAGTGGTAGTGGTAATTAGTGACAGTAAGGAAGAAGAAGGGTGGGTGATTGGCAATGGGAATGTGAAAGGGGTTTGAGAGGATAAAAACCAAAGTCTGTGCATGAGGTTTCAACAACTCACAGCTTGGTATACAATTTTTCGTTGCACCCCATACTAAATACTAGCTACATCCCCCTTTATTATTGTCATTTAGTTGTAAGCGCACAACTGTGTATTTCCTTTAAGTTACTCACTTAGGCGCGCAGTCAGTCATTTCGTCAACCACATCGTCATATTTCCACTCATCGCGCGCTGTCAACGTTGTAATGCTCCCTCAGCATCGTTTTATTGTAGGCTTTCACGTAGCATTTAGTGCGCTTACAAATAAAGATTTGTTGTTGCACTTATATTTTTTTTTATTTTTTCATTTACTTATTCATTTCGTGTGTGTGGCAAGTTCACTGCACTGCCAAAAGCCTTTGTACAACAAAAACATCACACAGCTCAAAGCACAAATACAGAAGCTCCGGTACAGCGAACGCCGAACGAGCAAGCGAGCATTGCACCTGCCACCTTTATCTCATCCAGCACCAGCATCGCAGTGTGGCATACGAATAAAACGAATGGAATATAACTCGCGGCATATGCCAACGTGATGCTGTTTACATTTTCATTCATTTGATGCACCAACGCTCAACACTCAACACTCACCACTCAACCCACTTAACGCTAACTCTCATTCCCAGCAACCGCACTCATGACACATCCCACTCAGCAGCTCATTTTTACTGTGTGTGCATCAGTATTCATATGAATGAGGGTGTTGGAACCGTCATTGCATTTTATTGTTGCAATTAAAAGAAGAAGCGAAACAGCAAAAAATAAAATAAAAATCAGAAAAAACCAACAAAAAATGCGCAAGAAAATATCGCATCACAGTTATTTGCGGCATTTTATGCAATCAGTGCCACAACTGCCTGTCACATTGGCTGCAACTTGCAATCAAAATCCAAAATGAGCTTTTACGGTGAGCTTTTACTCACACTTTCAACATATTAGTGTCAGGCAATGCCAGCAATAGTAGAAATTACAACACCACCAACAACAATCACACATCAAATTTAATCCTTCAACAGCATAGAGGCCGGCACATAATATCAGCACCAGCACCAAACATTTGCTTGCCACATTGCCTTACCGCCCCGCCGTCACTTCACTGTAATGTCTATAAGTTTGGCACAGGGAGTTTTACTTGCTCCGCATGGCAGTTGTTAGTGCTACATTGGTATGTTGTACAAGTACAATTTGCTAGCTTTAGCCATGCTCCTACTACGTCTGCATAGTGCTATGGTGCGAGGCATCTGTACGTATGTAGGTAGCACCTTACTACGTTGCATGCCACCAACTGCTTTCACTAATGTTCTCGCTAAAAACATCCTTGCGTACTTGTAATGGTTGTGGCGGCTGTAGTAAAAGTAGCGGTAGTAAAAATTTGTAGCAGCATTCATAGTGGTAGCAAGTAGTTGTAATAGTAAGAGTGTAGCGTAATTTTGTGAATGAAATGGCAGGCAATGACTGTCTACGCCGCTTGACGAGCGACATTAGCAATGCAATCGAGTTTTATTTGCTCTGCGTTTGTTTTGTTTTATTTTGTTTGTTAGTTGCATTTTTATTTACATTTTTCTATACCCAGTTGCGTTACCAATATTTGTGTGATTTATTTTGTTTTGTTGATTTTCCAGCAGGATGTGCAATTTAGACATCATTTTCAGAAATCTCTTAAAGTCGAATCGGCTTAGGGGTTCTGTTATTTTCAGAACTATGTTTGAGAAAGAAAAATTGCACTGAAGATTTTACAACGCCATTTCTTCAGTTCTCTATTCGACTATTCAATCACTTATCGGCTTTGCTTATATACGTATATTCATTATCATCATTAATTGGCGCTTAAACGCCAAAGCGATTATGGCCGTCATGTAACGAATCACGCCGGCTATCCTTGTTTCGCGATTGCGACCACCAAGGGAGGTCAACTCTTCCTCCAACTGCCTCTCCCAATTTAGCGGGCCGGAGCATCTTCGTCCATTCGCATATCATGACCTAGCCAACGAAACCTTTGGGCTTTTATTCGTTGCTGCCACGATTGTTCCCAGATAGACGAAGTCTTTCACAGGCTCAAATTTATATTCGTCAACAGTGAATTGGCCGCCAAGACTCGAATAAGATCCTGGGTTTACGCTCCGAGAAAATCAACATCCAAAATTAGAAACAAGTTGTTTCAATTAGAACAAAGTTTTTCTAAGCGGGGTCGCCCCTCGGTAGTCTAGTGATCGATAAAATCCTAAAATAGGGTGGGACTCTGGAACTCAACTTAGTAATAATTTCTGCGAATTAAATTTAAGGTCCGTAAATTAAAAAACAATTAACTCAGCCGAAATCGTTTGAGATAACGGCAGCCTGATCATCAGCAGAATGTTTCCCGTCTTTGTAAAGAAGATAATTTAGTAAAATATTCCTCATTCTGCACTATCTGGTGGATATTTCAATGAAAGTTATGAAGTTTCCCAAATGGGCTCATTATATACAAGAGTGCGTTGGTTTCTTTAATAAAATTTACGCAGCCGCGAAGGAAATCTTGTTCCATAATATGCATCCTATTAACAAGTTCTGTAGCATTGATATCCTTCAGCTCTGACAGATTTCGTTCTACCAAGGCAGTACTGTACAATTAAAATTAAATCTTGTATTGCTTGATTTATGATTCTATCAATCCATTCTCTGGTCGTGACGTCAATTATTGAAACCAATTTATCAATTGTCGGTGGCTGTCCACCAAACAAAGACTCCAGAGTCTAGGATAGTCTTTATAACCGTTGTAAATGCCCAATGAGAGAGAGAGAGAGAGAGAGAGAGAGAGAGGGAGAGAGAGCGATAGACCCTAAGTTCACATCAGCATTCATTTACTTGCCTTAAGTGCCGTCGCGGCTTTCTTCACTATCTAAGAGCTAACTGTTGCAAGGCACTTTCCACTAATTACAACGACGACAAACTCGCCGAACCGAAAAAGCAATATGTAAATGCTAGTTGGGTTATTCCTAAAGTCAAACCGAAGTTATCTTGAAACATTCCGAAATTATTCTTAAAACCATCACGAAATGGACTGGAAATTATCCTTAAACATTTACGAAACTATTACCAAAAAATTCTTAATAATGCTGATAGAAATTCCTGCAAATTCCTGGTCCCAAAATTATCCTCAAAACGATCAGAAAACGGTTTCAAAATCTTTTTCATCAAAATCCCGAAACGGTCAGAAATTAAACTGAAAACAATTCTAAAGTTGTGCAGAAATAGTCCCTAAATGATCCCGAAACAGTACTTAACTTATCCATAAATAGCTCTGAAACGTATGTTGCTGTTGTTGTTGTAGCAATAACGACGCAACTTGGGGGTACTCGTCCGACTATTTTGGGAACGATTTAATATGACCATATTGAGCTTTCTATGCCGTCCTTCCCCACCCCTCTCCGTTCCATAGTTTTATGAGGAGCTTGGGATCACCAGAGCCTTGCCTGCTAAGTAAATATATGTTTGATACATGCATATTTGTAACAGAGTTCGCCTCGTATGGGTGAGGTTTACAATTGTGTTGCAGAAGCTATGAATTGCGCTCATCAATCCCTTTAATCAATCCCTAAAATTATAAATAGTAATTCTGACACGACCTCGAATACAATCCCTGAACAATCCCAAAAATGACCCGAAACTATTACGAAACTAAATCCGAAGGGTTCCAGAGATAA